>NC_092370.1:188138284-188792741 GCF_030028105.1 Mobula birostris | reverse complement strand
GCGAGGTTGGAAGCAGGAGACTGGGGGCGAAGCGAGGTTGGAGACTGGAGACTAGGGGCGGGGCGAGGCTGGAGATTAGGGGTGGGGCGAGGCTGGAGGCTGGAGGTGACGCGAGGCGAGGGTGGAGGCTGAAGACTGGAGGCGAGGCTGGAAGTGACGCGAGGCGAGGCTGGAGACTAGTGGCGAGGCTGGAGACGCGAGGCGAGGCTGGAGGCTGGAGACGCGAGGCGAGGCTGGAGGCTGGAGACGCGAGGCGAGGCTAGAGGCTGGAGACGCGAGGCGAGGCTGGAGGCTGGACACGCGAGGCGAGGCTGGAGGCTGGAGACTAGGGGTGAGGTTGGAGACTAGAGGCGGGGCGAGGCGAGGCTGGAGACTGGAGGTGAGGCTGTAGACCGGAGACTGGGGGCGGAGGCGAGGCTGTAGACAGGAGACTGGGGGCGAGGCGAGGCTGTAGACAGGAGACTGGGGGCGAAGCGAGGGTTGGAGGCAGGAGACTGGGGGCGAAGCGAGGTTGGAGGCGAGGCGGGAGGCTGGAGACTAGGGGCGGGGCGAGGCTGGAGATTAGGGGTGGGGCGAGGCTGGAGGCTGGAGGTGACGCGAGGCGAGGGTGGAGGCTGAAGACTAGAGGCGAGGCTGGAGGTGACGCGAGGCGAGGCTGGAGACGCGAGGCGAGGCTGGAGGCTGGAGACGCGAGGCGAGGCTGGAGACGCGAGGCGAGGCTAGAGGCTGGAGACGCGAGGCGAGGCTGGAGGCTGGAGACGCGAGGCGAGGCTGGAGGCTGGAGACGCGAGGCGAGGCTGGAGGCTGGAGACTAGGGGTGAGGCTGGAGACTAGAGGTGTGGCGAGGCTGGAGGCTGGAGACTGGAGGTGAGGCTGGAGACCGGAGACTGGAGGCGAGGCTGGAGGCAGGAGACTGGGGGCGAGGCGAGGCTGGAGGCAGGAGACTGGAGAATAGGGGCGGGGCAAGGCTGGAGTCTAGAGGCGGGGTGAGACGAGGCTGGAGACTAGGGACGAAGCTGGAGGCTGGAGACTGGGGGCAAGGCTGAAGGCTGGAGAGTAGAGGCGAGGCGAGGTTGGAGAGCAGAGGCGAGGCGAGGCTGGAGACGCGAGGCGAGGCTGGAGGCTGGAGACGCGAGGCGAGGCTGGAGGCTGGAGACGCGAGGCGAGGCTGGAGGCTGGAGACGCGAGGCGAGGCTGGAGGCTGGAGACGCGAGGCGTGGCTGGAGGCTGGCGATTAGAGTGGAGGCTAGGGACTAGAGGCGAGGCCGGAAGCTGGAGGACTGGGGTTGAGGCCGGAAGCTGGAGACTGGGGGTGAGGCCGGAAGCTGGAGACTGGGGGTGAGGCCGGAGGCTGGAGACTAGGGACGAGGCGAGGCTGGAGGCTGGGGGCGAGGCTGGAGGCTGGGGGCGAGGCCGGAGGCTGGGGGCGAGGCGAGGTTGGAGACTGGAGGCGAGGCTGGAGGCTGGAGACTAGGGGCGAGGCGAGGCTGGAACTGGAGAATGGGGGCGAGGCTGGAGACTGGAGACTATGGGCGAGGCGAGGCTGGAGGCTGGGGGCGAGGCAGGAGACTGGGGGCGAGGCAGGAGACTGGGGGCGAGGCTGGAGGCAGGAGACTGGGGACAGGGCGAGGCTGTAGACGGAGTGGGGCATGGCTGGAGGCTGGCGATTAGAGTGAAGGCTGGAGACTAGAGGCGAGGCTGGAGGCTGCAGACTAGGGGCGAGGCGAGGCTCGAGACTAGGGGCAAGGCTGGAGGCTGGAGACTGGGGGCGAGGCCGGAGACTGGTGGCGAGGCGAGGCCGGAGGCTGGGGGCGAGGCGAGGCTGGAAGCAGGAGACTGGGGGCAGGGCGAGGCTGGAGACGGAGCGGGGCGTGGCTGGAGACGCAGCGGGGCGTGGCTGGAGGCTGGCGATTAGAGTGGAGGCTGGAGACTAGAGGCGAGGCTGGAGACTAGGGGCGAGGCGAGGCTGGAGACTAGGGGCGAGGCGAGGCTGGAGACTAGGGGTGAGGTGAGGCTGGAGGCCGGAGACTGGGGGCAGGGCGAGGCTGGAGACGGGGCGTGGCTGGAGGCTGGAGATGGTGGGGCGTGGCGGGAGGCTGGAGACTAGAGGCGAGGCTGGTGACTAGAGGCGAGGCTGGAGGCTGGAGACTGGGGGCGAGGCTGGAGACTAGGGGCGAGGCTGGAGGCTGGAGGCTGGAGACTGGGGGCGAGGCGAGGCTAGATGCAGGAGACTGGAGACGAGGCGAGGCTGGAGACGAGGCGAGGCTGGAGACTAGAGGCGAGGCTAGGCTGGAGGCTAGAGACTAGGGGCGGGGCGTGGCTGGAGGCTGGAGACTAGCGGCGGGGCGTGGCTGGAGGCTGGAGACTAGGGGCGGGGCGAAGCTGGAGGCTGGAGACTAGGGGCGGGGCGAAGCTGGAGGCTGGAGACTAGAGGCGAGGAGAAGCTGGAGGCTAGAGGCGAGGCCGAAGGCTGCAGACTAGAGGCAAGGCGATGCTGGAGGCTGGAGACTAGAGGCGAGGCTGGAGACTAGAGGCGAGGCGAGGCTGGAGACTAGAGGCGAGGCTGGAAGCTGGAGTCTGGAGAGGCGAGGAGACTGGAGACTAGGGGTGAGGTTGGAGACTAGAGGCGGGGCAAGGCGAGGCTGGAGACTGGAGGTGAGGCTGTAGACCGGAGACTGGGGGCGAGGCGAGGCTGTAGACAGGAGACTGGGGGCGAAGCGAGGTTGGAAGCAGGAGACTGGGGGCGAAGCGAGGTTGGAGGCGAGGCGGGAGGCTGGAGACTAGGGGCGGGGCGAGGCTGGAGATTAGGGGTGGGGCGAGGCTGGAAGCTGGAGGTGACGCAAGGCGAGGGTGGAGGCTGAAGACTAGAGGCGAGGCTGGAGGTGACGCGAGGCGAGGCTGGAGACTAGAGGCGAGGTGAGGCTGAAGGCTGGAGACTGGAGAATAGGGGCGGGGCAAGGCTGGAAACTAGAGGCGGGGTGAGACGAGGCTGGAGACTAGGGACGAAGCTGGAGGCTGGAGACTGGGGGCAAGGCTGAAGGCTGGAGAGTAGAGGCGAGGCGAGGCTGGAGAGTAGAGGCGAGGCGAGGCTGGAGAGTAGAGGCGAGGCGAGGCTGGAGACGCGAGGCGAGGCTGGAGACGCGAGGCGAGGCTGGAGACGCGAGGCGAGGCTGGAGGCTGGAGACGCGAGGCGAGGCTGGAGGCTGGACACGCGAGGCGAGGCTGGAGGCTGGAGACTAGGGGTGAGGTTGGAGACTAGAGGCGGGGCGAGGCGAGGCTGGAGACTGGAGGTGAGGCTGTAGACCGGAGACTGGGGGCGAGGCGAGGCTGTAGACAGGAGACTGGGGGCGAGGCGAGGCTGTAGACAGGAGACTGGGGGGCGAGGCGAGGTTGGAAGCAGGAGACTGGGGCGAAGCGAGGTTGGAGGCAGGAGACTGGGGGCGAAGCGAGGTTGGAGGCAGGAGACTGGGGGCGAAGCGAGGTTGGAGGCGAGGCGGGAGGCTGGAGACTAGGGGCGGGGCGAGGCTGGAGATTAGGGGTGGGGCGAGGCTGGAGGCTGGAGGTGACGCGAGGCGAGGGTGGAGGCTGAAGACTAGAGGCGAGGCTGGAGGTGACGCGAGGCGAGGCTGGAGACGCGAGGCGAGGCTGGAGGCTGGAGACGCGAGGCGAGGCTGGAGACGCGAGGCGAGGCTAGAGGCTGGAGACGCGAGGCGAGGCTGGAGGCTGGAGACGCGAGGCGAGGCTGGAGGCTGGAGACTAGGGGTGAGGCTGGAGACTAGAGGTGTGGCGAGGCTGGAGGCTGGAGACTGGAGGTGAGGCTGGAGACCGGAGACTGGAGGCGAGGCTGGAGGCAGGAGACTGGGGGCGAGGCGAGGCTGGAGGCAGGAGACTGGAGAATAGGGGCGGGGCAAGGCTGGAGTCTAGAGGCGGGGTGAGACGAGGCTGGAGACTAGGGACGAAGCTGGAGGCTGGAGACTGGGGGCAAGGCTGAAGGCTGGAGAGTAGAGGCGAGGCGAGGTTGGAGAGCAGAGGCGAGGCGAGGCTGGAGACGCGAGGCGAGGCTGGAGGCTGGAGACGCGAGGCGAGGCTGGAGGCTGGAGACGCGAGGCGAGGCTGGAGGCTGGAGACGCGAGGCGAGGCTGGAGGCTGGAGACGCGAGGCGTGGCTGGAGGCTGGAGACGCGAGGCGTGGCTGGAGGCTGGCGATTAGAGTGGAGGCTAGGGACTAGAGGCGAGGCCGGAAGCTGGAGACTGGGGTTGAGGCCGGAAGCTGGAGACTGGGGGTGAGGCCGGAAGCTGGAGACTGGGGGTGAGGCCGGAGGCTGGAGGACTAGGGACGAGGCGAGGCTGGAGGCTGGGGGCGAGGCTGGAGGCTGGGGGCGAGGCCGGAGGCTGGGGGCGAGGCCGGAGGCTGGGGGCGAGGCGAGGTTGGAGACTGGAGGCGAGGCTGGAGGCTGGAGACTAGGGGCGAGGCTGGAGGCTGGAGACTAGGGGCGAGGCGAGGCTGGAACTGGAGAATGGGGGCGAGGCTGGAGACTGGAGACTATGGGCGAGGCGAGGCTGGAGGCTGGGGGCGAGGCAGGAGACTGGGGGCGAGGCAGGAGACTGGGGGCGAGGCTGGAGGCAGGAGACTGGGGACAGGGCGAGGCTGTAGACGGAGTGGGGCATGGCTGGAGGCTGGCGATTAGAGTGAAGGCTGGAGACTAGAGGCGAGGCTGGAGGCTGCAGACTAGGGGCGAGGCGAGGCTCGAGACTAGGGGCAAGGCTGGAGGCTGGAGACTGGGGGCGAGGCCGGAGACTGGTGGCGAGGCGAGGCCGGAGGCTGGGGGCGAGGCGAGGCTGGAAGCAGGAGACTGGGGGCAGGGCGAGGCTGGAGACGGAGCGGGGCGTGGCTGGAGACGCAGCGGGGCGTGGCTGGAGGCTGGCGATTAGAGTGGAGGCTGGAGACTAGAGGCGAGGCTGGAGACTAGGGGCGAGGCGAGGCTGGAGACTAGGGGCGAGGCGAGGCTGGAGACTAGGGGCGAGGCGAGGCTGGAGACTAGGGGGTGAGGTGAGGCTGGAGGCCGGAGACTGGGGGCAGGGCGAGGCTGGAGACGGGGCGTGGCTGGAGGCTGGAGATGGTGGGGCGTGGCGGGAGGCTGGAGACTAGAGGCGAGGCTGGTGACTAGAGGCGAGGCTGGAGGCTGGAGACTGGGGGCGAGGCTGGAGACTAGGGGCGAGGCTGGAGGCTGGAGGCTGGAGACTGGGGGCGAGGCGAGGCTAGATGCAGGAGACTGGAGACGAGGCGAGGCTGGAGACGAGGCGAGGCTGGAGACTAGAGGCGAGGCTAGGCTGGAGGCTAGAGACTAGGGGCGGGGCGTGGCTGGAGGCTGGAGACTAGCGGCGGGGCGTGGCTGGAGGCTGGAGACTAGGGGCGGGGCGAAGCTGGAGGCTGGAGACTAGGGGCGGGGCGAAGCTGGAGGCTGGAGACTAGAGGCGAGGAGAAGCTGGAGGCTAGAGGCGAGGCCGAAGGCTGCAGACTAGAGGCAAGGCGATGCTGGAGGCTGGAGACTAGAGGCGAGGCTGGAGACTAGAGGCGAGGCGAGGCTGGAGACCAGAGGCGAGGCTAGAAGCTGGAGTCTGGAGAGGCGAGGAGACTGGAGACTAGGGGTGAGGTTGGAGACTAGAGGCGGGGCAAGGCGAGGCTGGAGACTGGAGGTGAGGCTGTAGACCGGAGACTGGGGGCGAGGCGAGGCTGTAGACAGGAGACTGGGGGCGAAGCGAGGTTGGAAGCAGGAGACTGGGGGCGAAGCGAGGTTGGAGGCGAGGCGGGAGGCTGGAGACTAGGGGCGGGGCGAGGCTGGAGATTAGGGGTGGGGCGAGGCTGGAAGCTGGAGGTGACGCAAGGCGAGGGTGGAGGCTGAAGACTAGAGGCGAGGCTGGAGGTGACGCGAGGCGAGGCTGGAGACTAGAGGCGGGGTGAGACGAGGCTGGAGACTAGGGACGAAGCTGGAGGCTGGAGACTGGGGGCAAGGCTGAAGGCTGGAGAGTAGAGGCGAGGCGAGGCTGGAGAGTAGAGGCGAGGCGAGGCTGGAGAGTAGAGGCGAGGCGAGGCTGGAGACGCGAGGCTAGGCTGGAGACGCGAGGCGAGGCTGGAGACGCGAGGCGAGGCTGGAGACGCGAGGCTGGAGGCTGGAGACGCGAGGCGAGGCTGGAGGCTGGAGACGCGAGGCGAGGCTGGAGGCTGGAGACGCGAGGCGAGGCTGGAGGCTGGAGACGCGAGGCGAGGCTGGAGGCTGGAGACGCGAGGCGAGGCTGGAGGCTGGAGACTAGGGGTGAGGCTGGAGACTAGAGGTGTGGCGAGGCTGGAGGCCGGAGACTGGAGGCGAGGCTAGAGACTCGGGGTGAGGCTGGAGACTTGGGGCGAGGCGAGACTGGAGACTAGGGGCTAGGCGAGGCTGGAGACAAGGGGTGAGGTGAGGCTGGAGACTAGAGGCGAGGCTGGAGGCCGGAGACTAGAGGCGAGGCTGGAGGCCGGAGACTGGGGGCAGGGCGAGTCTGGAGACGGGGCGTGGCTGGAGGCTGGAGATGGTGGGGCGTGGCGGGAGGCTGGAGACTAGAGGCGAGGCTGGTGACTAGAGGCGAGGCTGGTGGCTGGAGACTAGGGGCGAGGCTGGAGACTAGGGGCGAGGCTGGAGACTGGGGGCGAGGCGAGGCAAGGCTAGAGACTGGGGGCGAGGCAAGGCGAGGCTGGAAGCTGGAGACCAGGGGCGAAGCTGGAGGCTGGAGACTAAGGGCGAGGCAAAGCTGGAGGCTGGAGACTAGGGACGAGGCAAAGCTGGAGACTGGGGGCGAGGCGAGGCTGGAGACTGGGGCCGAGGCGAGGCGAGGCTGGAGACTGGGGCCGAGGCGAGGCGAGGCTGGAGACTGGGGCCGAGGCGAGGCGAGGCTGGAGACTGGGGCCGAGGCGAGGCGAGGCTGGAGACTGGGGCCGAGGCGAGGCGAGGCTGGAGACTGGGGCCGAGGCGAGGCGAGGCTGGAGACTGGGGCCGAGGCGAGGCGAGGCTGGAGACTGGGGCCGAGGCGAGGCGAGGCTGGAGACTGGGGGCGAGGCGAGGCGAGGCTGGAGACTGGGGGCGAGGCGAGGCGAGGCTGGAGACTGGGGGCGAGGCGAGGCGAGGCTGGAGACTGGGGGCGAGGCTGGAGGCTGGAGACTAGGGGCGAGGCGAGGCTGGAGACTGGGACCGAGGAGAGACTGGAGAATGGGGGCGAGGCTGGAGACTGGGGGCGAGTCGAGGCTGGAGGCTGGAGACCGGGGGCGAGGCTGGAGGCTGGAGACCGGGGGCGAGGCTGGAGACCAGGGGCGAGGCTGGAGGCTGGAGATTAGAGGCCAGGCTGGAGACTGGGGATGAGGCGAGGCTGGAGACTGGGGGCGAGGCGAGGCTGGAGACTGGGGGCGAGGCGAGGCGAGGCTGGAGACTGGGGGCGAGGCGAGGCGAGGCTGGAGACTGGGGGCGAGGCGAGGCGAGGCTGGAGACTGGAGGCGAGGCGAGGCTGGAGACTAGGGGCGAGGCGAGGCTGGAGACTAGGGGCGAGGCGAGGCTGGAGACTGGGGCCGAGGAGAGACTGGAGAATGGGGGCGAGGCTGGAGACTGGGGGCGAGTCGAGGCTGGAGGCTGGAGACCGGGGGCGAGGCTGGAGGCTGGAGACCGGGGGCGAGGCTGGAGGCTGGAGATTAGAGGCGAGGCTGGAGACTGGGGATGAGGCGAGGCTGGAGACTGGGGGCGAGGCGAGGCTGGAGACTGGGGGCGAGGCGAGGCGAGGCTGGAGACTGGGGGCGAGGCGAGGCGAGGCTGGAGACTGGGGGCGAGGCGAGGCGAGGCTGGAGACTGGGGGCGAGGCGAGGCGAGGCTGGAGACTGGGGGCGAGGCGAGGCGAGGCTGGAGACTGGGGGCGAGGCGAGGCGAGGCTGGAGACTGGGGGCGAGGCGAGGCGAGGCTGGAGACTGGGGGCGAGGCGAGGCGAGGCTGGAGACTGGGGGCGAGGCGAGGCGAGGCTGGAGACTGGGGGCGAGGCGAGGCGAGGCTGGAGACTGGGGGCGAGGCGAGGCGAGGCTGGAGACTGGAGGCGAGGCGAGGCTGGAGACTGGAGGCGAGGCGAGGCTGGAGACTGGGGGCGAGGCGAGGGTGGGGACTGGGGGCGAGGCGAGGGTGGGGACTGGGGGCGAGGCGAGGGTGGGGACTGGGGGCGAGGCGAGGCGAGGCGAGGCTGGGGACTGGGGGCGAGGCGAGGCGAGGCTGGAGACTGGGGGCGAGGCGAGGCTGGAGACTGGGGGCGAGGCGAGGCTGGAGACTGGGGGCGAGGCGAGGCGAGGCTGGGGACTGGGGGCGAGGCGAGGCGAGACTGGGGACTGGGGGCGAGGCGAGGCTGGAAACTGGGGGCGAGGCGAGGCGAGGCTGGAGACTGGGGGCGAGGCGAGGCGAGGCTGGAGACTGGAGGCGAGGCTAGAGACTGGGGGCGAGGCGAGGCTGGAGACTGGGGGGGGCGAGGCGAGGCTGGAGACTGGGGGCAAGGCGACGCGAGGCTGGAGACTGGGGCGAGGCGAGGCTGGAGACTGGGGCGAGGCGAGGCTGGAGACTGGAGACTGGGGGCGAGGCGAGGCGAGGCTGGAGACTGGGGGGCGGGGCGAGGCTGGAGACTGGGGGGCGGGGCGAGGCTGGAGGCTGGAGACTGGGGGCGAGGCGAGACTGGGGGTGAGGCGAGGCTGGAGACTGGGGGCGAGGCGAGGCGAGGCTGGAGTCTGGGGGCGAGGCGAGGCGAGGCGGGAGACTGGGGGCGAGGCTGGAGACTGGAGGGGCGAGGCGAGGCTGGAGACTGGGGGCGAGGCGAGGCTGGAGCCTGGGGGCGAGGCGAGGCTGGAGACTGGGGGCGAGGCGAGGCGAGGCTGGAGCCTGGGGGCGAGGCGAGGCTGGAGACTGGGGGCGAGGCGAGGCGAGGCTGGAGACTGGGGGCGAGGCGAGGCGAGGCTGGAGACTGGGGGCGAGGCGAGGCGAGGCTGGAGACGGGGGGCGAGGCGAGGCTGGAGACTGGGGGCGAGGCGAGGCTGGAGACTGGGGGGCGGGGCGAGGCTGGAGACTGGGGGCGGGGCGAGGCTGGAGACTGGGGGCGGGGCGAGGCTGGAGACTGGGGGCGAGGCGAGGCGAGGCTGGAGACTGGGGGCGAGGCGAGGCGAGTCTGGAGACGGGGGGCGAGGCGAGTCTGGAGACGGGGGCGAGGCTGGAGACTGGGGGGCGGGGCGAGGCTGGAGACTGGGGGGCGGGGCGATGCTGGAGACTGGGGGCGAGGCGAGGCTGGAGGCAGAAGACTGGGGGCGAGGCGAGCCAGGGGGCGAGGCGAGGCTGGAGGCAGGAGAGTCGAGGCGAGGCTGGAGACAGGAGACTGGGGGCAGGCGAGGCTGGAGACGGGGCGGGGCGTGGCTGGAGGCTGGCGATTAGAGTGGAGGCTGGAGACGAGGGGCGAGGCGAGGCTGGGGGCGAGGCTGGAGGCTGGGGGCGAGGCGAGGTTTGAGACTGGGGGCGAGGCGAGGCTGGAGACTGGCGGCGAGGCGAGGCGAGGCTGGAGACTGGGGGCGAGGCGAGGCGAGGCTGGAGACTGGGGGCGAGGCGAGGCGAGGCTGGAGACTGGGGGCGAGGCGAGTCTGGAGACGGGAGGCGAGGCTGGAGACTGGGGGGCGGGGCGAAGCTGGAGACTGGGGGGCGGGGCGATGCTGGAGACTGGGGGCGAGGCGAGGCTGGAGGCAGAAGACTGCGGGCGAGGCGAGCCAGGGGGCGAGGCGAGGCTGGAGGCAGGAGACTGGGGGCGAGGCGAGTCTGGAGACGGGGGGCGAGGCGAGTCTGGAGACGGGGGGCGAGGCGAGGCTGGAGACTGGGGGGCGGGGCGAGGCTGGAGACTGGGGGGGCGGGGCGAGGCTGGAGACTGGGGGCGAGGCGAGGCTGGAGGCAGAAGACTGGGGGCGAGGCGAGCCAGGGGGCGAGGCGAGGCTGGAGGCAGGAGAGTCGAGGCGAGGCTGGAGGCAGGAGACTGGGGGCAGGCGAGGCTGGAGACGGGGCGGGGCGTGGCTGGAGGCTGGCGATTAGAGTGGAGGCTGGAGACGAGGGGCGAGGCGAGGCTGGGGGCGAGGCTGGAGGCTGGGGGCGAGGCGAGGTTTGAGACTGGGGGCGAGGCTGGAGGCAGGAGACTGGGGGCAGGGCGAGGCTGTAGATGGAGTGGGGCGTGGATGGAGGCTGGCGATTACAGTGGAGTCTAGGGACTAGAGGCGAGGCGGGAAGCTGGAGACTGGGGGTGAGGCCGGAAGCTGGAGACTGGGGGTGAGGCCGGAAGCTGGAGACTGGGAGTGAGACCGAAAGCTGGAGACTGGGGGTGAGGCCGGAGGCTGGAGACTAGGGACGAGGCGAGGCTGGAGGCTGGGGGCGAGGCCGGAGGCTGGGGGAGAGGCGAGGTTGGAGACTGGAGGCGAGGCTGGAGGCTGGAGACTAGGGGCGAGGCGAGGCTGGAACTGGAGAATGGGGGTGAGGCTGGAGACTGGAGACTATGGGAGAGGCGAGGCTGGGGGCGAGGCTGGAGGCTGGGGGCGAGGCAGGAGACTGGGGGCGAGGCAGGAGACTGGGGGCGAGGCTGGAGGCAGGAGACTGGGGACAGGGCGAGGCTGTAGACGGAGTGGGGCATGGCTGGAGGCTGGCGATTAGAGTGAAGGCTGGAGACTAGAGGCGAGGCTGGAGGCTGCAGACTAGGGGCGAGGCGAGGCTCGAGACTAGAGGCAAGGCTGGAGGCTGGAGACTGGGGGCGAGGCCGGAGACTGGTGGCGAGGCGAGGCCGGAGGCTGGGGGCGAGGCGAGGCCGGAGGCTGGGGGCGAGGCGAGGCCGGAGGCTGGGGGCGAGGCGAGGCGGGAAGCAGGAGACTGGGGGCAGGGCGAGGCTGGAGACGGAGCGGGGCGTGGCTGGAGACGCGGCGGGGCGTGGCTGGAGGCTGGGTATTAGAGTGGAGGCTGGCGATTAGAGTGGAGGCTGGAGACTAGAGGCGAGGCTGGAGACTCGGGGTGAGGCTGGAGACTTGGGGCGAGGCGAGGCTGGAGACAAGGGGTGAGGTGAGGCTGGAGACTAGAGGCGAGGCTGGAGGCCGGAGACTAGAGGCGAGGCTGGAGGCCGGAGACTGGGGGCAGGGCGAGTCTGGAGACGGGGCGTGGCTGGAGGCTGGAGATGGTGGGGCGTGGCGGGAGGCTGGAGACTAGAGGCGAGGCTGGTGACTAGAGGCGAGGCTGGTGGCTGGAGACTAGGGGCGAGGCTGGAGACTGGGGGCGAGGCGAGGCAAGGCTAGAGACTGGGGGCGAGGCAAGGCGAGGCTGGAAGCTGGAGACCAGGGGCGAAGCTGGAGGCTGGAGACTAAGGGCGAGGCAAAGCTGGAGGCTGGAGACTAGGGACGAGGCAAAGCTGGAGACTGGGGGCGAGGCGAGGCTGGAGACTGGGGCCGAGGCGAGGCGAGGCTGGAGACTGGGGCCGAGGCGAGGCGAGGCTGGAGACTGGGGCCGAGGCGAGGCGAGGCTGGAGACTGGGGCCGAGGCGAGGCGAGGCTGGAGACTGGGGCCGAGGCGAGGCGAGGCTGGAGACTGGGGCCGAGGCGAGGCGAGGCTGGAGACTGGGGGCGAGGCGAGGCGAGGCTGGAGACTGGGGGCGAGGCGAGGCGAGGCTGGAGACTGGGGGCGAGGCGAGGCGAGGCTGGAGACTGGGGGCGAGGCGAGGCGAGGCTGGAGACTGGGGGCGAGGCGAGGCGAGGCTGGAGACTGGGGGCGAGGCGAGGCGAGGCTGGAGACTGGAGGCGAGGCGAGGCTGGAGACTGGGGATTAGAGTGGAGGCTGGAGACTGGAGGCGAGGCTGGAGGCTGGAGACTAGGGGCGAGGCGAGGCTGGAGACTGGGGCCGAGGAGAGACTGGAGAATGGGGGCGAGGCTGGAGACTGGGGGCGAGTCGAGGCTGGAGGCTGGAGACCGGGGGCGAGGCTGGAGGCTGGAGACCGGGGGCGAGGCTGGAGACCAGGGGCGAGGCTGGAGGCTGGAGATTAGAGGCCAGGCTGGAGACTGGGGATGAGGCGAGGCTGGAGACTGGGGGCGAGGCGAGGCTGGAGACTGGGGGCGAGGCGAGGCGAGGCTGGAGACTGGGGGCGAGGCGAGGCGAGGCTGGAGACTGGGGGCGAGGCGAGGCGAGGCTGGAGACTGGGGGCGAGGCGAGGCGAGGCTGGAGACTGGGGGCGAGGCGAGGCGAGGCTGGAGACTGGGGGCGAGGCGAGGCGAGGCTGGAGACTGGAGGCGAGGCGAGGCTGGAGACTGGGGATTAGAGTGGAGGCTGGAGACTGGAGGCGAGGCTGGAGGCTGGAGACTAGGGGCGAGGCGAGGCTGGAGACTGGGGCCGAGGAGAGACTGGAGAATGGGGGCGAGGCTGGAGACTGGGGGCGAGTCGAGGCTGGAAACCAGGGGCGAGGCTGGAGGCTGGAGATTAGAGGCGAGGCTGGAGACTGGGGATGAGGCGAGGCTGGAGACTGGGGATGAGGCGAGGCTGGAGACTGGGGGCGAGGCGAGGCTGGAGACTGGGGGCGAGGCGAGGCTGGAGACTGGGGGCGAGGCGAGGCTGGAGACTGGGGGCGAGGCGAGGCTGGAGACTGGGGGCGAGGCGAGGCTGGAGACTGGGGGCGAGGCGAGGCTGGAGACTGGGGGCGAGGCGAGGCGAGGCTGGAGACTGGGGGCGAGGCGAGGCGAGGCTGGAGACTGGGGGCGAGGCGAGGCGAGGCTGGAGACTGGGGGCGAGGCGAGGCGAGGCTGGAGACTGGGGGCGAGGCGAGGCGAGGCTGGAGACTGGGGGCGAGGCGAGGCGAGGCTGGAGACTGGGGGCGAGGCGAGGCGAGGCTGGAGACTGGGGGCGAGGCGAGGCGAGGCTGGAGACTGGGGGCGAGGCGAGGCGAGGCTGGAGACTGGGGGCGAGGCGAGGGTGGGGACTGGGGGCGAGGCGAGGGTGGGGACTGGGGGCGAGGCGAGGCGAGGCTGGGGACTGGGGGCGAGGCGAGGCGAGGCTGGAGACTGGGGGCGAGGCGAGGCTGGAGACTGGGGGCGAGGCGAGGCTGGAGACTGGGGGCGAGGCGAGGCGAGGCTGGGGACTGGGGGCGAGGCGAGGCGAGGCTGGGGACTGGGGGCGAGGCGAGGCGAGGCTGGGGACTGGGGGCGAGGCGAGGCGAGGCTGGGGACTGGGGGCGAGGCGAGGCGAGGCTGGAGACTGGGGGCGAGGCGAGGCGAGGCTGGAGACTGGAGGCGAGGCTGGAGACTGGGGGCGAGGCGAGGCTGGAGACTGGGGGGGGCGAGGCGAGGCTGGAGACTGGGGGCAAGGCGACGCGAGGCTGGAGACTGGGGCGAGGCGAGGCTGGAGACTGGAGACTGGGGGCGAGGCGAGGCGAGGCTGGAGACTGGGGGGCGGGGCGAGGCTGGAGACTGGGGGGCGGGGCGAGGCTGGAGACTGGGGGGCGGGGCGAGGCTGGAGGCTGGAGACTGGGGGCGAGGCGAGACTGGGGGTGAGGCGAGGCTGGAGACTGGGGGCGAGGCGAGGCGAGGCTGGAGTCTGGGGGCGAGGCGAGGCGAGGCGGGAGACGGGGGCGGGGCTGGAGACTGGAGGGGCGAGGCGAGGCTGGAGACTGGGGGCGAGGCGAGGCTGGAGCCTGGGGGCGAGGCGAGGCTGGAGACTGGGGGCGAGGCGAGGCGAGGCTGGAGACTGGGGGCGAGGCGAGGCGAGGCTGGAGACGGGGGGCAAGGCGAGGCTGGAGACTGGGGGCGAGGCGAGGCTGGAGACTGGGGGGGCGGGGTGAGGCTGGAGACTGGGGGGCGGGGCGAGGCTGGAGACTGGGGGCGAGGCGAGGCGAGGCTGGAGACTGGGGGCGAGGCGAGGCGAGGCTGGAGACTGGGGGCGAGGCGAGGCGAGTCTGGAGACGGGGGGCGAGGCGAGTCTGGAGACGGGGGCGAGGCTGGAGACTGGGGGGCGGGGCGAGGCTGGAGACTGGGGGGCGGGGCGATGCTGGAGACTGGGGGGCGGGGCGATGCTGGAGACTGGGGGCGAGGCGAGGCTGGAGGCAGAAGACTGGGGGCGAGGCGAGGCGGGAGACTGGAGGGTCGAGGCGAGGCTGGAGCCTGGGGGCGAGGCGAGGCTGGAGACTGGGGGCGAGGCGAGGCGAGGCTGGAGACTGGGGGCGAGGCGAGGCGAGGCTGGATACGGGGGGCAAGGCGAGGCTGGAGACTGGGGGCGAGGCGAGGCTGGAGACTGGGGGCGAGGCGAGGCTGGAGACTGGGGGGCGGGGCGAGGCTGGAGACTGGGGGCGAGGCGAGGCGAGGCTGGAGACTGGGGGCGAGGCGAGGCGAGGGTGGAGACTGGGGGCGAGGCGAGGCGAGTCTGGAGACGGGGGGCGAGGCGAGTCTGGAGACGGGGGCGAGGCTGGAGACTGGGGGGCGGGGCGAGGCTGGAGACTGGGGGGCGGGGCGATGCTGGAGACTGGGGGCGAGGCGAGGCTGGAGGCAGAAGACTGGGGGCGAGGCGAGCCAGGGGGCGAGGCGAGGCTGGAGGCAGGAGAGTCGAGGCGAGGCTGGAGGCAGGAGACTGGGGGCAGGCGAGGCTGGAGACGGGGCGGGGCGTGGCTGGAGGCTGGCGCTTAGAGTGGAGGCTGGAGACGAGGGGCGAGGCGAGGCTGGGGGCGAGGCTGGAGGCTGGGGGCGAGGCGAGGTTTGAGACTGGGGGCGAGGCTGGAGGCAGGAGACTGGGGGCAGGGCGAGGCTGTAGATGGAGTGGGGCGTGGCTGGAGGCTGGCGATTAGAGTGGAGTCTAGGGACTAGAGGCGAGGCCGGAAGCTGGAGACTGGGGGTGAGGCCGGAAGCTGGAGACTGGGGGTGAGGCCGGAGGCTGGAGACTGGGGGTGAGGCCGGAGGCTGGAGACTAGGGACGAGGCGAGGCCAGAGACTGGAGGCGAGGCTGGAGGCTGGAGACTAGGGGCGAGGCGAGGCTGGAACTGGAGAATGGGGGCGAGGCTGGAGACTGGAGACTATGGGAGAGGCGAGGCTGGAAGCTGGAGACCAGGGGCGAAGCTGGAGGCTGGAGACTAAGGGCGAGGCAAAGCTGGAGGCTGGAGACTAGGGACGAGGCAAAGCTGGAGACTGGGGGCGAGGCGAGGCGAGGCTGGAGACTGGGGGCGAGGCGAGGCTGGGGACTGGGGGCGAGGCGAGGCTGGGGACTGGGGGCGAGGCGAGGCGAGGCTGGGGACTGGGGGCGAGGCGAGGCGAGGCTGGGGACTGGGGGCGAGGCGAGGCGAGGCTGGGGACTGGGGGCGAGGCGAGGCGAGGCTGGGGACTGGGGGCGAGGCGAGGCGAGGCTGGGGACTGGGGGCGAGGCGAGGCGAGTCTGGAGGCTGGAGACGCGAGGCGAGGCTGGAGGCTGGAGACTAGGGGTGAGGCTGGAGACTAGAGGTGTGGCGAGGCTGGAGGCCGGAGACTGGAGGCGAGGCTGGAGACCAGAGACTGGAGGCGAGGCTGGAGGCAGGAGACTGGGGGCGAGGCTGGAGGCAGGAGACTGGGGGCGAGGCTGGAGGCAGGAGACTGGGGGCGAGGCGAGGCTGGAGGCAGGAGACTGGAGAATAGGGGCGGGGCAAGGCTGGAGACTTGAGGCGGGGTGAGACGAGGCTGGAACCTAGGGACGAAGCTGGAGGCTGGAGACTGGGGGCAAGGCTGAAGGCTGGAGAGTAGAGGCGAGGCGAGGCTGGAGAGTGGAGGCGAGGCGAGGCTGGAGAGTGGAGGCGAGGCGAGGCTGGAGACGCGAGGCGAGGCTGGAGGCTGGAGACGCGAGGCGAGGCTGGAGGCTGGAGACGCGAGGCGAGGCTGGAGGCTGGAGACGCGAGGCGAGGCTGGAGGCTGGAGACGCGAGGCGAGGCTGGAGGCTGGAGACTGGAGGTGAGGCTGGAGACCGGAGACTGGGGGCGAGGCGAGGCTGGAGGCAGGAGACTGGGGACGAGGCGAGGCTGGAGGCTGGAGACTAGGGGCGAGGCTGGAGGCTGGAGACTAGGGGCGAGGCTGGAGGCTGGAGGCTGGAGACTGGGGGCGAGGTGAGGCTGGAGGCGAGGCAGGCGGCTGGAGACTAGGGGCGGGGCGAGGCTGGAGATTAGGGGTGGGGCGAGGCTGGAGTCTGGAGACTAGAGGCGAGGCGAGGGTGGAGGCTGAAGACTAGAGGTGAGGCTGGAGGCGACGCGAGGCGAGGCTGGAGACTAGTGGTGAGGCTGGAGACTAGAGGCGAGGTGAGGCTGAAGGCTGGAGACTGGAGAATAGAGGCGGGGAAAGGCTGGAGACTAGAGGCGGGGTGAGACGAGGCTGGAGACTAGGGACGAAGCTGGAGGCTGGAGACTGGGGGTGAGGCGAGGATGGAGGCTGGAGACGCGAGGCGAGGCGAGGCTGGAGGCTGGAGACGCGAGGCGAGGATGGAGGCTGGAGACGCGAGGCGAGGATGGAGGCTGGAGACGCGAGGCGAGGATGGAGGCTGGAGACGCGAGGCGAGGCTGGAGGCTGGAGACGCGAGGCGAGGCTGGAGGCTGGAGACGCGAGGCGAGGCGAGGCTGGAGGCTGGAGACGCGAGGCGAGGCGAGGCTGGAGGCTGGAGACGCGAGGCGAGGCGAGGCTGGAGGCTGGAGACGCGAGGCGAGGCTGGAGGCTGGAGACGCGAGGCGAGGCTGGAGGCTGGAGACGCGAGGCGAGGCTGGAGGCTGGAGACGCGAGGCGAGGCTGGAGGCTGGAGACGCGAGGCGAGGCTGGAGACTAGGGGCGAGGTTGGAGACTAGAGGCGGGGCGAGGCGAGGCTGGAGACTGGAGGTGAGGCTGTAGACCGGAGACTGGGGGCGAGGCGAGGCTGGAGGCAGGAGACTGGGGGCGAAGCGAGGTTGGAGGCAGGAGACTGGGGGCGAAGCGAGGTTGGAGGCAGGAGACTGGGGGCGAGGCGAGGCGGGAGGCTGGAGACTAGGGGCGGGGCGAGGCTGGAGATTAGGGGTGGGGCGAGGCTGGAGACTAAAGGCGAGGCGAGGGTGGAGGCTGAAGACTAGAGGCGAGGCTGGAGGTGACGCGAGGCGAGGCTGGAGACTAGTGGCGAGGCTGGAGACTAGAGGCGAGGTGAGGCTGAAGGCTGGAGACTGGAGAATAGAGGCGGGGCAAGGCTGGAGACTAGAGGCGGGGTGAGCAGGCTGGAGACTCGGGACGAAGCTGGAGGCTGGAGACTGGGGGTGAGGCGAGGCTGGAGGCTGGAGACTAGGGGCAAGGCTGAAGGCTGGAGAGTAGAGGCGAGGCGAGGCTGGAGACGCGAGGTGAGGCTGGAGGCTGGAGACGCGAGGTGAGGCGAGGCTGGAGGCTGGAGACTAGGGGCGAGGCTGGAGGCTGGAGATGCGAGGCGAGGCTGGAGGCTGGAGACGCGAGGCAAGGCTGGAGGCTGGAGACTAGGGGTGAGGCTGGAGACTAGAGGCGTGGCGAGGCTGGAGGCTGGAGACTGGAGGTGAGGCTGGAGACCGGAGACTGGGGGCGAGGCGAGGCTGGAGGCAGGAGACTGGGGGCGAGTCGAGGCTGGAGGCACGAGACTGGGGGCGAGGCGAGGCTGGAGGCACGAGACTGGGGGCGAGGCGAGGCTGGAGACTGGGGGCGAGGCGAGGCTGGAGGCAGGAGACTGGGGGCGAGGCGAGGCTGGAGGCAGGAAACTGGGGGCGAGGCGAGGCTGGAGGCTGGAGACGCGAGGCGAGGCTGGAGGCTGGAGACGCGAGGCGAGGCTGGAGGCTGGAGACTAGGGGTGAGGCTGGAGACTAGAGGCGTGGCGAGGCTGGAGGCAGGAGACTGGGGGCGAGGCGAGGCTGGAGGCTGGAGATTAGGGGCGGGGTGAGGCTGGAGGCTGGAGACTAGGGGCGAGGCTGGAGGCTGGAGACTGGGGCGAGGCTGGAGTGGGGGCGAGGCGAGGCCAGAGGCTGGAGACGCGAGGCGAGGCTGGAGACTAGAGATGTGGCGAGGCTGGAGGCTGGAGACTGGAGGTGAGGCTGGAGACCGGAGACTGGGGGCGAGGCGAGGCTGGAGGCAGGAGACTGGGGGCGAGGCGAGGCTGGAGGCAGGAGACTGGGGGCGAGGCGAGGCTGGAGGCTGGAGATTAGGGGCGGGGTGAGGCTGGAGCTGGAGACTAGGGGCGAGGCTGGAGGCTGGAGACTGGGGGCGAGGCTGGAGACTGGGGGTGAGGCGAGGATAGAGGCAGGAGACTGGAGACGAGGCGAGCCTGGAGGCTGGAGACAAGGCGAGGCTGGAGACTAGAGGCGAGGCGAGGCTGGAGACTAGAGGCGAGGCGAGGCGAGGCTGGAGGCTAGAGGCAAGGCTAGGTTGGAGGCTAGAGACTAGGGGCGGGGTGTGGCTGGAGGCTGGAGACTAGCGGCGGGGGGTGGCTGGAGACTGGAGACTAGCAGCGGGGCGTGGCTGGAGGCTGGAGACTAGGGGCGGGGCGTGGCTGGAGGCTGGAGACTAGGGGCGGGGCGAGGCTGGAGACTCGTGGCGGGGCGAGGCTGGAGGCTGGAGACTAGAGGCGAGGAGAAGCTGGAGGCTAGAGGCGAGGCTGAAGGCTGCAGACTAGAGGCAATGCGATGCTGGAGGCTGGAGACTAGAGGCGAGGCGAGGCTGGAGGCGACGCAAGGCGAGGCTGGAGACTAGAGGCGAGGCTGGAGACTGGAGACGAAGTGAGGCTGGAGGCTGGAGACGCGAGGCGAGGCTGGAGGCTGGAGACGCGAGGCGAGGCTGGAGGCTGGAGACGCGAGGCGAGGCTGGAGGCTGGAGACTAGGGGTGAGGCTGGAGACTAGAGGCGTGACGAGGCTGGAGGCTGGAGACTGGAGGTGAGGCTGGAGACCGGAGACTGGGGGCAAGGCGAGGCTGGAGGCAGGAGACTGGGGACGAGGCGAGGCTGGAGGCAGGAGACTGGGGACGAGGCGAGGCTGGAGGCTGGAGACTAGGGGCGAGGCTGGAGGCTGGAGACTAGGGGCGAGGCGAGGCTAGATGCAGGAGACTGGAGACGAGGCGAGGCTGGAGACGAGGCGAGGCTGGAGACTAGAGGCGAGGCTAGGCTGGAGGCTAGAGACTAGGGGCGGGGCGTGGCTGGAGGCTGGAGACTAGCGGCGGGGCGTGGCTGGAGGCTGGAGACTAGGGGCGGGGCGAAGCTGGAGGCTGGAGACTAGGGGCGGGGCGAAGCTGGAGGCTGGAGACTAGGGGCGGGGCGAAGCTGGAGGCTGGAGACTAGGGGCGGGGCGAAGCTGGAGGCTGGAGACTAGGGGCGGGGCGAAGCTGGAGGCTGGAGACTAGAGGCGAGGAGAAGCTGGAGGCTAGAGGCGAGGCCGAAGGCTGCAGACTAGAGGCAATGCGATGCTGGAGACTAGAGGCGAGGCGAGGCTGGAGACTAGAGGCGAGGCTGGAGACGAGAGGCGAGGTGAGGCTGGAGACTAGAGGCGAGGCGAGGCTGGAGACTAGAGGCGAGGAGGCTGGAGACTAGGGGTGAGGTTGGAGACTAGAGGCGGGGCGAGGCGAGGCTGGAGACTGGAGGTGAGGCTGTAGACCGGAGACTGGGGGCGAGGCGAGGCTGTAGACAGGAGACTGGGGGCGAGGCGAGGTTGGAGGCAGGAGACTGGGGGCGAGGCGAGGTTGGAGGCAGGAGACTGGGGGCGAAGCGAGGTTGGAGGCAGGAGACTGGGGGCGAAGCGAGGTTGGAGGCGAGGCGGGAGGCTGGAGACTAGGGGCGGGGCGAGGCTGGAGATTAGGGGTGGGGCGAGGCTGGAGGCTGGAGGTGACGCGAGGCGAGGGTGGAGGCTGAAGACTAGAGGCGAGGCTGGAGGTGACGCGAGGCGAGGCTGGAGACTAGTGGCGAGGCTGGAGACGCGAGGCGAGGCTGGAGGCTGGAGACGCGAGGCGAGGCTGGAGGCTGGAGACGTGAGGCGAGGCTGGAGGCTGGAGACGCGAGGCGAGGCTGGAGGCTGGAGACGCGAGGCGAGGCTGGAGACTAGGGGTGAGGTTGGAGACTAGAGGCGGGGCGAGGCGAGGCTGGAGACTGGAGGTGAGGCTGTTTACCGGAGACTGGGGGCGAGGCGAGGCTGTAGACAGGAGACTGGGGGCGAGGCGAGGTTGGAAGCAGGAGACTGGGGGCGAAGCGAGGTTGGAGACTGGAGACTAGGGGCGGGGCGAGGCTGGAGATTAGGGGTGGGGCGAGGCTGGAGGCTGGAGGTGACGCGAGGCGAGGGTGGAGGCTGAAGACTGGAGGCGAGGCTGGAAGTGACGCGAGGCGAGGCTGGAGACTAGTGGCGAGGCTGGAGACGCGAGGCGAGGCTGGAGGCTGGAGACGCGAGGCGAGGCTGGAGGCTGGAGACGCGAGGCGAGGCTAGAGGCTGGAGACGCGAGGCGAGGCTGGAGGCTGGACACGCGAGGCGAGGCTGGAGGCTGGAGACTAGGGGTGAGGTTGGAGACTAGAGGCGGGGCGAGGCGAGGCTGGAGACTGGAGGTGAGGCTGTAGACCGGAGACTGGGGGCGAGGCGAGGCTGTAGACAGGAGACTGGGGGCGAGGCGAGGCTGTAGACAGGAGACTGGGGGGCGAGGCGAGGTTGGAAGCAGGAGACTGGGGGCGAAGCGAGGTTGGAGGCAGGAGACTGGGGGCGAAGCGAGGTTGGAGGCAGGAGACTGGGGGCGAAGCGAGGTTGAGCGAGGCGGAGCTGGAGACTAGGGCGGGCGAGGCTGGAGACTAGGGGTGGGGCGAGGCTGGAGGCTGGAGGTGACGGCGAGGCGGAGGGGGAGGCGGGTGGAGGCTGAAGACTAGAGGCGAGGCTGGAGGTGACGCGAGGCGAGGCTGGAGACGCGAGGCGAGGCTGGAGGCTGGAGACGCGAGGCGAGGCTGGAGACGCGAGGCGAGGCTAGAGGCTGGAGACGCGAGGCGAGGCTGGAGGCTGGAGACGCGAGGCGAGGCTGGAGGCTGGAGACGCGAGGCGAGGCTGGAGGCTGGAGACTAGGGGTGAGGCTGGAGACTAGAGGTGTGGCGAGGCTGGAGGCTGGAGACTGGAGGTGAGGCTGGAGACCGGAGACTGGAGGCGAGGCTGGAGGCAGGAGACTGGGGGCGAGGCGAGGCTGGAGGCAGGAGACTGGAGAATAGGGGCGGGGCAAGGCTGGAGTCTAGAGGCGGGGTGAGACGAGGCTGGAGACTAGGGACGAAGCTGGAGGCTGGAGACTGGGGGCAAGGCTGAAGCCTGGAGAGTAGAGGCGAGGCGAGGTTGGAGAGCAGAGGCGAGGCGAGGCTGGAGACGCGAGGCGAGGCTGGAGGCTGGAGACGCGAGGCGAGGCTGGAGGCTGGAGACGCGAGGCGAGGCTGGAGGCTGGAGACGCGAGGCGAGGCTGGAGGCTGGAGACGCGAGGCGTGGCTGGAGGCTGGCGATTAGAGTGGAGGCTAGGGACTAGAGGCGAGGCCGGAAGCTGGAGACTGGGGTTGAGGCCGGAAGCTGGAGACTGGGGGTGAGGCCGGAAGCTGGAGACTGGGTGTGAGGCCGGAGGCTGGAGACTAGGGACGAGGCGAGGCTGGAGGCTGGGGGCGAGGCTGGAGGCTGGGGGCGAGCCGGAGGCTGGGGGCGAGGCGAGGTTGGAGACTGGAGGCGAGGCTGGAGGCTGGAGACTAGGGGCGAGGCGAGGCTGGAACTGGAGAATGGGGGCGAGGCTGGAGACTGGAGACTATGGGCGAGGCGAGGCTGGAGGCTGGGGGCGAGGCAGGAGACTGGGGGCGAGGCAGGAGACTGGGGGCGAGGCTGGAGGCAGGAGACTGGGGACAGGGCGAGGCTGTAGACGGAGTGGGGCATGGCTGGAGGCTGGCGATTAGAGTGAAGGCTGGAGACTAGAGGCGAGGCTGGAGGCTGCAGACTAGGGGCGAGGCGAGGCTCGAGACTAGGGGCAAGGCTGGAGGCTGGAGACTGGGGGCGAGGCCGGAGACTGGTGGTGAGGCGAGGCCGGAGGCTGGGGGCGAGGCGAGGCTGGAAGCAGGAGACTGGGGGCAGGGCGAGGCTGGAGACGGAGCGGGGCGTGGCTGGAGACGCAGCGGGGCGTGGCAGGAGGCTGGCGTCTTCAGAGTGGAGGACTAGAGGCCAGAGACTTGAGGCGAGACTAGGGCGAGGGAGGCTGGAGACTTCAGGGCTTGAGGCTAGGCAGGAGGCTGGAGCCTTCAGGCTTGGAGGCTAGAGGCCAGGAGACTGGAGGGCGAGGCTAGGCAGGAGGCTGGAGTCTTGGCGAGGCTGGAGAGTAGAGGCCGAGCGACTGGAGGCTGAGACTGGAGGCAGGAGGCTGGAGACTGCAGGCTTGTGGCTAGGCAGGAGGATGGAGTCTTCAGAGTTGAGGATAGGCAGGAGGCTGGTGTTTTTAGGCTTGAGGCTACAATGCAGGAGACTGGAGACGAGGCGAGGCTGGAGACGAGGCGAGGCTGGAGACTAGAGGCGAGGCTAGGCTGGAGGCTAGAGACTAGGGGCGGGGCGTGGCTGGAGGCTGGAGACTAGCGGCGGGGCGTGGCTGGAGGCTGGAGACTAGGGGCGGGGCGAAGCTGGAGGCTGGAGACTAGGGGCGGGGCGAAGCTGGAGGCTGGAGACTAGAGGCGAGGAGAAGCTGGAGGCTAGAGGCGAGGCCGAAGGCTGCAGACTAGAGGCAAGGCGATGCTGGAGGCTGGAGACTAGAGGCGAGGCTGGAGACTAGAGGCGAGGCGAGGCTGGAGACTAGAGGCGAGGCTAGAAGCTGGAGTCTGGAGAGGCGAGGAGACTGGAGACTAGGGGTGAGGTTGGAGACTAGAGGCGGGGCAAGGCGAGGCTGGAGACTGGAGGTGAGGCTGTAGACCGGAGACTGGGGGCGAGGCGAGGCTGTAGACAGGAGACTGGGGGCGAAGCGAGGTTGGAAGCAGGAGACTGGGGGCGAAGCGAGGTTGGAGGCGAGGCGGGAGGCTGGAGACTAGGGGCGGGGCGAGGCTGGAGATTAGGGGTGGGGCGAGGCTGGAAGCTGGAGGTGACGCAAGGCGAGGGTGGAGGCTGAAGACTAGAGGCGAGGCTGGAGGTGACGCGAGGCGAGGCTGGAGACTAGAGGCGAGGTGAGGCTGAAGGCTGGAGACTGGAGAATAGGGGCGGGGCAAGGCTGGAAACTAGAGGCGGGGTGAGACGAGGCTGGAGACTAGGGACGAAGCTGGAGGCTGGAGACTGGGGGCAAGGCTGAAGGCTGGAGAGTAGAGGCGAGGCGAGGCTGGAGAGTAGAGGCGAGGCGAGGCTGGAGAGTAGAGGCGAGGCGAGGCTGGAGAGTAGAGGCGAGGCGAGGCTGGAGACGCGAGGCGAGGCTGGAGACGCGAGGCGAGGCTGGAGACGCGAGGCGAGGCTGGAGACGCGAGGCGAGGCTGGAGGCTGGAGACGCGAGGCGAGGCTGGAGGCTGGACACGCGAGGCGAGGCTGGAGGCTGGAGACTAGGGGTGAGGTTGGAGACTAGAGGCGGGGCGAGGCGAGGCTGGAGACTGGAGGTGAGGCTGTAGACCGGAGACTGGGGGCGAGGCGAGGCTGTAGACAGGAGACTGGGGGCGAGGCGAGGCTGTAGACAGGAGACTGGGGGGCGAGGCGAGGTTGGAAGCAGGAGACTGGGGGCGAAGCGAGGTTGGAGGCAGGAGACTGGGGCGAAGCGAGGTTGGAGGCAGGAGACTGGGGGCGAAGCGAGGTTGGAGGCGAGGCGGGAGGCTGGAGACTAGGGGCGGGGCGAGGCTGGAGATTAGGGGTGGGGCGAGGCTGGAGGCTGGAGGTGACGCGAGGCGAGGGTGGAGGCTGAAGACTAGAGGCGAGGCTGGAGGTGACGCGAGGCGAGGCTGGAGACGCGAGGCGAGGCTGGAGGCTGGAGACGCGAGGCGAGGCTGGAGACGCGAGGCGAGGCTAGAGGCTGGAGACGCGAGGCGAGGCTGGAGGCTGGAGACGCGAGGCGAGGCTGGAGGCTGGAGACTAGGGGTGAGGCTGGAGACTAGAGGTGTGGCGAGGCTGGAGGCTGGAGACTGGAGGTGAGGCTGGAGACCGGAGACTGGAGGCGAGGCTGGAGGCAGGAGACTGGGGGCGAGGCGAGGCTGGAGGCAGGAGACTGGAGAATAGGGGCGGGGCAAGGCTGGAGTCTAGAGGCGGGGTGAGACGAGGCTGGAGACTAGGGACGAAGCTGGAGGCTGGAGACTGGGGGCAAGGCTGAAGGCTGGAGAGTAGAGGCGAGGCGAGGTTGGAGAGCAGAGGCGAGGCGAGGCTGGAGACGCGAGGCGAGGCTGGAGGCTGGAGACGCGAGGCGAGGCTGGAGGCTGGAGACGCGAGGCGAGGCTGGAGGCTGGAGACGCGAGGCGAGGCTGGAGGCTGGAGACGCGAGGCGAGGCTGGAGGCTGGAGACGCGAGGCGTGGCTGGAGGCTGGCGATTAGAGTGGAGGCTAGGGACTAGAGGCGAGGCCGGAAGCTGGAGACTGGGGTTGAGGCCGGAAGCTGGAGACTGGGGGTGAGGCCGGAAGCTGGAGACTGGGGGTGAGGCCGGAGGCTGGAGACTAGGGACGAGGCGAGGCTGGAGGCTGGGGGCGAGGCTGGAGGCTGGGGGCGAGGCCGGAGGCTGGGGGCGAGGCCGGAGGCTGGGGGCGAGGCGAGGTTGGAGACTGGAGGCGAGGCTGGAGGCTGGAGACTAGGGGCGAGGCTGGAGGCTGGAGACTAGGGGCGAGGCGAGGCTGGAACTGGAGAATGGGGGCGAGGCTGGAGACTGGAGACTATGGGCGAGGCGAGGCTGGAGGCTGGGGGCGAGGCAGGAGACTGGGGGCGAGGCAGGAGACTGGGGGCGAGGCTGGAGGCAGGAGACTGGGGACAGGGCGAGGCTGTAGACGGAGTGGGGCATGGCTGGAGGCTGGCGATTAGAGTGAAGGCTGGAGACTAGAGGCGAGGCTGGAGGCTGCAGACTAGGGGCGAGGCGAGGCTCGAGACTAGGGGCAAGGCTGGAGGCTGGAGACTGGGGGCGAGGCCGGAGACTGGTGGCGAGGCGAGGCCGGAGGCTGGGGGCGAGGCGAGGCTGGAAGCAGGAGACTGGGGGCAGGGCGAGGCTGGAGACGGAGCGGGGCGTGGCTGGAGACGCAGCGGGGCGTGGCTGGAGGCTGGCGATTAGAGTGGAGGCTGGAGACTAGAGGCGAGGCTGGAGACTAGGGGCGAGGCGAGGCTGGAGACTAGGGGCGAGGCGAGGCTGGAGACTAGGGGCGAGGCTGGAGGCTGGAGATGGTGGGGCGTGGCGGGAGGCTGGAGACTAGAGGCGAGGCTGGTGACTAGAGGCGAGGCTGGAGGCTGGAGACTGGGGGCGAGGCTGGAGACTAGGGGCGAGGCTGGAGGCTGGAGGCTGGAGACTGGGGGCGAGGCGAGGCTAGATGCAGGAGACTGGAGACGAGGCGAGGCTGGAGACGAGGCGAGGCTGGAGACTAGAGGCGAGGCTAGGCTGGAGGCTAGAGACTAGGGGCGGGGCGTGGCTGGAGGCTGGAGACTAGCGGCGGGGCGTGGCTGGAGGCTGGAGACTAGGGGCGGGGCGAAGCTGGAGGCTGGAGACTAGGGGCGGGGCGAAGCTGGAGGCTGGAGACTAGAGGCGAGGAGAAGCTGGAGGCTAGAGGCGAGGCCGAAGGCTGCAGACTAGAGGCAAGGCGATGCTGGAGGCTGGAGACTAGAGGCGAGGCTGGAGACTAGAGGCGAGGCGAGGCTGGAGACCAGAGGCGAGGCTAGAAGCTGGAGTCTGGAGAGGCGAGGAGACTGGAGACTAGGGGTGAGGTTGGAGACTAGAGGCGGGGCAAGGCGAGGCTGGAGACTGGAGGTGAGGCTGTAGACCGGAGACTGGGGGCGAGGCGAGGCTGTAGACAGGAGACTGGGGGCGAAGCGAGGTTGGAAGCAGGAGACTGGGGGCGAAGCGAGGTTGGAGGCGAGGCGGGAGGCTGGAGACTAGGGGCGGGGCGAGGCTGGAGATTAGGGGTGGGGCGAGGCTGGAAGCTGGAGGTGACGCAAGGCGAGGGTGGAGGCTGAAGACTAGAGGCGAGGCTGGAGGTGACGCGAGGCGAGGCTGGAGACTAGAGGCGAGGTGAGGCTGAAGGCTGGAGACTGGAGAATAGGGGCGGGGCAAGGCTGGAAACTAGAGGCGGGGTGAGACGAGGCTGGAGACTAGGGACGAAGCTGGAGGCTGGAGACTGGGGGCAAGGCTGAAGGCTGGAGAGTAGAGGCGAGGCGAGGCTGGAGAGTAGAGGCGAGGCGAGGCTGGAGAGTAGAGGCGAGGCGAGGCTGGAGAGTAGAGGCGAGGCGAGGCTGGAGACGCGAGGCGAGGCTGGAGACGCGAGGCGAGGCTGGAGACGCGAGGCGAGGCTGGAGACGCGAGGCGAGGCTGGAGGCTGGAGACGCGAGGCGAGGCTGGAGGCTGGAGACGCGAGGCGAGGCTGGAGGCTGGAGACGCGAGGCGAGGCTGGAGGCTGGAGACTAGGGGTGAGGCTGGAGACTAGAGGTGTGGCGAGGCTGGAGGCCGGAGACTGGAGGCGAGGCTGGAGACCAGAGACTGGAGGCGAGGCTGGAGGCAGGAGACTGGGGGCGAGGCTGGAGGCAGGAGACTGGGGGCGAGGCTGGAGGCAGGAGACTGGGGGCGAGGCGAGGCTGGAGGCAGGAGACTGGAGAATAGGGGCGGGGCAAGGCTGGAGACTTGAGGCGGGGTGAGACGAGGCTGGAGACTAGGGACGAAGCTGGAGGCTGGAGACTGGGGGCAAGGCTGAAGGCTGGAGAGTAGAGGCGAGGCGAGGCTGGAGAGTGGAGGCGAGGCGAGGCTGGAGAGTGGAGGCGAGGCGAGGCTGGAGAGTGGAGGCGAGGCGAGGCTGGAGAGTGGAGGCGAGGCGAGGCTGGAGACGCGAGGCGAGGCTGGAGGCTGGAGACGCGAGGCGAGGCTGGAGGCTGGAGACGCGAGGCGAGGCTGGAGGCTGGAGACTGGAGGTGAGGCTGGAGACCGGAGACTGGGGGCAAGGCGAGGCTGGAGGCAGGAGACTGGGGACGAGGCGAGGCTGGAGGCTGGAGACTAGGGGCGAGGCTGGAGGCTGGAGACTAGGGGCGAGGCTAGAGGCTGGAGGCTGGAGACTGGGGGCGAGGTGAGGCTGGAGGCGAGGCAGGCGGCTGGAGACTAGGGGCGGGGCGAGGCTGGAGATTAGGGGTGGGGCGAGGCTGGAGTCTGGAGACTAGAGGCGAGGCTGGAGGCGACGCGAGGCGAGGCTGGAGACTAGTGGTGAGGCTGGAGACTAGAGGCGAGGTGAGGCTGAAGGCTGGAGACTGGAGAATAGAGGCGGGGAAAGGCTGGAGACTAGAGGCGGGGTGAGACGAGGCTGGAGACTAGGGACGAAGCTGGAGGCTGGAGACTGGGGGTGAGGCGAGGATGGAGGCTGGAGACGCGAGGCGAGGCGAGGCTGGAGGCTGGAGACGCGAGGCGAGGATGGAGGCTGGAGACGCGAGGCGAGGATGGAGGCTGGAGACGCGAGGCGAGGATGGAGGCTGGAGACGCGAGGCGAGGATGGAGGCTGGAGACGCGAGGCGAGGATGGAGGCTGGAGACGCGAGGCGAGGCGAGGCTGGAGGCTGGAGACGCGAGGCGAGGCGAGGCTGGAGGCTGGAGACGCGAGGCGAGGCTGGAGGCTGGAGACGCGAGGCGAGGCGAGGCTGGAGGCTGGAGACGCGAGGCGAGGCGAGGCTGGAGGCTGGAGACGCGAGGCGAGGCGAGGCTGGAGGCTGGAGACGCGAGGCGAGGCTGGAGACGCGAGGCGAGGCTGGAGGCTGGAGACGCGAGGCGAGGCTGGAGGCTGGAGACGCGAGGCGAGGCTGGAGACTAGGGGCGAGGTTGGAGACTAGAGGCGGGGCGAGGCGAGGCTGGAGACTGGAGGTGAGGCTGTAGACCGGAGACTGGGGGCGAGGCGAGGCTGGAGGCAGGAGACTGGGGGCGAAGCGAGGTTGGAGGCAGGAGACTGGGGGCGAAGCGAGGTTGGAGGCAGGAGACTGGGGGCGAGGCGAGGCTAGAGGCGAGGCGGGAGGCTGGAGACTAGGGGCGGGGCGAGGCTGGAGATTAGGGGTGGGGCGAGGCTGGAGACTAAAGGCGAGGCGAGGGTGGAGGCTGAAGACTAGAGGCGAGGCTGGAGGTGACGCGAGGCGAGGCTGGAGACTAGTGGCGAGGCTGGAGACTAGAGGCGAGGTGAGGCTGAAGGCTGGAGACTGGAGAATAGAGGCGGGGCAAGGCTGGAGACTAGAGGCGGGGTGAGCAGGCTGGAGACTCGGGACGAAGCTGGAGGCTGGAGACTGGGGGTGAGGCGAGGCTGGAGGCTGGAGACTAGGGGCAAGGCTGAAGGCTGGAGAGTAGAGGCGAGGCGAGGCTGGAGACGCGAGGTGAGGCTGGAGGCTGGAGACGCGAGGTGAGGCGAGGCTGGAGGCTGGAGACTAGGGGCGAGGCTGGAGGCTGGAGATGCGAGGCGAGGCTGGAGGCTGGAGACGCGAGGCGAGGCTGGAGGCTGGAGACTAGGGGTGAGGCTGGAGACTAGAGGCGTGGCGAGGCTGGAGGCTGGAGACTGGAGGTGAGGCTGGAGACCGGAGACTGGGGGCGAGGCGAGGCTGGAGGCAGGAGACTGGGGGCGAGTCGAGGCTGGAGGCACGAGACTGGGGGCGAGGCGAGGCTGGAGGCAGGAGACTGGGGGCGAGGCGAGGCTGGAGGCAGGAGACTGGGGGCGAGGCGAGGCTGGAGGCAGGAAACTGGGGGCGAGGCGAGGCTGGAGGCTGGAGACGCGAGGCGAGGCTGGAGGCTGGAGACGCGAGGCGAGGCTGGAGGCTGGAGACTAGGGGTGAGGCTGGAGACTAGAGGCGTGGCGAGGCTGGAGGCAGGAGACTGGGGGCGAGGCGAGGCTGGAGGCTGGAGATTGGGGGCGGGGTGAGGCTGGAGGCTGGAGACTAGGGGCGAGGCTGGAGGCTGGAGACTGGGGCGAGGCTGGAGTGGGGGCGAGGCGAGGCTAGAGGCTGGAGACGCGAGGCGAGGCTGGAGACTAGAGATGTGGCGAGGCTGGAGGCTGGAGACTGGGGGCGAGGCGAGGCTGGAGGCAGGAGACTGGGGGCGAGGCGAGGCTGGAGGCTGGAGATTAGGGGCGGGGTGAGGCTGGAGCTGGAGACTAGGGGCGAGGCTGGAGGCTGGAGACTGGGGGCGAGGCTGGAGACTGGGGGTGAGGCGAGGATAGAGGCAGGAGACTGGAGACGAGGCGAGCCTGGAGGCTGGAGACAAGGCGAGGCTGGAGACTAGAGGCGAGGCGAGGCTGGAGACTAGAGGCGAGGCGAGGCGAGGCTGGAGGCTAGAGGCAAGGCTAGGTTGGAGGCTAGAGACTAGGGGCGGGGTGTGGCTGGAGGCTGGAGACTAGCGGCGGGGGGTGGCTGGAGACTGGAGACTAGCAGCGGGGCGTGGCTGGAGGCTGGAGACTAGGGGCGGGGCGTGGCTGGAGGCTGGAGACTAGGGGCGGGGCGAGGCTGGAGACTCGTGGCGGGGCGAGGCTGGAGGCTGGAGACTAGAGGCGAGGAGAAGCTGGAGGCTAGAGGCGAGGCTGAAGGCTGCAGACTAGAGGCAATGCGATGCTGGAGGCTGGAGACTAGAGGCGAGGCGAGGCTGGAGGCGACGCAAGGCGAGGCTGGAGACTAGAGGCGAGGCTGGAGACTGGAGACGAAGTGAGGCTGGAGGCTGGAGACGCGAGGCGAGGCTGGAGGCTGGAGACGCGAGGCGAGGCTGGAGGCTGGAGACGCGAGGCGAGGCTGGAGGCTGGAGACTAGGGGTGAGGCTGGAGACTAGAGGCGTGACGAGGCTGGAGGCTGGAGACTGGAGGTGAGGCTGGAGACCGGAGACTGGGGGCAAGGCGAGGCTGGAGGCAGGAGACTGGGGACGAGGCGAGGCTGGAGGCTGGAGACTAGGGGCGAGGCTGGAGGCTGGAGACTAGGGGCGAGGCGAGGCTAGATGCAGGAGACTGGAGACGAGGCGAGGCTGGAGACGAGGCGAGGCTGGAGACTAGAGGCGAGGCTAGGCTGGAGGCTAGAGACTAGGGGCGGGGCGTGGCTGGAGGCTGGAGACTAGCGGCGGGGCGTGGCTGGAGGCTGGAGACTAGGGGCGGGGCGAAGCTGGAGGCTGGAGACTAGGGGCGGGGCGAAGCTGGAGGCTGGAGACTAGAGGCGAGGAGAAGCTGGAGGCTAGAGGCGAGGCCGAAGGCTGCAGACTAGAGGCAATGCGATGCTGGAGGCTGGAGACTAGAGGCGAGGCGAGGCTGGAGACTAGAGGCGAGGCTGGAGACTAGAGGCGAGGTGAGGCTGGAGACTAGAGGCGAGGCGAGGCTGGAGACTAGAGGCGAGGAGGCTGGAGACTAGGGGTGAGGTTGGAGACTAGAGGCGGGGCGAGGCGAGGCTGGAGACTGGAGGTGAGGCTGTAGACCGGAGACTGGGGGCGAGGCGAGGCTGTAGACAGGAGACTGGGGGCGAGGCGAGGTTGGAGGCAGGAGACTGGGGGCGAAGCGAGGTTGGAAGCAGGAGACTGGGGGCGAAGCGAGGTTGGAGGCAGGAGACTGGGGGCGAAGCGAGGTTGGAGGCAGGAGACTGGGGGCGAAGCGAGGTTGGAGGCAGGAGACTGGGGGCGAAGCGAGGTTGGAGGCGAGGCGGGAGGCTGGAGGCTGGAGACTGGAGGTGAGGCTGGAGACCGGAGACTGGGGGCAAGGCGAGGCTGGAGGCAGGAGACTGGGGACGAGGCGAGGCTGGAGGCTGGAGACTAGGGGCGAGGCTGGAGGCTGGAGACTAGGGGCGAGGCTGGAGGCTGGAGGCTGGAGACTGGGGGCGAGGTGAGGCTGGAGGCGAGGCAGGCGGCTGGAGACTAGGGGCGGGGCGAGGCTGGAGATTAGGGGTGGGGCGAGGCTGGAGTCTGGAGACTAGAGGCGAGGCTGGAGGCGACGCGAGGCGAGGCTGGAGACTAGTGGTGAGGCTGGAGACTAGAGGCGAGGTGAGGCTGAAGGCTGGAGACTGGAGAATAGAGGCGGGGAAAGGCTGGAGACTAGAGGCGGGGTGAGACGAGGCTGGAGACTAGGGACGAAGCTGGAGGCTGGAGACTGGGGGTGAGGCGAGGATGGAGGCTGGAGACGCGAGGCGAGGCGAGGCTGGAGGCTGGAGACGCGAGGCGAGGATGGAGGCTGGAGACGCGAGGCGAGGATGGAGGCTGGAGACGCGAGGCGAGGATGGAGGCTGGAGACGCGAGGCGAGGATGGAGGCTGGAGACGCGAGGCGAGGATGGAGGCTGGAGACGCGAGGCGAGGATGGAGGCTGGAGACGCGAGGCGAGGCGAGGCTGGAGGCTGGAGACGCGAGGCGAGGCGAGGCTGGAGGCTGGAGACGCGAGGCGAGGCTGGAGGCTGGAGACGCGAGGCGAGGCGAGGCTGGAGGCTGGAGACGCGAGGCGAGGCGAGGCTGGAGGCTGGAGACGCGAGGCGAGGCGAGGCTGGAGGCTGGAGACGCGAGGCGAGGCTGGAGACGCGAGGCGAGGCTGGAGGCTGGAGACGCGAGGCGAGGCTGGAGGCTGGAGACGCGAGGCGAGGCTGGAGACTAGGGGCGAGGTTGGAGACTAGAGGCGGGGCGAGGCGAGGCTGGAGACTGGAGGTGAGGCTGTAGACCGGAGACTGGGGGCGAGGCGAGGCTGGAGGCAGGAGACTGGGGGCGAAGCGAGGTTGGAGGCAGGAGACTGGGGGCGAAGCGAGGTTGGAGGCAGGAGACTGGGGGCGAGGCGAGGCTAGAGGCGAGGCGGGAGGCTGGAGACTAGGGGCGGGGCGAGGCTGGAGATTAGGGGTGGGGCGAGGCTGGAGACTAAAGGCGAGGCGAGGGTGGAGGCTGAAGACTAGAGGCGAGGCTGGAGGTGACGCGAGGCGAGGCTGGAGACTAGTGGCGAGGCTGGAGACTAGAGGCGAGGTGAGGCTGAAGGCTGGAGACTGGAGAATAGAGGCGGGGCAAGGCTGGAGACTAGAGGCGGGGTGAGCAGGCTGGAGACTCGGGACGAAGCTGGAGGCTGGAGACTGGGGGTGAGGCGAGGCTGGAGGCTGGAGACTAGGGGCAAGGCTGAAGGCTGGAGAGTAGAGGCGAGGCGAGGCTGGAGACGCGAGGTGAGTCTGGAGGCTGGAGACGCGAGGTGAGGCGAGGCTGGAGGCTGGAGACTAGGGGCGAGGCTGGAGGCTGGAGATGCGAGGCGAGGCTGGAGGCTGGAGACGCGAGGCAAGGCTGGAGGCTGGAGACTAGGGGTGAGGCTGGAGACTAGAGGCGTGGCGAGGCTGGAGGCTGGAGACTGGAGGTGAGGCTGGAGACCGGAGACTGGGGGCGAGGCGAGGCTGGAGGCAGGAGACTGGGGGCGAGTCGAGGCTGGAGGCACGAGACTGGGGGCGAGGCGAGGCTGGAGGCAGGAGACTGGGGGCGAGGCGAGGCTGGAGGCAGGAGACTGGGGGCGAGGCGAGGCTGGAGGCAGGAAACTGGGGGCGAGGCGAGGCTGGAGGCTGGAGACGCGAGGCGAGGCTGGAGGCTGGAGACGCGAGGCGAGGCTGGAGGCTGGAGACTAGGGGTGAGGCTGGAGACTAGAGGCGTGGCGAGGCTGGAGGCAGGAGACTGGGGGCGAGGCGAGGCTGGAGGCTGGAGATTGGGGGCGGGGTGAGGCTGGAGGCTGGAGACTAGGGGCGAGGCTGGAGGCTGGAGACTGGGGCGAGGCTGGAGTGGGGGCGAGGCGAGGCTAGAGGCTGGAGACGCGAGGCGAGGCTGGAGACTAGAGATGTGGCGAGGCTGGAGGCTGGAGACTGGGGGTGAGGCGAGGATAGAGGCAGGAGACTGGAGACGAGGCGAGCCTGGAGGCTGGAGACAAGGCGAGGCTGGAGACTAGAGGCGAGGCGAGGCTGGAGACTAGAGACGAGGCGAGGCGAGGCTGGAGGCTAGAGGCAAGGCTAGGTTGGAGGCTAGAGACTAGGGGCGGGGTGTGGCTGGAGGCTGGAGACTAGCGGCGGGGGGTGGCTGGAGACTGGAGACTAGCGGCGGGGCGTGGCTGGAGGCTGGAGACTAGGGGCGGGGCGTGGCTGGAGGCTGGAGACTAGGGGCGGGGCGAGGCTGGAGACTCGTGGCGGGGCGAGGCTGGAGGCTGGAGACTAGAGGCGAGGAGAAGCTGGAGGCTAGAGGCGAGGCTGAAGGCTGCAGACTAGAGGCAATGCGATGCTGGAGGCTGGAGACTAGAGGCGAGGCGAGGCTGGAGGCGACGCAAGGCGAGGCTGGAGACTAGAGGCGAGGCTGGAGACTGGAGACGAAGTGAGGCTGGAGGCTGGAGACGCGAGGCGAGGCTGGAGGCTGGAGACGCGAGGCGAGGCTGGAGGCTGGAGACGCGAGGCGAGGCTGGAGGCTGGAGACGCGAGGCGAGGCTGGAGGCTGGAGACTAGGGGTGAGGCTGGAGACTAGAGGCGTGACGAGGCTGGAGGCTGGAGACTGGAGGTGAGGCTGGAGACCGGAGACTGGGGGCAAGGCGAGGCTGGAGGCAGGAGACTGGGGACGAGGCGAGGCTGGAGGCTGGAGACTAGGGGCGAGGCTGGAGGCTGGAGACTAGGGGCGAGGCGAGGCTAGATGCAGGAGACTGGAGACGAGGCGAGGCTGGAGACGAGGCGAGGCTGGAGACTAGAGGCGAGGCTAGGCTGGAGGCTAGAGACTAGGGGCGGGGCGTGGCTGGAGGCTGGAGACTAGCGGCGGGGCGTGGCTGGAGGCTGGAGACTAGGGGCGGGGCGAAGCTGGAGGCTGGAGACTAGGGGCGGGGCGAAGCTGGAGGCTGGAGACTAGAGGCGAGGAGAAGCTGGAGGCTAGAGGCGAGGCCGAAGGCTGCAGACTAGAGGCAATGCGATGCTGGAGGCTGGAGACTAGAGGCGAGGCGAGGCTGGAGACTAGAGGCGAGGCTGGAGACTAGAGGCGAGGTGAGGCTGGAGACTAGAGGCGAGGCGAGGCTGGAGACTAGAGGCGAGGAGGCTGGAGACTAGGGGTGAGGTTGGAGACTAGAGGCGGGGCGAGGCGAGGCTGGAGACTGGAGGTGAGGCTGTAGACCGGAGACTGGGGGCGAGGCGAGGCTGTAGACAGGAGACTGGGGGCGAGGCGAGGTTGGAGGCAGGAGACTGGGGGCGAAGCGAGGTTGGAAGCAGGAGACTGGGGGCGAAGCGAGGTTGGAGGCAGGAGACTGGGGGCGAAGCGAGGTTGGAGGCAGGAGACTGGGGGCGAAGCGAGGTTGGAGGCGAGGCGGGAGGCTGGAGACTAGGGGCGGGGCGAGGCTGGAGATTAGGGGTGGGGCGAGGCTGGAGGCTGGAGGTGACGCGAGGCGAGGGTGGAGGCTGAAGACTAGAGGCGAGGCTGGAGGTGACGCGAGGCGAGGCTGGAGACTAGTGGCGAGGCTGGAGACGCGAGGCGAGGCTGGAGACTAGGGGTGAGGTTGGAGACTAGAGGCGGGGCGAGGCGAGGCTGGAGACTGGAGGTGAGGCTGTAGACCGGAGACTGGGGGCGAGGCGAGGCTGTAGACAGGAGACTGGGGGCGAGGCGAGGTTGGAAGCAGAAGACTGGGGGCGAAGCGAGGTTGGAGACTGGAGACTAGGGGCGGGGCGAGGCTGGAGATTAGGGGTGGGGCGAGGCTGGAGGCTGGAGGTGACGCGAGGCGAGGGTGGAGGCTGAAGACTAGAGGCGAGGCTGGAAGTGACGCGAGGCGAGGCTGGAGACTAGTGGCGAGGCTGGAGACGCGAGGCGAGGCTGGAGGCTGGAGACGCGAGGCGAGGCTGGAGGCTGGAGACGCGAGGCGAGGCTAGAGGCTGGAGACGCGAGGCGAGGCTGGAGGCTGGACACGCGAGGCGAGGCTGGAGGCTGGAGACTAGGGGTGAGGTTGGAGACTAGAGGCGGGGCGAGGCGAGGCTGGAGACTGGAGGTGATGCTGTAGACCGGAGACTGGGGGCGAGGCGAGGCTGTAGACAGGAGACTGGGGGGCGAGGCGAGGTTGGAAGCAGGAGACTGGGGGCGAAGCGAGGTTGGAGGCAGGAGACTGGGGGCGAAGCGAGGTTGGAGGCAGGAGACTGGGGGCGAAGCGAGGTTGGAGGCAGGAGACTGGGGGCGAAGCGAGGTTGGAGGCGAGGCGGGAGGCTGGAGACTAGGGGCGGGGCGAGGCTGGAGATTAGGGGTGGGGCGAGGCTGGAGGCTGGAGGTGAAGCGAGGCGAGGGTGGAGGCTGAAGACTAGAGGCGAGGCTGGAGGTGACGCGAGGCGAGGCTGGAGACGCGAGGCGAGGCTGGAGGCTGGAGACGCGAGGCGAGGCTGGAGACGCGAGGCGAGGCTGGAGGCTGGAGACGCGAGGCGAGGCTGGAGGCTGGAGACGCGAGGCGAGGCTGGAGGCTGGAGACGCGAGGCGAGGCTGGAGGCTAGAGACGCGAGGCGAGGCTGGAGGCTGGAGACTAGGGGTGAGGCTGGAGACTAGAGGTGTGGCGAGGCTGGAGGCTGGAGACTGGAGGTGAGGCTGGAGACCGGAGACTGGAGGCGAGGCTGGAGGCAGGAGACTGGGGGCGAGGCGAGGCTGGAGGCAGGAGACTGGAGAATAGGGGCGGGGCAAGGCTGGAGTCTAGAGGCGGGGTGAGACGAGGCTGGAGACTAGGGACGAAGCTGGAGGCTGGAGACTGGGGGCAAGGCTGAAGGCTGGAGAGTAGAGGCGAGGCGAGGTTGGAGAGTAGAGGCGAGGCTGGAGGCTGGAGACGCGAGGCGAGGCTGGAGGCTGGAGACGCGAGGCGAGGCTGGAGGCTGGAGACGCGAGGCGAGGCTGGAGGCTGGAGACGCGAGGCGAGGCTGGAGGCTGGAGACGCGAGGCGAGGCTGGAGACGCGAGACGAGGCTGGAGGCTGGAGACGCGAGGCGAGGCTGGAGGCTGGAGACTAGAGGTGTGGCGAGGCTGGAGGCTGGAGACTGGAGGTGAGGCTGGAGACCGGAGACTGGAGGCGCGGCTGGAGGCAGGAGACTGGGGGCGAGGCGAGGCTGGAGGCAGGAGACTGGGGGCGAGTCGAGGCTGGAGGCAGAAGACTGGGGGCGAGTCGAGGCTGGAGGCTGGAGACTAGGGGCGAGGCTGGAGGCTGGAGACTAGGGGCGAGGCTGGAGGCTGGAGACGCGAGGCGAGGCTGGAGGCTGGAGACGCGAGGCGAGGCTGGAGGCTGGAGACGCGAGGCGAGGCTGGAGGCTGGAGACGCGAGGCGAGGCTGGAGGCTGGAGACGCGAGGCGAGGCTGGAGGCTGGAGGCTGGAGACGCGAGGCGAGGCTCGAGGCTGGAGACTAGGGGTGAGGCTGGAGACTAGAGGCGTGGCGAGGCTGGAGGCTGGAGACTGGAGGTGAGGCTGGAGACCGGAGACTGGGAGCGAGGCGAGGCTGGAGACTGGGGGCGAGGCGAGGCTGGAGGCAGGAGACTGGGGGCGAGGCGAGTCTGGAGGCAGGAGACTGGGGGCAAGGCGAGGCTGGAGGCTGGAGACTGGGGGCGAGGCTGGAGACTGGGGGCGAGGCTGGAGACTGGGGGCGAGGCGATGCTAGAGGCAGGAGACTGGAGACGAGGCGAGGAGAAGCTGGAGGCTAGAGGCGAGGCTGAAGGCTGCAGACTAGAGGCAATGCGATGCTGGAGGCTGGAGACTGGAGGCGACGCGAGGCGAGGCTGGAGACTAGAGGCGAGGCTGGAGACTAGGGGTGAGGCTGGAGACTAGGGGTGAGGCTGGAGACTAGAGGTGTGGCGAGGCTGGAGGCTGGAGACTGGAGGTGAGGCTGGAGACCGGAGACTGGGGGCGAGGCGAGGCAGGAGACTGGGGTCGAGGCGAGGCTGGAGGCAGGAGACTGTTGGCGAGGCGAGGCTGGAGGCTGGAGTCTGGGGGCGAGGCGAGGCTGGAGACGCGAGGCGAGGCTGGAGGCTGGAGACTGGGGGCAAGGCTGGAGGCTGGAGATTTGGGGCGGGGTGAGGCTGGAGGCTGGAGACTAGGGGCGAGGCTGGAGGCTGGAGACTGCGGGCGAGGCTGGAGACTGGAGACTGGGGGCGAGGCTGGAGACTGGAGACTGGGGGCGAGGCTGGAGACTGGAGACTGGGCGCGAGGCGAGGCTGGAGGCTGGAGACGCGAGGCGAGGCTGGAGGCTGGAGACGCGAGGCGAGGTTGGAGGCTGGAGACGCGAGGCGAGGCTGGAGGCTGGAGACGTGAGGCGAGGCTGGAGGCTGGAGACTAGGTGTGAGGCTGGAGACTAGAGGCGTGGCGAGGCTGGAGGCTAGAGACTGGAGGTGAGGCTGGAGACCAGAGACTGGGGGCGAGGCGAGGCTGGAGACTGGGGACGAGGCGAGGCTGGAGGCAGGAGACTGGGGGCGAAGCGTGGTTGGAGGCAGGAGACTGGGGGCGAAGCGAGGTTGGAGGCAGGAGACTGGGGGGCGAAGCGAGGTTGGAGGCAGGAGACTGGGGGCGAGGCGAGGCTAGAGGCGAGGCAGGAGGCTGGAGACTAGGGGCGGGGCGAGGCTGGAGATTAGGGGTGGGGCGAGGCTGGAGTCTGGAGACTAGAGGCGAGGCGAGGGTGGAGGCTGAAGACTAGAGGTGAGACTGGAGGCGACGCGAGGCGAGGCTGGAGACTAGGGACGAAGCTGGAGGCTGGAGACTGGGGGTGAGGCGAGGATGGAGGCTGGAGACGCGAGGCGAGGCGAGGCTGGAGGCTGGAGACGCGAGGCGAGGCTGGAGGCTGGAGACGTGAGGCGAGGCTGGAGGCTGGAGACTAGGTGTGAGGCTGGAGACTAGAGGCGTGGCGAGGCTGGAGGCTAGAGACTGGAGGTGAGGCTGGAGACCAGAGACTGGGGGCGAGGCGAGGCTGGAGACTGGGGACGAGGCGAGGCTGGAGGCAGGAGACTAGGGGCGAAGCGTGGTTGGAGGCAGGAGACTGGGGGCGAAGCGAGGTTGGAGGCAGGAGAATGGGGGCGAAGCGAGGTTGGAGGCAGGAGAATGGGGGCAAGGCGAGGCTAGAGGCGAGGCAGGAGGCTGGAGACTAGGGGCGGGGCGAGGCTGGAGATTAGGGGTGGGGCGAGGCTGGAGTCTGGAGACTAGAGGCGAGGCGAGGGTGGAGGCTGAAGACTAGAGGTGAGGCTGGAGGCGACGCGAGGCGAGGCTGGAGACTAGGGACGAAGCTGGAGGCTGGAGACTGGGGGTGAGGCGAGGCTGGAGGCTGGAGACGTGAGGCGAGGCTGGAGGCTGGAGACTAGGTGTGAGGCTGGAGACTAGAGGCGTGGCGAGGCTGGAGGCTAGAGACTGGAGGTGAGGCTGGAGACCAGAAACTGGGGGCGAGGCGAGGCTGGAGACTGGGGACGAGGCGAGGCTGGAGGCAGGAGACTGGGGGCGAAGCGTGGTTGGAGGCAGGAGACTGGGGGCGAAGCGAGGTTGGAGGCAGGAGACTGGGGGCGAAGCGAGGTTGGAGGCAGGAGACTGGGGGCGAGGCGAGGCTAGAGGCGAGGCAGGAGGCTGGAGACTAGGGGCGGGGCGAGGCTGGAGATTAGGGGTGGGGCGAGGCTGGAGTCTGGAGACTAGAGGCGAGGCGAGGGTGGAGGCTGAAGACTAGAGGTGAGGCTGGAGGCGACGCGAGGCGAGGCTGGAGACTAGGGACGAAGCTGGAGGCTGGAGACTGGGGGTGAGGCGAGGATGGAGGCTGGAGACGCGAGGCGAGGCGAGGCTGGAGGCTGGAGACGCGAGGCGAGGCTGGAGGCTGGAGACGTGAGGCGAGGCTGGAGGCTGGAGACTAGGTGTGAGGCTGGAGACTAGAGGCGTGACGAGGCTGGAGGCTAGAGACTGGAGGTGAGGCTGGAGACCAGAGACTGGGGGCGAGGCGAGGCTGGAGACTGGGGATGAGGCGAGGCTGGAGGCAGGAGACTGGGGGCGAAGCGTGGTTGGAGGCAGGAGACTGGGGGCGAAGCGAGGTTGGAGGCAGGAGAATGGGGGCGAGGCGAGGCTAGAGGCGAGGCAGGAGGCTGGAGACTAGGGGCGGGGCGAGGCTGGAGATTAGGGGTGGGGCGAGGCTGGAGTCTGGAGACTAGAGGCGAGGCGAGGGTGGAGGCTGAAGACTAGAGGTGAGGCTGGAGGCGACGCGAGGCGAGGCTGGAGACTAGGGACGAAGCTGGAGGCTGGAGACTGGGGGTGAGGCGAGGCTGGAGGCTGGAGACGCGAGGCGAGGCGAGGCTGGAGGCTGGAGACGCGAGGCGAGGCGAGGCTGGAGGCTGGAGACGCGAGGCGAGGCGAGGCTGGAGACGCGAGGCGAGGCGAGGCTGGAGGCTGGAGACGCGAGGCGAGGCGAGGCTGGAGGCTGGAGACGCGAGGCGAGGCGAGGCTGGAGGCTGGAGACGCGAGGCGAGGCGAGGCTGGAGGCTGGAGACGCGAGGCGAGGCGAGGCTGGAGGCTGGAGACGCGAGGCGAGGCGAGGCTGGAGGCTGGAGACGCGAGGCGAGGCGAGGCTGGAGGCTGGAGACGCGAGGCGAGGCGAGGCTGGAGGCTGGAGACGCGAGGCGAGGCGAGGCTGGAGGCTGGAGACGCGAGGCGAGGCGAGGCTGGAGGCTGGAGACGCGAGGCGAGGCGAGGCTGGAGGCTGGAGACGCGAGGCGAGGCTGGAGGCTGGAGACGCGAGTCGAGGCTGGAGGCTGGAGACGCGAGTCGAGGCTGGAGACTAGAGGCGGGGCGAGGCGAGGCTGGAGACTGGAGGTGAGGCTGTAGACCGGAGACTGGGGGCGAGGCGAGGCTGGAGGCAGGAGACTGGGGGCGAAGCGAGGTTGGAGGCAAGAGACTGGGGGCGAAGCGAGGTTGGAGGCAGGAGACTGGGGGCGAGGCGAGGCTGGAGGCCAGGCGGGAGGCTGGAGACTAGGGCCGGGGCGAGGCTGGAGATTAGGGGTGGGGCGAGGCTGGAGGCTGGAGACTAAAGGCGAGGCGAGGGTGGAGGCTGAAGACTAGAGGCGAGGCTGGAGGTGACGCGAGGCGAGTCTGGAGACTAGTGGCGAGGCTGGAGACTAGTGGCGAGGCTGGAGACTAGAGGCGAGGTGAGGCTGAAGGCTGGAGACTGGAGAATAGAGGCGGGGCAAGGCTGGAGACTAGAGGCGGGGTGAGACGAGGCTGGAGACTAGGGACGAAGCTGGAGGCTGGAGACTGGAGGTGAGGCGAGGTTGGAGGCAGGAGACTGGGGGCGAAGCGAGGTTGGAGGCGAGGCGGGAGGCTGGAGACTAGGGGCGGGGCGAGGCTGGAGATTAGGGGTGGGGCGAGGCTGGAGGCTGGAGGTGACGCGAGGCGAGGGTGGAGGCTGAAGACTAGAGGCGAGGCTGGAGGTGACGCGAGGCGAGGCTGGAGACTAGTGGCGAGGCTGGAGACGCGAGGCGAGGCTGGAGACTAGGGGTGAGGTTGGAGACTAGAGGCGGGGCGAGGGAGGCTGGAGACTGGAGGTGAGGCTGTAGACCGGAGACTGGGGGCGAGGCGAGGCTGTAGACAGGAGACTGGGGGCGAGGCGAGGTTGGAAGCAGGAGACTGGGGGCGAAGCGAGGTTGGAGACTGGAGACTAGGGGCGGGGCGAGGCTGGAGATTAGGGGTGGGGCGAGGCTGGAGGCTGGAGGTGACGCGAGGCGAGGGTGGAGGCTGAAGACTAGAGGCGAGGCTGGAAGTGACGCGAGGCGAGGCTGGAGACTAGTGGCGAGGCTGGAGACGCGAGGCGAGGCTGGAGGCTGGAGACGCGAGGCGAGGCTGGAGGCTGGAGACGCGAGGCGAGGCTAGAGGCTGGAGACGCGAGGCGAGGCTGGAGGCTGGACACGCGAGGCGAGGCTGGAGGCTGGAGACTAGGGGTGAGGTTGGAGACTAGAGGCGGGGCGAGGCGAGGCTGGAGACTGGAGGTGAGGCTGTAGACCGGAGACTGGGGGCGAGGCGAGGCTGTAGACAGGAGACTGGGGGGCGAGGCGAGGTTGGAAGCAGGAGACTGGGGGCGAAGCGAGGTTGGAGGCAGGAGACTGGGGGCGAAGCGAGGTTGGAGGCAGGAGACTGGGGGCGAAGCGAGGTTGGAGGCAGGAGACTGGGGGCGAAGCGAGGTTGGAGGCGAGGCGGGAGGCTGGAGACTAGGGGCGGGGCGAGGCTGGAGATTAGGGGTGGGGCGAGGCTGGAGGCTGGAGGTGACGCGAGGCGAGGGTGGAGGCTGAAGACTAGAGGCGAGGCTGGAGGTGACGCGAGGCGAGGCTGGAGACGCGAGGCGAGGCTGGAGGCTGGAGACGCGAGGCGAGGCTGGAGACGCGAGGCGAGGCTGGAGGCTGGAGACGCGAGGCGAGGCTGGAGGCTGGAGACGCGAGGCGAGGCTGGAGGCTGGAGACGCGAGGCGAGGCTGGAGGCTGGAGACTAGGGGTGAGGCTGGAGACTAGAGGTGTGGCGAGGCTGGAGGCTGGAGACTGGAGGTGAGGCTGGAGACCGGAGACTGGAGGCGAGGCTGGAGGCAGGAGACTGGGGGCGAGGCGAGGCTGGAGGCAGGAGACTGGAGAATAGGGGCGGGGCAAGGCTGGAGTCTAGAGGCGGGGTGAGACGAGGCTGGAGACTAGGGACGAAGCTGGAGGCTGGAGACTGGGGGCAAGGCTGAAGGCTGGAGAGTAGAGGCGAGGCGAGGTTGGAGAGTAGAGGCGAGGCTGGAGGCTGGAGACGCGAGGCGAGGCTGGAGGCTGGAGACGCGAGGCGAGGCTGGAGGCTGGAGACGCGAGGCGAGGCTGGAGGCTGGAGACGCGAGGCGAGGCTGGAGGCTGGAGACGCGAGGCGAGGCTGGAGGCTGGAGACGCGAGGCGAGGCTGGAGGCTGGAGGCTGGAGACGCGAGGCGAGGCTGGAGGCTGGAGACTAGGGGTGAGGCTGGAGACTAGAGGCGTGGCGAGGCTGGAGGCTGGAGACTGGAGGTGACGCTGGAGACCGGAGACTGGGAGCGAGGCGAGGCTGGAGACTGGGGGCGAGGCGAGGCTGGAGGCAGGAGACTGGGGGCGAGGCGAGTCTGGAGGCAGGAGACTGGGGGCAAGGCGAGGCTGGAGGCTGGAGACTGGGGGCGAGGCTGGAGACTGGGGGCGAGGCTGGAGACTGGGGGCGAGGCGATGCTAGAGGCAGGAGACTGGAGACGAGGCGAGGAGAAGCTGGAGGCTAGAGGCGAGGCTGAAGGCTGCAGACTAGAGGCAATGCGATGCTGGAGGCTGGAGACTGGAGGCGACGCGAGGCGAGGCTGGAGACTAGAGGCGAGGCTGGAGACTAGGGGTGAGGCTGGAGACTAGAGGTGAGGCTGGAGACTAGAGGTGTGGCGAGGCTGGAGGCTGGAGACTGGAGGTGAGGCTGGAGACCGGAGACTGGGGGCGAGGCGAGGCAGGAGACTGGGGTCGAGGCGAGGCTGGAGGCAGGAGACTGTTGGCGAGGCGAGGCTGGAGGCTGGAGTCTGGGGGCGAGGCGAGGCTGGAGACGCGAGGCGAGGCTGGAGGCTGGAGACTGGGGGCAAGGCTGGAGGCTGGAGATTTGGGGCGGGGTGAGGCTGGAGGCTGGAGACTAGGGGCGAGGCTGGAGGCTGGAGACTGGGGGCGAGGCTGGAGACTGGAGACTGGGGGCGAGGCTGGAGACTGGAGACTGGGCGCGAGGCTGGAGACTGGAGACTGGGCGCGAGGCGAGGCTGGAGGCTGGAGACGCGAGGCGAGGCTGGAGGCTGGAGACGCGAGGCGAGGCTGGAGGCTGGAGACGCGAGGCGAGGCTGGAGGCTGGAGACGTGAGGCGAGGCTGGAGGCTAGAGACTGGAGGTGAGGCTGGAGACCAGAGACTGGGGGCGAGGCGAGGCTGGAGACTGGGGACGAGGCGAGGCTGGAGGCAGGAGACTGGGGGCGAAGCGTGGTTGGAGGCAGGAGACTGGGGGCGAAGCGAGGTTGGAGGCAGGAGACTGGGGGCGAAGCGAGGTTGGAGGCAGGAGACTGGGGGCGAAGCGAGGTTGGAGGCAGGAGACTGGGGGCGAGGCGAGGCTAGAGGCGAGGCAGGAGGCTGGAGACTAGGGGCGGGGCGAGGCTGGAGATTAGGGGTGGGGCGAGGGTGGAGTCTGGAGACTAGAGGCGAGGCGAGGGTGGAGGCTGAAGACTAGAGGTGAGGCTGGAGGCGACGCGAGGCGAGGCTGGAGACTAGGGACGAAGCTGGAGGCTGGAGACTGGGGGTGAGGCGAGGATGGAGGCTGGAGACGCGAGGCGAGGCGAGGCTGGAGGCTGGAGACGCGAGGCGAGGCTGGAGGCTGGAGACGTGAGGCGAGGCTGGAGGCTGGAGACTAGGTGTGAGGCTGGAGACTAGAGGCGTGGCGAGGCTGGAGGCTAGAGACTGGAGGTGAGGCTGGAGACCAGAGACTGGGGGCGAGGCGAGGCTGGAGACTGGGGACGAGGCGAGGCTGGAGGCAGGAGACTGGGGGCGAAGCGTGGTTGGAGGCAGGAGACTGGGGGCGAAGCGAGGTTGGAGGCAGGAGAATGGGGGCGAGGCGAGGCTAGAGGCGAGGCAGGAGGCTGGAGACTAGGGGCGGGGCGAGGCTGGAGATTAGGGGTGGGGCGAGGCTGGAGTCTGGAGACTAGAGGCGAGGCGAGGGTGGAGGCTGAAGACTAGAGGTGAGGCTGGAGGCAACGCGAGGCGAGGCTGGAGACTAGGGACGAAGCTGGAGGCTGGAGACTGGGGGTGAGGCGAGGCTGGAGGCTGGAGACGTGAGGCGAGGCTGGAGGCTGGAGACTAGCTGTGAGGCAGGAGACTGGGGGCGAAGCGAGGTTGGAGGCAAGAGACTGGGGGCGAAGCGAGGTTGGAGGCAGGAGACTGGGGGCGAGGCGAGGCTGGAGGCGAGGCGGGAGGCTGGAGACTAGGGCCGGGGCGAGGCTGGAGATTAGGGGTGGGGCGAGGCTGGAGGCTGGAGACTAAAGGCGAGGCGAGGGTGGAGGCTGAAGACTAGAGGCGAGGCTGGAGGTGACGCGAGGCGAGGCTGGAGACTAGTGGCGAGGCTGGAGACTAGTGGCGAGGCTGGAGACTAGAGGCGAGGTGAGGCTGAAGGCTGGAGACTGGAGAATAGAGGCGGGGCAAGGCTGGAGACTAGAGGCGGGGTGAGACGAGGCTGGAGACTAGGGACGAAGCTGGAGGCTGGAGACTGGAGGTGAGGCGAGGTTGGAGGCTGGAGACTAGGGGCAAGGCTGAAGGCTGGAGACTAGCGGCGGGGGGTGGCTGGAGGCTGGAGACTAGCGGCGGGGCGTGGCTGGAGGCTGGAGACTAGGGGCGGGGCGTGGCTGGAGGCTGGAGACTAGGGGCGGGGCGAGGCGGGAGACTCGAGGCGGGGCGAGGCTGGAGACTAGAGGCGAGGAGAAGCTGGAGACTAGAGGCGAGGAGAAGCTGGAGGCTAGAGGCGAGGCTGAAGGCTGCAGACTAGAGGCAATGCGATGCTGGAGGCTGGAGACTAGAGGCGAGGAGAAGCTGGAGGCTAGAGGTGAGGCTGAAGGCTGCAGACTAGAGGCAATGCGATGCTGGAGGCTGGAGACTAGAGGCGAGGCGAGGCTGGAGGCGACGCAAGGCGAGGCTGGAGACTAGAGGCGAGGCTGGAGACTGGAGACGAAGTGAGGCTGGAGGCTGGAGACGCGAGGCGAGGCTGGAGGCTGGAGACGCGAGGCGAGGCTGGAGGCTGGAGACGCGAGGCGAGGCTGGAGGCTGGAGACGCGAGGCGAGGCTGGAGGCTGGAGACTAGGGGTGAGGCTGGAGACTAGAGGCGTGACGAGGCTGGAGGCTGGAGACCGGAGACTGGGGGCGAGGCGAGGCTGGAGGCAGGAGACTGGGGACGAGGCGAGGCTGGAGGCTGGAGACTCGGGGCGAGGCTGGAGGCTGGAGACTAGGGGCGAGGCTGGAGGCTGGAGGCTGGAGACTGGGGGCGAGGCGAGGCTAGATGCAGGAGACTGGAGACGAGGTGAGGCTGGAGACTAGAGGCGAGGCGAGGCTGGAGACTAGAGGCGAGGCTGGAGACTTGAGGTGAGGCTGGAGGCTAGAGGCAAGGTTAGGCTGGAGGCTAGAGACTAGGGGCGGGGCGTGGCTGGAGGCTGGAGACTAGCGGCGGGGCGTGGCTGGAGGCTGGAGACTAGGGGCGGGGCGAAGCTGGAGGCTGAAGACTAGAGGCGGGGCGAGGCTGGAGGCTAGGGGCGGGGCGAGGCTGGAGGCTGGAAACTAGAGGCGAGGAGAAGCTGGAGGCTAGAGGCGAGGCCGAAGGCTGCAGACTAGAGGCGAGGCGAGGCTGGAGACTAGAGGCGAGGCTGGAGACTAGAGGCGAGGCGAGGCTGGAGACTGGAGGTGAGGCTGTAGACCGGAGACTGGGGGCGAGGCGAGGCTGTAGACAGGAGACTGGGGGCGAGGCGAGGTTGGAGGCAGGAGACTGGGGGCGAAGCGAGGTTGGAGGCAGGAGACTGGGGGCGAAGCGAGGTTGGAGGCGAGGCGGGAGGCTGGAGACTAGGGGCGGGGCGAGGCTGGAGATTAGGGGTGGGGCGAGGCTGGAGGCTGGAGGTGACGCGAGGCGAGGGTGGAGGCTGAAGACTAGAGGCGAGGCTGGAGGTGACGCGAGGCGAGGCTGGAGACTAGTGGCGAGGCTGGAGACGCGAGGCGAGGCTGGAGGCTGGAGACGCGAGGCGAGGCTGGAGGCTGGAGACGCGAGGCGAGGCTGGAGGCTGGAGATGCGAGGCGAGGCTGGAGACTAGGGGTGAGGCTGGAGACTAGAGGTGTGGTGAGGCTGGAGGCTGGAGACTGGAGGTGAGGCTGGAGACCGGAGACTGGAGGCGAGGCTGGAGGCAGGAGACTGGGGGCGAGGCGAGGCTGGAGGCAGGAGACTGGAGAATAGGGGCGGGGCAAGGCTGGCGTCTAGAGGCGGGGTGAGACGAGGCTGGAGACTAGGGACGAAGCTGGAGGCTGGAGACTGGGGGCGAGGCTGGAGACTGGGGGCGAGGCGAGGCTAGAGGCTGGAGACGCGAGGCGAGGCTGGAGGCTGGAGACGCGAGGCGAGGCTGGAGGCTGGAGACGCGAGGCGAGGCTGGAGGCTGGAGACGCGAGGCGAGGCTGGAGGCTGGAGACGCGAGGCGAGGCTGGAGGCTGGAGACGCGAGGCGAGGCTGGAGGCTGGAGACGCGAGGCGAGGCTGGAGGCTGGAGACGCGAGGCGAGGCTGGAGGCTGGAGACGCGAGGCGAGGCTGGAGGCTGGAGACGCGAGGCGAGGCTGGAGGCTGGAGACGCGAGGCGAGGCTGGAGGCTGGAGACGCGAGGCGAGGCTGGAGACCGGAGACTGGGGGCGAGGCGAGGCTGGAGGCAGGAGACTGGGGGCGAGGCGAGGCTGGAGGCAGGAGACTGGGGGCGAGGCGAGGCTGGAGGCAGGAGACTGGGGGCAAGGCGAGGCTGGAGGCTGGATAGTAGAGGCGAGGCTGGAGGCTGGAGACTGGGGGCGAGGCTGGAGACTGGGGGCGAGGCGATGCTAGAGGCAGGAGACTGGAGACGAGGCGAGGAGAAGCTGGAGGCTAGAGGCGAGGCTGAAGGCTGCAGACTAGAGGCAATGCGATGCTGGAGGCTGGAGACTGGAGGCGACGCGAGGCGAGGCTGGAGACTAGAGGCGAGGCTGGAGACTAGGGGTGAGGCTGGAGACTAGAGGTGAGGCTGGAGACTAGAGGTGAGGCTGGAGACTAGAGGTGTGGCGAGGCTGGAGGCTGGAGACTGGAGGTGAGGCTGGAGACCGGAGACTGGGGGCGAGGCGAGGCAGGAGACTGGGGTCGAGGCGAGGCTGGAGGCAGGAGACTGTTGGCGAGGCGAGGCTGGAGGCTGGAGTCTGGGGGCGAGGCGAGGCTGGAGACGCGAGGCGAGGCTGGAGGCTGGAGACTGGGGGCAAGGCTGGAGGCTGGAGATTTGGGGCGGGGTGAGGCTGGAGGCTGGAGACTAGGGGCGAGGCTGGAGGCTGGAGACTGGGGGCGAGGCTGGAGACTGGAGACTGGGGGCGAGACTGGAGGCTGGAGACGTGAGGCGAGGCTGGAGGCTGGAGACTAGGTGTGAGGCTGGAGACTAGAGGCGTGGCGAGGCTGGAGGCTAGAGACTGGAGGTGAGGCTGGAGACCAGAGACTGGGGGCGAGGCGAGGCTGGAGACTGGGGACGAGGCGAGGCTGGAGGCAGGAGACTGGGGGCGAAGCGTGGTTGGAGGCAGGAGACTGGGGGCGAAGCGAGGTTGGAGGCAGGAGACTGGGGGCGAAGCGAGGTTGGAGGCAGGAGACTGGGGGCGAGGTTAGGCTAGAGGCGAGGCAGGAGGCTGGAGACTAGGGGCGGGGCGAGGCTGGAGATTAGGGGTGGGGCGAGGCTGGAGTCTGGAGACTAGAGGCGAGGCGAGGGTGGAGGCTGAAGACTAGAGGTGAGGCTGGAGGCGACGCGAGGCGAGGCTGGAGACTAGGGACGAAGCTGGAGGCTGGAGACTGGGGGTGAGGCGAGGATGGAGGCTGGAGACGCGAGGCGAGGCGAGGCTGGAGGCTGGAGACGCGAGGCGAGGCTGGAGGCTGGAGACGTGAGGCGAGGCTGGAGGCTGGAGACTAGGTGTGAGGCTGGAGACTAGAGGCGTGGCGAGGCTGGAGGCTAGAGACTGGAGGTGAGGCTGGAGACCGGAGACTGGGGGCGAGGCGAGGCTGGAGACTGGGGACGAGGCGAGGCTGGAGGCAGGAGACTGGGGGCGAAGCGAGGTTGGAGGCAGGAGACTGGGGGCGAAGCGAGGTTGGAGGCAGGAGAATGGGGGCGAGGCGAGGCTAGAGGCGAGGCAGGAGGCTGGAGACTAGGGGCGGGGCGAGGCTGGAGATTAGGGGTGGGGCGAGGCTGGAGTCTGGAGACTAGAGGCGAGGCGAGGGTGGAGGCTGAAGACTAGAGGTGAGGCTGGAGGCGACGCGAGGCGAGGCTGGAGACTAGGGACGAAGCTGGAGGCTGGAGACTGGGGGTGAGGCGAGGATGGAGGCTGGAGACGCGAGGCGAGGCGAGGATGGAGGCTGGAGACGCGAGGCGAGGCGAGGCTGGAGGCTGGAGACGCGAGGCGAGGCGAGGCTGGAGGCTGGAGAGGCGAGGCTGGAGGCTGGAGACGCGAGGCGAGGCGAGGCTGGAGGCTGGAGACGCGAGGCGAGGTGAGGCTGGAGGCTGGAGACGCGAGGCGAGGCGAGGCTGGAGGCTGGAGACTAGCGGCGGGGCGTGGCTGCAGGCTGGAGACTAGGGGCGGGGCGTGGCTGGAGGCTGGAGACGCGAGGCGAGGCTGGAGGCTGGAGACGCGAGGCGAGGCTGGAGGCTGGAGACGCGAGGCGAGGCTGGAGACTGGAGGTGAGGCTGTAGACCGGAGACTGGGGGCGAGGCGAGGCTGGAGGCAGGAGACTGGGGGCGAAGCAAGGTTGGAGGCAGGAGACTGGGGGCGAAGCGAGGTTGGAGGCAGGAGACTGGGGGCGAAGCGAGGTTGGAGGCAGGAGACTGGGGGCGAGGCGAGGCTAGAGGCGAGGCGGGAGGCTGGAGACTAGGGCCGGGGCGAGGCTGGAGATTAGGGGTGGGGCGAGGCTGGAGGCTGGAGACTAAAGGCGAGGCGAGGGTGGAGGCTGAAGACTAGAGGCGAGTCTGGAGGTGACGCGAGGCGAGGCTGGAGACTAGTGGCGGGGTGAGGCTGAAGGCTGGAGACTGGAGAATAGAGGCGGGGCAAGGCTGGAGACTAGAGGCGGGGTGAGACGAGGCTGGAGACTAGGGACGAAGCTGGAGGCTGGAGACTGGAGGTGAGGCGAGGCTGGAGGCTGGAGACTAGGGGCAAGGCTGAAGGCTGGAGACTAGCGGCGGGGGGTGGCTGGAGGCTGGAGACTAGCGGCGGGGCGTGGCTGGAGGCTGGAGACTAGGGGCGGGGCATGGCTGGAGGCTGGAGACTAGGGGCGGGGCGAGGCGGGAGACTCGAGGCGGGGCGAGGCTGGAGACTAGAGGCGAGGAGAAGCTGGAGGCTAGAGGCGAGGCTGAAGGCTGCAGACTAGAGGCAATGCGATGCTGGAGGCTGGAGACTAGAGGCGAGGAGAAGCTGGAGGCTAGAGGTGAGGCTGAAGGCTGCAGACTAGAGGCAATGCGATGCTGGAGGCTGGAGGCTAGAGGCGAGGCGAGGCTGGAGGCGACGCAAGGCGAGGCTGGAGACTAGAGGCGAGGCTGGAGACTGGAGACGAAGTGAGGCTGGAGGCTGGAGACGCGAGGCGAGGCTGGAGGCTGGAGACTAGGGGTGAGGCTGGAGACTAGAGGCGTGACGAGGCTGGAGGCTGGAGGCTGGAGACTGGGGGCGAGGCGAGGCTAGATGCAGGAGACTGGAGACGAGGTGAGGCTGTAGACTAGAGGCGAGGCGAGGCTGGAGACTAGAGGCGAGGCTGGAGACTTGAGGTGAGGCTGGAGGCTAGAGGCAAGGTTAGGCTGGAGGCTAGAGACTAGGGGCGGGGCGTGGCTGGAGGCTGGAGACTAGCGGCGGGGCGTGGCTGGAGGCTGGAGACTAGGGGCGGGGCGAAGCTGGAGGCTGAAGACTAGAGGCGGGGCGAGGCTGGAGGCTAGGGGCGGGGCGAGGCTGGAGGCTGGAAACTAGAGGCGAGGAGAAGCTGGAGGCTAGAGGCGAGGCCGAAGGCTGCAGACTAGAGGCGAGGCGAGGCTGGAGACTAGAGGCGAGGCTTGAGACTAGAGGCGAGGCTGGAGACTAGAGGCGAGGCGAGGCTGGAGACTGGAGGTGAGGCTGTAGACCGGAGACTGGGGGCGAGGCGAGGCTGTAGACAGGAGACTGGGGGCGAGGCGAGGTTGGAGGCAGGAGACTGGGGGCGAAGCGAGGTTGGAGGCAGGAGACTGGGGGCGAAGCGAGGTTGGAGGCGAGGCGGGAGGCTGGAGACTAGGGGCGGGGCGAGGCTGGAGATTAGGGGTGGGGCGAGGCTGGAGGCTGGAGGTGACGCGAGGCGAGGGTGGAGGCTGAAGACTAGAGGCGAGGCTGGAGGTGACGCGAGGCGAGGCTGGAGACTAGTGGCGAGGCTGGAGACGCGAGGCGAGGCTGGAGGCTGGAGACGCGAGGCGAGGCTGGAGGCTGGAGACGCGAGGCGAGGCTGGAGACTAGGGGTGAGGCTGGAGACCGGAGACTGGAGGTGAGGCTGGAGACCGGAGACTGGAGGCGAGGCTGGAGGCAGGAGACTGGGGGCGAGGCGAGGCTGGAGGCAGGAGACTGGAGAATAGGGGCGGGGCAAGGCTGGCGTCTAGAGGCGGGGTGAGACGAGGCTGGAGACTAGGGACGAAGCTGGAGGCTGGAGACTGGGGGCAAGGCTGAAGGCTGGAGAGTAGAGGCGAGGCGAGGCTGGAGAGTAGAGGCGAGGCGAGGCTGGAGACGCGAGGTGAGGCTGGAGGCTGGAGACGCGAGGCGAGGCTGGAGGCTGGAGACGCGAGGCGAGGCTGGAGGCTGGAGACGCGAGGCGAGGCTGGAGGCTGGAGACGCGAGGCGAGGCTGGAGGCTGGAGACGCGAGGCGAGGCTGGAGACTAGAGGTGTGGCGAGGCTGGAGGCTGGAGACTGGAGGTGAGGCTGGAGACCGGAGACTGGAGGCGAGGCTGGAGGCAGGAGACTGGGGGCGAGTCGAGGCTGGAGGCAGGAGACTGGGGGCGAGTCGAGGCTGGAGGCTGGAGACTGGGGGCGAGGCTGGAGGCTGGAGACTGGGGGCGAGGCAAGGCTAGAGGCTGGAGACGCGAGGCGAGGCTGGAGGCTGGAGACGCGAGGCGAGGCTGGAGGCTGGAGACGCGAGGCGAGGCTGGAGGCTGGAGACTAGGGGTGAGGCTGGAGACTAGAGGCGTGGCGAGGCTGGAGGCTGGAGACTAGGGGCGAGGCTGGAGGCTGGAGACTGGGGGCGAGGCTGGAGGCTGGAGACTGGGGGCGAGGCGAGGCTAGAGGCTGGAGACGCGAGGCGAGGCTGGAGGCTGGAGACGCGAGGCGAGGCTGGAGGCTGGAGACGCGAGGCGAGGCTGGAGGCTGGAGACGCGAGGCGAGGCTGGAGGCTGGAGACGCGAGGCGAGGCTGGAGGCTGGAGACGCGAGGCGAGGCTGGAGGCTGGAGACGCGAGGCGAGGCTGGAGGCTGGAGACGCGAGGCGAGGCTGGAGGCTGGAGACGCGAGGCGAGGCTGGAGGCTGGAGACGCGAGGCGAGGCTGGAGGCTGGAGACGCGAGGCGAGGCTGGAGGCTGGAGACGCGAGGCGAGGCTGGAGGCTGGAGACGCGAGGCGAGGCTGGAGGCTGGAGACGCGAGGCGAGGCTGGAGGCTGGAGACGCGAGGCGAGGCTGGAGACCGGAGACTGGGGGCGAGGCGAGGCTGGAGGCAGGAGACTGGGGGCGAGGCGAGGCTGGAGGCAGGAGACTGGGGGCGAGGCGAGGCTGGAGGCAGGAGACTGGGGGCAAGGCGAGGCTGGAGGCTGGATAGTAGAGGCGAGGCTGGAGGCTGGAGACTGGGGGCGAGGCTGGAGACTGGGGGCGAGGCGATGCTAGAGGCAGGAGACTGGAGACGAGGCGAGGAGAAGCTGGAGGCTGGAGGCGAGGCTGAAGGCTGCAGACTAGAGGCAATGCGATGCTGGAGGCTGGAGACTGGAGGCGACGCGAGGCGAGGCTGGAGACTAGAGGCGAGGCTGGAGACTAGGGGTGAGGCTGGAGACCGGAGACTGGGGGCGAGGCGAGGCAGGAGACTGGGGTCGAGGCGAGGCTGGAGGCAGGAGACTGTTGGCGAGGCGAGGCTGGAGGCTGGAGTCTGGGGGCGAGGCGAGGCTGGAGACGCGAGGCGAGGCTGGAGGCTGGAGACTGGGGGCAAGGCTGGAGGCTGGAGATTTGGGGCGGGGTGAGGCTGGAGGCTGGAGACTAGGGGCGAGGCTGGAGGCTGGAGACTGGGGGCGAGGCTGGAGACTGGAGACTGGGGGCGAGGCTGGAGACTGGAGACTGGGCGCGAGGCAAGGCTGGAGGCTGGAGACGCGAGGCGAGGCTGGAGGCTGGAGACGCGAGGCGAGGCTGGAGGCTGGAGACGCGAGGCGAGACTGGAGGCTGGAGACGTGAGGCGAGGCTGGAGGCTGGAGACTAGGTGTGAGGCTGGAGACTAGAGGCGTGGCGAGGCTGGAGGCTAGAGACTGGAGGTGAGGCTGGAGACCAGAGACTGGGGGCGAGGCGAGGCTGGAGACTGGGGACGAGGCGAGGCTGGAGGCAGGAGACTGGGGGCGAAGCGTGGTTGGAGGCAGGAGACTGGGGGCGAAGCGAGGTTGGAGGCAGGAGACTGGGGGCGAAGCGAGGTTGGAGGCAGGAGACTGGGGGCGAGGTGAGGCTAGAGGCGAGGCAGGAGGCTGGAGACTAGGGGCGGGGCGAGGCTGGAGATTAGGGGTGGGGCGAGGCTGGAGTCTGGAGACTAGAGGCGAGGCGAGGGTGGAGGCTGAAGACTAGAGGTGAGGCTGGAGGCGACGCGAGGCGAGGCTGGAGACTAGGGACGAAGCTGGAGGCTGGAGACTGGGGGTGAGGCGAGGATGGAGGCTGGAGACGCGAGGCGAGGCGAGGCTGGAGGCTGGAGACGCGAGGCGAGGCTGGAGGCTGGAGACGTGAGGCGAGGCTGGAGGCTGGAGACTAGGTGTGAGGCTGGAGACTAGAGGCGTGGCGAGGCTGGAGGCTAGAGACTGGAGGTGAGGCTGGAGACCAGAGACTGGGGGCGAGGCGAGGCTGGAGACTGGGGACGAGGCGAGGCTGGAGGCAGGAGACTGGGGGCGAAGCGTGGTTGGAGGCAGGAGACTGGGGGCGAAGCGAGGTTGGAGGCAGGAGAATGGGGGCGAGGCGAGGCTAGAGGCGAGGCAGGAGGCTGGAGACTAGGGGCGGGGCGAGGCTGGAGATTAGGGGTGGGGCGAGGCTGGAGTCTGGAGACTAGAGGCGAGGCGAGGGTGGAGGCTGAAGACTAGAGGTGAGGCTGGAGGCGACGCGAGGCGAGGCTGGAGACTAGGGACGAAGCTGGAGGCTGGAGACTGGGGGTGAGGCGAGGATGGAGGCTGGAGACGCGAGGCGAGGCGAGGATGGAGGCTGGAGACGCGAGGCGAGGCGAGGCTGGAGGCTGGAGACGCGAGGCGAGGCTGGAGGCTGGAGAGGCGAGGCTGGAGGCTGGAGACGCGAGGCGAGGCGAGGCTGGAGGCTGGAGACGCGAGGCGAGGTGAGGCTGGAGGCTGGAGACGCGAGGCGAGGCGAGGCTGGAGGCTGGAGACTAGCGGCGGGGCGTGGCTGCAGGCTGGAGACTAGGGGCGGGGCGTGGCTGGAGGCTGGAGACGCGAGGCGAGGCTGGAGGCTGGAGACGCGAGGCGAGGCTGGAGGCTGGAGACGCGAGGCGAGGCTGGAGGCTGGAGACGCGAGGCGAGGCTGGAGACTGGAGGTGAGGCTGTAGACCGGAGACTGGGGGCGAGGCGAGGCTGGAGGCAGGAGACTGGGGGCGAAGTAAGGTTGGAGGCAGGAGACTGGGGGCGAAGCGAGGTTGGAGGCAGGAGACTGGGGGCGAAGCGAGGTTGGAGGCAGGAGACTGGGGCGAGGCGAGGCTAGAGGCTGGAGACGCGAGGCGAGGCTGGAGGCTGGAGAGGCGAGGCTGGAGGCTGGAGACTAGGGCCGGGGCGAGGCTGGAGATTAGGGTGGGGCGAGGCTGGAGGCTGGAGACTAAAGGCGAGGCGAGGGTGGAGGCTGAAGACTAGAGGCGAGGCTGGAGGTGACGCGAGGCGAGGCTGGAGACTAGTGGCGGGGTGAGGCTGAAGGCTGGAGACTGGAGAATAGAGGCGGGGCAAGGCTGGAGACTAGAGGCGGGGTGAGACGAGGCTGGAGACTAGGGACGAAGCTGGAGGCTGGAGACTGGAGGTGAGGCGAGGTTGGAGGCTGGAGACTAGGGGCAAGGCTGAAGGCTGGAGACTAGCGGCGGGGGGTGGCTGGAGGCTGGAGACTAGCGGCGGGGCGTGGCTGGAGGCTGGAGACTAGGGGCGGGGCATGGCTGGAGGCTGGAGACTAGGGGCGGGGCGAGGCGGGAGACTCGAGGCGGGGCGAGGCTGGAGACTAGAGGCGAGGAGAAGCTGGAGGCTAGAGGCGAGGCTGAAGGCTGCAGACTAGAGGCAATGCGATGCTGGAGGCTGGAGACTAGAGGCGAGGAGAAGCTGGAGGCTAGAGGTGAGGCTGAAGGCTGCAGACTAGAGGCAATGCGATGCTGGAGGCTGGAGACTAGAGGCGAGGCGAGGCTGGAGGCGACGCAAGGCGAGGCTGGAGACTAGAGGCGAGGCTGGAGACTGGAGACGAAGTGAGGCTGGAGGCTGGAGACGCGAGGCGAGGCTGGAGGCTGGAGACGCGAGGCGAGGCTGGAGGCTGGAGACTAGGGGTGAGGCTGGAGACTAGAGGCGTGACGAGGCTGGAGGCTGGAGACCGGAGACTGGGGGCGAGGCGAGGCTGGAGGCAGGAGACTAGGGACGAGGCGAGGCTGGAGGCTGGAGACTAGGGGCGAGGCTGGAGGCTGGAGACTAGGGGCGAGGCTGGAGGCTGGAGGCTGGAGACTGGGGGCGAGGCGAGGCTAGATGCAGGAGACTGGAGACGAGGTGAGGCTGTAGACTAGAGGCGAGGCGAGGCTGGAGACTAGAGGCGAGGCTGGAGACTTGAGGTGAGGCTGGAGGCTAGAGGCAAGGTTAGGCTGGAGGCTAGAGACTAGGGGCGGGGCGTGGCTGGAGGCTGGAGACTAGCGGCGGGGCGTGGCTGGAGGCTGGAGACTAGGGGCGGGGCGAAGCTGGAGGCTGAAGACTAGAGGCGGGGCGAGGCTGGAGGCTAGGGGCGGGGCGAGGCTGGAGGCTGGAAACTAGAGGCGAGGAGAAGCTGGAGGCTAGAGGCGAGGCCGAAGGCTGCAGACTAGAGGCGAGGCGAGGCTGGAGACTAGAGGCGAGGCTGGAGACTAGAGGCGAGGCTGGAGACTAGAGGCGAGGCGAGGCTGGAGACTGGAGGTGAGGCTGTAGACCGGAGACTGGGGGCGAGGCGAGGCTGTAGACAGGAGACTGGGGGCGAGGCGAGGTTGGAGGCAGGAGACTGGGGGCGAAGCGAGGTTGGAGGCAGGAGACTGGGGGCGAAGTGAGGTTGGAGGCGAGGCGGGATGCTGGAGACTAGGAGCGGGGCGAGGCTGGAGATTAGGGGTGGGGCGAGGCTGGAGGCTGGAGGTGACGCGAGGCGAGGGTGGAGGCTGAAGACTAGAGGCGAGGCTGGAGGTGACGCGAGGCGAGGCTGGAGACTAGTGGCGAGGCTGGAGACGCGAGGCGAGGCTGGAGGCTGGAGACGCGAGGCGAGGCTGGAGGCTGGAGACGCGAGGCGAGGCTGGAGGCTGGAGACGCGAGGCGAGGCTGGAGGCTGGAGACTGGAGGTGAGGCTGGAGACCGGAGACTGGAGGCGAGGCTGGAGGCAGGAGACTGGGGGCGAGGCGAGGCTGGAGGCAGGAGACTGGAGAATAGGTGCGGGGCAAGGCTGGCGTCTAGAGGCGGGGTGAGACGAGGCTGGAGACTAGGGACGAAGCTGGAGGCTGGAGACTGGGGGCGGGGCGAGGCGGGAGACTCGAGGCGGGGCGAGGCTGGAGACTAGAGGCGAGGAGAAGCTGGAGGCTAGAGGCGAGGCTGAAGGCTGCAGACTAGAGGCAATGCGATGCTGGAGGCTGGAGACTAGAGGCGAGGAGAAGCTGGAGGCTAGAGGTGAGGCTGAAGGCTGCAGACTAGAGGCAATGCGATGCTGGAGGCTGGAGACTAGAGGCGAGGCGAGGCTGGAGGCGACGCAAGGCGAGGCTGGAGACTAGAGGCGAGGCTGGAGACTGGAGACGAAGTGAGGCTGGAGGCTGGAGACGCGAGGCGAGGCTGGAGGCTGGAGACGCGAGGCGAGGCTGGAGGCTGGAGACTAGGGGTGAGGCTGGAGACTAGAGGCGTGACGAGGCTGGAGGCTGGAGACCGGAGACTGGGGGCGAGGCGAGGCTGGAGGCAGGAGACTGGGGACGAGGCGAGGCTGGAGGCTGGAGACTAGGGGCGAGGCTGGAGGCTGGAGACTAGGGGCGAGGCTGGAGGCTGGAGGCTGGAGACTGGGGGCGAGGCGAGGCTAGATGCAGGAGACTGGAGACGAGGTGAGGCTGGAGACTAGAGGCGAGGCGAGGCTGGAGACTAGAGGCGAGGCTGGAGACTAGAGGCGAGGCTGGAGACTTGAGGTGAGGCTGGAGGCTAGAGGCAAGGTTAGGCTGGAGGCTAGAGACTAGGGGCGGGGCGTGGCTGGAGACTGGAGACTAGCGGCGGGGCGTGGCTGGAGGCTGGAGACTAGGGGCGGGGCGAAGCTGGAGGCTGGAGACTAGGGGCGGGGCGAAGCTGGAGGCTGGAGACTAGAGGCGGGGCGAGGCTGGAGGCTAGGGGCGGGGCGAGGCTGGAGGCTGGAAACTAGAGGCGAGGAGAAGCTGGAGGCTAGAGGCGAGGCCGAAGGCTGCAGACTAGAGGCGAGGCGAGGCTGGAGACTAGAGGCGAGGCTGGAGACTAGAGGCGAGGCGAGGCTGGAGACTGGAGGTGAGGCTGTAGACCGGAGACTGGGGGCGAGGCGAGGCTGTAGACAGGAGACTAGAGGCGAGGCGAGGTTGGAGGCAGGAGACTGGGGGCAAGGCTGGAGGCTGGAGACTGGGGGCGAGGCGAGGCTAGAGGCTGGAGACGCGAGGCGAGGCTGGAGGCTGGAGACGCGAGGCGAGGCTGGAGGCTGGAGACGCGTGGCGAGGCTGGAGGCTGGAGACTAGGGGTGAGGCTGGAGACTAGAGGCGTGGCGAGGCTGGAGGCTGGAGACTGGAGGTGAGGCTGGAGACCGGAGACTGGGGGCGAGGCGAGGCTGGAGGCAGGAGACTGGGGGCGAGGCGAGGCTGGAGGCAGGAGACTGGGGGCAAGGCGAGGCTGGAGGCAGGAGACTGGGGGCAAGGCGAGGCTGGAGGCTGGAGACTAGGGGCGAGGCTGGAGGCTGGAGACTGGGGGCGAGGCTGGAGGCTGGAGACTGGGGGCGAGGCGAGGCTAGAGGCAGGAGACTGGAGACGAGGCGAGGCTGGAGGCTGGAGACGAGGCGAGGCTGGAGGCTAGAGGCAAGGCTAGGCTGGAGGCTAGAGACTAGGGGCGGGCGTGGCTGGAGGCTGGAGACTAGCGGCGGGGCTTGGCTGGAGCCTGGAGACTAGCGGCAGGGCGTGGCTGGAGGCTGGAGACTAGCGGCGGGGCGTGGCTGGAGGCTGGAGACTAGGGGCGGGGCGTGGCTGGAGGCTGGAGACTCGAGGCGGGGCGAGGCTGGAGACTAGAGGCGAGGAGAAGCTGGAGGCTAGAGGCGAGGCTGAAGGCTGCAGACTAGAGGCAATGCGATGCTGGAGACTGGAGGCGACGCGAGGCGAGGCTGGAGACTAGAGGCGAGGCTGGAGACTAGGGGTGAGGCTGGAGACTAGAGGTGTGGCGAGGCGAGGCTGGAGACTAGAGGCGAGGCTGGAGACTAGGGGTGAGGCTGGAGATTGGAGGTGAGGCTGGAGATTGGAGGTGAGGCTGGAGACCGGAGACTGGGGGCGAGGCGAGGCTGGAGGCAGGAGACTGGGGGCGAGGCGAGGCTGGAGGCAGGAGACTGTTGGCGAGGCAAGGCTGGAGGCTGGAGACTGGGGGCGAGGCGAGGCTGAAGGCTGGAGACGCGAGGCGAGGCTGGAGGCTGGAGACTGGGGGCAAGGCTGGAGGCTGGAGATTTGGGGCGGGGTGAGGCTGGAGGCTGGAGACTAGGGGCGAGGCTGGAGGCTGGAGACTGGGGGCGAGGCTGGAGACTGGAGACTGGGGGCGAGGCGAGGCTGGAGGCTGGAGACGCGAGGCGAGGCTGGAGACTAGAGGCGTGGCGAGGCTGGAGGCTGGAGACTGGAGGTGAGGCTGGAGACCAGAGACTGGGGGCGAGGCGAGGCTGGAGACTGGGGACGAGGCGAGGCTGGAGGCTGGAGACTGGGGGCGAGGCGAGGCTAGAGGCAGGAGACTGGAGATGAGGCGAGGCTGGAGGCTGGAGACTAGGGGCGAGGCTGGAGGCTGGAGACTGGGGGCGAGGCTGGAGGCTAGAGGCAGGAGACTGGAGACGAGGCGAGGCTGGAGACTAGAGGCGAGGCTGGAGGCTAGAGGCAAGGCTAGGCTGGAGGCTAGAGACTAGGGGCGGAGCGTGGCTGGAGGCTGGAGACTAGCGGCAGGGCGTGGCTGGAGGCTGGAGACTAGCGGTGGGGCGTGGCTGGAGACTGGAGACTAGGGGCGGGGCGTGGCTGGAGGCTGGAGACCAGCGGCGGGGCGTGGCTGGAGGCTGGAGACTAGGGGCGGGGCGTGGCTGGATGCTGGCGACTCGAGGCGGTGCGAGGGTGGAGGCTGGAGACTAGAGGCGAGGAGAACCTGGAGGCTAGAGGCGAGGCTGAAGGCTGCAGACTAGAGGCAATGCGATGCTGGAGGCTGGAGACTAGAGGCGAGGCGAGGCTGGAGGCGACGCGAGGCGAGGCTGGAGACTAGAGGCGAGACTGGAGACTAGAGTCTAGGGGCGAGGCTGGAGACTGGAGACTAGGGGCGGGGCTGGAGACCGGAGACTGGGGGCGAGGCAAGGCTGGAGGCTGGAGACTGGGGGCGAGGCGTGGCTGGAGACTAGAGGCGAGGCTGGAGGCTGGAGATTAGGGGCGGGGCTGGAGACCGGAGACTGGGGGCGAGGCAAGGCTGGAGGCAGGAGACTTGACGCGAGTCTGGAGGCTGGAGGCTGGAGACTTGGGGCGAGGCTGGAGGCTGTAGGCAGATTTGAGATGAGGCTGGAGGCAGGAGACTTGAGGCGAGGCTGGAAGCTGAAGGTAGGAGACTTGAGACTTGAGGTGAGGCTTGTCTCCACCTGGGGAGGGCGTGGATCACCACCCGATAGAGGCAAGGGACAGGAAGGGACAGAACCAACTCCAGGTAACGGCAAGACGGCCTGGCTTAGCTGGGCGGAGGCAAGGGACAGGAAAGGAGCTAGGTACAGGGTGGCTCCAGGACCAGACAGCAAGACAAGTCAGGGCTTCTGGCAAAGCAAGGCGAGACAGAACTTCAGGTGAGGCAAGAGTTACCGGCAAGACAAGGCAGGGCAGGGCAGGGCAGGGCAGGGCAGGGCAGGGCAGGGCAGGGCAGGGCAGGGCAGGGCAGGGCTTCAGGCGAGGAAACAGAAGGCAGGGGAAGGGATACAAGGAGTAAGGACAAGAACAATCTAGCAACCACACCCTGCTCTCTGGAGGTATTTATGCAGCCAGCCCCAACTAGCATCAGCTGCCTCAATTAGCTCAACAAGGACAGAAACAGGGTAGATAGGAAAACCTGGATCAAGGGTCAATGGACCGGACCGTGAACCAGAATACGGAGTTCACGGACCGGACTATGACACATGCACACTGCTTCCTCATCGTTGTTTGTTCATTGCCTGGGTCTGATGTCGTTGTGTCCATCCGACTGGGGTGCTCATCCTCCCTACCTCTCGGTCACCCCTGGGGAGTTATATGGGATGCAGGGTTTGAGGGTTGGCACAACATTGTGGGCCAAAGGGCCTGTACTGTGCTGTACTACGTTCTATGTTCTATGTTAATAAATTAGTTCTAAATCTGTCCCATCTGAGATCAAATCTAAGATCCTTGTGTACTGCATGGGTCAGCTGGTTGTTTTATCCTTATTCTATAATAGGGTTTAATAACATGCAGGTCCTGTACCCTACAGTTTATATGGAATGATCACATTACAGAAAGTTTTGAAGCCAACCACACCAATGCCAACACCATCTCTTTATTATAACACCTCATAATTGCAGCACCTCCTGTAATGTGATCAGTCTGCTGGAATTCTTTGAGGAAATAACAGGCAGGACTGACAAGGGAGTGTCAGTGGATGTTGGTCACTTGGGTTTTCAGAAGACCTTTGACAAGGATAAGACTACTAAGCATGATATTACAGGAAAGATACTAGCAGGGCCAAATATGGGCTGGGGGAAAGATTGGTAGGTGAGGAAGAGGGAAGTGAAAATGATGTGAGGAGTAGGTGGAGGTGGCAAAGAGCTGAAAAAGATAGTATCTGATAGTATCTGTGGACTAAGGAATAATGGGAAGGAGGTGTTGAACCAGACAGAAGCTCATAAGAACATATTATCGTGAGTTGTTCTTCATGTGGTCTCTTACAAAAGGGGTATTAAGTTAGGCCATTCATAGCTATCTTACATATTAAGGAAACTTACAAACATTATTAATAGATTTTTATAAAATTGCACTGTGGTATAGATCCCAGAGGAGAAATATAAGTCTGTTAATTCAACAGATCCTTTTCATTTCTGAAGGATGTAATAAAAAACCAAAAGGAACCCTTGGGATATGTTATTATTTCATATCAATAATGTTATATATTGCACAAATATGATGAAGAAAGTGAAGGTTATTGCTAATGTACTAAACTTAGTTTAGTCAGTTAGGACAATGACATTGGCAGTACAAGAATGATGCACATAAATACTACTATTTAAATTGGTTTTGACAAGATTAAACCTATTTATTTTAAGTAATTTAAATTTCAGTTATTTTAGTAAAGTGCTTGACAAGGTTCTCCATGGTAGGTTCATTTAGAAAGTCAGGAGGCATGGGATCCAGAGAAACCTGGGTGCATGGATTCAGAATTGGCTTGCCCTTCAGGAGGCAGAGGGTGGTAGCAGATGGAGCATATTTTGCCTGGAGGTCGGCAACCAATGGTGTTCCATAGGGACCTATTCTGGAACACCCACTCTTCAGGTTAGTGTGCAGATAACATGAAGGTTGGTAGTGTTGTGAATAGTGTAGAAGGTTGTCATAGGTTACAGTGAGATGCTGATAAGATGCAGTGTTGGGCTAGGAAGTGGTAGATAGAGTTCATTCCAGAAAAAAAGTGTGAAATTATACACTTTGAAAAGTTGAATTTGAAGACTGAGTTCAAGGTTAATGGCAGGATACTTAGCAGTGTGGAGGAACAGAGGGATCTTGGAGTCTACATCCATCAATCACTCTAAGTCACTGCAGAGGTTGATAAGGTGATTAAGCAGTGGTTGTGCTGACCTTTATCAGTCAGTGGATCGAACTGAAGAGCTGCAAGGTAATGTTATAGCTTTATAAATTCTGGTCAGACCACTCTTGAAATATAGTGTTCAGTTCTAGTTGCTTCATTATAGGAAGAATGAGAAAGTTTTAGAGAGGGTGCAGAGGAGATGCTGCCTGGATTGGAGAGCATGTCTTATGAGGAGAGGTTGAGCGAGCTAGGGCTTTTCTCTTTGGAGTGAAGGAGAATGAGAGGTACGCAAGATGATAAGAGGCATGGATCAAGTGTACTGCCAGAAGCTTTTTCCCAGTGTGGAAATGGCTAATATGAGAGGTCATGTTTTAAAGTGATTGGATGAAAGCACAGAGAGATATCAGGTGCAGGATTTTTACACAGAGAATGGTACTATAGGTGTGTGGAATGTGATGCCGGGGTGGTGACAGAGGCAGATACATTAGGTACATTTAAAAGACTCTTAGATAATCACATGAATGAAAGAAAAATGGGGGGCTATGTGAGAGGGAAGGGTTAGAGGGCTGTGTGGGATTGATTTTACGGTGGCTTAAAATTCAACACACCTTCTATATTCTATTTCAATGTTCTAAATCACAAATGTATATTTTGGTAGGCTTTATACAGATATAAGATTAAAATTAAACTATATTTCTTTGTGCACATGAACACAAATTTACTACTTTGCAAATTGTTCTATATGCTATGCCTCAATGAATTATTTTATAAAGAACATTTATATTTTTATATGAACTAGGGTATAGAACATAGAATAGAGAATAGTATTACACAGGAACAGGCTCTTTGACCCACAGTGTTGTTTTAATCAAATGCCCTGCCTGTAAAATATCCATATCAATTAATAGAAATAATCACAATTTCATGCACCTTTCAGAATTTTGATTGATTTTCGGACAAGTAGTAGAAAACAATGAAAAGATACCACAAGGTTAATGTGTTAAAAATAGATTCCAAGACACTTCCATACTTAACAACCAAGAAGTCTTTTTTTTTTGTATTGATGATGAAAGTATTAATATTAATTCGGTTTGTATCGTGCCCATATAACATTTTACATACCACATGCAAAATTTGACTTGGAATGAGGAGTGGATAGACCATTGATAGTATCCCATCTACTATCCATATCTATTTATAGTGTTTGTGTTAAATATAAACCAACTTGTTCTAAATATTGATTTTTGCCGCTATTGTATTTCCACCTTCTATCGTTCTGTTTTCCATGCACACTCTTATTTTCGTTGTAGTACCAAAACCACCAGCTACTTGTACAATTAGAACATTGAGACAATCCACAATCTATAGAAACGTTACATTCCATTTCTTGAGAGAAAAATATCCGCTTCTGCAATGGAGTAAATTGACATTTTTGTCTCATAGAACGATACTGGCCAACTCAAGATGGAAGCCAGCCTAGCGGAAGAAAGGAATATAAATATTCTTCCAGGTGAGCTGGCGACTTTCTGCATATTTAGGGTGACTTCGTGGTGACAGGAAAGATTTGGGCTTTTATACATATTTTCACCTGTTGAAAATGCAATTTACATTACCGGCATGCGTTGCCGCGATAAACCCATTGCTGCATCTTTGCTGAAAAATATCGCAGATCCACCCACGTTTTATTTTCGGAGCCGAAGTACTTGAGGATTTTTAGAGTCTATCATCGCTTGGGAAATCAAATACTGAGTTTTCATTGCTTGGCGAACACGATCAAGCGTTGCATGTTGATTTAGGGAGTATTCTTTGTACCCGTTTCGTATACTATTTGACCCTTATTAAAGTGACGTTGACATTTTCTTCAGTTTTGACAAATTGTTCCAGGTTAATCTCCAATTAAGTATAAAACAATATGCAAGATATTGTGGTTTAAGTGTCATCGGCTCTATTTATGACGAAAGTCTCTGGAACAAGGTGAGAGTGTGCGAGCTGAGGTACAAGTTCTCCCTTCAACTTTTAACGCAGATTTCAGTGCACTTAAAACCGTGGAAAGTTAAACGATATAATGATGCACGCTGACACCTTTATTTTCATTGCAAATCTATGGGATTTGAATGGAAGGGTCAATAGTACGGAAGAAGCGAGCAGTTTATGGCTGTTTGTGGTACTGTACTTTGCCGTTTGTTGGGGCCAGCTGCTGTAAGAGGTGACCTGAAAGCAGGCAGGAACAGGGACGTGCACTGGGAAAAGAACACAGATAAAGGCAACTGCCATTTGAGGCTTTAAATGCCGAAGGAATGATACACGAAGCAAGGTGGGAGAGGCAAAGGGTTGAAGGAAGAATCTGATAGGGGAGGACAATAGACCATGACACAAAGTGAAGGAGGTGGGAACCAGAAGGAAGTGATGGGCAGATCATCAGGGCAGGGGGGAGGAGAAGGGAAGGACTGAGAGGTCAGCAGAGTGAGGGGAAACAAAGGTGGGGGCAGGAAGGAAAACAGGAGGGCGAGGCTTCCAGAAATCAGAGAAATTAATGTTGATACCAAGATGAGACCAGATGCAGGATGGAGGAGGAGGCCAGATGCTGCTTGGATGAGCAACACCTCATATTCCCTCTTGGTAGTTTTCTTGGTAGGATTCTTGGTATCCTGAATGATAGGTTCAAGAATTTTCTTGACTACAGACATTAAGCTAACTACCATTTGCCCACATGCTTTCTTAAACAATGGCATCATATTCATTGTTTTTCACTCTGCCAGGACCTGCTCAGAGTCCATGAAATTTTGTTCACTTATCACAAATGCATCTTTTATAACTGATTTCAGTGCATCCCATCAGGACCAGGAACTTGTCCATGTTTAAGCCCACTAGTTTTCTCTTAGCCACCTCTTTAATGATAGCGATTAAATTGAGGTCCTCATCTTCCATCACACCCATTACATCTCAGTTGGTATATTAGATGTGTCCTCCCTGTGAAGAGTGACACAAAATTATTGTTCAATTCCTCCTTTTCATCTTCCAAAGGACCTACATTCATTTTATCCTCCCTTTTTGGCATTATTTAGTCATAAAAGCTTTAACTAACTGTTTTAATATTTTGTGCTGGTTTATCTTCATAAATCTAGCTTCCCTTTCCTTATTGCTTGTGTAACTCTCGCTTTGGCTAGTGACTTAATATAGGGGATGATAGCCCCCGGCCCGGCCAAACTTAAGAAATCTTGTTTGGGTGGATGCTGCATGATGTGTCCCCTGTTACAAATCAGTACCCCGAAATAACAAACAGTACACAATATGCGATTAAACGATTGAGCTTTATCACTCTTACTTTGACTATATGGTTAGTAAAGAAAACAAAAAAAAAGAAAACGGGCCCATTCTCATGAAATGCAATGTTGGAGTTCACTGATAAGCCGGTTGTCCACCACCGACCCTCTCCGATCTTCGCTGCCCTTCGGACCCTCACTCCAAGTCCACCCCATCCGGCAATCTACCAACTCTCTCCATTCGCGTCTTCTCTCCTCATCTCTCCCCAGCAAAAGACCGCGAAAATCTCTCTTCCAGACTCACAAGAAAGAACAACATTTCTCTCATTGGATAGCCCCAGTATTCCAAACCCCATTATCTCTAGTCATAACCCAAATATTGCTGCTACAGAGAAACCATTACATTAGCAGTGAAACCTTACAGCATGTTACATTTGCTTAGTGATTCTTTATTACTTTTTAATGATTTCCTAATCTTCCTGTTTCCCATAACTCTAGGCAATTTTGTGTACATGAACGTTTAGTTTTGATGCCTTCCATATTTCCTCAATTATCTAAGGCTGGCTTTTCCTTACCCTTACTGTCTTTGCTTTTAACTGAAATATACTTCTGTTGAGCAAGCTGAAAAACTTCTTTAAAAGTCTTCCACTGTTCCTCAACTGTCCCACCATATAGAGTAGGCAGTGTTCCAAGTCTATGCCAGCCAACTCCTCCCTCATCCTGTATTGGTCTGCCTTGTTTAGGCATAATATACTGGTTTTAGATCAAAATATTGGACCCTATATTTATATGAAAAGTTCAGTCCTACTGTGATCACTCTTTCCAAGATCATTGATTTTACCTGTCTCATTGCACAGGGCCAGATCTAAGATAGCGTTTTCCCTAGCAACACAAAATTGTGGAGGAACTCAGTAGGACAAGCAGCATCTATGGAATTAAATAAACAATCAACATTTTGGGCTGAGATCCTTCATCATTTTAGCTTTTCTCCTTCACGTGTTTAGCATTTTCCCTTGTAGGTTCATGAACGTGCTGTTCAAGAAAGCTTGAGGCATTCTACAAAGTCCTCCTCATGTCTGCTTTGACTAATTTGATTCACCCAATTTAAGTGCAAATTAATGTCCTCCATGACAAATGTTGTTCCATTCTTACATGCATCAGATATTTCATGATTTATTTGCTGTGCCACAATAATGTTATCAATTGGTGACCTATAGACAACTCCCACCAGTGATTCCCATCCCCATGCCATATTAAATTAAACCTCCCAACAGCACTAGCAAACAATCCTCCTAGGACATTGATGCTGGTCCTGTCCAGTTGTGGACTGTCCAGTTTTTACTGGTCCCTCTTCCCCATGCCTGTCCCTGTCTGATATGTCCTGGAGCTTGGGGTATCCAGTTTCAATAAAGCAGATGGCTATTACAGATCCTGGAGCCCAACTTTTCCTGCATGTGGACACCTCCATGGCAACATTTATAGATCTAGGCCAGCTGATGCTCTTGTCTGGGGGAGATGGCAATAGTCCTGTGATGTGCAGATTGGCTTTTCACTTTCAGGATCACAGCAACTTGTCACTCCAGCATTATCTTCACAGTTGCTTCTCAGCTGGGTAGCGATCCCAGATGGTGGGAGCAGCTTTATAACTGAAGACTTGCATGTCTCACTGTAATATCCACAATGTCTAACATAGTCTTCAAACCACAGCCTTGAATCTGATCCCCACTTCTAGAGCAATATGTTCAAGGGGAATGGAGCAAATTCCTTAAACAGTGAGTATGTGCACTAGAGAGGTGCAAACTAAGATATGCATCACATTTATCAACTATCACTACCTGGTATGAATCAAGTCTACAGACTATAGTGATCTTCAATTCCACTGGCAGTGTAATGCAAGTATGCTGAGTTATGGCTATAGAAGGAAATATCAACTTGAAAGACTTGAAAGTCTTTGCTGATAGATTCTTGCTCCTTGGATTAGTTGAGGTATCATTGCTTTCAGAAGACATGGAGGTCAGCATTCCTGGAAACAGTCCTTTTTTTTTGCTCTTCTCCATTCTCTTCTACATTGGAAAGCGGTGTTTTGTACTCTGAGTGGGATGTGGGAAGTCGGGGAGACGTCCAGTGTCCCAGATAAATACATCCACACCAGGTGCACCAAGTTGCAGCTCCTAAGAGAACATATTAAGGAACTGGAGCTGAAGCTGGATGACCTTTCACACATATGGGAGAACGAGGAGGTGATAGACTGGAGCTACATGAGGTAGTCATCCCTAGGTTGCAGGAGACAGGAGAAGGAGGGGAAATACACAGCCAGTGGAGAGTACACCTGTGGCCGTTCCCCTCAATAATAAGCATAAAACTTTAGATACAAATCAGGGGGACAACCTACCAGGCGAAGCCACAGTGACTGAGTCTTTGGCACTGAGTCTGGTGCTGTGGTTCAGAGAGCAGAGAAGTGAAGAGGACTGCAGTGTCGATAGGAGATTTCTTAGTCAGAGGAACAAAGAGGAGATTCTGTGGCCACAACAGAGACACCCAGATGGTATGTCGCCTCTTTGGTTCCAGGATCAGGGATGTATCAGATTGGGTCCATGGCATTCTCAAGGGCGAGGATGAGCAGCCAGAAGTCTTGGTGCATCTTGGCACCAATGACATAGGTAGACAAGGTGAGGAGGTCCTGAAGAGAAATTTTAGAGGCTAGGTAGAAAGCTGAGAAACAGAACCTCCAGGGTAGTAATCCCTGGATTACTGCCTGTGCCATGTGCCAGGGAGGGTAAGAATAGAATGATTTGTCAGGTGAATGCATGGTTGAAGAACTGGTGCAGGGGGCAGAGGTTCAAATTTCAGGATCAATAAGATCTCTTCTGGGAAGAGATCTGTACAAAAGGGATGGGTTGCACCTGAATCCAAGGGGGTCCAATATCCTTGCAAGCAGGTTTGCTGGAGTTGTTTGGGTCGGTTTAAACTAATTGGCGGGGAGATGGGAACTGGAGTAATAGTGCTGAAGTAGAGGTAGTTGGTTTATAAACAGAGGCAATGTGTAGTGAGACTCCTAGCAAGGAGAGGCTGATGATACAGCAGAACTGCAGTCAACAGGATGAGTTGCAATGTAAAACTTGGACAAAATCAAAAAGGGTAAATACAGGACTGAAGGTGTTATAGTGGTGACCAGTGGTGTTCCACAGGGGGTCTGTATTGGGACCGATTCTCTTATGTGTCAATGATTTGGATTATGGCTTTGTTGCAAAATTTGCAGATAATACAAAGATAGGTGGAGCCGCAGGTGGTTTTGAGGAAGCAGAAGGGCAATAGAAGGACTTAAACAGATGAGAATGGGCAAAGAAGTAGCAGATGAAATACAGTGTCAGGAACTTTGGTACATGCACTTTGATTGAAGAAATGAAAGGGTTGACTATTTTCTAAATAGAGAGAAAATACAAAAAACAGAGGCACCAAGGTACTTGAGAGTCCTTGTGCAGGATTCCTGAAAGGCTAATTTGCAGGTTGAGTCTGTGGTGAGGAAGGCAAATGCAATGTTAGCATTCATTTCAAGAGGACTGGAATATAAAAGCAAGGATGTAATATTGAAACTTTATAAAGCACTGGTGAGGCCTCACTTGGAGTATTATGAGCAGTTATGGGTCCTTTATCTTTGAAAGGATGTGCTGAAACTGGAGAGGGTTCAAGAGAAGTTCATGAAAATGATTCTAGGTTTTAACGGCTTGTCATATGAAGAGTGTTTGATGGCTCTTGGTCTGTATTCACCAGAATTCAGATGAATGAGGGGTGACCTCATTGAAACCTATTAAATGATGAAAGGCCTTGATAGAGTGGATGTGGAGAGGATGCTTCCTGTGGTAGGAGAGTGTAAGACCAGAGGACACCACCTCAGAAAAGAGGGGTGTCCTTTTAGAACAGAGATGAGGAGGAATGTCTTTAGTCAGAGTGTGGTGAATCTGTGGAATTCATTGCCACAGGGAGTTGTGGAGGCCAAGTAATTGGGTATATTTAAGGCAGAGTTTGATAGATTCTTGAGTGGTCAGCACATGACAGATATGGGAAGAAGGCAGGAGTTTTGGGCTGAGAGGAAAATTGGATCAGACATGTGGAAAGAGGAGAGAAGTGGGGAAGTTAAGATATGATCGGCAGTAGGATCTCTTTAGAGATAGCAGAGGTTGAGGAGGACGATGTGTTGGATGTGGCGGCTCATAGAGTGATAGGTAAGGACACGAGGTGGTGGGAAGATGGGTTGAGTGCAGATGTTCGGGAAATGGAGGAGATGCAGGTGAGGACAGCATCAATGGTGGAGCAAGGGAAACCCTGTTCTTTGAAGAAGGAGGACATCCCTGGTACGGAAAGCCACATCTTGGGAACAGATGCGGTGGAGACGAAAGAACAGAGAAAAGGGAATAGCATTTTTACAGGAGGCAGGGTGTGAAAAAGTATAGTCAAGATAACCGAGGGAATCAAGAGGCTTATAAAAGATGTTGGTCAACAGTTTGTCTCCAGAGATGGAGACAGAGTGATCAAGAAATTGGGGAGAGGTGTCAGAAATGGACCAAGTGAGTTTAAGGGCGGGGTGGAAGCTAGAAATAGAGTCAATGAAATTGAAGAGCTCAGCATGGGTACATGAAGCAACACTAACGCAGTCATCAATGTACTGGAGGAAGAGTTAGGAAGCATTACCAGGGAAGGCTTGGAACATGGACTGTTCTACATAACCAATGAAGAGTCAAGCATAACTGGGTCTATGCGGGTGCCCATGGAGAAAGTGGGAGGAGCCAAAGGACAATTTGTTGAGGAGAAAATTTGTTGAGTTGCTCAGACAGAGGAGGATGATGGTGGAGGCCAACTGGCTGGTTCTTTTATTGAGAAAGAAATGGAGGACTTCAGGGCCTTGATGGCGGATAGAAGTGTATGAACATCCATGTGAAAATAAGCAGACAAGACCAGGGAATTGAATGTTACTGAGGAGATCAAAGGCATGAGAAGCGTCACAGATGTAGGTGGGAAGGGAGTGAAACAAGGGGATAGAATGGAGTTGAGGTGTGGGGACACGTTCAGTTGGGCAGGAGCAGACAGAGACAAGAGACCTGCCCTGACAGTCAAATTTGTGGATCTTAGGTTCAAGGTAGAAGCGAGTAGTGATGGGTAAGGGAGCTCTGCATTTTGTGGCAGTGGATGGGAGCTCTCCAGAGTTGATGAGGTCAGTGATGGTGTTGGAGGCAGTTTTGTAATGGTCCAGATTGGGGTCCTCTTCAAGGGGTAGGTATGAGGAAGTGTCTGGGAGTTGCTGCCTGGGCTCAGCAAGGTAGGGATCAGTCTGCCACACTACAACAAACACCCCCCTTGTCTGAGGGTATGATGGTAAGGTTGGGATTGGTGTGGAGAGAGTGGAAGGCAGAGCAGCCAGAGGGGGTAAGGTTCAAAGAAGTGAGAGAAGAGGCTGAAAGCATGATGGTTGATGTCTCATCAGCAATTCGAGATAAACAGATCTAGAGCACAGTGTCCAAGAAGAGGAGGAGGGTTGGATGTGGAAGAAGGGGTAATCAATGTGGGGTGTGGAATTTTTGCTAAAGAAGGGGGCTCGAGGACAGATGCAATGGAAGAAGAATTTAGCATAATGGCAAAGGAGACAAAGGTAAGGCCCTTGCTGAGGACAGAACTTCCTGCCTCGGAGAGGGGAAGGTTGAAGGGAATGGTGAAGACACAACAATGATTAGAGTTGGGATCAGAGGGGTGAAGAGAGCTGGCAGTGCCAGAGGAGAGAAGAGGGTTGGGGTGTTCAGGCAAGGTGGGGTGGGAGGAAAATGGAGGATCCAAGGACCGAAGAGATGGTAGTGGAGCCTGAGAGACACCGGGTTGGAGAGTGGTAGTGAGGAAAGGAAGCCTGGGGGCTCAGCGGCAGTGAGGAAAGTCCGGGCCTGGAGGTGCTGGTGGTTGAGGTCCAGGCTGAAGCCAGAGCTAGAGGCTGAGCAATTTGCAGCGTGAAGGCGACCAGGGTCATAGGAACCAGCATTGTCTGTGTTAGATTAATCAATGGCATCTGTTCAGAGAAACATTCAAGCCTTCATTTAGAAAGATACAGATTAATCAAGGAAAATCAGCATGAATTTATTATGTGATGATAATGTTTCATTAATTGATTTTTTTTTAGTGGTTACAAGGAATACAAATGAAAGCCATGAATGTCACTTTAACAAAGATTTTGACATGAATTAATTTGACAAGCTAGCCAATAAAATAAAGACTGGAATTGTCTCAGTGATAGGAAACAAATTTCTACAGATGTACTGTTGGAAGTATCCTGACTGGTTGTATCATGGTCTTGTACGGCAATTCAAATGCATAGGAATGTAAGAAGCTGCAGAGGGCAGTGGCTTCTGCCCAATACGTAACAGGCACTTTAATCACTTTGTACTAAAATGGACTTCGTTTGTTCCAGTTGTGTTTTTTAAATAAAATTCATGTGTGATTTATGTTTATGTTTTTTTCTTGTGAATGCTGTTTATATGATGCTATGTGCCTGTGATGCCGCTGCAAGTAAATTTTTCATTGCACCAGTGCACACATGTAGTTGGCAGATGACTTGGCATTTATCAGAGGGTTCTATGCAATTCAGGACCTAGTCCCTTGCTCTATATTAAAGTTCTGGACCTAAATCTGGGAGGCATAATAAAGGAGTTCGCAGATGATATAATAAATAGCTGGGTAAGTAGAAGTAAAGAGGAAAGTTTTAGACTGCAGGAAAATATGGAATACTGTATCTGTTCAGCTGTGTGGAAATATGACAACATGGAATTTTATCTAGAGGTGTGAGAAATAATGCATTTGATAGGGAGTTCAACATGGCAAGGGACATAGATTATAAAGAGTCTTGAGGGGTCTTGGCTCTAAATGTTGAAGGTTATTCCCCTCCATAGATGCTGCCTGACTTTCTGAGTTCCTCCAGCATATTGTGTGTTGCTCAAGGTTTCCAGCACCTGCAGAATCTCTCCTGTATTCTTTTGAATACAAAACGCTGAGGGGAATTTGACAAGTAGATAACATTTTGAGAGACGGAGAAAGAGTAAATAGGAAGGACCTGTTCCTCTGAGCAGTGGGGTTCAAAAATCAGGGGAACAGAGTCAAAAGAAGTGCGAGAGACTGTGGATACAGTATTGTAATCCAGAGCAACAATCTTTGGGAGGAATTCAGCAGGCCCAATATTATGGGAGTTAGGGAAGAATTGTTGAGGTTTCAGGTGAAACCCTGCATCGGGATTCATCAGGAATAGATTTAAAGTGGTCGGTGGAAAGGTATTAGGGGATAATGACGTAATATTTGTTCGCCAGAGGTTAGTAGAAGCAAGAATCTTTATTACGTTACGTGCATACTTTAAGAACCAGGAGCTAGGGAGCTGGTGTCTGAAGTGGAATCAAAGTGGGTGGCTGTTTTTACAAGGGGTAAATTCACGACAAGCTGAATGGAATCCATGTTGTAATTCAAAGTTCAAAATAAATTTATCAAAGTACATATATGCCACCATATACAACCTTGAGAATCATTTTCTGTGGGTATACTCAATAAATCCATAATAGAATAATAACCATTATAGAGTCAATGAAAGACCACACCAATTTGGGTGTTCAGTGTGCAAAAGGACAACAAACTCCGCAAATACAAAAAATGAAGAAATAATAATAAATAAATTGTCAACAAGTATCGAGAACATGAGATGAGGAGTCAGTGAGTCCATGGGTTGTGGGAACATTTCAATGATGGGGCAAGTGAAATTGAGTTAAGTTATTCCCTTTGGTTCGAGAGCCTGATGGTTGACGGGTAATAATTGTTCTTGAATCTAGTGGTGTGAGTCCTGAGGCTCCTGTACCTTCTTCCTGATAGCAGCAGCAGGAACAGAGCATGATCTAGATGGATGCTGCTTTGCCGTGACAACGCTTCATGTAGACGTGTTCGATGGTGGGGACGGCTTTACCCATGATGGACTGGGCTGTATCCACCATTTTCTGTGGAATTTTCTGTTCAAGGGCTTTGGTATTTCCTTATCAATTTGTGATGCAGCCGGTCAATAATTTCCCACTCGGGATCAATAATGTACTTGTGGTAAACCACGTATATATGTTGTAACTCGGTTACCTGTCTGGACACACCCCTCTGCTGACTGCCCCTGTGGCTCCTCCCACAGAATCCTGTATAAAAGTGTTCGCCTTGCCCCTCCCCCTCAGTCCAGGGGCAGACACTCACTGTGGAGGTCGTATTGTACAGCGAATAAAAGCCTTTCAGTATTTTACCAAACCTCAGTCTTTTGGAGTAATTGAAGGTGCTTCAATTTTATTCGCTGTACGTTTTAAAACATGGAACAGGTCCTGAGAGAAGAAAAATTAGACCTCGATCCGCAAATGCCTGACGCTAGAAATGCTTTCGAACTCTGGCTGGCCTGCTTCAAGGCGTATCTAGAGGAGATTAAAGCGACCGGCTACTCTCCAGGGTCAGTCCACGGGTCTATTCGCTGATCAGAGACCAGCTGAACTACAAAGGCGCGATGAACGCACTCAAAAGACAATACCTGCGGCCGATAAACAGCGTCTATGCTCGGCATCACTTAGCGACACGGCAACAACGGTCCGGGGAATCGAGTGCTGAGTTTGTCCATGCCCTACAGACACTCGTGCGAGCCTGCAATTGCCAGGAGCTGACGGCGGCACAGCATGCAGAACTCCTAGTGAGAGATGCCTTCGTCACGGGGACCAGGTCAGTGTACGTGCGCCAGCGGCTGCTGGAAAAAGCCGATCTTACCCTAAGTTCGGCGATCGAGCTGGCTGATACGTTGGAGGCCGCTCTGCATAACTCCGAGGCTCTCCAGGCACGCGATCCCCCGATGGCCTCGTGGGCGCCGCAGACCCCGCAACCCGCCGGCGAATCGACTTCGGCTGCAGCCAGTCGTGAGTCCGTGAAGTGCTACTTCTGCGGACTGGAGAAGCACCCCCGGAAACGCTATGCGGCCCGACAAGCTACCTGTTCCAGCTGCAGAAAGAAGGGCCACTTCGCCAAGGTCTGTAAGTCAAAACCGCGAGCGGGATCGAGCAGCGCTGCGTGCGAGACGTGGGGGTCGCCATCTTCCCTGCACACTGCCACCACGTGCGAGACATGGGGGCCACCATCTTCCCTGCACGCCGCCACCACGTGCGAGACATGGGGGCAGCCATCTTGGTCGACGCCACCTCCCACTGCCTACGACCAACGGGTGCTCACGGGCCACCCCACCGCGCCGGACCAAGACAGCGACCCCACCCTGGCTTCCGTGACCCTTGACCAAAGCGCTCCCCACCAGCTCGCAAGGTCAACGATGGACATCCTGGTGGAGGGGCACAGGACAAACTGCCTGTTTGACACAGGCAGCACAGAGAGTTTTATCCACCCGGCCACGGTGCAGCATTGTGGACTCATGACACGGCCGGTAAGTCAGAGGGTCACCATGGCCTCCGGGTCGCATACAACAGACATCCGGGGGGGTTGTGTAGCGACGCTAGTGGTGCAGGGCACAGAATATCGGGACTTTAAGTTACTGGTCTTGCCTCAACTGTGTGCCCCTGTGCTGTTGGGGTTGGACTTCCAGAGCCACCTGAAAAGCGTGACAATGAAGTATGATGGGCCCCTCCCACCAATTACTGTCATAAATCCCCTGTTTTGCAGAGATATGTCACGTACCCCACTACTGACCACACACACACACCGACCCGTGCATCCCACCCAACATCATGCCAACTGCCTCACTACCGACACCACTTGCGGCCCCTCCACCCTCAGGATCCCTCCCCCACCGCTGTTCGCCAACCTGACCCCCGACTGTAAACCTGTGGCAACTAAAAGCAGGAGGTACAGCGCGAGGGACAGAGCTTTCATTAAGTCGGAGATGCAGCGGCTGCTCAGGGAGGGGGTCATTGAGGCAAGCACAAGTCCTTGGAGGGCCCAGGTGGTGGTTGTTCAGAACGGGGAGAAGAATAGGATGGTCGTGAACTACAGCCAGACCATCAATAGGTTCACGCAGCTTGACGCGTACCGTCTACCCCGTATCGCGGATATGGTCAATCAGATAGCACAGTACAAGGTGTATTCGACCATAGACCTAAAATCCGCTTACCATCAGCTCCCCATCCGCCGGGAGGACCGTCCTTACACCGCCTCCGAGGCGGACGGCAGGCTTCATCAATTCCTGCGCGTCCCCTTTGGTGTCACGAATGGTGTATCTGTCTTCCAGAGGGCAATGGACCAGATGGTGGACCAGTGCCAACTGAAGGCCACGTTCCCATATCTGGATAACATCACCATCTGCGGTCACGACCAGCAGGATCACGACAACAACCTCCAAAAATTTCTCCAAGCGGCCAAATCTTTCAACCTCACCTATAACAAGGACAAGTGTGTATTTGGGACCACCCGACTTGCTATCCTTGGGTGTGTCGTGGAGAATGGAGTCATTGGCCCTGACCCCGACCGTATGCGCCCCTTGTTGGAACTCCCTCTTCCCAATACCCTCAGAGCCCTCAAAAGGTGCCTGGGCTTCTTTTCATATTACACCCAATGGGTCTCTAACTATGCAGACAAGGCCCACCCCCTGGTCAAGTTCACCACATTCCCCATCTCTGCCGAGGCCCATGCGGCCTTCAACCGCATAAAAGGGGACATTGCCAAAGCAGCAATGCATGCGGTGGATGAGGCCATTCCCTTCCAAGTAGAGAGTGATGCCTCCGATTTTGCGCTGGCTGCTACCCTCAACCAGGCAGGAAGACCAGTGGCGTTCTTCTCCTGTACCCTTCAAGGCCCTGAAATTCGGCACTCTGCGGTAGAGAAAGAGGCCCAGGCCATAGTGGAAGCTATAAGGCACTGGAGGCACTATCTTGCCGGCAAAAGGTTCACCCTGCTAACTGACCAGCGCTCAGTCGCATTAATGTTTAATAATCAGCAGCGGAGCAAAATCAAAAATGATAAAAAATGATAAAATTCTGAGGTGGAGAATCGAACTCTCCACCTACAACTATGACATCATGTACAGGCCTGGGAAGCTCAACGAGCCCTCTGATGCCCTATCCCGGGGAACATGCGCCAGCGCGCAGATCGACCGGCTATACGCCCTACATGTAGACCTTTGCCACCCGGGAGTCACCCGGCTTTTCCACTTCTTGAAAGCCCGGAACCTGCCTTACTCCCTTGAGGAGATCAGGATGATGACCAGGGACTGCCAAGTCTGCGCAGAGTGCAAACCGCACTTCTACCGACCCGAAAAGGCACAACTCATCAAGGCCACCCGCCCCTTTGAGCGACTGAGTGTTGACTTTAAGGGCCCCCTTCCCTCCACCGACCGCAATGTGTACTTTCTTAACGTAATTGACGAGTACTCGCGGTTCCCCTTCGCCATCCCCTGCCCCGACACCACTACCACGTCAGTTATAAAAGCCCTGCGCAAGATCTTCACTCTGTTCGGATACCCATGCTATATCCACAGTGACAGAGGGTCCTCGTTTATGAGTGACGAGCTGCGCCAATATCTACTGGCTAGGGGTATTGCAACTAGTAGGACCACGAGCTATAATCCCTGGGGGAATGGACAGGTAGAGAAGGAGAATGGCACAGTGCGGAAAGCCACACTCTTAGCCCTCAGGTCAAAGGGACTGCCGGTCTCCCGCTGGCAGGAGGTCCTTCCCGAGGCACTCCACTCCATCCGCTCCCTGTTATGCACAGCCACCAATGCCACCCCTCATGAGCGGCTCTTTTCTTTTCCCAGAAAATCGACCACTGGAACCACCCTACCATCTTGGCTGACATACCCGGGGCCAGTGCTGCTCCGGAAACATGCGAGGAGCAATAAATACTCCCCGATAGTCAAGAGGGTTCACTTACTTCATGCGAACCCCCAGTATGCCTATGTGGTTTTACCTGATGGGCGGGAGGACATAGTCTCCATCTGTGACCTGGCACCTGCAGGAGCTCCGGGCCCCTACCCTGAACACTCCGTGGTGACTATTGGCCCCGTACCCACCAATGTATGTACCTACGAGACACAGTGCACCCCAAATCCTACACAGACACCACACGACACTCCCATACCGGGCGCGGCGCACACGCACGAGGGATTACTGACGCCTAACGTGCTGGCACCTGAAGTCAGGCCGGAGCCAGCACAACCGCCATCGCCGGTGCAATCACCGCTGGTGCTATGTAGATCACAGCGACGGACTCGACCGCCTGATAGACTTAACCTGTAAATATACTTCTTGTAAATATTGTCAGTCACTTCACCCCGCGGGACTCTTTTCAAAAAAAAAAGGAGGGGTGAATGTGGTAAACCATATATATATGTTGTAACTCGGTTACCTGTCTGGACACACCCCTCTGCTGACTGCCCCTGTGGCTCCTCCCACAGAGTCCTGTATAAAGGTGTTCGCCTTGCCCCTCCCCCTCAGTCCGGGGGCAGACTCTCACTGTGGAGGTCGTATTGTACAGCGAATAAAAGCCTTTCAGTATTTTACCAAACCTCAGTCTTTTGGAGTAATTGAAGGTGCTTCAGTACTTTTTCTTCTTATTATTATATACTCTCCACCACACATCTATAGAAGTTCATAACGAGAATCAGAATCTGATTTAATATCACCAGCAATAAAGTTGTTAATTTGTTGTTTTTGTGACAGCAGTACAATGCAATAGAAAAGAACAGTAAATATATATGTATTTATGTACAAATATAAAACCAAAAAAGTAGTGAGGTTGTGTTCATGGGTTCAGTGTCCATTCAGAAATCAGAAGGCAGACGTGAAGAAGGTGTTCCTGATTCGTTGAGTGTTTGCCTCCTTCCTGATGGTAGCAATAAGATCTAGCCGTGACCTGGATGATGGGGGTCCTTAATGACGGATGGCGCCTTTTTGAGGCTTCGCTCCTTGAAGGTGTCCCGGAAGCTGGGGAAGCCAGTACCCTTGATGAAGATTACTAAGTTTATGAGTCTCTGCAGTTTATTTCGATCACAAAAGCCGGTGATGCAGCCAGTTAGAATGCTCTTCACAGTACAAGTGTAGAACTTAGCCAGTGTCAAATCTCTTCAAACTCCTAATGAAATACAGCGCTGTCGTGCCTCTTTGTAACTGCATCGATATGTTGAGCCCAGGATAGATCCCCAGAGATATTAAGGATTTGAAATTGCTCACTCTTTCCACTTCTGATCCCTCGTTTTACCCTCAAGCAACAGTCCTACGAAGGGTCTCGGCCTGAAACGTCGACTGTACCTCTTCCTAGAGATGCTGCCTGGCCTGCTGCGTTCACCAGCAACTTTGATGTGTGTTGGTTGAATTTCCAGCATCTGCAGAATTCCTGTTGTCCTCGTTTTACCCTTCCTGACGTCCGCAATCAGCGCTTTGGTCTTACTGACGTTGAGTGCAAGTTTGTTTAAGTGTTAGATGTCATGCCGAATCTTCGTAAACTCCTAAAGAAGTCATTCTTTTGTCCCTAAGATTGATTGTTAGCATGAAGCAAAAACAGCTCAATAACTCAAGAAAAAAGTTCCAAAATAAAATGTATTAACTGGCAAAATATTTTAGTTTCGGCGCAAATTACTCATTTCACGGTATGTTTTAATGTACGTGTGCTAAATAAGTATATCAGAATCTGGTTATGTTATATAAACAATGCGGATAACTGGAGCCGAGCTCGAGCTCGCAGAGAAATCTCGGAGCTCTCACTTCCGCGACCGAGGCTGCGGGCGCGGCCTTCGGCTTCCCGGTTCCTAAGCAACGGCGTCAGGCCCAACAGTCGCAACGAACGCGAGGCCTCGAGCCGCCGGGCCGAAGGACAAGATGGCCAGTGGCAAGCGAAGCTTTTTGCGAGCAACCCCTGTCTACGCACCTTTTGCGCTTCCCACCTAAAGGTAAGGGGGAAGAATTAAAAACAAGCATCGCAACCAATTATAGACAGGTAGTTATAAGAGGAGGCAAGCTGGACTCGGTTCTTTTTGTTTGCCACTGTAATATTTCATTTCCACAGAAGACTTCACTAACTGCACCTGAGGTGTGACTTTGTATCTTGCAATCGGGGCCAGATGAGAAAATGTTTTAAATATTCGTATTTTAAGTTACGCAAAGCTATATTGATGGCAGTGTTCACAGTACGAAATTGATACTGCAAATGTGGAGGAAATCAGCAAAGTAGTTGTCTTTCACCTTTCGCCGGGGTTGCCTTCGCAAAGTTTACGACGATGTTGCTGGCATTTCCAAAGCAAGATTAGAACATGAATATTGGATATGAGGCAGGTTATTTCACCATAACAACTATATATAATCGTCACAACTAAACAACATCCAATTCTTAACTCGCCACTTAGATGGGCGTACCTCAATGGTATTGGGTCAATGGTAGTTGAGGAAATCTGAGGAAAGACATTCTTGCCATAGAGGGAGTACAAAGAAGGTTCACCAGATTGATTCCTGGGATGGCAGGACTTTCATATGAGGAAAGACTGGATTGACTAGGCTTATACTCTCTGGAATTTAGAAGATTGAGCGGGGATCTTATTGAAATGTATAAAATCCTAAAGGGATTGGACAGGCTAGATGTAGGAAGATTGTTCCCGATGTTGGGGAAGTCCAGATCGAGGGGCCGTAGTTTGAGGATAAAGGGGAAGCCTTTTAGGACCGAAATGAGGGAAAAATCTTCACACAGAGAGTGGTGAATCTGTGGAATTCTCTGCCACAGGAAACAGTTGAGGCCAGTTCATTGGCTATATTTAAGAGGGAGTTAGATATGGCCCTTGTGGCTAAAGGTATCAGGGGGTATGGAGAGAAGGTAGGTACAGGGTTCTGATTTGGATGATCAGCCATGATCATACTGAATGGTGGTGCAGGCTTGAAGGGCTGAATGGCCTACTCCTGCACCTATTTTCTATGTTTCTATGTTTCAGTTAGAAGTAAAGCTATGTGGTCTAGTTGGCAGGAGTATCAATGGCACTCCTTGGTGGGAAATATCATGTCATATGTCAGTAAAAATATATCTGATTCTTAATATATTTGTGCTACTGATCATAATGTCTGCATTAAATAAAAAATGCAGAATATTTCATCTACATTTTATTTAACTTTTATTTAACCAAAAATAATTGGCACACTTGTTAAAATTGATATCTTGTGTAAAAGGGGACACAAGGTTTCTAACTTTGGAATTGTTTTTATTCAGTAAGCAGCTTGCTGGAGAAAGGTATGTGGGAATGTTGTTTTGTGATGCAAGTGTGCAGTTCCAAATTTAGCCTTCTGATGCACCATCAATAACTCCAAAAGACTAGAAGTAGAGTAAATACTGAAAGGCTTTTATTAGCAGTAAAATGTGACCTCCAGCATGCTGAGTATCTGCCCCTGGACTGAGAGAAGGAGCCATTTCCCAATCGCCTTTATTCAGGGATCTGTGGGAGGAGCTACAGGGGCAGTCAGCAGAGGGGCGTGTCCAGACAGGTAACCTAGTTACAACATATATATATATATATATGGTTTACCACACCTTCGGTAATGAATGTGGGCATTCATATGGGCAAAGGTTGAGTATTTCTGTCATGTGATCATAGCTCAGTTAGATTTAGCGTAGTTATAAGCGGTGGCAAAAAAAATAAAATAGAATAAATGTTTTAAGTTGGTGTGAGTCATTTTACCTGACTAAGAAGTGATTCAGCAAAGGTGGACTGAAAGTGGCTACCTGACATTAAAATAGAGCTATGAAAGATATTTAAAATTTATAATCTTATATACCTCTGTCAAGTTGCCTTGCATCCTCCTTCACTCTAAAGAGGAAATCCTTAGGATAAACGTGCTTCCAGTGCAAGAAAAAGGTAGGACTACACCTTATTTACAAGGAACATGAGGCCAAGAAGAAGCATTTAAAGCTCACCTGAGCTACCAAGAGTCTAATAGAAAAAGCCTAGAGGAAGGTTGAGTGAGCTAGTGCTTCTCTCTTTCAAGCAAAGGAGGATGTGAGGTGACTTGAAGTGGTGCATAAGATTGTGAGATCCATAGATAGAGTGGACAGCTGGTGCCCTCATTCCAAAGCAGCAATAGCTAATAGCAGAGGATATACTTCTAATGTGAGTGGAGAAAAGACTTGGCTATATTTCCACGGTTTCTGGAAGGATCGCTGGGATCCTGAAGAAATAATGGATAAATACCATACACAAACCTGTAAGGAAGCTCAAGTCCCAGTGAGTCAAAGATGGCCTGGGACTCATGGCGGCTGGCATTTACAGGATTCCCTGTGAATGCAGAGCAGTGCATATCAGCCAGACGGGGCCAATGGTGGAAACCCGCAGCAAGGAGCACGGGAGGTGTATGCATTTGAATTACCCGGAGCAATTGCATATGCAGTGTTCTGCTACTGCCAATGACCACAGGATTGACTTCAGCGGCACAGAACTACTGTGCCGTACCAATGGCTTTTTGGACCACCTGGTGAATTTCAACAAAGACAAATGTCTCAGTCTATCTAAGAACTGGAGTATGATTTTAAACAAGGTGGGACAGTGGAAACCTGATTGTTTGAGGACTAATCAATTAGGAGGGACAGAAGACAGGAGTTGAGTATATACATACTGCCATACAGGACATGCCTAGGCATTATCCCTGATGAAGATGGCAGAGTTTGTCATTGAATTGCCGGTTAAAAATCAACACTTGGACCCAGCTGGAAGCCCAGGAAGGGTTTATGCATTATATACGTGGGAAAGTATGAGATCCTTTTTGTTTTAGATGTTTACTTTTTGTCTTCTGCATTAGTGTGTCAGTAGAAAAGAGTAAATTTTAGATTTCCAAACATTAATTTTCTGAAAAAATTAATTTACTTAGAAATTTTTGCATTTCAATAAAGAAAGTAACACATTAAGTCATCAGAATCAGGTTTAATATCACCAGCATATGTCATGAAATTTGTTAACTTTACAGCAGCAGTACAATGAAATACATGGTAAATAAATATAGAGGAAAAAACCCTGAATTACAGTAAATATATGTATGTCTATTAAATAGTTAAGTTAAAATAAGCAGTGCAAAACAAAACAGAAATAAAAAATGTGGTGAGAGAAACTTGATTAATTTGTCGGTATATAGCCCAGTGTATGATTAAACAAAGATACCAAACAGGTGCTAATGATCAATGACATAATGAGTTGAATGAACTAAACTGATTAACTGTAACAGAAATGGGTGTGGAAGGAATCAAAATGGGTGAAGGACAACCAAACTAAAAGATGAGGTAATTTAACCTTCAAATAATCAATTCTTACACTATGGCAAGAGTGAGCATAGCAACAAGACACAAGGTGGTCATCCTACATCAGCAAGGTCTCTTCCAAGCAGAAATTTGGTAGCAGACAAGTGTTTCAAGATGTGCTGTTTGAGCTCTTCTGAAGAAGCACTTAAACCAGGCAAGGTTGAGGACCAGAATACAGTGGTTGGCCACAGAAACTGAGTGCAACAGACAAGAGATGTATCGAATTGATGTCTTTTCTAAATTGGAAGAAGTCCAGTGCTACTGTCTGCTCTGAACTCACAGAAACCACTGGAACCCAATTACACCCCTCTACAGTTTGGAGAAGTCTTGTCAGAAGTGGTCTTCATGGAAAAGTTGCTGCCAAAAAGCTATTCCTCTGAAGTGGAAACAAAGCCAAGAGACTCACCCAAGCACAAAAACACAAGGACTGGGGTGCTGAACAATGGCAGCAAGTGCTCTGGACTGACGAGTCAAAATTTGAAGTTTTTGGCTCAGACAGGAAGTAGTTTGTCCGTAGAAGAACTGGACAGCACTACATAGATAAGTGTCTACAGCCAACAGTGAAACATAGCAGAGGTTCCCTGCAGGTTTGTGACTGCATTTCTGCAAATAGAGTTGGTGATCTGGTCGGAATTAATGGAGTCTTTAATGCTGAGAAGTACAAGCCGATTCTCATCCATCAAGCAATACCATCAAGGAAGGATCTGATTGGTCCCAACTTCATTCTGCAGCAGGACAATGACTCCAAACAGATGACCAAGGTCATAAAATATTATCTTCAGTGAAAAGAAAACAAGGAGTTCTACAATAATTGTATGGCCTCCACAGAGCCCTGATCTCAGCAACATCGAGGCTGACTGGGATTACCTGGAGAGACAGCTAAAGTCTGCAGAACTGTGGCAAGTTCTCGAAGAATCTTGGAACAACCTACCAGCCGATTTTCTTAAAAAAACTGCATGACAGAATTGATGCAGTTTTAAAGTCAAAGAGTGGTCACACCAAATATTGATTTGACTTAGTTTTTTTTACCATTTACTGCTCTTTAGAGTAAATGTTTGATATTTAGAAACTTGTCATTACTTTTTAAAGCATCTTTGCTTTACAGAATTATTTTTACATGTGCCTAAGACTTTTGCACAGTACTGTACATAAAGAACAACAGAAGTGACAAAAGAATTAACAGGGGGTTGTTGGTCAATGTAAAGTGAAGGAATTGAACTAATGGGATTGCTCAACTGTCAATCATCATGGTCTTAATAGGCTAAATGGTCTTGTTCTGTGTCATAGTAAAGAATATTCTGAAGCTGTTTGCATAAATAAAGAGGACAATACAGAGGTAATAACTGATGTATTAGCTAAAGATGGGGAATTGTGATATTGTGTGGGATGTAAAAATAAGTAAATAAGTACATGTCAAATGTTTACTATCAATTAAAAAAAGATCAATTGCTTAACAAGGTGAAATATATCTGGACTATTTGAGGAAGTGAGAGAGAATATGAGGGGCTGCGACTAAAATCAGCTGCAGAATTGGTGCCAGAGTTTTAAAAGACTGCTGTTTCTGTATTGTTTCAAAAGAGAGAGGAAAATGAACTGACTACAGTCAGTCCCCAGGTTATGATAGGATTGCATTCCTGAAAACTTCATAATGCAAATGGAAATCAACAACAAGAGTGTGGGAGAGGATCACAGAAGCAGCTGTGATGGGAAAGTTAGCAGGCACAGTAAGAACAGACACCATCCTGTCTCACCGCCTCAGTCTGCTCAGCGCGGCCAGCTCTGCGCAGCCTTATCTAACAAATAATTGTTGCAGCTGAAGTGGGGCTTGGTTGGGACAATTGGGATAGCATGTGGAAATGCCTTGTTCCTTGTTCCATTCCTATCTGGCAGATGATACCTGAAGACCCACCACAATTGGCAAATACAGCATGCTAGTCTAATTGACACTTGTTTGCAGGGGCTTTCCATAAGTTGGGCAACATAATCAAGGGAGGGTGTTTGTTTAATTTTGATAGTGGATACACGGTTGAAATTGATTCCAAGAAATACCATGAACTTGTAGTTAAGAGAGGCGTAGATTAATCAGGGAGCATCAGTATGGATTTATTAAAGGATTGCCTAATTTGATTGACATTTACTGCAAAGGTAATGGGAATATTGAAAAGGGCAGTGAATTTGATTACATCTATATAGATTTTTAACCAAGGATTTCAACACCCACATTGTAGACTGATTTTAAAAAAAAGTAAAACGCCTGGAATTCAAGTGAGAGTAGAAAATTAGATCCAGCATTACCTTACTGGCAGGAAGCAAAGGTTGATGGGTGTTGTTCTAAGTGTAGACTACTAGTTCTTAGCAATCAGCAGTCATTTCCTTGTTTTATGTAAAGCATATTAATGTCTTGGTCCTAAAAGTAGGGTACATGATAGAGGAGTTTGCAGCTGATACAAAAATACTCTGTGTAGTTGCAAGAAGGAAAGTTGCAGATTGCAAAAAATTATTAATGGCCTGATCAATCGTACAGTAAAATTGTGAAATAGAGTTAAATACAGAGAAATTAGATCTAATGTAGTTGGAGAAGGGAATGTATAGTTAGTAGGAGGATATTGATTGGTGGGGAAGAACAAATAGATCCTGAAGTGTATGCTCATTGATGCTTAAAGATAGCAGAACAAATCATTTAATGTAGTTAGAATGGCAAATTGAATACTTCCCCTTTATTAACCAAGGCACAGAGAGCAGGGAGATAGATAACTGCTTGAGTAGTGCACGCAATTCTAGTCATCAAATTATAGTGAACTTATAATGAACTCATTGGATAAGGTGCAGAGAGCTAAAAGGACAAGAAGTTTTTAGATCCATGAACAGTTTGGTTAAATAGGATTACTTTCTTTGGAACAGAAAAGCCAATGGGGAGACTTAACTGAGATGTATGAAATTTTGATAGATAGGAAGGTTTCTTTCCCCTTAATGGAGGGATCAGAAACTGGGGGTGGGGGGCATGGACTTAAATAGGTAGGTAAATATTAAAGGATAATTGACAGGTCTAGGAAGAGAATCTAAGAGGCTTTGAACATGCTGCCAGAAAGGGTGGTCATTATTGAGACAGTCATCACATTTTAGAAATACCTGGAAGTGTACTTGAAAAGCTGTGACCAGCAGAACCACAGGTCAAGTGCTGGAAAATGGGATTAGGATGGGTCAAATTTTTTTGGATTGGCATGCATGCAATGGGATCAATGGCCCTCTGTATCCTGCATTTTCTATATCTGTGTATCATTGGTTAACTATAAGATGCAGTATCAACAGGGCATTGCATTGTGAGAAGTTTATTTTTACTTTGCTTTGTTCTTTTAGTCCTACTGAATTGTGTAGGAGCAGATGCACAGTGACATTTATATTGAAGAAATACAAGGGGATGGTGTTAGATAATTTATGATACTCTATTGTCTTCATAGGTAGAACTATAAGTAAAATTGCGTAAAAGAGACCCCCATGTCATGGCAGTTTGTGGCAAAGCAATTTGCTTTAGAGAATTCACAGATCACTACCAAAACATCTGGGATATGGAATAAAATCTTGTGAAATTTATATGAAAAATGTAAACAAATGCAGTTTTTTTCCAGCTCTCATTTCTTGATGAATGAAGTGACTTTGTGTTATGCAAAATTTTAGTAAGGACTGTTTTCTAGGAAAGCACACACTACCTGAGGGCCACCTGTATTAACTGAAGGTTTCTTTCTAGAGTCTGATGTCCTATTATTCTACCATTCCCTAAGTTACTGGGGCAGTCTTCCATCATCTGCTCCTTGCTGGGTAACAAATTGAAGACAAAATTGATTTTGGAGACATTGGTGGGACAGCCTATCCGTAACAGTTACATGAAAATGAAGCATTGATTCTTTGAAGCCTATTTGTATAGTCAACACTTATTAAGAGGACTGCTTGGGACTTGGGTCATTATATTTTTGATGCTCAAAGCTGTTACAGTGAAGCCAGATTAACATTTCAAGTTATCATCTTATTTCATTTGCTGATTGCATTGATTGTTTGATATTGCTTCTGTGCATTGTAATAATTTGCAAGGACCTTGTGGCAAAATAGTGAATGCAGTAGCAACTTTCATTGCATCTTATAGTGCTACCTACATGGCCAATAATTACAGTTTAAGTTCCAGCAGATGATATATCATTGTTCCCTTGATGAAGCAAATGTATATAGAGCCAACTGTTGTCTATCTATTCTAAGATGTAAATTTGTATATGGGTCTTAGCTATTTTTAAACTGAGAATTTTTCAATGAATAAAGTAATCTCTCTTCTGAAAGGATACTTTCTAGAAGGCAGTTTCAAATTTCAAAAAAAATTTTATGCCAAAAAATTTGCATTGGAGATTATGCCATCTTAATGTTAAGGGGCCAAAAAAACACTGACAGAAATGAAGAGTGGATTAAGAACAGATGTCATGACATTGACATTGGCATTCACAGTGAAGAAATTTATGTTTTGGCAAAACTCACTCATCTTTTCCCAACCACCACTGTGATATATCCAGTTTGAAAGTGAGTAGAAATCATTAATCTATAAAATCAGCAATGTGTGGAAATAGATATAATGTCATTCAATTCTTGTAATACAGACAACATTATGTTGTGAACTGTCATTGATTTTCAAGAGTGATTTACCTTAGTAAATTTGAGGTCCTCTCCTGATATTAAGGACTATATACCTTGCTTTAGGCATTAAGAAAAAATATGACACGGTTCTATCCTGAATTCCAGTACTTGAAGACCAATGTACTCAACTTCTGGTGATAGGAGAAAATCTAATATAGAAACATAGAAAACCTACAGCACAATACAGGCCCTTCGGCCTACAAAGCTGTGCCGAACATATCAGACATAAGGGTAAGTAACATTGCTGAGATAAACATAATCCATTATGGGTTGTTGTGTAGGAATGAAAATGGAGCAGGTCCATTGCAGGCGATAAAGACCAGGACCTTGGGTATGGAAATTTCAGGATTAGCACAGTTGCTGCATTTAATTTGATGCAGAAGTAAACAGATCGGGGAGGTAAACTTGTTTCTATAGGAGGGATCTGGCAATGAGCAGCTCAGTCTGGAGGACACCAGTGCTTTTTCCTCAGCAGGACAGAGATGATTAGCTATTTGTAGCTGAATAGTTAGCACCAATTACTCTTTAATTTGGATCCCAGTGAAAGGTTACATTGGCTGTTGGAATTCATTTTAATGAATGGTGATGGGTGATACTGTGGAGAGTGTTAGAGTGACTTTTGGATTTAGGACATGTACATTTAGCAATTGACATTAGCTACCAGTCTTCACATCTGAATATGTATTGTGTATTTAATTTGGAGTGCAGCTGTGAACAATGGGTTCCTAAAGGCAGTGAATCCCAGACCAGACAATGCTGATTAAAATTCATTTGGCTGTCTGTGGTGTGGATGCGAATCAGGAGATGTGAAGGTTGTATGTAGTTTCAAAAAAAACATTGTCCATACATTGTAAATATGGTATTGTCCTATGATGTTTGGCACATTAAATATTGAGCCGCACGTTGGGGAGCAGACCTTTCGACCGACAGCATCTCCATATGATGTCTGCTATATCTTATTTTGTCAAATATCGAATAAAGGAGCTGCTTTGTATCTACCTATACTTTTCTCCAGAGGCTTCATTTATGCAACACCAGAGAGGGTTGATCTAGAAACAAAAATAACAACAATAGTTTCAAGATTAGAAGAAGGAAACAAACAATTCAGATCTCAAATGTAGAAATTCAGGGGATGGGAATTCTCAACTACAAGCAGCATGGAATTTATCTGTAATATGTAAAAAGCAATGCCAGGGCAGAGGGGTAGTATAATTTAGGGTCATTTATGAAAATAAGAGTTCTATGACTCGCGAGGTAGGAGGAGAGGATTCCAAGCCAGGTTGAAATGCCAAGGAATGAAACTCCCTCTACCCAGCATCTTGTTAGCAAATGTACAGTTGCTGGAGAACAAAGTTCAAAGTATTTTTCAAAGTAAATTTATTATCAAAGTCCATACATGCCATTGTATACAACCCTGCGATTCATTTTCTTACGGGCTTACTTAATAAGTCCATACTAGGATAATAGCCATAATAGAATCAATGAAAGACTGAACCAACTTGGGTGTTTAACCAGTGTGCAAAAGACAACAAACTGAACAAATAAAAATAAATAAATAAATAAGGAATAACTATCGAGAGTATGAAATGAAGAGTCCTTAAAATTGAATCCATAGCCTGTGGGAGCATTTCATTGATAGAGCCAGTGAAGTTGACTAAAGTTATCCCCTTTGGTTCAAGAGCCTGATGGCTGAAGTGTAATAACTGTTCCTGAAGCTGGTATAAATCCTGAGCTGTCCTGATGAAGGGTCCTAGCCTGAAACGCCCATGGATGCTGCCTAGTCTGCTGAGTTTCTCCAGCACTTTGTGTGTGTATTGCTTTGATTTCCAGCACCTGCAGATTTTCTCTTGTTTCTGAGGCTCCTGTACCTTCTTCCTGATGGCAGCAGTCAGAAGAGAGCATGTCCTGGTGGTGGGGGTCCCTGATGATGGATGCTGCTTTCCTACGCTTTATGTAGGTATGCTCAATGATGAGGAGGGCTTTACCCATGATGGACTGGGCCATATCCACCACTTTTTATAGGATTTTCTAAGCAAGGCCATTGGTGTTTCCATACCAGGCTGTGACGCAGCCAGTCAATGTACTCTCCACTATACATCTATAGAAGTTTATCAAAGTTATAGAGGTCATGCTGAATCTTCACAAGCTCCTAAGGAAGTAGAGGCACTGCCATGCTGATTGAGATTGAGGACATAAGGGCAAGATTGCTGTATCAGCAGGAAATGAGGAATTGCTTTGATCTGTGTTTCATGAGACCTGGCTCACTCGAGACATGCTGGATATGTCAGTAAGATCCGAGGGCTTCTTGATGAACTGGATGGACTGGGCTGCTGATTCAGAGAGGCAAAAGGTGGGGTGCGGGGGTCTGTGTTTCATGATAACTTTGTGTTTGGATGCAGTAGACTTGTTGCATTGTTGTTCCCGTAACCTGGAATATCTGATGATTAAGTGCCAACTGTACTACTTACCAAGAGTTGTTCTCTGTGACTTGTTCCGGCTTTACTTGCTTTTAAGTACTTTTCATTTCATGTTCTCTTATTTCTTTCTTTCTGTCTTTCTTATTTCTTTTTTCTCTGTATTTGCTCAGTTTTTTTGTACGTTGGTTGTTGTGGTCTTTCATTGATTCTATTGTGTTTCTTGTATTTACTGATTGTTTACAAGAAAGTGGATCGCAGGTTGTATATGGTGACGTATATGTACTTTGATAATACTTTGAACTTGAACTTTGTTTAATGTGCAGAGTGTAAGAAATACATTGAGCCAATTAGAGGCACAAATAAAAATGGCCTTTGAGACTTAAGTACAAGTTGTTCACAAATGAGAGTTAAATATTCTACATTTTGAGTTTTATAGAAAGGTTAGAGAAAGTGGAGGTGGAGAATTTCTATTTATTATTTAATTATAGAATTATATATCATTATATTATTATATACCAGAATATGGATAAGGAAAACAATCCAACAGTGACTGTATGGTTGGATTAGAGAAATTAGTATAAACCTAAAAACTTAAAATTAAATAAGCGGTATGCTGTATTAGTAATGTTTAATAGTTTCTGTGACCTGGAGTTTGCAATCAGTGGGGCAGCAGCGACATTAATCTCTGGATAAATCTCTGGATATCAATGGCAAGGATTAACTTTTTCAGACATTGTTGCTGTGGGAAAAAAAGCAAAAATTATACATAGCATTTGTTTTCGTGTTTCTCAAATGTGATTTCCCAATACCAAGTCCTGTAAAAGCTGCCCTCTTGTGGCCATAAAATTGCTATCAATCAATGCAGAATTGAAAAAAAATCTTTCAATTGCCCTGTATTTGGGCCTGATTAATTAAAACAGAAGTTTTTGAATTGTTTATTTGCTTGACTATGATGTGCCTCATAACTATGTGGATTCCAGACTTTAGTCTTAGAGTCATTGAAAAGTACAGCACAGAAGCAGGCCCCTTGGCCCATCTAGTTTGTGCTGAACTGTTTAAACTGCATACAAGTCAGAATCAGATTTATTATCACTGTTATGAAATTTGTTTTATGGCAGTACAGAAGAAGACAAAAATTATAATGTTACAAAAAATAAACAAATAGTGCAAAGGAGGAATAGCAAGGTAGTATTCATGGGTCACGAACCATTCAGAAATTTGATTGTGGAGGAGAAAAAGCTGTTCCTAAGACTTTGTCTTCAGGCTCCTGTACCTCCTCCCTGATGGTAGTAATGAACAGAGAGCATTTCCCAGATTGTAAGGGTCTTTAATAATGGTTTTATCGCACTCCTGTATGCCTCATTGCCATCTGAGATTCTCCCAAAACAGTGGTGTCATTGTCAAATTTATATTTGAGTTGTACATTAACTTGGCACGTGGCCAAGTGGTTAAGGCATTGGACTAGCGACCTGAAAGTCGTGAGTTCGAGCCCCAGCTAAGGCAATGTGTTGTGTCCTTGAGCAAGGCACTTAATCACACATTGCTCTGCGACGACACTGGTGCCAAGCTGTATGGGTCCTAGTGCCCTTCCCTTGGATAACATTGGTGTCGTGGAGAGGGGAGACTTGCAGCATGGGCAACTGCTGGTCTTCCATACAACCTTGCCCAGGCCTGCACCCTGGAGAGTGAAGACTTTCCAGGTGCAGATCCATGGTCTTGCAAGACTAACGGATGCCTTTATACATTAATTATGCCATAAGACATTGGAGCAGAAGTAGACCACTCAGCCATCGAGTCTACTCCACCTTTCAACCATGACTGATTTATTATCCTTCTTCTGGCCTGCCTTCTCCTTGTAACCCTTGACACCCTGTCTAACCAAGAACCTATCAACCTCTGCTTTAAATATGCCCAAAGACTTGGCCACCTCAGCTGTCTGTGGCAATGAATTCCATAGCTTCACCACCTTCTGGCAAAAGAAATTCCTTCTCATCTCGTTTCTAAATGGACATCACTCTATTCTGAGGCTGTGCTTTTTGGTCCGAGGTTAACCCACTAAAGGAAGCATCCTCTCCATAGTCACCCTGTCAAGGCTTTTCAGTATTCAATAGGTTTCAATGAGGTTCCCCACTCCCATTGAGTAAAGGCCCAGAACTGTCAAACACTCCTCATACATTAACCCTTTCATCCCTGGAATCATCTTATGAACAACCTCTGGACCCTCTCCAATGCCAGCATATCTTTTCTTAGATAAGGGATCCAAAACTCTCACAATACTCGCAAGTGCAGTTTGACAAATGCCTTAGAAAGCCTCAGTGTCACATCCTTGCTCTTACATTCTAGCCCCTTCAAAATGAATGCTAACATTGCATTTGCCTTCTTTACCACCAACTCAACCTACAAGTTAACCTTCAGGAAATCTGCACAGGGACTTCCAAGTCACTTTGCACCTCCAATTTTGTATGTTCTTCCCATTCAGAAAGTCACCTTTATTCCTTCTACAAAGTGCATGACCATACACTCCTATACACTATATTCCATCTGCCATTTATTTGTCCATTCTCCCAATCTGTCTTAGTTGTTCTGCAGACTCCCTGCTTCCTCAACACTATTTGCTCCTCCACCTATCTTTGTATCATCTGCAAGTTTGACCACAGAGCCATCAATTCTGTCATCTGTGTCGTTGACATGTGATGTGAAAAGAAGCAGTCCCAATACTGACCCCTAAGGAACACCACTGGTCAACAGCAGCCAACTAGAAAAAGTTCCCTTTATTCCCACTCTTTGTCTCCTGCCAATCAGCCACTCTTTTATCCATGCTAGTTTCTTAACTCTTAACACCATGGGCTCTTACCTTATTAAGCAGAGTCATATGTGGCATGTTGTCAAAGGCCTTCTGAAATCCAAATAAACAACACCCACTGACTCTCCTTTGCCGATCCTACCTGTTATTTTCTCAAAGAATTCCAATAGATTTGTCGTGCAAGATTTCCCCTTAAGGAAACCATGTTAACTTTGGCCTACTTTATCATGCACCTCCAAGTACCATGAAACTTCATCCTTAATAATGGACTCCACCATCTTCTCAAGCACTGAAGTCAAGCTAACTTGCCTATAATCTCCTTTCTTTGGTCTCCTCCTTTTATTAAGAGTGGAGTGTTATTTGAAAATTCCTGGTCCTCTGGAACTATTCCGGAGTGCAGTGATTCTTGAAAGATCATTACTAATCCTTACGCATTCTCTTCAGCTACATCTTTCGGAGTCCTGCGGTAGTCCATCTGGTCCAGGTGACTTATCTACCTTCAGCTTCCCAAACATCTTCTCCTTAGTAATAGCATTTGCACTCACTTATGCCCCCTGTCACTCTGGAATTTCTGGCACACTCTAGTATCTTTCATGGTGAAGACTGATACAAAATGCTTATTAAGTTTGTTTGCCATTTCTTTGTCCCACATTGCTGCATCATTTACCAGCTGTCCAATATCCACTCTAGCCTCTCTTTTACTCTTTATATATCTGAGCAAACTTTTAGTATCCTCTTTGATACTTTTGGCTAGCTTACCTTCATATTTCATCTTTTATCTCATTATAGCTTTTTTTTTAAGTTGTCTTCTGTTTTAAAAGCTTCCCATTCTTTAACTTCCCACTAATTTTTGCTACATTATATGCCATCTCTTTTGCTTTTATGCAGTCATTGACTTCCCTTGTCACCCACGGTTGCCTCATCCTCCCCTTAGAATACTTCATCATCTTTGGAATGTATCTATTCTGCACCTTCCAAATTGCCCCAGAACCTCCAGCCATTGCTGGTCTGCTGTCATCCCTGCTACTGTTCTTTCCAGTCTACTTTGGCCAGCTCTTCTCTCATGTCTCTGTAATTCTCTTTACTCCACTATAGTAATGATACATCTGATTTTTATCATCTCCCTCTCAAACTGCAGGATGAATTCTATTACTGCTTCCTAAGGGTTCCTTTACTACAAGCTCTCTAATCAAATCTGGTTCATTACACAACACCCTATTGAGAATTACCTTTCTCCTAGTGTGCTCAACCACAAGCTTCTCTTAAAAAGCCCCCTTGTAGGTATTCTGCAAATTCTCTCTCATGGGATCCAGTATCAATGTGATTTTCCCAATCTACCTGCATAATGAAATCCCCCATGACCATCGTAATTTTACCCTTGTTACATGGCTTTTGTATTTTCCATTGAAATTAATATCCCATATCCTGGCTACCATTCAGTGGCCTGTATATAACTCCCATCAAGGTCTTTTTACCCTTTCAGTTTCTTCACTCTACCCACATGGATTCTACATCTTCCAGTCCTATGTCATCTCCTTCTAAGGATTTGACTGCATTTTTTATCAAACAAACCACATCAACCTCTCTGCCCACCCACCTGTCCTTTCGATATAATGTATTTCTTTGCATGTTAAGCTTTCAACTAGGATCTTCTTTTAGCCATGTCGCAGTGGTGTCCACAATATCAAACCTGCCAACCTGTAACTGAACTACAAGATCATTTACCTTATTCGATATAATGTGTGCATACAAATATAAAATCTTCAGTCCCATATTGATTACCTTTTTGATTTTGCCCCCATGTCACGCTTCACCTCATCTGTCTAATTGCAATTTTGCCTATCACCTGTCTGTCCATCCTCCCAGTCTCACTACACACTGCATTGACTTGTATACCAACTACCCCATCCTCAGCCCTATCACTCCAGTTACCATCCCCTTGCCAAATTCGTTTAACCCTCCCCAGCACCTCTAGCAAATCTGCTGCAAGAATAGTGATGTCCTTTTGTTTCAAGTGCAATCTATCCCTTTTGTACAGGCCATCCCTTCCCCAGAAGAGACCCCAATGATTCAAAAATCTGAATCCCTGCCCCCTGCACCACTTTCTCAGCCACTCATTCATCTGTACTATCATTCTCTTCCTGCCTTGACTAGCACATGGCACTGAGAGTAATCCAGAGATTACTACCTGGAAGGTCCTATTCCCTAACTTGCTATACTGACTGCGTGAGACCTTTTCCAATACATGGCTTTGGAATAGATGGCTTTCTTGCCAAGTTTGCAGATGATACGAAGATTGGTGGAGGGGCAGGTAGTGTTGAGGAAACAGGTGGGATGCAGAAGGGCTTAGACAGATTAGAAGAATGGGCAAGAAAGTAGCAAATGAAATACAATGTTGGAAAATGCATGGTCATGCACTTTGGTAGTAGAAATAAATGTGCGGATTATTTTCTAAACGGAGAAAATCCAGGAATCTGAGATGCAGATGGACTTGGGAGTCCTTGTGCAGAACACCCTGAAAGTTAGCTTGCAGGTTGAGTTGGTGGTGAGGAAGGCAAGTACCATGTTAGCATTTATTTCAAGAGGTCTAGAATACAAGAGCAGGAATGTGATGCTGATGCTTTATAAGGCACTGGTGAGGCCTCGCCTTGAGTATTGTGAACAGTTTGGGGGCCCTCATCTTAGAAAAGATGTGTTGGCATTGGAGAGGGTCCAGAGGAAGTTCACAAGGATGATTCCAGGAATGAAAGGGTTATCATACAAGGAACGTTTGATAGCTCTGGGTCTACTTGCTGGAGTTCAGAAACATGAGGAGGGATCTCATTGAAACCCTTTGAATGTTGAAAGGGCCAGACGGAGTAGATGTGGAAAGGATGTTTCCCATGGTGGGAGAGTCTGGGACAAATGGCAAAGCCTCAGGATAGAGAGGCGCCCTTTTAAAACAGAGATGCGGAGAAATTTCTTTAGCCAAAGGGTGGTGAATTTGTTGCCACTTGCAGCTGTGGAGGCCAGGTTGTTGGGTGTATTTAAGGCAGAGATTGATAGGTTCTTGATTGGACATGGCTTCAAAGGTTATGGGGAGAAGGCAGGAACTGGGGTTGAGGAGAAGATAGAAAAAAGGATCAGCCATGATTGAATGGCGGAGCAGACTTGATAGGCCAGTTGGCCTAATTCTGCTGCTATGTCTTATGGTCTTGTGGTCTTCCCCCTTTCTGCATATGGCATTGGTGCCAATGTGCACCATGGCTTTTGGACGCACACCCTCCCTTTTGTGAGTTTTCTGCAGCTGCTCTAAGACATCCTGAACCGTAGCACCTAGAAGGTAACACACTATTTTGGCTTCTCTTTCTTGGTCACAAAATCTGTCCTCCTGATTATTGAGTCTCCTATCACTACTGCTCTGCCTGACTTTACCCTTCCTTGCTGAGCCTCAGAGCCGGCCACAGTGCCATTAGCCTGGCTACTGCTGCTGTGTTCTGATAGGTAATCCCCTCAGCAGTATCCAAAGGAATTTTCTTGTTTATGAGGGGAATACCCACAGGGGAACCCTGCATTGGGTGTGACCACCTCAGTAAAAGACTTATCTATGAGGTTTTCAGCCTCCTAGATGGTCCTAGGTGCATTCAGCTTCAGCTCTAGTTCCTTGTCAGTCAGGAGCTGATGTTGTGTGCACTTCCTGCAGATGGAATCAACAGGGAGACTGTTAGGTACCCTGATACCTACATCTTACAGGAACACCATTCCACTGTCTGAATTACCATCCTGCCTACACTGTTTTGCCTCTAACCTCTCAAACTTACGTTCTACGCTGCGCCTGTTCTCGCCCAAGCCTGTTGAGCCGAAGCCTGACCACTTTAACATTAATCTTTATGCCTTTGTGTATATATCAATTATTCTAGTTGAACTTGAAAAATATTTTCATTTATTTCTAGTGCAGAACCTATATATTATTTTTCTACCTCCTGAATATTCCCACTACCTTTCTTTCCATCATCTCTTTCCTCAAGACTGCACTTATGATTACCAGTTTCTGTAGTTCAGAGAATCTGCTTCTAGCCCACATAAAATGAGCCACAAGGAAATTATGCAAGATGAGCCTGCTGAAGCACGTGTCTAATTTACTTGTTTTTAAGGATTGTGGCTTAATCAAGCATGGAAAGTATTCTGCACTCGTGTATCTAGATGCAATTACCTTAAAAGAACAAACCATTCATTCATTATTAGTACTATAATAAAAATTACAGTAATGGATGTAGTTCTTGCTTTAAACAATGGTGCAATGGACTTGCATAAGGAATTGTAACCACCATTCCTTGAATTTGGTATATAGAATTTATGTTACTTATTTGCTGAGTTGTGAAAATAAAACATGTTGAAATCTCTCAAATGTTATCCAGGAGGGAGGAATTATTGCTTGGGGCTGCAAGTGGTGCAGAACTACTGGGAACTGAACCAGAATACAAGTCGTGCTACGTAAATTAGAAAACAGCTCTGCCAAGCATCTCAGTGAGCAGAGGCAGCTTGAGGAATATTTTTCTTGGTTTTATTTATCCATCTATTTAGTGACATTTGATTACAAATATTTCATTGAAATATGAATCTGAACTGTTTAATATATTTTTTATCAGGTAATGGAGCTTCACTATATTTGAATACATTATTTCACCATCTATCAAGGGCTAATGATTCGGAGCTACCTGTCACAAACTTTTAAGAAAGATTCATAATAAACAAAAGAGGAAATTTTCCACCCTTTTTCTGGATTAAATCTGAGATCCCTAACCATTAGTTTAATTAAAGTTGACTTTTTGCATGTGTAAGCAAAGAAATAAAAATATTTCAAGTATTCCAAAATGTTAAAAATATATTTTTCAATCCAGTTTAAATATTATTGAGCTCTGATCTTCAACCTGACATTTTCAACACATTTTTAAGTGAAGAGATCTTTAAGCATTTTTTAAAAAGGTGGAATCAAGTAGAATGTACAATGAATTCTTATTTGTCATAGCTCATCTCAAGTTTTTCAAAAAGATAAAGATGGACTGAATTATAATACTTGGACAAATATTTGAATGTGGTATAGAAAAAATAATTCTTGAACATTCTTTTTAATTTGTTGATAACATCTATGGTTTGATTTGCAAAGTAAGATCAATTATGGATATTATTTAGGTTTGCATGATTTTAAAGAGATCTTGCAGTAGTTTAGTCTGTGTTATACAGTGCTTGGTACACAAAAAATTTGGACAAAAGGTGTGCAGTAATTGAATTAACTTTATAGCTTTTGTCCCCACAGATCAATACTGCAAGAGTCTTGAGATGTCTGAAACACAGAAGAATTTTGTTTCACATCTCTCTGAAGATATACAAGCGCAGGACAGTTTATACGCGACGCCACAACCAGACTTTCACCATTTAAGTAAGACATCATGTACTGTGCTCCCAGCAGCAGGAAATCATGAACAAGAAAAGTTTAAGCAGACAACCGACAGCCCCATGCAATTATCTGAAGATACACAAATAAGCAAAACTTTAAAAAATAATATTGAAGATGACTGCCGGTTACTAAGTCAAGCAACTAAGGCAGATCCCCAATGGAAAAATAAGAGATCAGTTGTTGAAAAGGGATATCCATCTAGTAAAAAGAAATTAATAAGTTTGCAACTGCATGAAGTAGATGGTAAAAAAGAGGATGTTTTCAGGTCAGCAATAGCTCCTGTTGCAGGTACGGTTAAAGGCTTATGTATGACAAGAAGGCCTGAACCACCTCCTAAACCTAGTTCTTTGAAACCCATTAGTACAAGGAAGTCTCCAACACCTGAATCATCTGCTCTTGTTTCTGAACAAGCTGGTAAAGTTTCTGCTTCCAGCCCAAGATTACATGGTAGTAATGTCAAAATTGACTATGACGTTAGTGAAAAAGGTAACGTTCCTTCAGACACAGCTGAACAAAGTAATAAAAAGAAATGTCTCAAAAAATTCATTTCTCCAACAAAACAAACATCAGATGACGCAAGTGTCCATTTTGATAAAGAAGGTGGCACTCATTCCATTCATTCCCAAGGCTTGAGGTCTGCTTCCGAACTGCTGGAAGAAGCTAAATATCTCACAATGTCAGACACACCAAAAATATATGAAAGAAACTTCCAACTGAGCAAGCCTGAGCAGTCCCTGACCGCAGCCCAACAAACATTTACAGCTAAGGCAAAATCTGTAGATGAAATCATTGCTTCACTGTGGTCTGTGAGACAAACCACCTCCCAGTCTGCTTCAGATCTAAAGATCAAAGGACTGTTAGACAGAGTGCTTGGTTACAGTTATAGCAGTAAAAGTGAGGTAAGTGAACCATAACAGACTTGTACTTGCTTTTAACTGGAAGTTGAATGTAGATTTTCAGAAGTGCAGTACTTTTGATAGTGTTTGAGACAAAATCCTCGAGATGTAATGTGTGGTGGATCTGATGCTTTAAAGCATTTAACAAAACTATACACATCATGTAATAAGTGTATTTCTTAGTTGCAATACATAAATCTAAGTGCACAAATACAGTATGATTATCATAATGTTGAGGAAAGTAATTTTTAGTTTAGTGGAGTAGAATCCCATCAACATTGATTATTTCACTGGGATACTCTGACACTTTATAGAGTCAGTCTCTGCTTTAGGGGCTGGGGTGGCGTGCGAGGCTGTATCACCTATGCAAGCATCAAGAAACACGAGTCGGGTTGGGTGGATGCAGATGAAGGTAAGGCATGATTCATATTGATTGGTAAGTTAGTTGTTAATAAAGGACAGGCAACACAAATTTATTCAAGGCAAATTGTGGCCAACTAACTTGATTTTCTTTGATAATGTAGCAAATTAATATAAGCTGATATTGCTGTTGTTGTGGATGTTCAGAAAATGATGGATAATACATTCCCTAATGGGTTTGGTAGCAAAATTACTGCCTATGGAATTAAAAGGGTAGTGACATCATGTATACAGAATTGGCCAAGACCCAGATTGTAGCATGCAGTGGTGAACAGCTACTTTTCAGACTGAGAGGTGTACCAAGTTGTGTCATCCAGGGACTTATACAGATAAGGAGAATGAGGAAAGAAGTGGCAGATGGAATATAATGTTATGGATATGCATGGTCATCCATTTTTGTAGAACGAGTAAAGACTATTTTCTAAATGGGGAGAAAATTCAGGAATCAAAGGTGCAAAGGGACTTGGGAGCCCCCGTACAGGATTCCCTAAAGGTTAACTTGCAGGTTCAGTTGGTGGTAGGCAAATGCAGTGTTAGCGTTCATCTTGAGAGGATTAGAATATTAAAGCAAGGACGTAATGTTTAGGCTTTATAAAGATGAGCGTTTGATGGCTCTGGGCCTGTACTCGCTGGAGGACAGAACATTGGGGTGGGGGTTCTTATTGAAACCTATTGAATATTGAAAGGCCTAGATGGAGTGGATGCAGAGAGAATGTTTCCTTTCGTGGAGGAGTCTAAAACCGGAGGGTACAGCCTGAGAATAGAAGGATGAATCTTTAGAACAGAGATGAGGAGGAATTTATTTAGCTAGAGAGTGGTGAATCTATGGATGCATTACCACAGATGGCTGTGGAGGCCAAGTAATTGGGTAAATTTAAAGCTTCTTGATTAGTAGGGCCATCAAAGGCTAAGGGAAGAAGGCAGGAGAATGGGATTGAGAAGGATAATAAATCAAATATAATACGGTAGAACGGTGGAGCAGACTCAATGAGCTGAATGCCTGAATTCTGCTCCTATATCTTATGGTCTTTTGTACTGCTGTTGACAGTTCTCCTATTTATATATACTATTGGCCTAGACATGTAGCCCATTTTTAAAATGACTGTAGTAAACAATGAGTAGGATTGTTTTGCAGACTTTTGAAAGGCGTAGACCAGTGTTTCTCAACTGATTTTAGCCTAACGCCGCCCCTAAAGTACCTTCATACTTGCCAACACCCCTCCTAGGCATAATATACTTTATGGCGCCTCCACAGTGTAAACACATGTCTACCATATACTAACATGAGAAAAATGATTCTGCTTTAAATTTTTATTTGTCTTTAAACCTAGCTTACACAGTACCTCTGCACTGTTCAGTAGCTTCAAAATCAATGTGATCGTTGAGCTTAACAGTTTTAGCAAGTGTTGAAAATCTGGTTCAAGTCGTGACAGTAAAAGACTTAAGATCCCATGTGTAACAGTGTCCAAGCGGTTTCTGTTTTTTGTGAGTAGGTGGTTCACTGCTCTGAAGCTTCTTTCAACAAAGTAGAGGATGGAAATGCAATGAAGATCAGTTTGGCTCTTCTCCAAAGACCAGGAAACTTCATATGACATTGTAGCCACATACCACAAATGCCCACATTTTTGTAAAGTATTTTTTCTTCTTCATCATTCTGAATTTTGATAATTTCACCTTGCAAGCTCTCTTCCTGTTCTTCCACCTTGCAGAGAACTGGGTTAATTACACAGTCCAGAATTTCCATATTGTTTAAATCCTTGAATCAACTCCAAAAATCCTTCTTCAGGTGTAAGCAGTACTCTTGCAAATCACCGTCTATGAGAGGGCCATACTCTCCATGCAGGGAAACTGCAAGAACATTCTTCTCCCAATGTTTTGCTTATATATTTCCAATTTTCCAATAAAAGTGGACACTGCAATTTTTGCCTGAATTAAATTGAAATTCTCACCCTGCAGTTTCATATATAGAGTGTTCATTTTGTCATACAGATTGGCTTGGTATGCTACATCTTCATGCGGAAGTTAATCTTGTTTCCCAAGCTCTTGTTGACTTTGAGCTTTTGCTCTACCAAAGTGTCAAAAAGGTCAAAGAAATGTTTTAAGCAGCAACCTTTTGACAGCCTACACATGTCAATGTGAAGAAGCAAGCTTTCAAACTCTTCATCATTCTCTTGACATAATTGGGGAAATATTCTGCTGTTTAACAGATGAGATTTAATTTTGTTGATAGCAGATACTGTATTACATGAGTCATGCTTGGAAAAGCTTGCTGGCTGAGGTTTTTGGCTGAGAGGTGCTGATGATGAATTACTCAATGGATTGCGTGACTTGAGACTTGAGACTTCTTTTTTCATAAATGCCACTAAATCAGCATGGTAACCTGTCATATATGGTGCTCATCTGTTGCACAAGAAATCATGTTCCTAATCGGAATACTTTTGTTCTCAATGTACATTTGGATTTCATTGTAGATTGATTATCTGTTGATTTTTTAAAAAACTTTTTACAAAAGAAATCTCTTCATAAACTTAAACTATTTAAGAATAGTGGTTAGCACTCTGATACAGCAGGCACTATTAATCTTCCACCAATGGTATGAGATTTTCCACACTTTGCTATCATTTTGGAAATGTTATAAGAAGAAATGAGACCACTATCAAGGTTATTTTAGCTTTCTTGGCAAAGACTCAAGTATGCAATACTTTTAAAATGTTTCTTTCCTCTTCTGGAACTAAGTAATACCATAAGTAATCTTTTCAGAGTGTCTTTTATGGAAGTGTTTCTGCAATCTTAATGATTTCATGGCTTCATTAGACAGTACAGTATTACAAATAAGACACTCGGTGCATTGCTGATCTGACGGGAACAGAATAAAACCATACTCCAGGTATGTAATATTGTATTGGCACACTTTCTGTAATTTCTGGTAGGATTAGACTTCAAGGTTTCACCACCTTCAGACTTATAGAGATCACGCTGTACCTATTTATCCATCATTAACAGGGCTAAATTAAAATTTTAAAAAACACAAACTGGGAAGGCCTAGTGGATGTTGACGACCAAAGCAAGTTGACACGGATGAAACGATTGCAGCAGCATGCAAAGGAACAGCAAGGTGACAACAAAGGAAGAGCAAACATCGAAAACCTACAGCAAAATACAGGCCCTTCGGCCCACAATGTTATGCCAAAGACGTACTTACTTTAGAAATTGCCTCAGGTTACCCATAGCCCTTTATTTTTCTAAGACCATGGTTCTTGACGGCACATATGAAGTTGAGGTCGTTTTGAACACCTTAAGAGAAATCCTTGGGGTTAACTGGTTCTCTGATTAGCTCTATTTCATTGTTTTGTTTCAGCTGTCACTGTATTGCAGTACAATCTGTTTTCTGTGGAGGAAGTTGAGAGGGTGTACTTGACATGCCAGCTGTTAAATTGCATGAACTCATTCCATTCCGTGAGTCAAGGAGAACCATCGGGCACCCTGGTTGCTTATTTGTGCACCTCCAATAACGTCTGTTTGGTTGGTAAGGTCAGATGAGATTGCCAAGTTTCAGATGCATTGTGACGATGAGTTATGCAGAGCTATGGTTCTTCCTGTGGTCCAGTCTCTCATCCTTTTCTTTTGGAAGTGTCTGCTCTACTAACGGTCGCTCAGGTTTCATGCCTGAAGTTAAGCTGTTGCTTACTCCCCCCACCTCCCGAGAACCTTGAACCCACCCCGCCCCCCCCCCCATGACTTCTATTTCTCCTAATGCCCCCTTAGGACATGTAATGACCCACATTGAGAATCACTGGCATAGACTAATAAGGCACTGGAGGATGAATTGTTGAACTTCAGAACTAAAGTTTGAGAGCAGCAATATAAACTGAATGATAACATTTCAAAACATGAGTAGAAACAGAGATCTGAAGCCTCACATTTTCAAGATTCTGACAAGTATGTTGACTTCTTGCTTTAGTAATAAAGACATGGTGTGCAATATCAAGAAAATTTTGCAATTATTGGTTAGGCATCCTATAGCATATCATGTGCAACTGTGGGCAAGATACTAAATATAGGATGTCAAATGTGGAAGAGGGTCCATGAATAGTTCAGAGTTATCATGTTTCTGTAATTGTAAGAAGCAAGATTACTAAGTTTGCAGGCAAAATAAACAATTGGTAGTGTCTTAGATAGTGAAGAAGGTTTTATAAGGATACAGTGGAACAGTGACAGATGGAATTTAATCCAGATAAGTGTGAGGTACTGAATTCTGGAAGGTCAGGTTCTGGTGATGTTAATGATAGGGAGCTTAGAGGTGTTGTTGTACTGAGATATCTGGGGTGCAAGTACATAGCTTACTGAAACTGGTGTTGCAGGTGGATATGGTAGTACAAAAGATATCTGATAAGCTTGCTTTCTTAGATTGAGGCATTGTGTATAAGAGTTCCATGTCTTTGTACAAAATGTTTGTTAGACAGCACTTAGATTTTTGTGTACAGTGCTGATCATTACACTAAAGGAAGGATGTGATAGCAAAAGTGATGGTGAAGCAGAGGTCCACTGGGATGCTGCTGGGAAAAGTGGGCTGTAGTTATAAGGAGAGATTGTACAGGCTGGCTTCATTCCCACTGGAATGTAGGAAGGGTGACCTTTAGTAATCTCACATGACAAAGTTCAGAATAGAACTTTAATGTTCTTCAGTGTTGTGTGTCTGTGCAGGCATCAAACAACTTGACCAGGTGAGCAAAGTTGGCAAAATATGCCAAGGGCCTCAAAGCTGGGAATGTTGACTTGAGAGAGAGTGTTGTTGCTGTTTTGCTTATGGTGAATTTGGAGGATTTTGCAGAGATAGAGGGTGATTTTTTTAAATGCCTTGAGATTCCTGCTGTAAATAGTCATTGACCTCAGAATTATGTTGTGGGGGGTGGGGGCCGGGAGCAAATAGTCTATCATACAGCTGTAATTTCTGCTGTTCTTTGTGCTTCTACAGGAACTCATTGATGAGCCCACTGGTGAATCTTTGATATTCTGCACATGACCTCTTTTGAACTTCTGCCTTTCTACTATTCAACCACAAGAAACTTCAAAACATACTGAAGCTTGAACAATTGATAGCTAGACTTCCCTATTGAGCCATACTTAACAGATAGCATAGTTTGGTCTATTAGCAAACACTTTTACATGCAAAAGATGGTAGAAGTTTGAAACATCCTTCCACAGATGCCAAAGCAATTGTTAATTTTAAATATAAGATTGCTAACTGTTTTGGTAACCAGACATATTTAGAGATAAGGGCAAATGTAATTAGGCTAGATACCTGCTGTAATCTCATTGATTAGTGACACAGAATTGAGGGAGAAGCCTAAAGACACACACTCAACATTTCAGGAACAGCTTCTTCCCATCTTCTATCAGATTTCTGAATGAACCATGAACCCATTTACACTCTCCCATTTTTTCTTCTTTTTGCGCTACTTATTTGTTAATTATATATCGTATATACATTTGTTATTGTAATTTATAGTTAAAATTATTACTATGTATTACAATGTACTGCTGCCGCAAAACAACAAATTCTATGATGTATGCCAGTGATATTGAAACCTGTTTCTGATTATGACTAAAGGATTTATTTGTGTCTATGTTATAACCTAAAGTGGAAATATATCAGTTGTTTGGGGAAAACCAGGGTAGAGAGTTTGTTTAGATACCAATGTGATGGATCAAAAAAATTTCATCTGTGCAGTTTGATTCAATGCACATATTAATGCAGATGCTATTTTTACCATAAGCTTCTATCCTCGTATGAAGACACAGAATCTTGACAAAATAACTTTTACTAGTATTGGCTGTACTCCAGTCATATGTGTGAGCTGGGGCACACATGACATTTCAAGAATGACATATAAGGTAATAATCAGAAAGGATTTCTGATTGACATTGATTCCTATTAGCTTAGAAACATGAAGTAAAACATATATCTATTATCTCAGCATAAAGTAGGAACTGAAGTTATGATATTTTGGATTGTATACTTGTTGTATTTTGCAGAATGTTATTTAGGAGACTTTTAGGGATCCATATTTATAAACAGGAGAAAATCTGCATTTGCTGGAAATCCAAGCAACACATACAAAATGCTGGAGGAACTCAACAGACCATGCAGCATCTAGGGAAAAGAGTACAGTTCACGTTTTGGGCCGAGACCCTTCAACAGGACTGGAGAAAAAAAGACGAGGAGTCAGAGCTAGAAGGTCGGGGGGGGGTGGGGGAGGAAGAAACAGGGTGACAGATTAAACAGGGAAGGGGGAAGTAAAGAGCTGAGAAATCGATTGGTGTCTTTCACCAATCAACTTCCCAGCTCTTTACTTCACCCCTCCCCCACCCAATTTCACCTATCACTTTGTATTTCTTACCCCCACCCCACCTTCTAGCTCTGACTCTTCATCTTTTTTTCTGCAGTTCTGCTGAAAGGTGTTAGCCCGAAACGTCAACTGTACTCTTTTCCATAGAAGCTGTTTGTCATGCAGGGATCCAAATTTCTATTTGTTTTGGCTTTGTTTTTAATTGCTGTCTGGAATGTCATCACTTCCACATGCCATTATATTTCTTCCTTTGTTTTCCAAATAGAGTCCAATGATTGTCTGCCTAAAAAGTTAGTTTCAGATTCCTATCTATAATTTTCATATTAATTTGTATAGCAACCTGTTGAACTTGCATAACCACTTGCAGTTGATGCCATGCATGTAATATTGACGAAGCGACCTGACTGCTAATTACTGGCAACAGTGAAATTAAAATAACAAGTAACTTAAAACCAGACTTCAAACCACCTAGTGCTGTGCCCCCTTCCAGCTTTGCTTCCCTCCCTGATGAGCTCAATTACTTCTACACTCGCTTTGACCGAGAGAACAAGAAGGTCACCCTCAAAGCGGATCTCCCACCTGGTGAACTGCCTCTCTCACTTTCCACCTTCGATGTTTGCGCCACCCTGAGTAGGGTGAATGTACGGAAGACAGCTGGTCCAGATGGAATACCTGGCCGTGTGCTCAGAGTCTGTGCAGGGCAGTTGGCCGGGGTCTTCACGGACATTTTTAACCTGTCCCTGGCAGTTGTCCCCACAAGCTTCAATTGCAAAGTGCTTTGAGAGACTGGTTCTATCACATCTGAAATCCTGTTTGCCCACTACCCTGGACTCCCATCAATTTGCCTATCGCACCAACAGGTCAACAGAGGACGCCATCTCCATAGCACTTCACTCTGCCCTGACCCACCTGGACAGCCCCAACTCTTACGTCAGAGTGCTGTTCATTGACTTTAGTTCGGCATTCTATACTGTGATCCCCTCCAAGCTGATTGCCAAACTTTGCCAGCTTGGTATCAGCTCATCCCTCTGCAATTGGACCTTGGACTTTCTGACTAACAGACCCCAATCAGTTAAGTTAGACAACCTCTCCGCTTCCACTCTCACCCTGAACACCAGCGTGCTTTAAGGCTGTGTGCTGAGCTCTCTTCTATACTCCCTTTTCACCTATGACTGCGTTCCTGTACATGGTTCTAACTCCATAATCAAGTTCGCAGACAACACCACAGTGGTTGGCCTGATCAGAGGGGATGACAAGACGGCCTACAGGGATGAAGTCTAGCACCTGGCCGCGTGGTGTGCCGACAACAACCTGGCCCTCAACACCCAGAAGACCAAGGAGATCATTGTGAACTTCAGGCATGCTAGGAGCCACGCTCACGTCCCCATCTTCATCAACGGAGCTGTAGTGGAGCATGTATCAAACTTCAAATTCCTTGGTGTCCACATTTCCAGGATCTCACCTGGTCCCTGAACTGCTCTATCCTGATCAGAAAGGCGCAACAGCGCCTTTATTTCCTGCACAGCATCAAAAAAGCTCGCCTCTTTCCCAGGATACTGACGGACTTTTACCGCTGTACCATTTGAGAGCATACTCACCAACTGCATCTGAGCGTGGTATGGCAATTGTCCTGTATCGGACCGCAAAGCACTCCAGCGGGTGGTGAAAATTGCCCAGTGGATTATCGGCACCCAATTGCCCACCATTGAGAACATCTACCATAAACACTGCCTAGGCAGGGCAAAAAGCATTATCAAGGATGCATCTCACCCTAACCATGGACTTTTTACTCTCCTCCCATCCGGTAGGTGCTACAGGAGCCTCCGCTCCCGCACCAGCAAGCACAGGAAGAGCTTCTTCCCTGAGGCTGTGACCCTGCTGAACCTCACATCACAATGCTAAGCAGTATTGCACCCATATTGTACTGTCTCAGTACTTTTATATTTGTGTGCTGTAGCACTTACTTTTTATTCGCAGTTATTTTGTAAATAACACTATTCTTTGCATTTCTGGTTCGATGCTAACTGCATTTCATTGGCTTTGTATCTGTACTTGGCACAATGACAGTAAAGTTGAATCTAATCTAATCTAAAATGTATGTGGACAATATTTTATTAGTATTTCTTTCCTTGGAGAGAAGGATATCTTCCTCATGGATGAGAATTGAACTTACAATTGCATGACCATGATACATGTGATTAATGAATACATGAATTAATTACCAAGTTATTTATAAAATTGATAGCCATTTTGAGTATTGTTGTATGTGAGAAGATGGGCAGCGTAAAGGAGACTAAGTATAAATGGAGTGTGAGTTAGGTAGATTGATGAGCTTGTTAACTTTCTGACCGAATATCATTTAATATATTTCAGCTGGAAATTCCCAGCACATCAAAGCGGCATCTGTGGAAAGAAAGAAAAACAGTTAAAATCTCAGGTAGTAGCTACTTTGTCGTAACTGAGAAAGAGAGAAAAAAATTAATTCTTAGACATGGAGAGATGGAGAGTGGGGGGGTGGGTTGAGTATTGAAGGAGTAAATTTAAGGGAATTGCTAGAAGAATTGGAGAGAAGTTGAGGAAGAAAACAAAGTGAAGTAGAAGATGGTGAGAATCTAACTCTCAACACAGACAGGGTAATGAAGAAGGCATTTGGTACGCTGACCTTCATTAGTCAGCCTACTGAGAATAGGAGTTAGGAATCTGTGTTGCAATCATATACGATGTTGATGTATATATAAGGTATAGATGCATTTGGGGTATTGAGTAAAGTTTTGGTTGCCCTGTTCTAGAAAGGATGTGATTGAACTAGATAGAATGCAGACAAAATTTACCAGACAACATTTACCTTGGACTTTGGGGGCTGACTTACAGGGGGGGTGCTTGTGTAGATTAGCTTTTTTTTGGATATTATTGGTTGACAGGAGCGGCTGCAGGACATTCTAGAGTGGGAGGGTGAACGGCCAGTGGTCGTGGTGCACATAGGTACCAATGATATTGGGAAAAAACAGGATGAGGTCCTACAAGGTGAATTTAGGGAGTTAGGAGATAAACTAAAAAGTAGGACCACAAAGTTAATAATCTCTGGATTACTACCAGTGCCACATGCTAGTCAGATTAGAAATAGGAGGATATATCAGATGAATACGTGGCTTGAAAAATGGTGCAAGGGGGAGGGATTCAAATTTCTGGGGCATTGGAACCAGTTCTGGAGGAGGTGGGACCAGTACAAACAGGACGGTCTACACCTGGGCTGGACTGGAACCAATGTCCTAGGGGGAGTGTTTGCTACTGTTGTTCAGGAGGATTTAAACTAACGTGGCGGGGGATGGGAACAAGTGCAGAGAGACAGAGGGGTGTAAAATGAGGTTAGAAGCAAAAAGTAGTAAGGTGAAAAGTAAAAGTGGCGGGCTGGCAAATCCAGGGCAAAAATCACAAGGGCCACTTTTCAACATAATTGTATAAGGGCTAAGAGTGTTGTAAAAGCAAGCCTGAAGGCTTTGTGTGTCAATGCAAGGAGCATTTGTTCCAAGGTGGATGAGTTAAAATTGCAGATTGTTATTAATGAATATGATATAGTTGTGATCACAGAGACATGGCTCCAGGGTGACCAAGGATGGGAGCTCAACATTCAGGGATATTCAATATTCAGGAGGGATAGACATGAAAGAAAAGGAGGTGGGTGGCATTCATAGTCATAGTCATACTTTATTGATCCTGGGGGAAATTGGTTTTTGTTACAGTTGCACCATAAACAATTAAATAGTAATAAAACCATAAATAATTAAATAGTAATATGTAAATTATGCCAGGAAATAAGTCCAAGACCAGCCTATTGGCTCAGGGTGTCTGATCCTCCAAGGGAGGAGTTGTAAAGTTTGATGGCCAGAGGCAGGAATGACTTCCTATGACGCTCCGTGTTGCATCTCGGTGGAATGAGTCTCTGGCTGAAAGTACTCCAGTGCCCAACCAGCACATTATGTAGTGGATGGGAGACATTGTCCAAGATGGCATGCAACTCGGACAGCATCCTCTTTTCAGACACCACCGTCAGAGAGTTCAGTTCCATCCCCACAACATCACTGGCCTTACGAATGAGTTTGTTGACTCTGCTGGTGTCTGCTACCCTCAGCCTGCTGCTCCAGCACACAACAGCAAACATGATCGCACTGGCCACCACAGACTGGTAGAACATCCTCAGCATCGTCCGACAGAGGACCTCAGTCTCCTCAGGAAATAGAGACGGCTCTGAACCTTCTTGTAGACAGCCTCAGTGTTCTTTGACCAGTCCAGTTTATTGTCAATTCGTATCCCCAGGTATTTGTAATCCTCCACCATGTCCACACTGACCCCCTGGATGCAAACAGGGGTCACTGGTACCTTAGCTCTCCTCAGGTCTACCACCAGCTCCTTAGTCTTTTTCACATTAAACTGCAGATAATTCTGCTCACACCATGTGACAAAGTTTCCTACTGTAGCCCTGTACTCAGCCTCATCTCCCTTGCTGATGCACCCAACTATGGCAGAGTCATCAGAAAACTTCTGAAGATGACAAGACTCTGTGCAGTAGTTGAAGTCCGAGGTGTAAATGGTGAAGAGAAAGGGAGACAAGACAGTCCCCTGTGGAGTCCCAGTGCTGCTGATCACTCTGTCGGACACGCAGTGTTGCAAGCACACGTACTGTGGTCTGGCAGTCAGATAATCAAGAATCCATGACACCAGGAAAGCATCCACCTGCATCGCTGTCAGCTTCTCCTCCAGCAGAGCAGGGTGGATGGTGTTGAATGCACTGGAGAAGTCAAAAAACATGACCCTCGCAGTACTCGCTGGCTTGTCCAGGTGGGCGTAGGCACGGTTCTGCAGGTAGACGATGGCATCCTCAACTCCTAGTCGGGGCTGGTAGGCGAACTGGAGGGGATCTAAGTGTGGCCTGACCATAGGCCGGAGCAGCTCCAGAACAAGTCTCTCCAGGGTCTTCATGATGTGGGTGGTCAATGCCACCGGTCTGTCGTCACTGAGGCCGCCGGGGCGCGGCGCCTTCGGCACAGGGACGAGGCAGGACATCTTCCACAGCACAGGAGCCCTCTGGAGCCTCAGGCTCAGGTTGAAGACATGGCAAAATACTCCACATAGCTGAGAGGCACAGGCTTTGAGCACCCTGGTACTGACACCATCTGGTCCTGCAGCCTTGCTTGGATTGAGACGTTTCAACTGTCTTCTCACCTGTTCAGCTGTGAAGCCCACCGTGGTGGTTTCGTGTGGGGAAGGGGTATAGACATGAGAGCAGGGTGGGGGACTGTGAGGAGGGGTAGGAGGGGAGAGTGGAATATGTGTTGGTTGGGGGCCGACAACAGATGACTCGTGGGGGATGGGCAGAGGCCACAATGTCAAATCTGTTAAAGAACAGGTTAAGCTTGAGAGGAGATTGCTGGTTAGAGAGGAGATTAACGCAATAGAAAGGAAGGACATTAGCCGGGAGGATGTGGAATCGATATGGGTAGAGCTGCATAACACTAAGGGGCAGAAAACGCTGGTGGGAGTTGTGTACAGGCCACTTACCAGTAGTAGTGAGGTTGGGGATGGCATTAAACAGGAAATTAGAAATGCGTGCAATAAAGGAACAGCAGTTATAATGGGTGACTTCAATCTACATATACAACGTTTGTAGATTGGGTGAACCAAATTGGTAAGGGTGCTGAGGAAGAGGATTTCTTGGAATGTATGGGGGCTGGTTTTCTGAACCAACATGTCGAGGAACCAACTAGAGAGCAGGCCATTCTAGACTGGGTATTGAGCAATGAGGAAGGGTTCTTTAGCAATCTTGTCATGAGAGGCGCCTTGGGTAAGAGTGACCATAATACGGTGGAATTCTTCATTAAGATGGAGAGTGACATAATTAATTCAGAAACAAAGGTTCTGAACTTAAAGAAGGGTAACTTTGAAGGTATGAGACGTGATTTAGCTAAGATAGACTGGCAAATGATACTTAACGGGTTGACGGTGGGTATGCAATGGCAAGTATTTAAAGATCACATGGATGAACTACAACAATTGTTCATCCCAGTTTGGCAAAAGAATAAACCAGGGAAGGTAGTGCACCTGTGGCTGACAAGGGAAATTAGGGATAGAAATTAGGGAAAGAAGAAACATACAAATTAGCAAGAAAAAGTGGCTCACCTGAGGACTGGGAGAAATTCAGAGTCCAGCAGAGGAGGACAAAGGGCTTAATTAGGAAAGGGAAAAAAGACTATGAGAGAAAACTGGCAGGGAACATAAAAACTGACTGTAAAAGCTTTTATAGATATGTGAAAAGAAAAAGATTGGTTAAGACAAATGTAGGTCCCTTACAGTCAGAAACAGGTGAAGTGATCATGGGGAACAAGGACATGGCAGACCAATTGAATAACTACTTTGGTTCTGTCTTCACTAAGGAGGACATAAATAATCTTCTGGAAATAGTAGGGGACCGAGGGTCTAGTGAGATGGAGGAACTGAGGGAAATACATGTTAGTAGGGAAGTGGTGTTAGGTAAATTGAAGGGATTAAAGGCAGATAAATCCCCAGGGCCAGATGGTCTGCATCCCAGAGTGCTTAAGGAAGTAGCCCAAGAAATAGTGGATGCATTAGTGATAATTTTTCAAAACTCTTTAGATTCTGGACTAGTTCCTGAGGATTGGAGGGTGGCTAATGTAACTCCACTTTTTAAAAAAGGAGGGAGAGAGAAACCGGGGAATTATAGACCAGTTAGCCTAACATCGGTGGTGGGGAAACTGCTAGAGTCAGTTATCAAAGATGTGATAACAGCACATTTGGAAAGCGGTGAAATCATCGGACAAAGTCAGCATGGATTTGTGAAAGGAAAATCATGTCTGACGAATCTCATAGAATTTTTTGAGGATGTAACTAATAGAGTGGATAGGGGAGAACCAGTGGATGTGCTATACTTGGATTTTCAAAAGGCTTTTGACAAGGTCCCACACAGGAGATTAATGTGCAAACTTAAAGCACATGGTATTGGGGGTATGGTATTGATGTGGATAGAGAATTGGTTGGCAGACAGGAAGCAAAGAGTGGGAATAAACGGGACCTTTTCAGAATGGCAGGCAGTGACTAGTGGGGTACCGCAAGGCTCAGTGCTGGGACCCCAGTTGTTTACAATATATATTAATGACTTAGATGAGGGAATTAAATGCAGCATCTCCAAGTTTGTGGATGACACGAAGCTGGGTGGCAGTGTTAGCTGTGAGGAGGATGCTAAAGGGATGCAGGGTGACTTGGATAGGTAAGGTGAGTGGGCAAATTCATGGCAGATGCAATTTAATGTGGATAAATGTGAGGTTATCCACTTTGGTGGCAAAAACAGGAAAACAGATTATTATCTGAATGGTGACCAATTAGGAAAAGGGGATGTGCAACGAGACCTGGGTGTCATTATACACCAGTCATTGAAAGTGGGCATGCAGGTACAGCAGGCGGTGAAAAAGGCGAATAGTATGCTGGCATTCATAGCGAGAGGATTCGAGTACAGGAGCAGGGAGGTACTACTGCAGTTGTATAAGGCCTTGGTGAGACCACACCTGGAGTATTGTGTGCAGTTTTGGTCCCCTAATCTGAGGAAAGACATTCTTGCCATAAAGGGAGTACAAAGAAGGTTCACCAGATTGATTCCTGGGATGGTAGGACTTTCATATGAGGAAAGACTGGATCGACTAGGCTTATACCCGCTGGAATTTAGAAGATTAAGGGGGGAATTTATTGAAACGTATAAAATCCTGAAAGGATTGGACAGGCTAGACATAGGAAGATTGTTCCCGATGTTGGGGAAGTCCAGAACGAGGCGTCACAGTTTAAGGATAAGGGGGAAGCCTTTTAGGACCGAGATGAGGAAAAACTTCTTCACACAGAGAATGGTGAATCTGTGGAATTCTCTGCCACAGGAAACAGTTGAGGCCAGTTCATTGGCTATATTTAAGAGGGAGTTAGATATGGCCCTTGTAGCTAAAGGGATCAGGGGGTATGGAGAGAAGGCAGGTACAGGGTTCTGAGTTGGATGATCAGCCATGATCATACTGAGTAGCGGTGCAGGCTTGAAGGGCTGAATGGCCTACTCCTGCACCTATTTTCTATGTTTCTATGTTTCTCTGACACCTGGACCAGATGAACTGCACCCTAGGGTTCTGAAAGAGGTCATGTTAGAGATTGTGGAGGTGTTAGCAATGATCTTTCAATAATCATTGGACTCTGGCATGGTACCAGGGGACTGGAAAATCGCAAATTTTCCTCCACTCTTTACGAAAGTAGGAAGGCAGCAGAAAGGAAGTTATAGATCAGTTAGCCTGACCTCAGTGGTTGGGAAGATGTTGGAGTCATTTGTTAAGATTGAGGTTAAGGAGTACTAGATCACACAGGACAAGATAGGACAAAGTCAGCATGATTTCCTTAAGGGAAACTCTTGCCTGACGAACCTGTTGGAATTCTTTGAGGAGATTACAAGTAGGGTAGATAAAGGGGATGTAGTAGATGTTGTATATTTGGACTTTCAAAAGGCCTTTGACAAGGTGCCACACATAAGGCTGCTTACTAAGTTAAGACCCATGGTATTACAGGAAAGTTACTAACATGGTTTGAGCATTGGCTGATTGGAAGAAGGCAGCGAGTGGGAATAGAAGGATCCTTGTCCAGTTGGCTGCCAGTGACTAATGGTGTTCTTCCAGGGTCAGTGTTGGGACCACTTCTTTTTATGCTGTCTATCAATGATTTAGATGATGGAATAGGTGACTTTGTTGCCACATTTGCAGATGATATGAACATTGGTGAAGGGGCAGGTAGTGTTGAGGAGACAGGTAGGTTACAGAAGGACGTGGACAGATTAGGAGAATGGGCAAGATGGTGGCAAATGAAATGCAATGTTGAAACTAGAATGGTCATGCACTTTAGTAGTTGAAATAAATGTGCAGACTATTTTCTAAATGGTGAGAAAATCCAAAAATCTGAGATGCAATGGAACTTGGGAGTCCTCGTACAGAACACCCTGAAGGTTAACTTGCAGGTTGATTTGGCGGTGAGGAAAACAAATGCAATGTTAGCATTCAATTCAAGAGGGCTTGAATACATGAGCAGAGATGTGATGCTGATGCTTTGTAAGGCACCTTGAATATTGTGAACAGTTTTGGGATTTTCATCTAAGAATAGGTGTGCTGGCATTGGAGAGGGTCCAGAGGTGATTCACAGGGACGATTCCGGGAATAAAAGGATTATCATACGAGGAACTTTTGATAGCTCTGAGTTTGTACTTGCTGGAATTTAGAAGGATGGGGGGGGGGGAATCTCATTGAAACCATTCAAATGTTGAAAATCTGGAACAGAGTAGATGTGGAAAGGATGTTTCCCATGTTGGGGGAGTCTAGGACAAGCTGGCATAACCTCAGGATAGAGGAGCATCCATTTAAAACAGAGATGTGAAGAAGTTTCTTTAGCCAGAAGGTAGTGAATTTGTGGAATTTATTACCACAGGCAGCTGTGGAGGCCAGGTCATTGGGTGTATTTAAGGCAGAGATTGATAGGTTCTTGATTGGACACTGCATCAAGGTTATGGGGAGAAGGCCAGAGAATGGAGCTGGGGAGGGGAAAAAAGGATCAGCCATGATTGAATGGCAGAGCAGACTTGATGGGCCAGATGGCCTAATTCTGCTACTATGTCATGGGCATATTATCAACATTTAAAAGCCATTTAGTTAAGAATATGGTTAGAAGAGGGTTAGAGGGTGATGGACTTTGAAGAGCGATTTGTTTTGGTGTTGTTTAGTTGTATAACTTTAGCAATATTATTCCCTCAAGAATTCTGAAATTGCAAAATTCTTCAAAGAAGCAACAACATCTCTCTACAATCAATTCCAGTAAACTATCAAGAAATTGAGGTTCCATTCAAATGGCAGGTGCAGGGCAGCTCTTATTGCATCAGAATGCTCTTCTTCATTCAGGCTAAATTTGGTATTAGTCACATCATTAAAGCCCAATTTAGCTACTCTGATGTCAAATTAGAATTACACTCTGATTATTGTCACAATCTGTCTACTGTTATATTTGTAGCAAACATACAAATGAGCCATGGTATATGTGATAAAAATGGTGTGAGTTTTGCTAAAAATGTGCACTTGCATGTGGTCCATAGCATTTCATCCAAATCAGACCTGCTTTATCTAAGCATGGGATATGACAGAGCATAACTTTGGAGGTCTAGTTGTTTTGTTTACATGGGCTTGAGTGCATTATTCTTTTCTCATCATTATTAAAATATCATGCTTCGTGTATACCCATCACCTGATCATTAATTGTCCCTCGCGGTATCTAGGAAATGGCTAATTTCAATTTATAATGCCAGTAGTTACTATGGAGAAAGAAATAGAATCAGAACTTCTGATGCCAAGCTATTAAACTGAAATATCAACTCTGTGTTTCAATCTGCAGATGGTTGCCTATCTAATAAGTCTTTGCAATGTTTCCTGTGTTTCTCAAGATTTTCATGTTTGGTTTTGTATGCCAATGGCAATGTATGTGCCACTCTAAGAAAGTTCCCCAGCACACTTCAGCCTTGTCTTGGAAGTCTTGCTCTTTGGGCTTCAGGGAGGCTACTCAAACTGCAGTAGGAGCATCTCACTAGTGCTTAAGTGAAAGCACACTGGTAACTCAAGGTCTCCTTTTGTGCATTGAAAACACATTGCTGATAGTCCCTGTGTACCATGCTGGCAGTGCCAAAATCCAAACATATTTGAATTCCTTCTCCATAAGTGACTTTAACTGAGATTATAGAAACGCTGTCATTTAAGATGACAGGCAAAGTACCAGTTTCAGAATAAGCGGGGATTATCAAGAATATTTATTGAAATATTGGTTTGAAAGTGAATTGAAAATGGATCTGATGAAGAAAAGGGTTAAAATGCACTATATGCTTGTTTTAACACAGTGTAGCACTGTGCTGATATCAGCAAAATTGTGAATTTTGAAGCTTTAAAAGATTTAATTTTTAGATAGCGAAAATGGGGAGAAGAACAAAGTGGTAGTTCATGCGTTTAAGCAATAGAAAAGTATTATTGTCAAATGATTTATGTTCATGGTTATGGGCTAGGTTGGGCTGAAATGCAAATTGAGCTTTAGGCTACTGAGTCAATAGAATAATTAAATAAATTTATTGGAGAGGGCAGGATTATTGTTTTCAGTTGGTCATCTGCTTTCATGTAAAATAAGATGCATGACATAATTTACATGGTTCGTGTTGTGATAGTTGTAGCTCCGTATAGTTGTTTTTAAGTTAAAAGTTGGTGCAGAATAGTATGTCTGTTTGCATAATAGTATTCTAACTAAACTTGATGATAAGATTAGAAAAAAAATTAGTCACTTTTTAATAGATGCCTTTACATTTTCATGTTTACTTGAGTAAGGTTGAAAGCTTATTTTGGGGAAAGAATGAACAATGTGCTTTTCTGGCTAGACACTTCCTTCTCTGTCTGCACTACATCTGGAAATATATTAAAATATACTGGAAACTAGATCTTTCCCATGGTTAATTATTGCACATATGCCCACTTTTTACATATGTTGACTCATTCCAGATGTGTAGATCTTTAAGCTGAATCTATTCTGTGATCTAACAATATCCAGAATGGGGATGCTAGCAAAAATGGCCTGATATGTAAGGTTCAATTTGAACTTCCACTCTGCACTCTTAATCATACTGAATAAATAAATCATAGAAGACACAGTTGGTGTGAAGTGTTTTGGGGTTAGCATGAAAATAAATTAATTTTGTAGGGATTCTGTTCTGACAATTTCACTGTCTTGTATTGCCTCTTATCTCTGGTTGAGAAAATATTCTAAAAATAAGAAAGTAAAACTAAATTGCTGTTGTGTGGGCTGTCACCATCACAGGTTAAAGACTCCTAATGCCTTTGCTGTTATAACTTCTGGAATATCACCATTATCTACAAAAAAAAGCAGTGGAATCCCAGAAGTTAGACGTTCAGATGTACCTTGTAACTATTATAAGATTATAATAGTTACCTCCTCTGCTATCAAATTTTAATTTCCTTCATCTACTTGAAGTCTGTCACCATTCTGATTCAAAACTGCTAAAAGTATCTAAAAACATGGGCATTGGCCCATAGAGGTAATTGGAGGATGTGTCACAGAGTATCATCTGGTGTTGTGATTGCTTCAGGTGTGACCTTAGCAAGGCAGTGATACCACCAGTGTTATACTCCTTCTGGGAGCATAATTTGTCCATGCATTGAAGACAAAGCTCCCAATAAAGGAAACCATATAATAGATGCAGTGCTCCGTATTCTTCATTGCTGGAAGTGCAGCAGATGTTGAAACCATTCTGATGTTATGTAAACGGCAACAATGAATATCAATCAAGACAGGTTATATAAAAACAACCAAACATTTATTAAACATGGATAAACGATAAGGTAAAAAACCTTAAACTTTAACCGGAAGTTAACTGATATGCAGCTGTTCAACAACTCGTCACTCGGCACTGGTTTCTTAAGGCGTTAAATGCGAAAACAGTTCTTAAAGCGATAAAGTCAAATATAGTTCTTAAGGCGATAAATTCGAAAGTCCAACAGATTTATACGTTCAATCGGGAGAGACTTCTCTGGAGAAGGACTTCTTCATAGACACGACTTTCCTGCTGGTTCTGTCCACAGGATCCACGATGCCGAAAATAAATAGTTTAAAACAACTGATCTTAAATTCTTTTAGAGAGAGAGCAATCCTTTGCATGAACTCTTTGCTGTTTTTGGCAAGAGTTACCTCCGATGCAGGTCGCTACACCTCCAACGAAGACTCAATAAGGTCGATCCTTTGTTAAACTGCCAAACGATGCCGACTCCTCTTGATCCTTTGGTCCTGTACTTCGATGAAGTCGTCACTCTCCCTTCTACTGTTGGAATTGAGTAAATCAGCACATCTAGCAAAAAATTCCAGTCCAATAATATTGTCTCTTGCAATATAACGCAAAACTCATTTTTAAAAATGAAACTGCGTCACAAAAACAAACACACAACAGAAACGGAAACACACCACATTCTACCTGGAAATCTACAAACTAAAAACTAACTGCGTCACCTGGGATCTTCCCTTATATACCCATAGTGCATATGTCATCATGTGACCTCACATCGGTGGGAAAATCACATCAGGTGACCTGCAAAAGACCATTACGTCATTCTCCCAAAAAAAAACACAGATCTCCTTGAGCATGTAACACTGAACACACAGTTTTTTGGCACAGATATAGGGAATAGTAGGGAAGCAACTAGAAAGGATTCTTTGGGATAGAATTTATGAGTATTTGTAAAACCATAGCATAATTAAGGAGAGTCAGTATGACCTTATGCAGGGCAAGCCATGTCTTGCTAACTTACATGAGCAAGTTAGCTCGTTGCCTACCTGGATATAAGATGCTGTTTTGACAAGGTAATTTGGCTTACTATTGTTACATGTACTGAAATACTGTGGAAAAAATTGTCTTGCATGTTTTTCGTACAAAATCAATCCATTATACAGTGCACAGAGGTAGTACAAGGTAGAGCAGCACATCCAGAAGATTAAAATGCATGAGTTCATGGTGGATTGGCCATTTGGATTTAGAATTAGTTTGCTCATAGAAAACAGGGTAGTGGTTGATGGAACTTACCTGACTTTAGGTCTGTGACTTGTATTCTGCAGAGGCCTCTGCTGTTTATGATATGCCCAAGGTTACAGTGCGATATAGATTAGCTGCAAATATGAGCAGTGAAATGACAAATGGAGATTAATCTAGCCAAGTATGAGGTGCTGCACCTAGAAAGATCTAATGTGAAGGGTAATATACTGGTTATGGCAGGACACCTAACTGTGCTGATGAGCAGAAGGATCTTGGAGTGCAAGTTCATAACTCCCTGTAAGTAGGGAGGATGGTAAAGAAGGTATATGGCATGCATGCCCTTATTAGTTGCGGAATTGAGCTTGAGTTCAGAAGTATTATTCCAAGTATTCAGAAGTATTATATATGGGGGGGCGGGAGGGTTAAGGGGAGGGGGGTTGGGTAGATTTTATCTTTTCATGTATTCTTTTTGAAAATTTAATAAAAATTATATTAAAAGAAGTATTATTCCAAACACAAGAAGAACTGCATATGCTGGAAATCCAAAGTAAACTCAGCAGATCAGGCAGCATCTATGGAAAAGAGTAAATAGTTGATGTTTCGGGCTGATACACTTCTTCAGGATGTTATATTGCAGCTGTTGGGCACGTGGCCAAGTGGTTCAATGCGTTCGTCTAGTGATCTGAGGGTCGCTAGTTCGAGCCTTAGCTGTGGCAGCGTGTTTGTGTCCTTGAGCAAGACACTTAACCACACGTTTCTCTAGTGTCTGTGCGAGGAGTGGTGTCCCACACAGACTCCCAATCTGTGCCTTGTGAGGCATGAAAATGCCCGACGCAGGCCTCTCATGGTCTGAGTTGACGTTCCCTCCCTCCCCCTCCCCCTTCCTTTATAAAACTCTAGTTAGTCCACATTTGGAGTATTGCTTTCAACACTGGTCATTCCATTGCAGGGAGGATATGGGTGGTTTGGAGAGGATGCAGAAAAAGATTAGTCCATAAAACCATATAATAACCATATAACAATTACAGCATGGAAACAGGCCATCTCGGCCCTTCTAGTCCATGCCGAACTCTTGCTCTCACCTAGTCCCACCGATCTGCACTCAGCCCATAACCCTCCATTCCTTTCCTGTCCATATATCTATCCAATTTAATCTTAAACAACAACATCGTACCTGCCTCAACCACTTCTGCTGGAAGCTCATTCCACACAGCCACCACTCTCTGAGTAAAGAAGTTCCCCCTCATGTTACCCCTAAACTTTTGTCCTTTAACTCTCAACTCATGTCCTCTTGTTTGAATCTTCCCCACTCTCAATAGAAAAAACCCATCCACGTCAACTCTATCAATCCCCCTCATAATTTTAAACACTTCTATCAAGTCCCCCCTCAACCTTCTACGCTCCAAAGAATAAAGACCTAACTTGTTCAACCTTTCTCTGTAACTTAGGAGATGAAACCCAGGCAACATTTTAGTAAACCTCCTCTGTACTCTATCAATTTTATTGACATATTTCCTATAATTTGGTGACCAGAACTGTACACAATACTCCAATTTTGGCCTTACCAATGCCTTATACAATTTCAACATTACATCCCAACTCCTATACTCAATGCTCTGATTAATAAAGGCCAGCATACCAAAAGCTTTCTTCATCACCTTATCCATATGAGATTCCACCTTCAGGGAACTATGCACCATTATTCCTAGATCCCTCTGTTCTACAGCATTCTTCAATGCCCTACCATTTACCATGTATGTCCTATTTTGATTAGTCCTACCAAAATGTGGCACTTCACATTGTTCAGCATTAAACTCGATCTGCCGTCTTTCAGCCCACTCTTCCAACTGTCCTAAATCTCTCTGCAAGCTTTGAAAACCTACCTCATCATCCACAACACCTCCTATCTTAGTATCATCTGCATATTTACTAATCCAATTTACCACCCCATCATCCAGATCATTAATATATATGACAAACAACATTGGACCCAGTACAGATCCCTGAGACACACCGCTACACACCATCCTCCAATCTGACACACAGTTATCCACCACTACTCTCTGGCATCTCCCATCTAGCCACTGCTGAATCCATTTTACTACTTCCATATTAATGCCTAACGATTGAACCTTCCTAACTAACCTTCCGTGTGGAACCTTGTCAAAGGCCTTACTGAAGTCCATATAGACAACATCCACCGCTTTACCCTCGTCAACTTTCTTAGTAACCTCATCAAAAAATTCAATAAGATTTGTCAAACATGACCTTCCACGCACAAATCCATGTTGACTGTTCCTAATCAGACCCTGTCTATCCAGATAATTATATATATCATCTCTAAGAATACTTTCCATCAATTTATCCACCACTGACGTCAAACTCACAGGCCAATAATTGCCAGGTTTACTCTTAGAACCCTTTTTAAACAATGGAACCACATGAGCAATACGCCAATCCTCTGGCACCATCCCCGTTTCCAATGACATTTGAAATATTTCTGTCAGAGCCCCTGCTATTTCGACACTAACTTCCCTTAAGGTCCTAGGGAATATCTTGTCTGGACCTGGAGACTTACCCACTTTTATATTCCTTAAAAGCGCCAGTACTTCCTCTTCTTTAATTGTCATACTTTCCATAACTACCCTTCTTGTTTCCTTTACCTTACACAATTCAGCATCCTTCTCCTTAATGAATACCGAAGAAAAGAAATTGTTCAAAATCTCCCCCATCTCTTTTGACTCCACACATAACCTTCCACTTTGATTCACCAAGGGACCAATTTTATCCCTCACTATCCTTTTGCCACTAACATAACTGTAGAAACCCTTTGGATTTATTTTCACCTTACTTGCCAAAGCAGCCTCGTATTTTCTTTTAGCTTTTCTAATTTCTTTCTTAAGATTCTTTTTACATTCTTTATATTTCTCGAGTACCTCATTAACTCCAAGCTGCCTATATTTATTGAAGATTCCTGTCTTTTTCCGAACCAAGTTTCCAATATCTCTTGAAAACCATGGCTCTCTCAAACTTTTAACCTTTCCTTTCAACCTAACAGGAACATAAAGATTCTGAACCCTCAAAATTTCACTTTTAAATGACCTCCATTTCTCTATTACATCCTTCCCATAAAACAAATTGTCCCAATCCACTCCTAAATCCTTTCGCATCTCCTCAAAGTTAGCCTTTCTCCAATCAAAAATCTCAATCCTAGGTCTAATCCTATCCTTCTCCATAATTACACTGAAACTAATGGTATTGTGATCACTGGACCCGAAGTGCTCTCCAACACATACGTCCGTCACCTGCCCTGTCTCATTCCCTAGTAGGAGATCCAACACTGCTCCTTCTCTAGTTGGTATCTCCATGTATTGCTCCAAAAAACTATCTTGCACACATTTGACAAACTCCAAACCATCCAGCCCTTTTATAGAATGGGCTTTCCATTCTATGTTTGGAAAATTAAAATCTTCCACAATCACAACCTTGTGCTTACTACAAATATCTGCTATCTCCTTACAAATTTGCTCCTCCAGTTCTCGATCCCCATTAGGTGGTCTATAATACACTCCTATAAGTGTCACAACACCTTTCCTATTCCTCAATTCCACTCAAATAGCCTCCCTAGATGAGTCCACTAATCTATCCTGCCAGAGCACCGCTGTTATATATTCTCTGACAAGCAATGCAACACCTCCCCCTCTTGCCCCTCCTATTCTATCACACCTGAAGCAATGAAATCCTGGAATATTTAGTTGCCAATCACACCCCTCCTGCAACCACATTTCACTAATAGCTACAACATCATATTTCCAGGTATCAGTCCATACTCTAAAGCATAGGAACAGAATTAGGCCATTCAACCCATCGAATCTGCTTCAACTTTCCATCATGGCTGATTTATTATCCCTCTCAACCCCATTCTCCTGCCTTCTGCCTGTAACCTTTGACTCCCTGAGTAATCAACATATCAACCTCTGCTTTAAATATACTTAATGACTTGGCCTCCACAGCCACCTGTGGCAATGAATTCCACAAATTCACTATCCTCTGGCTAAAAAAATTCCTCCTTATCTTTGTTATAAAGGGATGTCGTTCTATTCTGAGTCTGTGCCCTCTGGTCCTGGACGTAGCTACTAAACGAAACATCTTCTCCATATCCACTCTACCTAGGCCTTTCAATATTCAATAGATTTCAATGAGATGCCCCCTCATTCTTTTAAGCACCAACGACTACAGGCTCAGAATCATCAAATGCTCCTCGCACATTAACCCTTTCATTCCCAGAATATTTCTCGTGAACCTCCTCTGGACCCTTTCAAATGCCAGCACACCTTTTCTTAGATAAGGGACTCAAAACTGTTCACAGTACTCTCAAGTGCAGTCTCACCAATGCCTGATAAAGCCACAGCCTTACATCCTGGCTCTTGTGCTCTAGTCCTCTCAAAATGAATGCTAACATTGCACTTGCCTTCTTTATTACCAACTCAATCTGCTCTGCAACTTAACCATTAGGGAATCCTGCACAAGGACTCCTAAGTCTCTTTGCACTTTGATTTTTTTTCTGCCAGTTTAGAAAGTATTCTATGCCTTTATTCCTCCTTCTAAAGTGCATGACTATGCACTTCTCTACATTGTATTCCATCTGCCACTTCACTATCCATTCTTCAATCTTAAGTACTTCTGCAGATTCCCTGCTCTCTCAACACTACCTTCCCCTCTACCTATCTTTGTATCATATGCAAACTTGGCCACAAAGCCATCAATTACGTCATCCAAAACATTGATATAATGTGAAAAGAAGCAGTCCCAATTTCAGACTCTACAGAACACCAGTAGTTACTGGCAGCCAACCAGAAAAGGCCTCATTTATTTCCACTCTTTGCCTCCTGCCAGACAGTCAATCTTCTATCCATGCTAGTATCTTTCCTCTAATACGGTGGGCTCTTCTCTTGTTAAGCAGCCTCATATATGGCACCATGTCAAAGGTCTTCTGAAAATCCAAGTAAACATCATCCATTGATTCTCCTTTGTCTATTCTGCCTTTATCAGAATGCTTTCTGCATTTAGAGGGCATTACTATAAGTAGAGGTTGGACATACTTTGGTTGTTTTCTCTGGAATGGCAGAGAATGAGGGGAGATCTGATTGAGGTTTATAAAATTATAAGAGGCACAGATAGAGTCGGTAGCTACTATATTTTTCCCAGGGTGAGAATGTCTAGCATAGTGGGCATTCTTTGAAAATGAGGGGGCAATGCTCCTTCTAATGTGTAATGACCAGTGTGCACAAAAATCTTATACTGTGCAATTTTCTGCATGTGCGCGCTGAATTTTTAACTGGAAGTAAACCTGAAGCTATTCTAAGGATAATAAACTACTAAGTCCAGTTTGTTGTTCATTGTTTAAAAGAAATAAAATAATACACATCAATGAGTCTTATTTCTCATGTACTGTACAACAGCATGTAATAATATCAATCTTTTCACGTTATTAAAGTTGTTTAAAATTGTCAAACAAAACTTATAAAATTACAAATCTAGTTGACAAAATATTCAGATAGGTATTTTATTTGGCAGTCATTGCATTCAGCACATATTTTGTAGCTTATAGATGTATTCATTTTAACAGTTGGCAAAACACTGTCAATAAGAAATTTGATCTGCTCTGGGTTTGATCATTTTTGTTCTCATTCATTTGCACTCTCACAAAACATATATAGCAGGCCTGTAGTGGGTAATGAAAGATTTTCTCACCGGAATTTTTGTACACCGTTCATATGTGACTTGCTTGTTAAATGATGCTTTAAAAGGTCAAATTTCCAAATATCACTCCATTTCTTCCCACTTGCAATTTCTCCAGCAACTTTTGCATTGTGACAATTCATGCAGGTAACACCAGTTTCTGTATTGTACATAAACATTATTCGTAGCTGCACGTTCCTGACCTCATGAACTTTCAGTGTAGCAGTTTCTACTGTTTCATTCAGCCATTCCGCTTTAAGTGAACTAGCAGTTTTGTGGTGCTTTGTGTCCTTTGTTTCTTTAGAATTCGACATAATGAATCAATAATTTCTTCAATAAAAACAGTATAAATAAGCCAGTCCTAAAATCTGCAGACAAATCATCGCAAATTCCACGTTGTCAGTACTGTCCGCATCAGAAACTGGAGAAAGAGATGTGATTGTGAATGATTGTGAAATATACTTAATATGCCAATGAAGTAGAGGATGACAAACTTTTGTGCACAGTTTAAATTCCTTTGTATGCTAGTAGCAAAAGATGTATGCACACGCACACCTTAGAAGGAACATGGTGGGGGGGAGGATTAAGTTCAATGGAAGATGTCTGGGGCAACTGTTTTACATAGAGCATGGTGTGTGCCTGGATTACAATTGCCGGGGGTAGTGGTGAGGGAAATATGACAGAAGTATTCAAGAGATTCTTAGATTGGCACATGAATATACAGAGAATGGAGGGATATGGACATTGTGTAGACAGAAGGAATTGGTTTAATTGGAGATTTAATTTATAGATTAATTAGTTAGCCACAACACTGTGGGCCGATGGGCCTATTCCTGTTTTGTACTCCATGTAGAAGTAGCTTGCTTTTGATGTCTTCAAAGATCATTAAAGTACGAACAAAAGGTGAGCATTAGTGTATTATTTTTGAATTGAAATATCCTTCATAATTTTGATACAGGATTTAAATATAAATATGAGGTTTGAGAATTAAATACAGGTTTCAATTGTCAATTCAAGAATGGAATTTTCTTAAAATCTAGAAGTGAATTACAGGGGCATTTCTGCCCTCTAGTGTTCAAGGATTAGAGCGCTAATATAATAAGAATATTAATGTTAAAATAGCTTCCTTATCTTAAAGGAGGCTCCAGAAGTAACAACTGTGTATAAAGATGAAGATAATGTAATAAATTCACAATCTGAGTGTGTAATGAAAACCACACAATCTGAGGATAATGTGATAATTCCACAATCTGAAGAGGAAGTATTAATGCAAGATTTTCATCAGATGGCTGAAAAACAGGTGAGAAAGATGTAGTTTAATCTTAATGGGACTGTACCAGATAAGTATAGTTGTTTGATTAGTATTTTGTTTTCAACAGAAGATGAGGAAGTAATCTATAGTTTATTTAATTTTAAATAATATGTAAAGTTCAACTGATAACTGTTTCGCAACTGCATTGCTGATTTTTATTTATGGATTTATTGGACATTGAGAGTTCTTGTGGCCCTGTTCTACTTAAGTTTATGTGTTAATTGGATGATCTAGTGTAATATTCACACATGAAGGACTTTTCAAGAAGGAAGGAAATTCAAAGAGCAAATTTTCATTGTATTCCTTTGGGACATCTAGGAGTTAAAAATAATTATCTCGCTTTGTTGGCAGCATTGTAAGCTACATTTTTGAAGCCTGGGTCAGCCACTTCCCAATTCTTCTACTGAATTATTAAAGTTACTGCTTCTATATGATCCAAGCTAAACAATTATCATTATAGGAGTGCCTTCCATGCTCTCGCTAAATTTGGCAAGCTGTTTTGCTTTCAATATCCCAGTGATAATATCTACAATAATTAACATTCAAACTTTCACTAAACTGTTCTTGCATACCTGTGCTTTGCATTATCTACTACAGATGTGTAGGATGGTCAACTGCACCTTGTAATAAAAACAAATACATTCTGTAGATCTAACAGGAAAGGAGGACCTGTATTTTGCTGTCTTGTTTTTCTCTTAAATGAAAAATCATGGAACTATACTCATTCCTTTTTAATGGGTCTTTAATTTTCATTTAGCTTGACTGTTAAGGTGGCAGCAACATCTTTTGTTTATTTGGAAATTGTTCACTTGGAAGGAACTTTGTCAAAAGCTGACGCAGAGTCAAACTAATGTCTTCTGCGATATTACCATTTGTTTTATCCTTCATGTTTTCAGGTGCGTAGAGATGGATAACAGGCAGTACTAAATTCACAATAGTGGGTTTTTGTTTTAGTTATTTCTACATTTTTGCTCTCTACAAACCCATTTGTTTTTTACTTTTAAGTTTTTTTTCTTGTAATAGATCAAAGATCTATAACTTCTTGGAGCAGTTTTCTCACCTTTCTTAAGTACACTTATTAAGCATATATCTCTGCTTCTATGCCTGTTAGATTTCTCAAGAAAATTAAAAACCCTTCAGGTCAACAATTAGCACTTAAAAGTTATTTTGATATGCTCCCCAATACCTTGGGAAAATGTGCCATTTAAACTGCAGGACTTTTTAAGTCACACTTTTTCTAGTATATTCATCTGTTCTATTAGAAGGCAGTACAGTGACCTGAGCTAAGGAGAGCCCATTGGTAAAATGATTTAAAGTAGGGAATGCCTCGTTGATAGTTACACTGAATCAGGTGTGGTGAGGAGCTATTTAGATCAGTTATGCCAGTGGGAAAAACAGTTGGGCAAACAACATTTGCTTCAGATTACTGTGTATAATTTGGAAAATATTGTATCACAATGTTTGTGCAACTATACTAAAGAAAAGATGTGATTTTATTGGAAAGAGTGAAAAGGAAATTTAAGATGATATTACCATGACTAGGAAACTATGGCTATGATAAAAGGTTGAATAAGCTAGCATTTTTTTGGAAAAAACAAGGCTGAGGAAAGTCTTATGTATTATAAGAAATTAGAAGGGGAGTTTTTAAAGGCCTTGTGAAAATCCACATACACCAGAATAGAGAGAATCTATAATGTCCCATACACAGCATAAACTACAAGATGCGGTATTGATAGACCTTAGCGGCCTGGAAAAATCAGGAAGGGTAAAATGTACAGAGTGATAGTGACTTTTATCTCTGCTGGTAAAGTGGTCCAGATGTGAGGACATACTTGGAGGTCTGCCTACTTTTAGCTGTTATACTAAACTTTACATCTGATTGAAGGTTTACAATGAAGAGGAAATTTTTAATTTCACATCTCTGGTGAGTGCCTTGCCTTCTGATTGGGTTGTATTGTGTGTCATTTTACAAATAAGATGTTTCCTCTTTAGGACTAATTTTTTTAAAAAGATTAATATTGCTATTGTATTGTTTAGATTGAAGAGGAGATTATGGAATCTCTTACAGAAATTGGTCATAAGGTCAAACTGCAAGAAGGAGCCACAAAGGATTTGGATGACACTTTATTAAATGCAGTTAGTTTTCCAGCACCCAAAGGTGTAACTGCATCTATTTATGAAGAGGAGGCGTTTTTAAAACAGAGTGTCTTTGAAATTACAGAGAGTTTGCAGGATACTCTAACTAATGAAGAAGCACTGAAGATTCTTGCATTACCTACAGAGGTAGGTTTTAAAACCATTTAACAGATATTCACAATTATTCAATCTTGTTGACAGTTTTGACAGTAAAGCCAAGATATGACAATTATAGACCTTTACATTGATTCCATTCTATCCCACTTGGCTCTGTCCCTTCCTACCTACATCTACAACACATCTCGTGCTCTTGATCTCCTCAGTAAATTAAAATTCCCTGGCCCTGTCTGCCTCATTTTCACCATGGATGTCCAGCAACCCCCACCCCCATCAAGAAGGCCTCAAAACTCTCTGCTTTTTTGACAAAGGAACCAACCAATCCCCTCCATCACCACCCTCCTACATGTGGCAGAACTTAACAATTGTTTCTTTGGCTCCTCCCACTTTCTCCAAACTTGAGGGGCACGGGCCTCAGTTGTCCCTGTCGCTTCTTTGACCATTTAGAACAGTCCATGTTCGAAGCCTTTCCTGGTAAAACTCTCTAACTGTTCCTCTGCTACATTAACAACCACATTGGTGCTGCTTTATGCACCCATGCTAAGCTCGCCAATTTCATCAGTTTTACCTCTAACTTCCACCCTGCCCTGAAATTCTGTTGGTCCATCTCTGACACCTCCCTCTCCTTTCTCGATCTCTCTGTTACCATCTCTGGAGACAATCTGTCAACCAATATCTTTTATAAACCTATCGATTTCTAAGGTTAACAACAGGAATTCTGCAGATGCTGGAAATTCAAGCAACACACATCAAAGTTGCTGGTGAACGCAGCAGGCCAGGCAGCATCTCTAGGAAGAGGTGCAGTCGACGTTTCAGGCCGAGACCCTTCGTCAGGACTAACTGAAGGAAGAGTGAGTAAGGGATTTGAAAGTTGGAGGGGGAGGGGGAGATCCAAAATGATAGGAGAAGACAGGAGGGGGAGGGATGGAGCCAAGAGCTGGACAGGTGATTGGCAAAAGGGGATACGAGAGGATCATGGGACAGGAGGTCCGGGAAGAAAGACGGGGGGGGGGGGGGACCCAGAGGATGGGCAAGAGGTATATTCAGAGGGACAGAGGGAGCAAAAGGAGAGTGAGAGAAAGAATGTGTGCATAAAAATAAGTAACAGATGGGGTACGAGGGGGAGGTGGGGCCTTGCGGAAGTTAGAGAAGTTGATGTTCATGCCATCAAGTTGGAGGCTACCCAGACGGAATATAAGGTGTTGTTCCTCCAACCTGAGTGTGGCTTCATCTTTACAGTAGAGGAGGCCGTGGATAGACATGTCAGAATGGGAATGGGATGTGGAATTAAAATGTGTGGCCACTGGGAGATCCTGCTTTCTCTGGCGGACAGAGCGTAGATGTTCAGCAAAGCGGTCTCCCAGTCTGCGTCGGGTCTCGCCAATATATAAAAGGCCACATCGGGAGCACCAGATGCAGTATATCACCCCAGTCGACTCACAGGTGAAGTGTTGCTTCACCTGGAAGGACTGTTTGGGGCCCTGAATGTTGGTAAGGGAGGAAGTGTAAGGGCATGTGTAGCACTTGTTCCGCTTACACAGATAAGTACCAGGAGGGAGATCAGTGGGGAGGGATGGGGGGGGACGAATGGACAAGGGAGTTGTGTAGGGAGCGATCCCTGCGGAATGCAGAGAGAGGGGGGGAGGGAAAGATGTGCTTATTGGTGGGATCCCATTGGAGGTGGCGGAAGTTACGGAGAATAATATGTTGGACCCGGAGGCTGGTGGGGTGGTAGGTGAGGACCAGGGGAACGCTATTCCTAGTGGGGTGGCGGGAGGATGGAGTGAGAGCAGATGTACGTGAAATGGGGGAGATGCGTTTAAGAGCAGAGTTGATGGTGGAGGAAGGGAAGCCTCTTTCTTTAGAAAAAGAAGACATCTCCCTCGTCCTAGAATGAAAAGCCTCATCCTGAGAGCAGATGCGGTGGAGACGGAGGAATTGCGAGAAGGGGATGGCGTTTTTGCAAGAGACAGGGTGAGAAGAGGAATAGTCCAGATAGCTGTGAGAGTCAGTAGGCTTATAGTAGACATCAGTGGATAAGCTGTCTCCAGAGACAGAGATAGAAAGATCTAGAAAGGGGAGGGAGGTGTCAGAAATGGACCAGGTAAACTTGAGGGCAGGGTGAAAGTTGGAGGCAAAGTTAATAAAGTCAACGAGTTCTGCATGCGTGCAGGAAACAGCGCCAATGCAGTCGTCGATGTAGCGAAGGAAAAGTGGGGGACAGATACCAGAATAGGCACGGAACATAGATTGTTCCACAAACCCAACAAAAAGGCAGGCATAGCTAGGACCCATACGGTTGCCCATAGCTACACCTTTAGTTTGGAGGAAGTGGGAGGAACCAAAGAAGAAATTATTAAGAGTAAGGACTAATTCCGCTAGACAGAGCAGAGTGGTGGTAGAGGGGAACTGATTAGGTCTGGAATCCAAAAAGAAGCATAGAGCTTTGAGACCTTCCTGACGGGGGATGGAAGTATATAAGGACTGGACATCCATAGTGAAAATAAAGCGGTGAGGGCCAGGGAACTTAAAATCATTGAAAAGTTTAAGAGCGTGAGAAGTGTCACCAACATAGGTCGGAAGGGATTGAACAAGGGGTGATAAAACCATGTCGAGGTATGCAGAAACGAGTTCGGTGGGGCAGGAGCAAGCTGAGACAATAGGTCGGCCAGGACAGGCAGGTTTGTGGATCTTGGGTAGGAGGTAGAAACAGGAAGTGCGGGGTGTGGGAACTATAAGGTTGGTAGCAGTGGATGGGAGATCCCCTGAGCAGATAAAGTCGGTGATGGTGTGGGAGACAATGGCCTGGTGCTCCTTAGTGGGGTCACGATCGAGGGGTAAATAAGAGGAGGTATCCGCGAGTTGTCGCTGTGCCTCGGCAAGGTAGAGGTCAGTACGCCAGACTACAACAGCACCCCCCTTATCAGCGGGTTTAATAATAAGGTTAGGATTAGTACGGAGGGAGCGGAGAGCAGAGCGTTCGGAAGGAGTGAGGTTGGAATGGGGACATGGTGCGGTGAAGTCGAGACGGTTGATGTCCCGTCGGCAATTAGCGATAAAGAGATCCAGAGCAGGCAGAAGACCAGAGCGGGGTGTCCATGAAGAAGAGGAGGGTGCTCCCTTGTCCATTCGTCCCCCCCATCCCTCCCCACTGATCTCCCTCCTGGCACTTATCCGTGTAAGCGAAACAAGTGCTACACATGCCCTTACACTTCCTCCCTTACCACCATTCAGGGCCCCAAACAGTCCTTCCAGGTGAGGCAACACTTCACCTGTGAGTCGACTGGGGTGATATACTGCATCCGGTGCTCCCGATGTGGCCTTTTATATATTGGTGAGTCCCGACGCAGACTGGGAGACCGCTTTGCTGAACATCTACGCTCTGTCTGCCAGAGAAAGCAGGATCTCCCAGTGGCCACACATTTTAATTCCACATCCCATTCCCATTCTGACATGTCTATCCACGGCCTCCTCTACTGTAAAGATGAAGCCACACTCAGGTTGGAGGAACAACACCTTATATTCCCGTCTGGGTAGCCTCCAACCTGATGGCATGAACATCGACTTCTCTAACTTCTGCTAGGCCCCAACTCCCCCTCGTACCCCATCTGTTACTTATTTTTATGCACACATTCTTTCTCTCACTCTCCTTTTGCTCCCTCTGTCCCTCTGAATATACCTCTTGCCCATCCTCTGGGTTCCCCCCCCCCCTTGTCTTTCTTCCCGGACCTCCTGCCCCATGATCCTCTCGTATCCCCTTTTGCCAATCACCTGTCCAGCTCTTGGCTCCATCCCTCCCCCTCCTGTCTTCTCCTATCATTTTGGATCTCCCCCTCCCCCTCCAACTTTCAAATTCCTTACTCACTCATCCTTCAGTTAGTCCTGACGAAGGGTCTCGGCCTGAAACATCGACTGCACCTCTTCCTAGAGATTTCTAAGGTTAACTTGACTATACCTCTTCCTACCCCATGTCCTGTAAAAATGTTATTCCCTTTTCTCAGTTTCTTCACATCTGGTGCATCTGTTCCCAGGACACTGCTTTCTGTATCTAGACATCGGAGGTGTCCTCCTTCAAAGAAAGGGGTTTCCCTCCCTCCACTATTGATGCTGCTTTCACTCGCACCTCCTCCATTTCCCGAACATCCTCACTCACCCAACCTTCCAGCCGCCTTAACAGTGATAGAATTCCTCTAGTCCTTACTTACCATCCCATCAGCCTCCACATCCAGCACATCAAACACATCATCCTCTCATCCTCTGCAACTTACGCCTTCTCCAAAGGGATCTTACCACTAAATATATCTTTATCTCTCCCCCCCCCACCACCAACTTTCCACGGGGATCTCTCCCTTCATGATTCCTTTGTCCATTTGAACCTCACCATTAATCTTCTTCCAGGAACTTATCCCTGCAAGCAGCCTACGTGCTACACCTGCCCACACACCTCCTCCCTTACCTCCATTCAGGGTCCCAAAAAGTCCTTCCGGGTGAGGTAACACTTCACCTGTAAATCTTCTGGCAGTTGTCTATTGTGTCCAGAGCTCCCGATGAGGCCTCTTCTACATTGGTGAGATGAGTTATAAATTGGAGGACTGCTTCATCGAGCACCTCCGTTCCACAGAACTTCCCGGTGGCCAAATATTTTAATTCTGATTCTCATTCATGTTCTGACATGTTGGTCCATGGTCTCGCCTTGTGCCAAGATGAGGCCACTCTCAGGGTGGAGGAGCAACACCTTATATTCCATTTAGGTAGCTTCCACAATGATGATGTGAATATTGGTATCTCCTTTCAGTAAAAAAAATCCCTCCCCCTCCCTTCTTCCTTTATTCCCCACTCTGGCTTTTTCCATCTTCTCACCTGCTTATCACTTCCCTCTCGGACCCCTCCTCCTTCCCTTTCTCCTACAATTCACTCTCCTCTCCTATCAAATTCCTTCTTCTCCAGGTTTTTACCTTTCCCACTCACTTGGCTTTCCCTTCTAGCTAGCTTCCTTCCTTGCCCCTCCCCCCACTTTTTTCTTTTAACGCCTTGCCCCTTCCTTCTCAGTCCTGAAGAAGGGTCTCGGTGCAAAATGTCGACTGGTTATTCATTTCCATAAATGCTTCCTGACCTATTAAGTTTCTCCAGCATTTTCTTCAGCAATGAGTTCCTTTAAGTAATTGATGGGGTGAAAGCTACATTGTAGAATGGGAAAAATTCTGCATTGCTTAAGACTTTGTTGAAAAATTTAAAAACTTGTCAAGAACAAATGGCTTTATTTCAAGGGTGGCTATTGTCAGGAGTTCACTGTAAAAGAGGCAAAAAATGATCAAATTTAAAAGATACCCAGTTGAGAACTGGAAGTTTCTAATCTACAGAACCACAGTCAAAGAACTAGAAAATGAGTTTTATCAGAATTGCTCCAGTTTTGGTGAGCAGCTTGGTATTGGTTTCTCAATGACGATTGTATCTAAGGGACACTTAAAAGTGCTTTTAGAAATAGGTGATGAGTTAACATGATTGCAGAAGATTGGGGCCATGCTCTTCATAAATGAGTGCTGTGAAGAATGGTGAAAATTTCACTTGTAATTATAAGGATGTTATAAACATTGTGAAGTTGCTTTTGTTTAAAAATGCATTTTAGACCATTCAACTGAATGGAATCTACATACAGTACAAATACAACGTATAAATGTATTATTTTTAATTTAATATTTTTTACATATTTACCACTGAAGGAACACGTTTTATTATGAACCGTAACTTTTAAAAATGATCATTACAATTTTTTAACTCAAGATGTATCTTAATACAGATTTGATGTTTATCTGATTGATTTTAAAATGTATTTGCAGGCAATTTACTTTATGTTTTGGTTTCAGTTAAGTAACTTCAGAGTTGATGGTGAAAAGCACAGTGATCACCAGCAGAAACAATCGTATTCAGATATGCTGAAACAGTATTTTCACAGACGTCTCTTTGTAAACCAGGTTTAATAAATCAGATTTAATGCAAGAAGAGCATGACAGCAATTAGATGTTCCAAGGCCTGGAGAGTTTTAATTATTGGGGAAGATTGGCAAGGTTAAGGTTATTCTCTTTTAGGGTAATTGGTTGAAGGACCAAAGTCGAAGAAAAATATTTTCATCAGAGCCAGTGGACATTGTCAGGAATTCACTGCTTAGTATATTCAGTACAAAAGCTAGCAAATCAGTTTGCAGTTGTATAAAACTTCTGTGAGGCTACGTTTGTAGTATTATGTACAGTTCTGTTTGCCACATTACAAGAAGGGTGTGGTGACTTTGGTAAGGGTGAATAAAAGGTTCACCAAGAAGTTGCATGGATTACAGAGTATTGGCTGAAGTGAGAGATTGAACAAACTTTAATTTTCCCTGGACTGTGGGAAGCTGAAGGGTGACTTGATAAAATTATGAGAGACATAGGTAAGGTAGATACATAAGAACATAAGAAATAGGAGCAGGAGTAGGCCATCCAGCCCATCGAGCCTGACCCGCCATTCAATAAGATCATGGCTTATCTATCTGTAACTCAGCTCTATCGACTTGCCTTTTCCCCATAACCCTTAATTCCCCTACTATGTAAAAATCTATCTAACTGTATCTTAAATATTTAGTGAAGAAGCCTCAACTGCTTCCCTGGGCAGAGAATTCCACAGATTCACCACTCTCTGGGAAGAACAGTTTATCCTCATCTCCATCCTAAATCTTCTCCCCTGAATCTTGGCTTTGTTTAAACAGTACTTCACTGATTTTTTACAGGAGAGCTGGATTCATACGTCTCAATCCCACGTCATCACGTGACGTCCCCTTCTCCCCTGAATCTTGAGGCAATGTCCCCTAGTTCTAGTCTCACCTACCAATGGAAACAACTTTCCTACTTCTATCTTATCTATCCCTTTCAAAATTTTGTATGTTTCTATAAGATCCCCTCGCATTCTTCTGAATTCCAGAGAATATAGTCTCAGGCAACTCAGTCTCTCCTTATAAGTTAACCCCTTCATCTCTGGAATCAACCAGGCAAACCTCCTCTGCACTGCCTCCAAAGCCAGTTTATCCTTCCTCAAGTATAGAGACCAGAACTGCACACGTTGCTCCAGGTGCGGTCTCACCAGTACCCTGTATAGTTGCAGCATGACCTCTCTGCTCTTGAATTCAATCCCTCTAGCAATGAAGGCACCTGCAAGCCAACTTTTTGCGATTCATGCACAAGCACTTCCAAATCCCTCTGCACAATAGCATGTTGCAATCTTTCATCATTTAAATAATAATCTGCTCTTCTATTATTCCTTCCAAAGTGGATGATCTCACATTTACCAATATTGTATTCCATCTGCCAGACCTTGTCCCACTCACTTAACCTATCTATATCCCTCTGCAGACTCTCCACATCCTCTGTACAATTTGCTTTTCCACTCAGTTAGTGTCATCAGCAAATTTTTCTATGCTACACTCAGTACCCGCTTCCAAATCATCAACATAAATAGTAAACAGCTGCGGGCCCAGCACCGACCCCTGCGGCACCCCACTCACCACTGACTTCCAACCAGAGAAACACCCATTTATACCAACTCTGTGCCTTCTGTTGGTTAACCAATCCACTATCCATACCAATACACTTTTCCGACTCCATGCATCCGTATCTTATTTATAAGTTTCTTGTGCGGCACCTTATTGGACGCCTTCTGGAAATCCAAGTATACGACATCCATCTGTTCCCCCCTATCCACTGCACTCATTATGTCCTCAAAGAACACCAGTAAGTTTGTCAAATAGGACCTGCCCTTTCTGAATCCATGCTGTGTCTGTCTAATGGAACCACTCTTTTCTAAATGTTTTGCTATTTCTTCCTTAATGACAGCTTCAAGCATTTTCTCGACTACAGATGTTAAGCTAACTGGCCTATAGTTGCCTGTCTCTTGCCTACATCCTTTTTTTAAAAAGTGGCATGACATTTGCCGTCTTTGAATACGCCGTGACCTGCCCAGAGTCTAGAGAATTTTGGTAAATGATTACCAAAGCGTCTACTATAACCTTCACTAATTCCCTCAGCACCCTGGGATGCATCCCATCAGCACCAGGGGACTATCTACCTTCAGGTCCTCTAGTTTGCTCATCACTATCTCTTTAGTGACAATGATTTTATTGAGGTCATCACCTCCCATTTCGTCCATAACATCATTCTTTGGCATATTAGACGTGTCTTCCACCGTGAAGACCGACACAAAATAGTCATTCAATGCCTCAGCCATTTCCTTATCACCCAATATCAATTTCCCCTTCTCGTCTTCCAAGGGACTTACGTTGACTTTAGCCACCCTCTTCCACTTTATATATTTATAAAAACTTATGCTGTCTGTTTTTATATTTTGTGCTAATTTACTTTCATAATCTATCTTCCCTTTCTTTATTTCTTGCTTAGTTGTTCTTTGTTGCTTTTTAAAGTTTTCCCAATCCTCCAGTCTCTCACTACTCTTTGTGACTTTGCAACTTTGTACACATCTTTGTACACTTGGTACACAGATAGTTTGAGTCGTCTTCGCTGGGTGGAAATGCCAAATACTAAAGGTGAGGAGGAAAGTTTAAGAGAGATGTGCAAGGCAAGTCTTTTTCTAAAACAGAGTGGTGGGTGCATAGAGTATGCTACCAGGGACTCTGATGGAAGCAGATATGATAGCAACATTTAAGAGGCATTTTAGACAGGATGTGAACAGGCAGGGAATGCAGGCATGTGAGATTATTTTAAATTGACATCAAAACACTGCAGATGCCATGGCTCAAAGTTCTGGTGTGCTGTTGTACTGTTCCATGTTCTATATTTTGTCTCATTTCTAGGTTACTTATCCTGATATAGTTAATGCTAAAGGGAGTGCATTTAGATCATTGAACAAGTCTGCTGGAGACCAGCAAATGCATGTTGATGAGAATGAGAATCTTCTGAAACAGACTTCAGTGCTGGCCACATGGACTCCAAAAAACAAGTAAAATACTGTGTTTTAAGTTTCAGAGTCTTGCGTAGAACTATTATGAACTAAAGTAAAACTAGTTGTAGCCTGGGGAAAAGTACACACTCAGGACAACAAATACTTTTTTGGGTTTTTATTCCTTTATCTGTTTTAGATGTTTTAGTGCCGGAAGAGGGTCTCAAAACAAAACAAAGGAATTTACATCTCTAGGAAGAGGTGCAGTCGACGTTTCAGGCCGAGACCCTTCGTCAGGACTAACTGAAGGAAGAGTGAGTAAGGGATTTGAAAGTTGGAGGGGGAGGGGGAGATCCAAAATGATAGGAGAAGACAGGAGGGGGAGGGATGGAGCCAAGAGCTGGGCAGGTGATTGGCAAAAGGGGATACGAGAGGATCATGGGACAGGAGATCCGGGAAGAAAGACAAGGAGGGGGGACCCAGAGGATGGGCAAGAGGTATATTCAGAGGGACAGAGGGAGAAAAAGGAGAGTGAGAGAAAGAATGTGTGCATAAAAATAAGTAACAGATGGGATACGAGGGGGAGGTGGGGCCTAGCGGAAGTTAGAGAAGTCGATGTTCATGCCATCAGGTTGGAGGCTACCCAGACGGAATATAAGGTGTTGTTCCTCCAACCTGAGTGTGGCTTCATCTTTACAGTAGAGGAGGCCGTGGATAGACATGTCAGAATGGGAATGGGATGTGGAATTAAAATGTGTGGCCACTGGGAGATCCTGCTTTCTCTGGCGGACAGAGCGTAGATGTTCAGCAAAGCGGTCTCCCAGTCTGCGTCGGGTCTCGCCAATATATAAAAGGCCACATCGGGAGCACCGGACGCAGTATATCACCCCAGTCGACTCACAGGTGAAGTGTTGCCTCACCTGGAAGGACTGTTTGGGTCCCTGAATGGTTGTAAGGGAGGAAGTGTAAGGGCATGTGTAGCACTTGTTCCGCTTACACGGATAAGTGCCAGGAGGGAGATCAGTGGGGAGGGATGGGGGGGACGAATGGACAAGGGACTACCCTCCTCTTCTTCATGGACACCCCGCTCTGGTCTTCTGCCTGCTCTGGATCTCTTTATTGCTAATTGCCGACGGGGCATCAACCGTCTCGACTTCACCGCACGTTGTCCCCATTCCAACCTCACTCCTTCCGAATGCTCTGCTCTCCACTCCCTCCGTACTAATCCTAACCTTATTATTAAACCCGCCAATAAGGGGGGTGCTGTTGTAGTCTGGCGTACTGACCTCTACCTTGCCGAGGCACAGCGACAACTCGCGGATACCTCCTCTTATTTACCCCTCGATCGTGACCCCACTAAGGAGCACCAGGCCATTTTTCTCCCACACCATCACCGACTTTATCCGCTCAGGGGATCTCCCATCCACTGCTACCAACCTTATAGTTCCCACACCCCGCACTTCCCGTTTCTACCTCCTACCCAAGATCCACAAACCTGCCTGTCCTGGCCGACCTATTGTCTCAGCTTGCTCCTGCCCCACCGAACTCATTTCTGCATACCTCGACACTGTTTTATCACCCCTTGTTCAATCCCTTCCGACCTATGTTGGTGACACTTCTCACGCTCTTAAACTTTTCGATGATTTTAAGTTCCCTGGCCCTCACCGCTTTATTTTCACCATGGATGTCCAGTCCTTATATATTTCCATCCCCCATCAGGAAGGTCTCAAAGCTCTACGCTTCTTTTTGGATTCCAGACCTAATCAGTTCCCCTCTACCACCACTCTGCTCCGTCTAGCGGAATTAGTCCTTACTCTTAATAATTTCTCCTTTGGCTCCTCCCACTTCCTCCAAACTAAAGGTGTAGCTATGGGCACCTGTATGGGTCCTAGCTATGCCTGCCTTTTTGTTGGGTTTGTGGAACAATCTATGTTCCGTGCCTATTCTGATAGCTGTCCCCCACTTTTCCTTCGCTACATCGACGACTGCATTGGCGCTGCTTCCTGCACGCATGCAGAACTCGTTGACTTTATTAATTTTGCCTCCAACTTTCACCCTGCCCTCAAGTTTACCTGGTCCATTTCCGACACCTCCCTCCCCTTTCTAGATCTTTCTGTCTCTGTCTCTGGAGACAGCTTATCCACTGATGTCTACTGTAAGCCTACTGACTCTCACAGCTATCTGGACTATTCCTCTTCTCACCCTGTCTCTTGCAAAAACGCCATCCCCTTCTCGCAATTCCTCCGTCTCCGCCGCATCTGCTCTCAGGATGAGGCTTTTCATTCTAGGACGAGGGAGATGTCTTGTTTTTTTAAAGAAAGGGGCTTCCCTTCCTCCACTATCAACTCTGTTCTTAAACGCATCTCCCCCATTTCACGTACGTCTGCTCTCACTCCATCCTCCCGCCACCCCACTAGGAATAGCGTTCCCCTGGTCCTCACCTACCACCCCACCAGCCTCCGGGTCCAACGTATTATTCTCCGTAACTTCCGCCACCTCCAACGCGATCCACCACTAAGCACATCTTTCCCTCCCCCCCCCCCCCCCGCATTCCGCAGGGATCGGTCCCTACACAACTCCCTTGTCCATTCGTCCCCCCCATCCCTCCCCACTGATCTCCCTCCTGGCACTTATCCATGTAAGCGGAACAAGTGCTACACATGCCCTTACACTTCCTCCCTTACCACCATTCAGGGCCCCAAACAGTCCTTCCAGGTGAGGCAACACTTCACCTGTGAGCCGACTGGGGTGATATACTGTGTTCTGTGCTCCCGATGTGGCCTTTTATATATTGGCGAGACCCGACGCAGACTGGGAGACCGCTTTGCTGAACATCTGCGCTCTGTCCACCAGAGAAAGCAGGATCTCCCAGTGGCCACACATTTTAATTCCACATCCCATTCCCATTCTGACATGTCTATCCACGGCCTCCTCTACTGTAAAGATGAAGCCACACTCAGGTTGGAGGAACAACACCTTATATTCCGTCTGGGTAGCCTCCAACCTGATGGCATGAACATCGACTTCTCTAACTTCCACTAGGCTCCACCTCCCCCTCGTACCCCATCTGTTACTTATTTTTATGCACAAGTTCTTTCTCTCACTCTCCTTTTTCTCCCTCTGTCCCTCTGAATATACCTCTTGCCCATCCTCTGTGTTCCCCCCCCCCCACTCCTTGTCTTTCTTCCCGGACCTCCTGTCCCATGATCCTCTCATATCCCTTTTGCCTATCACCTGTCCAGCTCTTGGCTCCATCCCTCTCCCTCCTGTCTTCTCCTATCATTTTGGATCTCCACCTCCCCCTCCAACTTTCAAATCCCTTACTCACTCTTCCTTCAGTTAGTCCTGACGAAGGGTCTCGGCCTGAAACGTCGACTGCACCTCTTCCTAGAGATGCTGCCTGGCCTGCTGCGTTCACCAGCAACTTTGATGTGTGTTGGTTAAACGAATTTACAACCAGTTCTTGCCATTACAATCTCAGTTTAACTTTCGATCCACAACCTTGTGTATTGACGAATTGCGTATGCAGTATAAAAATACATAAAGCAAACCGCACAAAACTAATACAGAACTAATACGGTAGTGACAATTCTACTTGGCCAGTAAGGAAATTTGCACAAGCCACGCTGTCCAGCGCCGATGCCTTCACTCGTGAAAATCTTTCCTCACCATGCCCAGTATCTCTGGGAGGAACTTAATCCCAAAGCCCCACCAGCTTCTTCTGCCAAAAACAAAAATGGTCTCCCCACTAACCCGCGCGTGCATAATGACATCACCGTCTCCACTTAAAGGCACAAACAACTATTCTAACATTACCCGAATGGATGCCTAAGTACACTTCTAACAATAATGAATAAGATTCAACGGTCACCCAATTACAGTCTATAACCTTGAAACTGAACTAACTTGTATTTGATCACAAACAAGAGAAAATCTGCAAGTGCTGGAGATTCGAGCAACACACACAAAATGCTAGAGGAGCTTGGCAGGTCAGGCAGCATCTATGAAAAGACCTTTTTCTAGATGCTGCCTGACCTGCTGAGTTTTTCCAGCATTTTGTATGTGATTTTTTTAAATTGGTAAATTGGGCATAAAAGTAATTTTGCCCTTTTTTTTGGAATATTTTCATCCATTTCCTGTTGTGGTCCTGTCCTTTGGAAAATAAAGTGGGCAACTGTCTATTTTCTGCTCCCCATTGCACTTTGTATGCCTCAAGGCAGCACAAACAAGTGTGGTTCTTTAAATAACGTCAATGTCAGAAATTTAGATCCAAAGAACTAAATAATATGAGGGGTATACTGAAAATCCCCTTGATACATTTGTATGTTTTTTGATTTTGTATGGCAGATAGCATATTTGTTAATTTTTAAAATGACGAGAGGTACTCATTTGTAAAGGCCAAGGCTTCTGAGTATTGCTAACTTAAACTCACAGGTCTTTTGATTTATGAGCTCAGTCCTACCACTGATCTTTGTAATGCAGTGTGATGTTCTTTGTAGTTGGGCGGAGCCTCCCCCAAAAGATCTTATTAAAAATGTTGACTCAGTAGGTCAACATGCAAATGAACCAAAGATCAGGTTTTAACATTTCTATTGCAAGTAAACTGTGATAATGTTTTCTTAAGGCAAGGTTATCCCAATTTCAGAATTCCTTTGCAATTACAGAATTTGTGGTAGCCATAGCACTGATAGCACCCTATGAAGATTAAAATGTGAATTTTTGAGTCTTTTAACTTAATAAGTCTAAGGATGAATTAGATTCCTTGCCTTTTCACTTCTCTGTATATAAGCTTGAGAAAACCTATTTCACACTAGTAATACATCTTAACTTACAAGCCTTACTTTGGATGCTTCAGTGTATAGATTTCAATTGCTGTAATTATTCATCTAGATACTATTTATGCATCACTTGGTCTGTTGGTCATGTGGTTTAAGTGAAACTTTTGTTTGCTCTTTTCCGAAAATACTTCTATAATTAACAGCACCCTACAATGGCCACATCTTATTTCCTCCCGAACTTTTAAATCTTAGCTTTTGTATCCAATACACCCTGAAAGAATTTGATTGGAAAGCAGTCTTTATTTGGGTATTTACAGATCATAGATGGTCTGCACTCCCAAGTACATAATTCAGAATAGACTCATGGGGAAAAGATTGCTCATGAGCTTAGAAAGTGATGTTCAAGTGACCATCAGGACATTGTTTGGAATAGGAAGATTTAGATTTAGTTACTATATTAAGTCTTGTGATTAAATCCTTTTTACAGTATGGCTTAACTAGGTTGAGAATATGTCTACCTGACCAACATTTGAAAAGGTTGTATTCTATGTGGATATTCTTTCAAAGCATTTGATGTCAGGTTGAGTCAAGCTATGCAAGGTGGTGTTACTTATGCCACTTGACTCAATGCTTTAATCAAGTAATGACAATTTAGTTGGTACAATGGGGTATGTTTTCTTTCTTGGCCAATAGCAGCATATAAAGAAGTTTGACAAGTCATTTTTTTCAGCCTTATGCAAATAGACTTTGGGTCATGTATAGAAAATTATAATACAATAGATTCCGGTTAGTTGGTGCAGCCACTTATTTGGGGCAGTTCTTGAAGAACAAAGATAATCCAGAAAATAGCCAGGATTCCTATTGTTTATTTGGGTCACTATGCTGCTTAATTGGGACAGGAGATTGTTGTCAAACAGTTTCTAACCAGAGTGGCTGCTAGACACTACGTCGCCTTTAGAGCAAACAATTTTATATAGTGTCATTTGTGCGTGTTTGCGTTCAAAAAGCAGTGTTTTTTGTCACCGATGGTTGGCGAGAAATAAGCAGTAAAATAATTCAGAACTGTTTTGCTCGCTGCAGTTTCAAGCATTCAGGCTAGGAGATTCCAGAAAAGGCCAGGAGTGAAAAGGAAATGATTTCACTGCTTCAACAAATTAGGAGCTATGAATAATTTGAAGGTATTGAATGTTACAGTGTTACAATGACAATGAAGAATTGGAGGAAGCAGTGTACGAAGGCAGTCCATTATCTGCACTAGCAGTCTGCACTGATTTTGCTCATGCACAATCAATCAAAAGAACATGGGAGCGTACACTGGATGAATTTCTCTGTGGATAACTGTTAGGAACTAATATTTAGTTTTTATATTATTGTAGTAATATTGGCAGTTTGGGCAGACTAGACTTCATTCCATGGAACCTAGGAGCCTGAGGATGACTTTGTAGAAGTGTATAAGATCATTAGGGCAAAAGTAGGTGAATGCATATAGTCTTTTTCCCAGGGAAATGGAATCAAAAACTGAAGGATGTACGATGAGAGGTGAAAAATGTAAAAAGGACCTGAGGGGCAACTTCTTCATGCAGAAAGTAGAGGTATGTGGAAGGAGCTGTCAGTGAAAGTGTTTGAGACAGGTACAGTACAATAACAACATTCAAAATATATGTGAACATTTTTATAGAAGGAAAAGTTTAGAGAGATGTAGGCTAAATGCAGACAAATGGGACTAACATAGATGAGCACCTTGGTCGGCATAGTTGAGTTGGGCCAAAGGCAGTATAACTCAATGACTATACTGAAAGTACATAGAGTCATCGAACACTACAGCACAGAAACAGAACATTTGGTCCATCTGGCCCATGCCGAACTATTATTCTGTCTACTCCCATCAACCTTCACCCTGATCATAGCCCTCCATACCAATCCTATCCATGTAGTTATCTACATCTCTCTTAAATATTGAAATCTAACTCACGTCTACCACTTCCATTGGCAGCTCATTCCACATTCCTCCATCTTCTGCATGAAGGAGTTCCTCCTTATGTTCCCCTTGAATATTTCACCTTCAACTCTTAACCCATGACCTCATGCGACCTTAGTGGAAAAAGCCTGCATGCATTACCCTATCTAAATCCCCCCCTCATTCTCCTGTGCTCCAGGGAATAAAGACCTAACCTATTCAACCTTTACTTATAACTCAGGTCTTCAAGTTCTTGTAAATTTTCTCTGCACTCGTTGAATCTTACTGATATCTTTCCTTCACACAATACCCCAAATTAGGCCTCACCAACGTCTCATACAACTTCGACATGACATTCCAACTCCTGTATTCAATACTTGGACTTATGAAGGCCAATGTGCTGAAAGCTCTCTTAATGAATCTATCCATCTGTGATACCACTTTCGAGGAATTACGATCTGTATTCCCAGATTGCTCTGTTTTATCACAGTCCACAGTGCCCTACTGCTTACCATGTAAGTCCCACCCTGATTCGTCCTCCTAAAGTACAAAACTTCACATTTGTCTGCATTAAATTCCATCTGCTATTTTCAGCCCATTTTTCCATCTGTTCCAGATCCTGCAGCAAGCTCTAATATCTTTCCTCGCTGTCCACTGTGCGCCCAATCTTGGTGTCATCCGTACATTGCTGATCCAGTATGCCACATTATCATCCAGATTGTTGATATAAATGACAAATAATAATGGACCCAGTACCAATCGCTGTGGTATACCACAGTCCTTCAGTCAGAGTGCAAACTATCCTCTACCACTCTCTGACTTCTTCTGCAAAACCCCAATATCTAATCCAATTTACTACCTCATCCTGAATACCAAGAGACTGAACCTCCTTGACCAACCTCTCATGTGGGACCTTGTTAAAGGCTTTGCTAAGGTCCATGTAGACAATATTCACTGCCTTTCCTTGATCAACTTTCCTGGTAACTTTCTCAAAAAACTGTATGGGATTGATTAGATATGACCTACCATGCACAAAGCTGTGTTGACTATCCCTGATCAATCCTTGTCTATACCTAAATGCTTATATATCTAGTCCTTTAGAATACCTTCCAATAACTTACTCATTACTGATGTCAGGCCCACTGGTCTATAATTTCCCGGCTTTTTCTTAGAGCCTTTCTTAAACAATGGAATAACATTAGTTATCCTCCAATCATCTGGCTAAGGATATTTTAAATACGTCTGCTGGGCCCCTACAATTTATGCACTAGCCTCCCACAAGGTGCAAGGGAGCACCTTGTCAGGCCCTGGGGGTTTATCCACCCTAATTTGCCTCAAAACCAGTACCTCCACCTCTGTAATCTGTATATGGTCCATGACCTCACTGCTCTTTTGCCTCACTTGTATGAACTGTCTCTATCTCCTAAGTAAATACAGATGCAAACAACCCATTTAAGATCTCCCCCATCTCCTTCAGCTCCATGAATAGATGAGCACTCTGATCTTCAAGGGGGCTAATTTTGTCCCTTGCTATCCTTTTGCCTTTAATATATCTGTAGAAACCTTTGGGATTCTCCTTCACCTTGTCTGCTAGCACAACCTCATGCCTTCTTTAGCCCTCCTGATTTCCTCCTCCTTAAGTGTTCTTGTACATTTCTTATACTTCTCAAATACCTCCTTTGTTCCTTACTGCCTAAACCTGCTATGTACTTCTTCTTCTTAACCAGGGCCTCAATATCTCTCAAAAACCAAGGTTTCTTAAACCTGTTATCCATGTCTTCTATTCTGACAGGAACATACGAACTCTGTACTCTCGACGTTTCACTTTTGAAGACCTTCCACTTACCAAGTATACCATTGTCAGAAAACAACTTGTCTTAATCCACACTTGCCAGATTCTTTCTGATACATCAAAATTAACCTTTTTCAAAATTTAGAATCCCAACCCAAGGAGCAGTCCTATCCTTCTCCATAATTATCTTGAAGCGAATGGAATTATGATCTGTAGATTCAAAGTGTTCCCTTATACACACTTATGTCACTGTGACCTCTGATACAAAATCTCTGTTAGGAAACAGGTATCTCCTTCCTTCCTTCCCATAATATCTTGAAATTGATCACAGCTGGCCTTGGGAATTTATCAACACTTTGGTATTCCATACTGTCTGTAAACAACTCCCCTCCCCCAATACTAAAATGTTCCAGACTGTCAATACAACCTTCCCCGAAGTGAGTATATTCCATGTTCTTTTCCGTGCTGAATACACATGATGTACTTATTTAGAACCTCACTCATATCCTTTGGCTCCACATGCAGCAAAACTGATACTGTAGTTAATAGTGAGGAAGGAAGTTTTAGATTGCAATAAGGTATCAATGGACTGGTTAGATGAGGGAGGATACAGAGTGGTAAATGGAATTCTCTCCAAAGAAGTGTAAGGCAATGCACTTCAGGTTGTTTAACAATAGGAGAAAGTTAAAAGTAAATTGTAGGATGTGGAGTAGTGTAGAGTGATAGAAGGATAATGAAATACATATTTCATAAATCTCTTAAGGTAGCAAAACTCTGAGCCCCACTCTGAGCATACTGTGGCTGCATTGTTTACCATGTGTAATGCACTGTAGCAACACACCGAGTTCATAATGACATTCCCAAATCTGCAACCTTTGTGATCAACAAATACGCCATTAGTAAGCTCTACTCAAAAGTTCACAACATCCTGACATTAAAATACATCACTATTCCTTCATCATTGGCTCAAAATCCTAAAACATCAATGCTTACAGCTATAAACCTTTACTACCTAGATTTCAGAGTTCAAAAAGAGGGCTCACATCTACATTGTCAAGGGCAATTAGTTCCAGATAATTGATGCTGGTTTTGCCTTCTCTTCAATCTATAAATGAATTAAACAAGAACTGTGCATGAACTCTGTTGGCATTTGAGCCAGCTCTTTTTAGTAATCTAGGAATTCTGAGTTTTCTTTGCCTCAAAAACTGACACCCATTTGTCAGAATTAACTAAAGGAAACCAGGAGATGAACGTTCAGCGAACAAACCAGTAGCCTCAGTAGCAGTTCAATTTCTAACCTTTTATTTCCTAACCAAGATTTGGATAAATGAAATGAAAAATTCATTCGTAAACTCTAAAATTCTCTCCCTCAGTTTATGATGGGATAAGAGATTAACATCCTGTGAACAACTAATTTAAAAAATCATGGTGGTTAACAGTTTAAATTAATTACCAATAGCTTAATGTGTGTTTGCATAAATTTACTGTTTTTCAACTGTTTCCAAATATCTCTCGCACATGGAAATGGTGAAAAAGTTCTTTTTGATAGTGCCTGCTATGGAAGCACCAATGCCCTTGAACGGAAAAACCTTCTAAATGTTGTACAGTAGATTGAGCTTCGTCCATCATGGATAAAGCCCTCCCCATCACTGTGCACATCTACAGGGAGCGATGTTGCAGGAAAGCAGTACCCATCGTCAGAGACCCCCACTATTCAGGCTATGCTCTCCTCTCATTGCTGCCATCAGGAAGGAGGTACGGAAGCCTCAAGACCCACGCTACTATGGTTCAGGAACAGTTATTGCTCCTCAACTATCAGCCTCATGAACCAGAGGGGATAACAACACTCAACTTTCCACAGTCCAACACTGAACGTTTCTTCAACAGATAGACTCACTTTCAAGGACTCCTTGTCTCATGTTCTCAATAGACAGTACATTGGTTATTTATTTATTACTTTGCTTGTGTTTTTTTGTTTCTTTATATTTGCTGTAAATGCCACAAACAAATTAACCTCAGGGTTCTATATGGTGACATATATATACTTTGATGATAGATTTAATTTGAACTTTGAACTTTATTGTAGCAGCTGTCAGGTGGTCGTCCAGGCAATCTTTAGGTGAACCTGAAGCTGGTCATGGCTCATGGTCAGCTTGGCTTTGCAAAACTATCCCAGTGATAATGCTCTAAAGTTGTCAAGATCATGGATGCAAAAGGGTGGTATGAGCTTAGGGTCAGCACTGAGGGACTCTGTAAGGTGAAGGCTGTGTTCAGTACATTTTTTTTTTTAACTCTGTAGTGTGTCTGCTTTTAAGAGGAACTTAACAAATAAGGAAATAAAATATGTTCTAGTGAAATGTACATATATTGTAGATATTGTTGTATCTCTCATCCACTTCCACAGTATTCCCATTAGTTTGGTTCATGGAAACCATGATTCTTGATTGATTATAAAAGAATTTAATTCACTGTAAAGAGAAACCAAAAAGCCCAAAGGAAATTGCCATTTTGGGCTAGCTATATACGTGGCAAGGTGGTCTGAATGTTGCAATTGTAGGTACTATAAGCAGTGTACAGGTCCACATGCTAAGAAGCATTCTAGCACTGCATGCAGGAGAGTGTTGAGCTGCTTCTTAAGAACAAAGTCTTATGAAGCTCCTGCAAGCTTTTCTGGATGTTAACAGTCTCCTGGCATCTTGGTACAGTAAATATACCTTTACTTCATCCTCAGGTGTGAAGAGAATACAGTTAACTGGGGGTACATACCCTGACTCAGAGGCTTCTCTTTCTGCCATTTTCTCTCTGCATCTGCATGATTTCACAATGTTTACACTAGTTTGCCAAGCTGCATTAATGTAAATATCATGGGCAAATCCTGCAGCACAGAATCAACACAACTCTTCAGGAACAAGTGTTATTTTTGCAAATATTTATGCACAAGATTTTTTTAGAAGTTAAAAGCTGTTAACAAATGTTCTTTTAACTTTAAGTATAATTTATGACATTGGTGTATTTGTGTTGTAAAATGCAAGCATAATTTTTTTTATTCATGTGGATTTTTCCCTAGAGATCAAGGATATCAGACAATCCATCATCTTTGTGTTGCTGAACCTAGTCACCTATTGCCCACTGATTTGCAACATGCTTCAAGGCTTTATTTTACTCCAAGCAGACTAGGACATGGCAGTAGTAAACTTCCAGAGTTCGTGCAGCAAGTGGAATCAGATATTTGTTCAGATGATGACTTTTCTTCCCTGGAGCAACAGAAAATAACAAGGTAACCACAATTGTTATATTTGGTTTTAAATACAACAGTCTTGAAAATTCACTCTGGATACTCTTTGGCTTAAGCATAGAGATAATGTAATTAGAAACTGCAGGATCAGCTTCTGAATATTACATTTTTCAGGGTTCAGATCAAAGTTATCCACTGACAAGCATGACCAGATTCCCATTTTAGAATTCCGATATATCAAAGAAACTGTAAAGTTGGGAGAGAAGAATGTCAGGGTACTTACATTCCTTTATTCTCTTTGTACTTATTCTGATAGCTTTTGTTTTAAAAAAAAGGCGCAATCTGAATCTTGAGCCCTTAACAGTGCCTATGAAACTCATTATCAAGAGTGGAATCTGATCTGACTACATATTGAGTCTCACTGAAGGGGATAAGAACTTCCAGTAGACTTCTTGCTGAGCTCAGTCCTACGCCAGTAACCATGCTTGGTGGATGCTCTTGTGCAAATTTCACAGACACTGTTGAATCCCTAGCATGTGACTAGAGTTAGTCACATCTGGGTCCAGGCCTTTTTCTGGACCAATCTGACAAACTACTGCTTCATTAAATTTTGGCATCTCCCTAGAGCAAGGGGTTTAGATGGGGTGGAGTTTGTTAGATGTGTTCAGGAAGGTTTCTTGACGCAATATGTAGATAAGCCTACAAGAGGAGAGGCTGTACTTGATTTGGTATTGGGAAGTGAACCTGGTCAGATGTCAGGTCTCTCAGTGGGAGAGAATTTTGGAGATAGTGATCACAATTCTATCTCCTTTACAATAGCATTGGAGAGAGATAGGAACAGACAAGTTAGAAAAGCGTTTAATTGGAGTAAGGGGAATTATGAGGCTATCAGGCAGGAAATTGGAGGCTTAAATTGGAAACAGATGTTCTCGGGGAAAAGTACGGAGCAAATGTAGCAAATATTCAGGGGATATTTGTGTGGAGTTCTGCATAGGCACGTTCCAATGAGACAGGGAAGCTACGGTAGAGTACAAGAACCGTGGTGTACAGAAGCTGTAATAAATCTAGTCAAGAAGAAAAGAAAAGCTTACAAAAGGTTCAGAGAGCTAGGTAATGTTAGAGATCTAGAAGATTATAAGGCTAATAAGAAGGAGCTTAAGAAGGAAATTAGGAGAGCCAGAAGGGGCCATGAGAAGGCCTTGATGGGCAGGATTAAGGAAAACCCCAAGGCATTCTACAAGTATGTGAAGAGCAAGAGGATAAGACATGAAAGAATAGGACCTATCAAGTGTGACAGTGGGAAAGTGTGTATGGAACCAGACGAAATAGCAGAGGTACTTAATGAATGCTTTACTTTAGTATCCACTATGGAAAAGGATCTTGGTGATTGTAGTGATGACTTGCAGCAGACTGAAAAACTTGAGCATGTAGATATTACGAAAGAGAATGTGCTGGAGCTTTTGGAAAGCATCAAGTTGGATAAGTCGCCGGGACTGGATGAGATGTACCCCAGGCTACTGTGGGAGGCGAGGGAAGAGATTGCTGAGCCTCTGGCAATGATCTTTGCATCATCAATGGGGACGAGAGAGGTTCTGGAGGATTGGAGGGTTGTGGATGTTGTTCCTTTATTCAAGAAAGGGAGTAGAGATAACCCAGGAAGTTATAGACCAGTGTGTCTTACTTCAGTGGTTGGTATGTTGATGGAGAAGATACTGAGAGGCAGGATTCATGAACATTTGGAGAGGTATAATATGATTAGGAGTAGTCAGCAAGGCTTTGTCAAGGGTAGGTCATGCCTTACGAGCTTGATTGAATTTTTTGAGGATATGACTAAACACATTGATGAAGGAAGAGCGGTAGATGTAGTATATATGGATTTCAGCAAGGCATTTGATAAGGTACCCTATGCAAGGCTTATTGAGAAAGTAAGGAGGCATGGGATCCAAGGGGACATTGCTTTGTGGATCCAGAACTGGCTTGCCCACAGAAGGCAAAGAGTGGTTGCAGACAGGTCATATTCTGCATGGGGGTCGGTCACCAGTGGAGTGCCTCCGGGATCTGTTCTGGAACCCTTACTCTTCGTGATTTTTATAAATGACCTGGATGAGGAAGTGGAGGGATGGGTTAGTAAGTTTGCTGATGACCCAAAGGTTGGGGGTGTTGTGGATAGTGTGAAGGACTGTCAGAGGTTACAGCGGGACTTTGATAGAATACAAAACTGGGCTGAGAAGTGGCAGATGGAGTTCAACCCAGATAAGTGTGAAGTGGTTCATTTTGGTAGGTCAAATATGATGGCAGAATATAGTATTAATGGTAAGACTCTTGGCAGTGTGGAGGATCAGAGGGATCTTGGGGTCTGAGTCCATGGGACACTCAAAGCAGCTGCGCAGGTTGACTCTGTGGTTAAGAAGGCGCATGGTATATTGGCTTTCATCAATCGTGGAATTGAACTTAGGAGCCGAGAGATAATGTTGCAGCTATATAGGACCCTAGTCAGACCACACTTGGAGTACTGTGCTCATTTCTGCTCACCTCACTACAGGAAGGATGTGGAAGCCATAGAAAGAGTGCAGAGGGGATTTACAAGGATGTTGCCTGTATTGGGGAGCATGCCTTATGAGAATAGGTTGAATGAACTCGGCCTTTTCTCCTTGGAGCAACGGAAGATGAGAGGTGACCTGATAGAGGTGTATAAGATGATGGGAGGCATTGATTGTGTGGATAGTCAGAGGCTTTTTTCCCAGGGCTGAAATGGTTGCCACAAGAGGACACAGGTTTAATGTGCTTGAAAGTAGGTGCAGAGGAGATGTCAGGGGTAAGTTTTTTACTCCGAGAATGGTGAGTGCATGGATTGGGCTGCCGGCAACGGTGATGGAGGCGGATACGATAGGGTCTTTTAAGAAACTTTTAGATAGGTACATGGAGCTTAGGAAAATAGAGGGCTATAGGTAAGCCTAGTAATGTCTAAGGTAGGGACATGTTCAGCACAACTCTGTGGGCCAAAGGGCCTGTATTGTGCTGTAGATTTTCTATGTTTCTATTACAGCAGGACTATTTCTGTCTTTCCTTCAATTGCATTTGCCTTTCTTTCTGTACATTGGCTTCTATTCTGATGATAAATTAGAGCATAAGTAATTTGTATATTGGAGAAATAACCTGTGAAGAATTCTATTTTCAATTCAAATTTTAAAAGAAAGTTATTATTAAGTTTACAACAATACAGATGGGCATCAGGTGGAACTGTAGAATTGTTGTTTACTTTTAAATATTGCAGGGATGGGGTCGGTCACGTTATATTACTGGATAAATGATGTAGAAAAGTGGATAAGTAAGTTAGAGAATGTGAATTTAAACCAAACTAGATCAGTTTGAAAAATTTAGGTCAATTTAAAAAAAAATTAAAAGCTGGCTAACGCAGTTAGTGTGAAAGAAACAAGTGATTATTACCTTGCCTGGCATATATATTATTCCAATCCCACACCAATTATAATTGGCTTTTAATTACCTTCTATAACGGCTGTACAGGATTACAGGAAATTCCAGTACAACTTCAGTGCATCTGGTGATGTATGATACATGCCAGACTTGGCCAGATTCTGAGAAAGAATCAGAAAATTAAACATTATTCCTGATTTATGCTTGTTTTCTTGATTTTGATCCCTTTATCATAGACTGAACTTTCAAGAATGAGGTTCAAATTTCATATCGGAGCAATATTGTTTTATTCAAGCTGGCAACTTTTATTGATTTGGCAACTGAATTATTAACAATCAGAGGATTAAAATTTGTTTCATTCCCTCTTTCTATTTGCCTGGATTATAAGCTTCTTCCTTATCTGGAAGTTCTAAAGACTCCAGACTAAGGTAAAAATGTGTGTAGTATGCTATAGAAGTTTAGTGCTTTCTGGCCCAGTCGTGAATAAATGGGAAATTGATGGAATTTGTCTCTGAAAATTGTTCTGAGAAAATTTCCACTTCAGGGCTGTGTAATTTATAATTACACATGTACCATTTGACGCCTTTCACTGCATGTTTCAATATACAGTACATGTAACAAATAAAGCTTATCTTTATTTTATCATTTGTCAGCACATTTTCCTTTCTATTTTAGCAGGGTTTTTACTATCTAGCTACTTAACCAGAGTGCTTCTTCAATGCAAATGTGGAACATCAACAAATTCCTTGTAAATAGCCAGCTGTTATCTCATTGATCACATTCATCATTGACAGAGTAATGAAAATGACAAGGCTGAAAACAATCTCCATCTATCTAACATAATTTTTTTTCTATTTTGCAGATGATATCTGGCCTCATTCTTTTTTTCCAGTTTATTAGACCTTACATTTTTCTGTATTGAAAATAATTCACTTATTTTAAGCTAATTCTGTAAATATCTTTTACTTTTTTTTATTCCTCCATATTAACAATTTTCTTCAAGTCATATGCTAATTTAGAATTTGTGTCTATATCGTTAACAAAATTTGAGTACTATGATTCCAAGACTAATTGTCATAAAATCCTATTTTTCATTTGCACGAAACAAACACATTTCCACTTTTGTTCATCATGATATATAGTTGTTATGCTCTGGAATTGTACAATCATTTGGGATAAAATAGTTAAACCATTCATTAATGCAGTGTTTCCCAACCTTTTTTAGCCCAGCGCCCCCTTAAAGCACTTTCATACTTGACAACACCCCTCTTCGGCTCAATGTACTTTCTGATGCTCCCATAGTGTAAAAACATGTCTACCATATGCTAACATGAGAAAAATGATTCTGCTTTAAATTTTTATTTGTCTGTAAACATAGCTTACACAGTACCTGTATGCTGCACAGCCACTTCGATATCAATGTGATCCTTGGGCTTGATGGTTTTTACCAAGAGTTGAAATGCAGAGATGGCAGAGGACTGAATGCGTATTTTGCATCAGTGGAAGACATCTGCAGTATACCGGACATTCAAGAGTGTCAGGGAAGTGAAGTATGTGCAGTAAAAATTACGACTGAGAAGGTGCTCAGGAAGCCTAATGGTCTGAGGGTTGATAAATCTCCTGGACCTGATGGGATGCACCCTTGGGTTCTGAAGTAAGTAGCTAGAGAGATTGTGGAGGCATTAACAATGATCTTTTAAGAATCGGTAGATTCGGGCATTGTACCGGATGACTGGAAAATTGCAGATGTTACTCCGCTATTTAAGAAGAGTGGGAGGCAGCAGAAAGGAAACTATAGACCTGTTAGCCTGACATCAGTGGTTGGGAAGTTGTTGGAATTGATTGTTAGGGATGAGATTACGGAGTACCTGGAGGCACATGACAAGATAGGCCAAAGCCAGCATGGTGTCCTGAAAGGAAAATCCTGCCTGACTAACCTACTGCATTTCTTTGAGGAAGTTACAAGCAGGGTAGACAAAGGAGATGTGGTGGATGTGGTGTACTTGGACTTTCAGAAGGCCTTTGACAAGGTGCCGCACATGAGGCTGCTTAGCAAGATAGGATCCCATGGAATTACAGGGGAGTTACTAGCATGGGTGGAGCATTGGCTGATTGGCAGAAAACAGAGAGTGGGAATAAAGAGATTCTATTCTGGCTGGTTGCCATTTACCAGTGGAGTTCTACAGGAGTCGGTGTTGGGACCGCTGCTTTTTACAATGTATGTCAGTGATTTGGACTATGGGATTAATGGATTTGTGGCTAAATTTGCCCATGATACAAAGATAGGTGGAGGAGCGGGTAGTGTTGAGGAAACAGAGAGCCTGCAGAGAGACTTAGATAGTTTAGGTGAATGGGCAAAGAAGTGGCAAATGAAATACAATGTTGGAAAGTGTATGGTCATGCACTTTGGTGGAAGAAATAAACAGGCAGATTGTTATTTAGATGGGGAGAGAATTCAAAATGCAGAGATGCAAAGGGACTTGGGAGTCCTTGCGTAGGATACCCTAAAGGTTAACCTCCAGGTTGAGTCAGTGATGAAGAAAGCGAATGCAATGTTGGCATTCATTTCTAGAGGCATAGAATATAAGAGCAGGGGTGTGATGTTGAGGCTCGATGAGGCACTTGTGAGACCATACTTAGAGTATTGTGTGCAGTTTTGGGCTCCTTATTTTAGAAAGGATATACTGACATTGGAGAGGGTTCAGAGAAGATTCACGAGAATGATTCCAGGAATGAAAGAGTTACTGTATGAGGAGCGTCTGTCAGCTCTTGGGCTGTATTCCCTGGAGTTCAGGAGAATGAGGGGAAATCTCATAGAAACATTCTGAATGTTAAAAGGCCTGAGCAGATTAGATATGGCAAAGTTATTTTCCATGGTAGGAGAGTTCAGGACAGGAGGGCACGACTTCAGGATTGAAGGACGTCCATTTAGAACAGAGATGCGGAGAAATTACTTTAGTCAGAGGGTGGTAAATCTGTGGAACTTGTTACCACGAGTGGCTATAGATGCCAAATCCTTGAGTGCATTTAAGGCAGAGGTAGGTAGGTAGATTAGTCAGGGCTTCAAAGGGTATAGGGAGAAGGCAGGGGAGTGGGGATGACTGGAAGAATTGGATCAGCCCATGATTGAATGGTTGAGCAGACTTGATGCGCCGAATGGCCTACTTCTGCTCCTATTCTTATGGTCTCGTGAAATATCTGGTTCAAGTTGTGACAGCAAAAGCCTTAAGTCCCCATGCGTAACAATGTCCAAGCAGTTCCTGATTTTTTTTTTTGTGAGTATGTGGTTCACTGCACTGAAGCCTCGTTCAACAAGGTAGAAGGATGGAAATGCAATGAAGAGCAGTTTGGCTCTTCTCTAAAGACCAGCAAACTTCATATGAGAGTGTAGCTACATACCTCAAAAGCTGACATTTTTGAAAAGCACTTTTGCTTCATTCTGAATTTGGATAATCTCTTCTTGTAAGCTCTCTTCTTGTTCTTCCATCTTGCAAAGAAATGGGTTGATTACTCAGTCCAGAATTTCTATATGGTTCAAATCCTTGAATCAATTCTAAAAATCCTTCTTCAATGACTGCAGGAGTAAGCATAACTGGCGAAATATTCTGCTATTTAATGGGTGAGTTTTAATTTTGTTTATAGCAGATATTGTATTACAAGAGTCACATTTGAAAAAAATCATTGACTATGAGATGTTGATGATGAATTATACAATGGATCGCAAGCAGACTTGGAATTTCTTTTTTTCCACATATACCACTAAACCAGCATGGTGACCTGTCATATATGGTGCTCCATCAATTCACCCTTTCACCAATTGTATTAGATTTTCCACACTTTGCTATCATTTTGGATATGTTAAGGAAGCAATGAGACCACTATCAAGGCCATTTTTAGCTTTCTTGACAAATGACTCAAGTGTGCAATGTTTTTCAAATGCTTCTTTTATCTTCTGGAACTGAGTAATACCATAAGTAGCTTCTTCAAAATGTCTTTTATGGAAATGTTCCTGCAATCTTGATGGTTTCATGGCTTCATTAGACAGTACAGTATTGAAAATAAGACACATAGGGCATTGCTGATCTGACAGAAATGGAATAAAACCATACTCCAAGTATGTAACATTGTATTGACACATGCTCTGCATTTCCGTTTCTTAGCCAGATTAGAATTCAAGGCTCACTGCCTTCAGACTCAGAGAGATCGCACCATAAGTATTTATCCATCATTAATCTAGCTAAATTAAAATTTTAAAAAACACAAACTGGGAATGCCTATTGAATGTTGATGATGGCAGCGAGTTGACATGGATAGAATGATGGTAGTGGCACGCAAAGGAATGGTGAGGCAAATATGAAGACAATCATAACAGCAAAAATTACTTTGACAGGATTCAGATTGGAATCTGAATGTTAGTCAGGACAGAACTGGTGTTTGGCAAGCTACCTGTAAACTATTCCAGTTAGCATGATTGACTAATCACGTAAGGTCTTATAATCCCCAAAGATGGTTCTTGATCACACATATGAAGCCAAGGTTGCTTTGAACACTTCAAGAGGAATCCGTGGGGGTCTGCAAGTTGACTGATTGGCTCTATTTCACCATTTGGTTCTGGTCAGTGCTGTATTGTTGCGCAACCTGTTTTCTGTAGATCTGTAGAGAAAGTTGAGAGGGTGTACTTGATTTCCCAACAGTTAAATTACATGAACTCGTTCCATGCACGAATCTCGGAAACTGTTGGGCACCCTGGTTGCTAATTTATGCATCCCCAATACTGTCTGTTTGGTTGGTAAGGTCGGATGAGATTGCTGAGATTGGGATGCATTGTGATGAGTGCTCACCCCTGCAGAGCTATAATTCTTCCTGTGTTCCAGTACCTCATCTTTTTCTTTTAAAGTATTTGCTCTACTAACAATCGGTGAGACCTCGTGCCTCGTTAGGATTCTGCTTACTGCAACCCTTCCCCCCAAGAATCTTGAATGTCCTCAATGACTTCTATTTCTTCTTATGGCCCCTTAGCACACATAAGCACCCCCATTGAGAATCACTACACTAAGGGAAGTAACTAATGCTATTGAGCCAAACAGATTGCTAGGTTCTATCCACACCTGTACCATGATACACAGTGATGCAAATATGTATACCACATAGCTCTACATACAATACTATCATCCCCTCAAAACTGATCAATAAGCTTCAAGACCTAGGCCTCAATGTTTCCTTGTGCAACTGAATCCTCAATTTCTTCAGTTTTGGACCTCAGTCAGTTTGGATTGGCAACAGCATCTCCCCAATCTCCATCAGCACAGGTGTGTCAAAAGGCTGTGTGCTTAACTCCCTGCTCTGCTTGCTTTACATTTTGACTGTGAGGCTAAGTACAGTTCCAATGCCATATTTAAGTTTGCTGATGAGATCACTGTTTGGGCCAAATTAATGGAGGAGATGAATCAGCATATAGGAGGGAGATTGAGAATCTTGCTGAATGACGTCACAACAACAAGCTCTCATTCAGTGACAGCAAAACTAAAGAGCTGATTATCGACTACAGGTGGAAAAAACTGGAGGTCCATAAGCCAGTCCAGGGGATCAGAGGTGAAGAAAGTCAGTAATGTTAAAGTCCTTGGCGTTATCATTTCAGAGGATCAGTCCTGGGTCCAGCATGTAACTGCTATTACAAAGAAGGCATGGCAGCACCTCTACTTTCTTAGAGGTTTGCACAGATTTGGCCTGTCATCTAAGACTTTGACAAACTTCTGTAGATGTGCAATGGAGAGTATACTGACTGGTTGCTTCATAGCCTCATCTGGAAACACCAATGCCCTTGAATGGAAAAACTTCAATAAGTAGTGGATCACAGGGAAAGCCATCCCCACCATTGAGCACAGTTACGAGGAGGAAAGCAGCATCCATCATCAAGGACCTCCACCATCCAGGCCATGTGCTCTTCTCTCTACTCCCATCAGGAATAAGATACAGGAGTCTCAAGTCCTGCACCACAAGGTTAGGAACAATTAATACCCCTCAATCATCAGGCTCTTGAACCAGAGGGGATAACTTCAATCACCCCAATATTGAACCGATTGCACAACCTATGAACTCACTTTTAAGGACTGTACAAGTGTGTTCTCAATATTTATTTATTTATTATGATTATTATTTATTTTTGTATTTGCACAGTTTTTGTATTTGCCTTTTGAACACCGGTTGTTGGTCTGTTTCTGTCATGTGTGCTTTTCATTGTTTCTATTCTGTTTCTTTCTATTTACTATGAGTGCCCACAAGAAAATGAATCTCAGGGTCGTGAATAGTGACATATTTGCATTTTTATAATACATTTACTTAGAACTTTTTGAACTTTTATTGGTACAATGTTGCACTTACCATAACTATAAGTTTTGGTTATTGGAGTAAATTTGTTTTCTTTTTGAAATTTTGCTATTACCATAACCAGTTAATCTAATGGCAACACAATAATACTTTTGCCTTCATTTTAAGATGAATATGGCAAAATACTTAATAAACCAAACTGCATACAACTAACATTTTCCGAATAGTAATTAAATATTTAAAAATGATTGACTTTTGCTGAATTGGAGTGATTTATAACTGTCTGAACATGTGAAGACTTGAAGGCAAGGTGATGGTGTGTCAGGTAAATCTGCAAAAATCAATGGACTGTGGATGACATTCGTTGCCAAAATCTGAAATGCAATAAACCTGAACAATTATAGATTTCAGAAAGTTTTAAAGCCCCTTGGGCTTGTATCATGACATTGAAAAATATTTAAAGTGTCTTTAAACCTAGATATATTATCATTATTTTACTAACAGAAAATCAATATGCAGTATGATTACTATAATCTAAACTCCCCTCTATTCACTTAATTTAACCCTTTATTTTGAATATGGAAAATAATGATCTAGATAAAAATGGATTAAATATAGATCTTTCTTGTTTAAACTTGAAATCAACCAAAGCTTAAATGGGCTTGGTTGTCACTGGTACTACAATAAATTATGTAGGTATTGCTAATAACTATTTCAGTCAGCAAGCATTTGCTGATTCATCATCTCATCACTTTCAGATTTATTTTCACTATAAGAAGAGGGAGATAACTGTCTTCATTTTTATTCATTGATGGGAAATAGTTATTACTGGCGTAGCTGTCATTTAATGCTTATCCCTGGAAGCTCTGGGAAAAGTGGGCCATCTTACCTTTAGTTTGACAGCAAGAGACCATAAAACATAGGAGCAGACTTAGGCTATTCAGCCTATTGAGTCTGCCGTGCCATTTCATCATGGCTGATTTATAATCCCTCTCAACTCCATTCTTCTGCCTTTTCTCTGTAACCTTTGAATGTATCAGTCTCTGCTTTAAATATACTCAATGACTTGGTCTCTGCAGCTGTCTGTGGCATAAAATGTCCACAGATTCACCACCCCCTGCCTGAGAAATTCCTCCTCATCACTGTTCTAAATGGACATCCCTCTATTCTGAGACTGTGCTGTCAGATCCTAGACTCACCCACTATAAGAAATATCCCCTGTTCATCCACGCTATCTAGGCCTTTCAATATTCGATACGTTTTAATGAGATCCACCCCCTCAGAATAATAAACTCCACTGAGTACAGGCCTGGAGCCATCAAACACTTCTCATATGTTAGCCATTTCATTCCCAGAATCATTCTCATGTATCTCTTCTGGACAATCTCCAATGCCAGCACATCTTTTCTTAGATAAGGGGCTCAAAACTGCTCACAATATTTGAAGTCCGATCTGACCAAAGCTTCAGCATTGCATCCTTGCTTTTATATTTCGGTCCTCTCAAAATGAATGCTAACATTGCCTTTCTTTCCACCAACCTACAAGTTGACCTGCAGGGAATCTTGCACAAGGACGCTCAAGTCTCTTTGTACCTCTGATTTTTCTCTCTGCTCTTCCCCATTTAGAAAATAGTCTAAGCCTTTACTCCTTCCACCAAGTTTCATGTCCATACACTTCCCTTCACTATATTCCATCTGCCACTTCTTTGTTCATTCTCCCAATCTGTCTAAATACTTCTGCAGACTCCCTCCTTCCTCAACACTGCCTTCCTCTCCACTATCTTCATATCATCTACAAACTTGGCCACAAAGGCATCAACTTTGTCATCTAAATCATTGACCTATAATGTGAAAAGAAGCAGTTCCAATACCAGTCCCTGCAGAACACCACTTGTCACAAGCAGCCAACCAGTGAAAGCCCCCTTAATGCCTCCTACTAATTCGCCAAACTTCCATTCATGCTAGTATCTTTTCTGTAATAGCATGGGCTCTTATCCTGTTAAGCAGCTTTATGTGTGACACCTTGTCAAAGACATCCACTGACTCTCTTTTGTCTATCCTGCCTTTTATTTCCTTAAAGAATTCCAACAGAGTTGTCAGGCAATATTTCTCCTTTATAAGACTATGCTGACTGACCCATTTGATCATGTGCCTTCAAATATCCCAAAACCTCCAACCAACGGATTCTAGTGTCTTCCCAATTACTAAAGTCAGGCTAACTTGCCTATAATTTTCTTTCTTCTGCCTCTCTCCCTTCTTACAACTGAATAGCTTATGCATAGTTTTTGGAATCAACAAGTTTGGTGTAGGAGTCTTTTTATTATTTTTGACCATACATGAGTATCATTAGTACCTTTGGAACTTATGAAATGGTATTGAGTTGAGTAATTCTACGATTTTGATTGTGTGGCAAGGAATGGTGGTATTTTTTTCTTCAGTTAATGTGGGGCTTGAAGTTGAACTTGTAGGAGGTAGCACTTAAATAAATTTGATGAATTGTCCTTCTTGCTGGAAGTGCCTGCAAATTTTACATCAATGTAGTAGTCTCCATTTGGTGAAACTTATTAAAATTGGAGTATTGCAATATAGTTATTCCTTGGGAGAGGACTGGAATGAGACCTTGTTGAGTTAGTAGGCACGGCATAATTACATACTGTCACAAACAAGGGAAAATCTGCAGATGCTGGAAATCCAAGCAACACACATAAAATGCTGGAAGAACTCAGCAGGCCAGGCAGTATCAATGGAAAAAAGTATAGTCGACATTTTGGGCTGAGACCCTTTTGGCAGGACTGGAGAGAAAAAGATGAGGTATATATTTAAAAGGTGGGGGGAGGTGAGAGAGAAGCATGAGGTGATAAGTGAAACCAGGAGGAGGAGAGATGAAGTAAGGAGCTGGAAAGTTGATTGGTGAAAGAGATACAGGGCTGGAAAAGTTGGAGTCTGATAAGAGAGGACAAAAGGCCATGGAAAAAAGAAAAGCGAGGAGCACCAAAGGGAGACAATGGGCAGGCAAGGAGATAAGATGAGAGAGGGAAAAGGGGTTGGGGAATGGTGAAGGGGGGAAGGGCATTACCAGAAGTTTGAGAAATCGATTTCATGCCATCAGGTTGGAGGCTACCCAGACAGAATATAGGGTGTTGTTCCTCCAACCTTTGTATGGCCTCATCACAACCCACCCATAGGCTTGTAATAAATTGGGGAATAGTGGGATGAGGAAATGGCAGAAAAATAAAGATACTATGCTTGTCTTAATGCATGAAAATACTGAAATCCTCCTGGAATTAGTGGAGGTTCAGAGAAAATTAGGAGCTCCAATTGTGACTGTAATCAAAGTCACCAGAGAGACACTGAAACTGGTGATATAGAAGTTTTTATTTGTCACAGCAAGCAGGCACCATTCTGAAGACGTTCTCAGTAGAGGCTCACAAACTCAAAGTACGTCACAGTTTTATACCCTTAAGATCAATTGTCACAGTAGGTGATTCAATACAGTTTTAATAGTTTCAATGACATTGTTTATTTCAATGCTTTGGGTTGACAGTGCTTCCTTTGAATTGCACATCTGCAGTGGGAGACACTTCTGAATGTTCAAGTACTTTTTCTAATTGTAAGCTTCCCTGAAATTATGTACAATAGTGTAAAGTACTTAAACCCATATTTGCCTGGATTATGCAGGACAATTAACACAACTCTGTTGTTTGACGCATATATAAATGTCTCGTGCACCATTTTGCAAACCATATCTCTTCGTTTGTAGGCTAGTTTAACTTCAATTTACTGCTTGCAATTTACAATAAGAACTGAAGAATATTTCTTCTTGAATTATTACCTGCTCTATTCACATAACTCCAGAATACTCCCTAATTTACCCTCCTCTTGGCTCCTAGACAGAACTCTATGCCAGGAAGGCCAAACATTAAGGAGGACCTAATTAAGTAAAGCACCAAAACTACCCTTCTTTTGGGATCCCTTCCTCAATTACTAATCTATCATGTTGTTGTGTACCAACATCAACACTATCTAACATCCCTAATAGGCTATATTCTCTTTGCCCCATCAGTATCTTGATAGGTAAAACTCAGAAGTGGCTGTCAGTAGTTACTCTGTGCAGGGACACCAGTGGTAACTGAATCAGGTTCACAGGCAATAGTTCACATTCCATGCCAGAATCAGAATCAGGTTTAATATCACTGGCAACACACACAAAATGCTGGAGGAACTCTGCAGGCCAGGGAGCATCTATGGAAAAAAAGTATAGTTAACGTTTCGGGTTGAAACCTTTAGGCAGAATATCAGCGACATATGTCATGAAATTTGATGTCTTTGCGGCAGTAGTACAATGCAATACATAATAGAAAAAAAAATTGTGAATTACAGTAAATATATATAGTTAAATAAGTAGTTCAAAAATAGAAATAAAAAATAGTGAGGTAATGTACATAGGTTCAATGTCGATTCAGAATTTGGATGGCAGAAGGGAAGAAGCTGTGGGCCTTCAGACTTCTGTACTTGCTTCTTGGTGGTAGCAATGAGAACAACGCATGATCTGGGTGATGGCGTTCCTTGATGATGGACACCACCTTTTTGAGGCATCACTCCTTGAAGATGTCCTGGATTCTACAGAGGCTAGTCCCCATGATGGAGCTGACTAAGTTTACAACTCTCTGCAGCTTATTTTGACCCCCCATACCATATGGTGATGCAGCTAGTTAGAATGCTCTCCATGGTACATCTAGAGAAATTTACAAGTGTCTATGATGACATACCAAATCTCCTCAAACTCCTAATGAACTATAGCTGCTGTCATTTCTTTTTTGTGGCTACATTGATATGTTGAGTTCAGGTTAGATCCTCAGAGATATTGACACCCAACAACGTGAAACTGCTCACCCTTTCCACTTTTGTTCTCTTCATGAGGACTGATGTGTGTTCCCTCATCTTACCCTATCTGAAGTCCACAATCAGTTCTTTGGTTCTACTGATGTTAAGTGCAAAGTTGTGGCTGCAACACCTCTCAACTAGCTGATATATCTTGCTCCTGAAAGCCTTCTTGTCACCATCTGAAATTCTGCCAACAATGATTGTGTCATCAGCAAATTTATAGATGGCGTTTGAGCTGTGCCTAGCCACATGTTCATGGGTGTAGAGAGAGTAGAGCAGTAAGCTAAGCACACACCCCTGAGGTGTGCTAGTGTTGATTGTCAATGATGTGGAGATGTTATTTCCGATCTGCACAGATTGTGGTCTTCCAGTTAGGAAATCGAGGATCCAATTGCAGCTGGAGGTACAGAGTTCCGGGTTGTGGAGCTTTTTGATTAGAACTATAGGAATGATTGTGTTAAATGTTGAGCTGTAGTCAATAAACAGCATCCTGACATAGGTATTTGTATTGTCCAGATGATCCAAGGCTGTGTGAAGAGCTGATGAGATTGCATCTGCTGTAGACCTAGTGTGACAATAGACAAATCGCAGTTAGTCCAGGTCTTTGCTGAGACAGGAGTTAATTCTAGCCATAACCAATCTCTCAAAGCATTTTATCACCATAGATGAGAGTGCTATTGGGTGATAGTTGTTAAGAAAGCTCACCCTGCTCTTCTTGGGGACTGGTATTATTGTTGCCCTTCTGAAGTAGGTGGGAACTTACGACTGTAGCGAGGATAGATTGAAAATGTCTTTGAATACCCCCACCAGTTGGTTGACACTGGTTTTCAGAGCCTGACCAGGTATTCCATTGGGGCCTGTCGCCTTGCTTGAGTTCACTTTCTTGAAAGGCAGCCTGATGTTGACCTCTGAGACAGAGATCACTGGGTGACTGGGTGCTGCAGGGATCTTCATAACCATGACAGAAGGTTATCAGAATAATCTGACAAGTCTCTCAGTCCCTTTGATTGATGTTTAGGATGGTTTGTGGTGGTCTCTGTTTGAATGGCTGCAAGGACCTCACCCTGGTAGTCCACCCTCCTGAAATGTCCTTTTGATAGCCTGCCTGACCACTGAAAGTGCCCAGCTCATTTGTGTTCACTCCCATTCTAGGCTGAGTGGCTGCCTTGAGATGCTGTGCGCAATTCTTCTCTCTCTCAGTCTGCCTTGCTATCAAAGTTGTGGATCTTGATGTTTCTGCCATAACTTGGATCCTTTCCCATCTATTTTCCCTATTCTTATCTATATAATTAATCATCTACCTCCCAGAACCAGTCTTCATTACAAAGTACAGATACCATTATCCTTTAACACTTTATGCACAGCTTGCTGACACTGTTTGTGTCTTCTGCATTTGTATGTCTGTTCTCTTTTATCTGTGGGTCTGCTTCCATCAGATGTGCTCAGATGTGATGTAGTAAGCTATTGTTCATCATTTAGATTCTTTGTAATGACACTGTTAATGGATGGACTTGATCCTTGTTCTGTCTGTGAGGGAAACAAGACTGTGTCCACTGGCTGCCTCGCTCAGTCTGTACGCAGACAGAGTTGTCATTTGTCAGAAGCATCACCTGTGTTACTATCCACTGGGAATGAACCCTACCTTTGCAGGCAGCTCTCTTACCATGACTTGGTCACCTGACTGTACGAGGACTATCTTACCTTCCTCAGGCTCTCTTTGAACAGCAATATCTTGCTGCTTTTGCTTGATCCCTCAACATGTTAACCCAATTACAATGGTCCTTTACATTTCCATATAATCTGACTAAATTGGCTCCGGTAGCTTTTTCCTGTACACTTTCAATTTCTGTTGACTTTTTCCTCTATTGCTCTCTTTGCTCTATAATCTGCACTTGTATTTCCTTTCTGAATCTTTCTCTCCCCTTTCTGGTAAGCCTTTAATTGCTGCTGTCTCTACAGGCAGCTCTACTGCTTCTAACACTTCTTGCTTGTGTTTGTCCCCTACCCTTGGGACTTCCTGACATAATTCACACACATTGTCATGTATCTTGACCCTACTTGAGGTTGCTACTCTGTGAATCATACATGTTTGCTGTCTCTGTCTTGCCCATGTTATTTCTCCCTTTCCTGTAAGAATGATTAGCTTCTGCCTTACTTAGAGTGTCTATCCCCAGACCTCATTGTTGGGCACACCCAAAGTTTTGCAGGAAGCTGCACTCCCTCAATCTCAAGTACATGAGGCTCATTTCTCCTTGCTCTCATTGTTTCATCCCCTGCACTGGTAATGTAAATTACCTCTCCAGTTTGGGCAAGGGTAGATCAGATATCAATACTGATGGCCCTGTATCCACTAACATTTCACATTGTTGACTCCCACTGCAATTTGCCTAGTGCCACAATAGGTCTACAGTGGATGCAATCTCATTGGCTCTTCACATGGCCTTTGATCACCTGGACAACCCTGATACCTATGTCAGGATCAGGCTGCTGTTTATTGAATACAGCTGAGCATTTAACACAATCATTCTTACAGTTGTCATCAAAAAGCTCCAGATCCTGGACCTCTGTACCTCCTCTTGTAACTGGATTTCCGGTTTCCCCACCAGAAGACCACAGTCTATGTGGATCGGAAAAACCATTTTAAGTTTGCTGATAATCAACACTGGCACATCTCAAGGATGTGTGCTTAGGCCCACTGCTCTACTCTCTCTACATCCATGACTGTGTGGCTAGGCATGGCTCAAGTGCCATCTGTAAATTTGCTGCTAACACAACTGTTGTTGGCAGAATTTCAGATGGTGATGAGATGTACAGAAGTGAGATAGATCAGCTTGTTGAGTGATGTCGTAGCAACAACCTGCACTCAATGTCAGTTAAGACCAAAGAATTGATTGTGGACTTTGAAAAGGTTAAGATGAGGGAATACACACCAGTCCTCATCAAGGAATCAAATGTGGAAAGGGTGAGCAATTTCAAGTTCCTGGTGTCAATGTCTCTGAGAATCTGTCCTAGGCCCAACATATTTATGGAATTACAGAGAAGGTATAACAGTGGCTATATTTCATTAGGAGTTTGAGGAGATTTGGTATGTCACCAAAGATATTCACAAATTTTTACAGATATATCGTGGAGAGCATTCTAACTGGCTGCATCACCATCTGGTATGGGGGGGGCACTGCACAGGGTCGAAATAAGCTGCATCACCCAGCACATGCCCTCTTCTCATTGATACCATCAGGGTGAAGGTACAGGAGCCTGAAGGCACACACTCATGGGTCAGGAATGGATTCTTTCCCTCTGGCATCAGACTTATGTATGACATTGAATCCATGAACACTACCTGACTACTTTTTTCCCCTCCCTTTTTGCACTACTTATTAAATTTAATTTAAAAAAATATGCTTCCTACTGTAATTTAGTTTTTTATTATTATATATTGCAATATTGCTGCTGCAAAACAACAAATTTCATGACATATGCCAGTAGTATGAAACCTGATTCTGATTTTGATTTTAATAAACTTGTCTATATCCGTGGGTGACGAGTACTGACAATGGTACTTGCTGCAAGCTATTTGACTTGGATGCTGTTTTCACTAGCTCTATAATCTAGTCAGCAATGAAATCGAGCTGTGAGGGTGCTGCTTTCATATCTGCTTGTTTTGGTGGGTGACTCTCACACCTGTCTCTCCTTTTACGACACTGTCTCAAACTTTGGCCTGTTAGGCCACAGCTGTTACACATCATCTCATTCTATATCTGTTTTGGCAGTTTCTTGCTAGGTGCCCCAGTTGCTAGCATACAAGTCAAGGTCGATCCCACTACTAAACCCAAATCTAAATCTTCCTGGTGGCCTGAGCTGAGGCCTTCCTTCAGCATTTTCAGGAAGACTGGATCATCCCTCCCTGCATTGTCCAACCCAGAGTATTCATCAAATGCTCGATATTTACAGTCTAAATAATCCCCCTACATAATCATCAGCTCTCTGAACTGCCAACATTATCATTCCCCAGTTACTCTCACCGTCAGTCGTTGCCTTACTTCCTCCTTATTACAGCTGCTCCCACTAGTTGCCCATGTACCATTCCACCCTCCGTGAGCCATATTATCCCACATACTACTAGGGCATTTTGTTTTATTAACACGTGAATTTCAATATTTATCTTCAAGCTTGCGCCAAAATTCTGAATTCCCACAAGCAACTAGGTGAGTGCAGCTCAGACAAAATGCTGTGCTTCTCCCCGGGGTGAAGGGTCTATGAATGGTGTTAATCAATGTCAAGGGTTGGCTCTGGTCATCAGGATTCTCGACTTCTTGTCTGACCTCAGTAGGTACCATCCTAACAGATATACCTGGGTATAACCTCTCCCTTAAGTATTTCCACACTAATTCCTATATTAAGCAAAATGTAAGGGATGGATAAAAAATTAATCAGTACATATTTGAAACCACTGAGTATGTACTCTGTGCCATTGAACTCATGATATCTTTGTTGTATTCTTTTCAATATAATACACACACCCCTCTGGCATCCTGAACAGTGAGTCTCCACCTTTCACAACTGGTGGCCAACTCACCAAGCTACACAAAACTGTCTGAAAGCTGGTACCTTATGCAAATACACATGCATGCACACGCACTTTGTAGGCCTGAACAGATTTAAGCATGGGGTGCTACTCTTAAAAATACTCATCCCCTTAGACTGCTGAAGTTGCTGGCTACAGAGTGGGTCACAAATGTATCTCGAATGAGCCCCCAAATGTTGCGACTGTGATTGAAGTCACCAGAGGGACACTGAAGCTGGTGATATAGAAGTCTTTATTCATCACAGCAAGCAGGCACCGTTCTGGAGATACTCAGTAGAGGCTCACAAACTTATTACATGATATACAGGTGTTCCCCCGCTTTTCGAACGTTCGCTTTACCAAACCTCACTGTTATGAAAGATCTACATTAGTTCACTGTTTTCACTAACAGAAGGTGTTTTCACTGTTACGAAAAAAGACAGCGCGTGAAAAAAAATCAGCGCGCGCCTCGAGCAGCCGCTGCTCCCGGGATTCGGAACAGCATTCTCGCTGGCATTGCTGCCTGTGAGCATCTGTGTTTATGTCGATTTATTTTGAGCAGCCGTTTGCAAGATGAGTTCTAAGGTATCGGAAAAGCCTGAAAGAGCTCGTAAGGGTGTTACACTTAGCGTAAAACTAGACATAATTAAGCGTTTCGATTGTGGTGAACGAAGTAAGGACAAAGTGAGTTTGGCTTGTGGAAGTTGACGAAGATGATGTTGAAGTGATTTTGGCATCCCGTGACCAAGAACTGATAGATGAAGAGCTTATGCAATTGGAAGAGGAAAGGATAACAATCAAAAACAAATACAGTAGTGAAAGTGAAGTCGCCCAGGAACTGAACGTGAAGCAGCTGCGTGAGATTTTTGCTGCAATGGTAAAGTATGACTTTAATTTTGAGAAGGTACGTCGGTTTAGGGCATATTTGCAGGATGGTTTGAGTGCTTACAAAGAACTGTATGATCTAAAAATGCACGAGGCTAATCAGTCAAACAAGCCTTCCACATCAGCCACAGTAGACGACGAACCTCGATCTTTGACATCGAGGCAGGCAGACATAGAAAAAGATGACCTGCCTGCCCTGATGGATGATGAGATGACACCTCAGTGTCCCACTACCCCAACCCCCGGGCTGCGGACTGATACATTGCCGCGGAGAATGCAGCAGTAGCCGGGAGGCACACAGCACATCTTCAAGAAAAAAAGCCGAAATAAACAAGCTAATTAATTAGGTGCCGCCCAGCACGTAAATGTCGGCCCAGGTCAGAGGCAATTGCTGATTGTGTCGTCTCTGATCTGGGCCAACATTTACATGCCGGGCAGCACCTAATTAATTAGTTTGTTTGTTTCGGCTTTTTTCTTAAAGTTGTGTTGGGTGCGTCCCAGCTACCGCTGTACCCCTGCATGCTTTGCGGATCGGTATCGGTTCACTGCCCGGAGGGTGGGGGCCACTGCACCACCCCAACCTCCGACGGCTCAGCCTAACACACCATTATCAGTGTGCTCGGCGTTGTCCCAGTCCCGGTAAGTGAAACTACACTATACATACATTATTTCTACTTTATATTGGCTGTGTATTTTTACGTGTTATTTGGTATGATTTGACAGCTTCATAGCTTAAAGGTTACTGGACAGCGCTTGCGTAAGATTTTCGCTACCGAGAACAGTGCAGCAATGATTGTGGAAAAGTATTTCTACTTTATACAGGCTGTGTATTTATCATATCATTCCTGCTTTTACTATATGTTACTGTTATTTTAGGTTTTATGTGTTATTTGGCATGATTTGGTAGGTTATTTTTGGGTCTGCGAAGGCTCACAAATTTTTCCCATATAAATTAATGGTAATTGCTTCTTCGCTTTACGACATTCCGGCTTACGAACCGTTTCATAGGAACGCTCTACCTTCAGATGGCGGGGGAAACCTGTATCTTTAAGATCAATGGTAACAGTAGGTGATTCAATACATTTTCAATTGTTCAAATGGCATTGATTACTTCTGTATTGACAATGCTTCCTTTGAATTGCACGTTCACAGTGGGAGACAACCCTGAATGTTCAAATATCTTTACCAGTTTCAAACTTGGCTGAATTTAGTTCCAATGGTGCAAATTACCTAAACCCATATTTGCCTGGATTGCTGCAGGTTAATTAACACAACCCCATTGTCTGACACATATCCAAATGTCTCATGCTCACCATTTTGCAAACCTTAGTCTCTTAGAATGAGAAAATCTGCAGATTCTGGAAATCAAAGTAATACACACAAAATGCTGGAGATACTCAGCAGGCTAGGAAGCATCGATGCAAAAGAGTGAACAGTCAACATTTTGGCCCCAGACCTTTCATCAGGACTTGTAGATGGTGGATACTCCAGTAATCTTCGGAAATTGCAGAGATGCTAGTACAGTTTCTGGATATTAGAAGACAGTGAATAAGCTCAATGGCCACTTTATTACATACAGAAATGTAACCTGCTGTGGTCTTTTGGTACTGTAGCTCATCGGCTTCATGGTTCAATATGTTATGCATTCAGAGATGCTTTTCTGCACACCACTGTTGTAAAGTGTGGGTATTTGAATTACTGTCACCTTCTTGTCAACTTGAACCAGTCTGGCCATTCCCTTCTGCCCTCTCATTAACAAGGCATTTCCGCGCACAGAACCTTTGGTCACTGGATGTTTTTTTTTGTTTTTTTGCACCATTCTCTGTAAACTCTAGAGACTGTTGTTCCTATAAATCCCAGGAGATCAGCAATTTCTGAGATACTTAAATTATGGTCAAAGTCACTTAGATCACATTTCTTTCCCACTTTGATGTTTGGTCTGAACAACAACTGAACATCTTGACCATGCTTTCATGCTTTTATGCATTCAGTTGCTGCCATGTGATTGGCTGATTAGATATTTGCATATTAACAATAAGGGGCACAGAATACCTTATAAAGAGGCCACTGATTGTATATGCTGCTGAAAAGGCAAGTGAGGAAAAAAATCGGAAATTTTAAACTTTGTAAACTAATAATACTATTGAGCAGTCAATATAGATTCTTGAAAGTGAAAAAATGTTTATATAATGCATATGAGGAAAAGTTAAATTCATGCAATTTATATTCATTAATTTTTGGAAGAATGATGTGCTGCAGAACTAAGATACAGTGAAAATCTTTGTTTTGAATGCCATCCAGGCAGGTTATTCCAAACATAAGTACATTGAGGTAGTACAAAAGGAAAAACTATAACAGAATGTAGAATGTAGTTTACAGGAAAAAAATGCAGTGCCAGTGATGGGCAAGTGCAAGATCATAACGAGGTAGATTGTGACATCAAGACTATTTTGATTGTACAAGAGTCTTATAACAGCATGATCAAAGCTGTCCTTGAGCCTAGTGATAAGAGTTTTGAGTTTCGTGTTTTCTGCCCATTGGGGGTGGGGTGGGGTGAAGAAGGTAAGTTGGCTCTTTTATTGTATTGACTTCTTTTCTGAGATAGCTGGAAATGTTGATGGTTAGTGGAGGAGAGACTGGTTTTCTTGATGGATTTGCTGTGTTTATAGTCCTCAACAATTTCTTGTGGTCTTGGACAGATAAAACCACAAAAAGTTGCACTGATATAACTGTAACATGGGCAGATACTTAAGAATATGTAAAGTTGACAGGTATATGCTAATCACAACAAGCAGGATAAATCTAACCTCAAGTTATTGCAATCACTCTATCCTCAGTTATATGAAATGTATTTGAAGGCATCATTGTCAATGTTATAGGCTAGCATTTACAAATAACAAGTTGTTAATTCTCTGTTTGGTTTCTGCCCCTTTCCTGTAAAGCTAATTTTATATGTGCTGAATATTATTCTTTGGACTTAAAAATAATTAAAGTATTTTATTTTGCTTTTAAACTATTGGTTATGATATTTAATTTTCTGTATATGTCTACGGTCCAATCTTTTAAAAGGTCTCTGTTAAACAGGAAAGATTTCTGTTTAAAAGATCAAATTAAGAACAATTTGCACCTGTTTAGTAACGGTCTGTCAGAACTCTGTAACTTGATTGACTGTTCAGCATGTTTGATCACATTATTGTCTTTGGGAGTTAAGAATTCCCTAGAGAATGTACCTGGCAGCAACTTGCTTCAGGAAAGGAGATGCATGTTGCAGAGCCTACTTAGGCTACTTGCACACCAGACCTGTTAAATCCGTAACCGAAGCTTTTTCTCTTCATTTTGACCCTCCGTCCACACTGAAACAGCGTTTTCCTCCCCCGAAAATGAAGTTTTTCTAAAACGCTCTCCAGAGTGTGTAAATTTGAAAATGTTGATTGTGCAGAGCAGTGTGGACGGGGCAACCAGAGATTTTTAAAAACACTGTCATGACGTGCCGGAACAGATGGTGGCGGCAGTGCAACATTTCATTGTTTTCTTGAATGCAACTCCCCACACAACCTAACAATTTCAGAACAGGCGGCAATGAGACTGAAGCCAGAAGAGTTAGAAACATACTCACCAAATACTTTGACCCATAACTTACTGAATAAATAAGTTATACTCACTTTGCCCTGTTTTCTGTCCTTGCTTATATGAAGGTGGTTTACCTATTTATGCAAGTACTTCTCTGATAATAGATGTGTAACAGCCTAATGTAACATTGTATGGAAATACAAGATAACACTGATGCAGAGATGTTTTATACATTTAACAAGGTGCTTTATCAGCCGGGTCATACTGTCAGTTCCCTCTATATGCTCCAGTATTTGCTTTTTTTAGTTTCAAGTCCTCCTGCGCGAAAGCCAACAGCTGTCCCTCGTTTGGCAATTTCCTTTTAAGTTTTTCTAGTCTGTAACTACACAAACATGCACTTTCACAGTGAGATTCGACACCAAACATGTCACTTGTTTTCTGTAGATGTGTCCTGTGCATGCCCAGTAGGAGGAGATTCGCCCAAATACCCGTTTTAATGTGGACGGAGGTATTTTCAAAAACGCTTGGTGTGGACGCCTATCGTTTTTACGTGAAACCGGCGTTTTCAAAATTATCCGGTCTAGTGTGGACGTAGCCTTAGTGGGAGGGTATTTGTGAATCTAGAAGCAAGTACTGTCACTTTCAATTCACTGAAATGTCTGAGCTGATATTCTGGAAAGTTTACTGCATTGCCATGTTGCAGGATGGTAACATTTGATATATACTTTTCATGTTAACTGTGTATTAAGTTCCTTTATTGAGTAAACTTTTATGTGATCTGTTGAGGAAACAAGAAGAATAAACATCTGTCATTTCTTATAAGTTTTAACTGTAACATTTCATTGTTTAGCTCAGTATAATTTAGATTTCAATTTCAAGAAACTGTAGTATGAATAGTGTCTGCATTAACCTGTGAAATTGCATAAACACTGCAGAAATATTTTACTAAATATGTATTGATAACATAGAAAATACCTGCTTCTATAGCATTTTGTTTTGTGTTATTTGGTTACTGTGTTTTGCTGCAACTGCTCATGTTATTTTCTTAAGTTGAAACTAAAATGTTATTTTCTAATTTTAGATATGTTTATGAAGGAATTCCTGTATCAGAGGTGATTCAGGAAAATTTCCAGGATAGTATTAAGTTATTACCACCACTTTCACCAGAATATTTGTATGAATGGCAAAGAATTGCAGAATATTACGTGGAGAGACCTAGACTGATACTTTTGGGAAAATCGGTAGGCAATTAAAGCAATAATTTTATTTCTTTAACCTCATGAAAATATAAAATTGTAATAAATGGTAAGCTTTGATTGTTTTCAGAAGTGATGTACAGTTTTTTAAAAATTATTGTTCAGTAAAATACCATCTTAAAAAGTTACTACACAGGAGCTCATAACATTGGGTGTAATGTATCAACTTAAACAGAAGGTTGGCAAAAGAACAGAAATAATATGGAGACAAGAATTAATATCTTCTCTCACTTGTGAATCATTATAATTCTCTACTCCAGGAAATGGAGTCTGAATGACTGAATGTATTCAAAATGACACATTTTCTTCCATAGTTGCAGTCATTGTTAGTGGGAAACAAACAGGTAGGTGGTGCTTCCAAGATCGGATCTCCCATGATTACATTGGATGGTGAAGTAGGCATAAGGGGACATACAGTATAGTCTACTCACTCTCCTTTTGTAATGCTTTCAATTAAGGTTATTTATTGAAAGTTAGAGGTATTCTTTGTGTATGAAGAACTACACAGTTATTACAGACCCAGGAACTGCAGCAAAGCATGGCCTCTTATCCAAGAATCTTTTGTTCCAGCAAACCTCTATGGACTATTCTTATAACCCACAGAATAACTGTAATGTAATACTGTACTGTACTAATCAAGACTATAGACTTAAAACCGCACTGCTCCTACTTTTGAAAAGACAGGAATGTTGTTTATTCATATCCAGTACAGTTGCAGATATAACCATATCATGGGTTGCCTTGTGCTGTTGAACCTTTGTAACAGGATAAGTGTGATTGAAGACAGAAAGGACTGAAAATTCTGGATTTTGGAGCAAAAAAAACATCCTGCTGAAAGAATATAGCAGACCAGGTACCATCTGTGGAAGCAAAGGGATGGTTGACATTTTTGGTTGAGTACATGCATCAGTTGGGCAGGTCATTTGCAGATGTCAAAGAACAGATATCTATGATGTATGACAAACAAGAGAAAATCTGCAGATGCTGGAAATCCAAACAACACACACAAAATGCTGGAGGAACTCAGCAGGCCAGGCAGTATCTAGAAAATAGTAGGTTCAATAGGTTCAAAAGGTACATTTAATGTCAGAGAAATGTATACAATGTACTTCCTGAAATTCTTTTCCTTTGCAAGCATCTATGAAAACAGAGGAGTTCCTCAAAGGATGAATGACAGTTAAACATTGGAACCCCAAAGACCCCCTCCAGCTCCCCCCTCACATGCACAAGCAGCACAAAGGCCATGACCCCCCTCCCCCACCAGAAAAAAGCATCAGCACCCTTCACCGAACACTCAAGCATGCAGCCAAAGCATCAATAAAGACACAGGCTTGCAGTACCCCAAAGATTACAGTATTTGTTCACCCGGTAATTTGACATACCAATGTCTGTCTCTGTCTCTGTCTCTGTCTCTGTCTCTGTCTCTGTCTCTCTCTCTCTCTCTCTCTCTCTCTCCCTCCCCCTCCCCCTCCCCCTCCCCCTCCCCCTCCCCCTCCCCCTCCCCCTCCCCCTCTCCCTCTCCCCCTCCCCCTCCCCCTCCCCCTCCCCCTCCCCCTCTCCCCCCCTCTCCCCTCCCCCTCCCCCTCCCCTCCTCCTCTCTCCCTCTCCCTCTCCCTCTCTCCCTCCTCCCCTCCTCCTCTCTCCCTCTCCTTCCCCCTCTCTCCCTCCTCCCCTCCCCCTCCCCCTCCCCCTCCCCCTCCCCCTCCCCCTCCCCCTCCCCCTCCCCCTCCCCCTCCCCCTCCCCCTCCCCCTCCCCCTCTCCCTCTCCCTCTCCCTCTCTCTCCCTCCCCCCCCCAATAAGGGAAAAAGAGGTGTCCCCATTTCACAGCGAGGGGGAAGACATAACAAACAACTCGGTGATTTATGGTGTTATAAGTCTGTTGTGTTGCTTTTTCTGAGTTCTGCGCTCAGAGAGCTCAGGCGTCCAGATACATAGCTAGCCTGGTTCTCATGATGCCCTTGTTGTCCCATGATGCCTCAGTCAGGGACACCGCCTTGAATCAGCCCGCCTCCAGAGCCATGAAAATCCGGCACCCTGATGGCGTGCTGGTCTTCCAGCCTGTGTCCTTGGCATATCAAAAAGCAGCCGGTTGTGGGGCCCTGAGAGCGGGTCCTATTCCCACGAAGAACCAAAGTCAGCGTGTAACTCCAGGTCAGGGTCTTCAAAAGAACCTTGAAAAGGGAAAAAAAAAGAAATATCATAGATAGAAATAGAGCTGTTTCTACGCAAGCAAAGGAATCACTGTTTAGCGCCATCATGACTTCGCGCTGCCCTCCGTCACAGTCGACGTTTTGGGCCAAGACCCTTTAGCAGGTCCTGGAGACCCTTCAGCGGGTCACAAATGATGCAGACTAGTGCCGTTTAGCTATAGCTGGTTGCATAAGATTGACACAGCTCATCAACTACTCTTATGCTGCCAAATCTTTCCAAAAAGTTAGTTTAAGATAAAATACATGACACGCAGAAAAGGAGTTGGTCTCTCTGACTTTCTGCAGTAAAGTAACAGAACACAATGTTCTATTTTCATTTTTAAGTTGTGATATCATTGGCATTTTTGATATTATTGCTCATCCTAATGGTAGTATTAGTATTAGTGTGGCACTTGGCCAAGTGTTGGGCTCATGATCTGAAGGTCTTGGGTTTGAGTCTCGGCTAAGGCAGTGTGTTGTGTCTTTGAGCAAGGCATTTAAGCACACACTGCTCCAGTCCACCGAACTGAAAATGTGTACCGGCAAATGCTGGGGGTTAACCTCGCAATAGACTGGCATCCTATCTGGTGTGTGGGGGGGGGGGGGGGATAGTTTTGTACTCTCAGTCGCTTTACACCACAGAAACCGGCATAAGCACTGGCCTGATGGGCCACAAAGGCTCGGGACAGACTTTGACTTTTGAATGTAGTGATGAGTCTCTTCTTGAAACATTGTTTTTACACTATAATTATGTTATTAAAAGCTTACTAGCCTACTTCAGAGGGCAATTAAGAGTCAATCATAGTACTGTGGAATGGAGACACAGAGAGGGCAAATGGAGTGAAGGAGTAGTTATGATGAAATTTATCACAATCTAGTAGTTTGTAATCATATTACCAAAGTTGGTCTTTAAAAAAATTTGGATTATTTAATCAACCATAAATTCCAATATACTGTGTTGAGAATTGAAATTTCTTCTTTGGATTGTTAGTCTAGGTCTATAAATTATCTGGTTTTGTATTCACTATGTTCCATTTCTTCTGCTCGGTATCTTTCTGAATTTCTGTGTAACACTACAAAAAAAAATTATCTGATGCCTGGCTCAGTTCTCTTCCCAACAATTTCTCCAGCCTTAACTATTTTCATCAATCTAAACCCTTAATATATTCTCAGAATCATAATCAGTTTATTATCACTGACATATGTCTTGAAATTTGTTGTTTATAGTAGCAGTACAGGACAAGACATAACAAATTACTATAAGTTACCATAATAAATAAATAAACAAACAGTGCCATAGAGGAATAGCAAGGTAATGTTCATGAGTTCATTGACCATTCAGAAATCTGATGCCACAGGGAAAGAATTTGTTCATAAAACATTGAGTGTGTGTCTTACGGCTCCTGTACCTCCTTCCTGATTGTATTAATGGAAAGAGGGCATGTTCTGGATGGTGAGGGTCATTAATGATGGGTACCGCCTTTTTGAGGCACTGTCCTTTGAAGACGTCCTCAGTGGTGGGGAGGGTCATACTTGTGATGGAGCTGGCAAACTCTACAACCCCTTGCATACTCTTTCAGCTTTGTCCATTGGAGCCTCCATACCAGGTAGTGATGCAACCCATCAGAATGCTCTCCATGATATATCTGTACAAATTTGCTTGAGTCTTCGGTGACTTATAAAATCTCGTCAAGTTCTTAATAGGTAGAGCTACTGTTGTACCTTCTTCATGATTGTATCAATGCGCTGGGCCCAGGAAATTGGAGCTATTCACTCTGACCTCTGAATGTGCATTGATGTGTGTTCTTCCTGAATTCTACATCAACTCCTTGAGCTTGCTGGCATGGAATATGGGGTTTTTGTTGTGATACTACTCAATCAGCTGTTCTATTACGCCTCCTTGTTGCCAGCTATGATTCTGCCAACAACACCAGTGTCATGAAGTTTTCCATTCTGTAATTTTCCTTTTGTGGTTTACAAGCAGATGAGCTAATTCCAAATTTCTGAGTTGAAATTCATATCGGCAAGGCCACTCACTACACATTCCAGACCAGGGTAACATTTAGGAGCTGAATTAGCATATTTGGCCCCTAGAGTCTGCTTTGTTTATCATTCAATCATGGATTTTTTTTTTCAACTCCATTCTTCTGGGTTCTCCTTGTAATCCTTAACTCCTTTACCATTTGAGAACCTATCAATTTCTACTTTAGTACGCACAATGACTTGGCCTCAGCAGCCCTACGCAGCTGAAGAAATTCCTCCCTATCTCAGTTTTAAAGGGGTGTCCCTTTATTCTGAATTTGTGCCTTAGATCCTATACTCTTCTACTAATGGAAACATTCTTTCCATGTCTACTTTGTCCATCCTTTTAGTGTTCAGTAAGTTTCAGTGAGACTCCTCTTCCTTCTGAACTCCACTGAGTACAGGCCTAGAGCCATCAAACACTCTTCTATTCTGCCACTGTCTGCCGACTGAATAACATTTCTGCTTTATTTTCCTTTTGATTATATTTTTTTTTCAATTTCTCCGTTTACACATTCTGGAATTTCAATTTAAAACATTTTTTTCCTTTCACATTTAACTGTTAGTCTTTCTCCCATTTTACCTCCAAGTTATCCTTTTGTTTCTTGAGGAAGAAGCGATCTCATGCAGGCAACTAATAACTTTGGGAGAAATAAATGATGAGATATAGGGTTGTAGTTGAAGAATTAATACTTAAATATTAGGCGTTGTTAGGTTAGTGGAGACACCTTAAATATTCAAGAAAATATTTTAAAAGGAGGAAATTTATGGAACAGAAATGTATTTATTAATAAGATTGTTAATAATCCATATTCTTCAGGGCCATGAGAATTTTGGACTGAAGCACAGTGGAAAGGGATCTAAAGGCAAAACAAATACATATAAAATGAGATGGTGTTTAAATTAAATGGAGGAATGTGGAAGAAACCCTATTTTACATTTGAGGAGCATATTTTGGATACTTCATTGGGTTTGATTTTAAAGGGAAATGCAAGCATTACTGCAAGTAAAGTGTAGAGAAGTTAGGGGTTTCCATTAATGTATAAGACCATCTGATTTTGAAATATGCTCACAGCTCTTTGCTATTTTTACGGTTGTACCCCATTGTTGGACAACATATGTCATCCGAGAGGTAATGTTGCAGCTACGTAGGACCCTGGTCAGACCCCACTTGGAGTACTGTGCTCAATTCTGGTCGCCTCGCTATAGGAAGGACATGGAAACCATAGGAAGGGAACAGAGGAGAATATTGCCTGGATTGGGGAGCATGCCTTATGAGAATAGGTTGAGTGAACTCGGCCTTTTCTCCTTGGAGTGATGGAGGATGAGAGGTGACTTTATAGAGGTGTACAAGATAATGAGAGGCATTGATCATGTGGATAGACAGAGGCTTTTCCCCAGGGTTGAAATGGTTAGCATGAGAGGGCATAGTTTTAAGGTGCTTGGAAGTAGGTACAGAGGAGATGTCAGGGGTAAGTTTTTTACGCAGAGAGTGGTGAGTGCGTGGAATGGGCTGCCAGTGGAGGTGGAAATGATAGGGTCTTTTAACAGATTCCTGGATGGCTACATGGAGCTTGGAAGAATAGAGGGCTATGGGTAAAGCCTAGGTAGTTCTAAGGTAGGGACATGTTTGGCACAGCTTTGTGGGCCAAAGGGCCTGTATTGTGCGGTATGTTTTCTATGTTGCTATGTTTCTATTCATTTTGGGGTTGCAGGGTTGCACCAATCCACCTTAGAAACCTGGAGTTCTTCAAAAATTTTTGTGTTATTGTCTAGTTTTATTAATTGCTTTGCTTTGAATGTTTGAGCTTTGTTTTAATTTTTGCAAAAAAAGATTAGTACATTTTAAAATATTAACTTGAATCATTTTAAATAGTTTTGGAAAGCTTCTGTCTACCAATTAAATTCAATGTTGCCCTGCTTTAAACAACTTGCTAAACTATTGTGGATAGCAAAACTGAGTGTTAGTTTTTCTAAAGTTTCATGTGTGGGTCTTGATCTGGCCCTCGTTTACCTCTTCCATAATCTCCTTCCTCCTCTGCATTGTTTCACATCATGGCATTCATAGATGGAAGCCTGATTTGTCATCAATGCTTAGGTTTGCAGTTTGGAAATTGCAATCGATAGTGTTCATACCACACAAGTTAAGTTTAGGAGGTAAGCACTGAGTTCAGATAAGTTATTACTCACTTCAAAATATAGTGCATTGTGTTTTGAACAATTAATTTTACTCTGAAATTATGTGATATTGTAATTAAGTAAAGATAGAGTTTTCAACATTTTGATATATTACTGCCATTCTTTGCTTTTACAATAGTTTTTTGCATAGATATTTGACTCTTTGTATTTGTTTTGAATAGATGAAAATCCACAAAGATGCAACAAAGCTGTTTTGGACACCAGCATTTCCCAAGTTTGCAGTTCCTATTTCATATATACAGGAAATCCTATACCCAAAGTTGCAAATGGAATTGGTAATAAGAAAAAAAAATCAGATATTGTGCTTTTTTTTCCATTTTGTTATTTTTTTATTAGAGATTTGGATGTAAAGCTTGTATTATTACTAACAGATAGATGAATTAAACAAAGATAAATGGAATTAATGATGTCTGGTTTAACCTAATCTTTGACTACTGAAAACTAATATAGATTCAGGAAGTTCAATAGTGTCTCTTTCTTCCGTAGTTTTACATTTCTCAAATGTGTGTCCTGGAAATGGTAACTAGATGCCTGGGTTCAGTTTATTAACTGATTTCATTGAATTATTGTATGATATAGCAAAGAAAGGTGTCACTTGGGCCACATGTCTATTTTTGAAAAGCTATGCAAAAAAAAACAACTCAAAATGGAAGTAAAAACAAAATTGCAGATGCTGGAAATTTGAAGTAAGGACAGAACATACTGGGAACATCCAACACGTCAGGCAGAATCTATGGAAGAAGACGGTTAACATTTCAGGTCTGAGACCTCTTCATTAGAACCGGTCACTTGCATAGAGGGTCTGGTGGAGAAAAAAGAATATCTTTAATAAGATGAGACCAAATAGGGTTCATGGCAGTTCGATGCAGATTATGCTTCTTTATCTGTGTTATGTGCTGTTAGCAACAGGGCTGTAGGATATGCCCAGCAGACAGGCTGCATTAATGAACAGAAAAAAAGAGCCAAAATCACACGGCAAAACTAAAACCCAAGATTAATGTAAGGTGTATTGGATACAAAATATACTAGTCAGAGGATTTCAGAGTGTCCTGGTTACATGGATGTGTTCATCAAATTTCATATTCCAGGTTGCAGAGAAATTACAATATTTTCTCCCAGGAGTTGTATTTGCTACTAATTTTAATACATCCTCTGACTACCGAAGGCCAACACACCACACACCTTTTTAACAATTCTATCAACTTGCGCTGCAACTTTGAAGGATCTACGGATGTGAACCCCAATGTCCCTCTATTCCTCCACATTGTTAAGAATACTGGCATTAACCCTGTATTCTGGCCTCAAATTCAGTCTTCCAAAGTGAATCACGTTACACTTTTCTGGGTTGAATTCCATCTGCCACTTCTCAGCCCCGCTCTATATCCTGTCAAAGTCCTGTTGCAACCTATGATAACCCCCCACACCGTCTACAACTCCACTAATCTTCATGTCATATGCAAACTTACTAACACACCTTTCTACTTCCTCATCCAAATCATAAAAATCACAAAAAGCAGGCATCTCAGAACAGATCCCTGTGGAACACTATCGGTCACTGACCTCCAGTCAGGATATGCTCCATCTAATGTCACCTCTGTCTTTTATGGGCAAGCCAATTCTGTATACACAGAGCCAAATTTCCGTAGATCACATACCTTCTTTCTGAATGAGCCTACCATGGGGAAGCATATCAAATGCCTTATTAAAATCCATATACACCACATCCACTGACCTGCCTTCATCAATATGTTTTTCACATCTTCAAAGAAGTTAATCAGGCTCATGAGGTACGACCTGCCCCTCACAACACCATGCTGACGATCCCTGATCGGACAATGTTTCTCCAAATGTTCATCAATCCTGTGTCTAAGAATCTTCTCCAATAATTTGCCTACCACTGAGGTAAGGCTCACTGGTCTATAAATCCCAGGATTATTCCTACTCCCTTTTTTGAACAAAGGAGTAACAATTAACATCCTCCAGTCATCTGGTATTACTCCTGTGGCCAGTGAGGATACAAAGATCATTGCCAAAGGGACAGCAATCTCTTCCCTCGCTTCCTATAGTAACCTGAGTTAAATCCTGTTCAGTCCTAGGGATTTATCTACTCTAATATTTTTCAAAAGTTCCAGCACATTCTCTTTCTTAATGTAAACATGTTCTAGCACATCAGCCTGTTTTACTTTGTGTTGACAAATGTCAAGGTCCCTTTCACTGGTGAATACTGAAGCAAGCTCCCTAGCTCCCCCTAGCGCCTCGACTCTAGGCACATGTTTTCTCCGTCAATCTAGCCATCCTACTTTTTTTCCACATATGTGTAGAATGCCTTGGGGTTTTTCTTAATCCTACTTGCCAAGGCCTTCTCATGCCCCCTTCTAGTTGTCCTAAGTCCATTCTTCAGCTCCTTCCTAGCTACCTTGTAATTCTCTAGAACTGTGACTGATCCTTTGCTTCCTAAGCCTTAAGTAAGCTTCTTGCTTCCTCTTGATTAGGTGTTTCACATTTCTTGAGAACGTGGTTCCTTCACCATACAATCCTTTCCCTGTCTCATTGGGGCCAAGCTATTCAGAACCCCATGCAAGTGCTCCTTAAACAACTTGCTCATCTCTGTGTATTTCCTTGAGTACATCCATTACCAACTTATATTCCATTCCTGCCTAATAGCATCATAATTCTCCCTCCACCAAATAAATACTTTCCAATAATGTCTGCTGCTTTCCCTCTCCAAGGCTATAGTAGAGAGCTCTGGTCACTGTCACCGAAGTGCTTACCCACTGACTGACACCGGACCTGGTTCATCACCTGGCGCCAGAGCCAGTATTGCTCCTCCTCTAGTCAGTCTGTCTGCATATTCTGTCTGGAATCCTTCCTTTCTAAAATTTGCCTCCCAGTTTGTTCCTCAGTGTTTCTGTTGCTAGTGGGAATACGCCCAATAGAGTGATTGCTCCCTTCCTGTTTCTGACCTCCACCCACACTGACTCAGTAGACAATCTCTCCATGACATTCTCCCTTTCTGCAGCTGTGATACTATTCCTGATTATCAATGCCACTTCCTCACCTCTTTTACCTTCCTCCCCCTCTCTTTTGAAAGATCTAAATCCTGGAACTGGTCACAGCAGTACTCTGCACTATCTGCCTACATCTTTTCCCTCTCCTGACAGTCACTCAGCTACCTGCCTCCTGCAACTTAAGGCTGACTACCACCTTGTAGACCTTATCTGTTCATTCTGCTGAATGAGCCTTTGGTCATCCTGCTGCAGCTCTATTTCCTTAGTAGATTCTATAAGAAGCTGCTGATGAATGTACCTCATGGGTTTGTAACTATCAGGGAGACTCAGGACTCCCACACCTGACCTGAATAACACATCACTCATCCTAGACTCATTTTCACCATTCTAGCTAGGCACTAATAGAGAAAGAAAGAGACTTACCAGAAGTTTCCCTATACCTTCGCCTCTCTTCACCAAAGTCTCTTAAGCCAAAACCTCAAACCTTTCACTTTAACACTGGCTCACTCCAACAATAGCCACTTCTACAGTGTGTTCCACTTAAACCTGACTTATTTTTTTGGCTCTTACCAAGTGGCTAATTATCCTGTGATCTCAGGTGCTCAGAATATCCCATCTTGCTTTTTGGAATCTTGCTCCCACAATGCACAATCCAACATCTCCTTGCGATCACAAGCACATAGAAACTTTGAAGATGACACAAACTTTGCAGATAGTATAGATGTTTGATATATAGCATGTTATTCACTCCAGAGCAACTAGGGTAAGCAAGTTTTTGTGGAACAGTGGCAGATTAAATTTTGTGCAACTTTGGTAGATTAAAACAGTAGGCTGCTGGTGTGCCCTATCATGTGCGTAGATTTGGTTATGTTGAAGAGAGTGATTTGTTTTTCAAGAGAATGGTAACATGTTACTAAACATTATTGAAGGTAGATACAGGAGAGAAGATTTTGCATTTGTATGCACACAGTATACTGAATAAGGTAGATGAACTTACAGCGCAATTGTAGATTGGCAGGTATGATGTTGTAGGCATCGCTGTATCATAGGTGAAAAAGATTATAGCTGGGAGCTTAATGTTCAAGGATACACATTGTATCGAAAGGACAGGCAGGAAGGCAGAGGGGAGCAGCGTTGTTCTGTTGGTTAAAAAATGAAATTAAATCATTAGAAAGAGGCTACATAGGCTCGGAAGCTGTTGAATCATTGCAGATAGAACTAGGGAACTGCAAAGGTAAAAAAATCCCTGATGGGAGTTGTATACAGACTACCAAACAGTAGTAAGGATGTGGTCTACAAATTACAACCAGGAGATAGAAAGTGCATGCCAATAGGGCAATGTTACAATAGTCATGGGAGGATTTCAATATGCAGGTAGATTGGGAAAATCAGGTTGGTGCTGGATTCCAGGAGAGGGAATCTCTAGAGTGCCTATGAGAGCAGCTTGTGGTTGAGCCCACTAGAAAATCAGGTATACTGGATTGGGTGCTATACAATGAACCAGAATTGATTAGAGAACTTAAGATAAAAGAACCCTGAGGGGCAAGGGATCATAATATGATCAAATTCACCCAGAAATTTGTGAAGGAGAAGCTAAAGTCAGATGTATCAGTATTACGGTGGAGTAAAGGGAATTACAGAGGCATGAGAGAGGAGTTGACCAGAATTGATTGGAAAGGAGCACTGGCAGGGATGATGGCAGAGTAGTAATGGCTGAAATGTCTAGAAGCAATCTGGAAGGCACAGGATATATACATCCCAAAGAGGAATAAGTATTCTAATGGCAAGTTGACATAACCATGGCTAACAAGAGATGTCAAAGCCAACATAAAAGCTAAAGAGAGGGCATATAATAGAGCAAAAATTAGTAGGAAGTTAGGGAATTGAGAAGATCAATAAAAATGTCATTGAGCAGGTAAAGATAGAATACGAAAGTAAGCTAGCCAGTAGTATTAGAGAGGATACCAAAAGTTTTTTCAGATACATAAAGTGTAAAAGAAAGGTGAGAGTGTATATTAGACCAGTGGAAAGCAATGCTGGAGAGGTAGTAATGGGGGACAAGGAAATGATGCATGAACTAACTAAGTATTTTACATCAATCTTCCCCATGGAAAACACTAGTAATATGGTGGAAGTTTCGGGCGTTAGCAGTAATGGAGTTTACAAAGTTACCATTACTAGAGAGAAGGTTCTTGGGACTCTGAAAGATCTGAGGATAGATAAGTCACCTGGACCAGATGGTGTACTCCCCAGAGTTCTGAAAGAGGAGGCCAAAGAGATTATGGAGGCATTAGTAATGATCTTTCAAGAATCCCTAGCTTCTGAAATGGTTCTGGAAGACTGGAAAATTGCAAATGTCACTCCACTCTTCATGAAGGGTAAGAGGCAAAAGAAAGGAAACTATAGTCCAGTTAGTCTGACCTTAGTGGGTTGGGAAGATGTTGGAGTCAATTAGTAAGGATGAGGTCTCAGGGTACTTGGAGGCACATGATAAAATAGGCCATAGTCAGCATGGTTTCCACAAGGGAAAATCTTGCTTGACAAATCTGTTGGAATTCTTTGAAGAAATAACAAGCAGGATAAACAAAGGAGAATCAGTTGATTTTATGTTCTTGGATTTTCAGAAGGCCTTTGACAATGTGCAACACACGAGGCTGCTTAACAAACTATGAACCCATGGTATTACAGGAAAGATTCTAGCATGTATAAAGTAATGGCTGATTGGCGGGAGACAAAGAGTGAGAATAAAGGGAGCCTCTTCTGGTTGGCTGCTGGTGCCTAGTGGTGTTCCACAGAAGTTTGTGTGGGACCAATTCTTTTTCTGTTATATGTCAATGATTTGGATGATGGAATTGATGGCCTTGTTGCAAAGATTGCAGACAATATGAATACAGGTGGAAGGGTAGTCTGATGCAGTAGAGAGGCTATGGAAGAACTTAGACAGATTAGGAGAAGGAGCAAAGAATTTTCAGATGGAATACAGTGTTGAGAAGTGTATGGTCATTCAGTTTGGTAGAAGAAATGAAGGTGTTAAATATTTTCAAATGGTGAGAAAATACAAAAAGCTGAGGCACAGAGGGACTTGGGAGTCCTTGTGCAGGATTATCTAAAGGTTAACTTACAGGTTGAGTCAGTGGTGAAAAAGGTCAATGTGTTGTTAGCATTCATTTCAAGAGGACTAGAACATAAAAACAAGGATGTAATGTTAAGACTTTATAAAGGACTAGTGAGGCCTCACTTGAGGTGTGAGCAGATTTGGGCCCCATATCTTAGAAAAGATGGGCTGAAACTAGAGAGGGTTCAATGGAGGGTCACGAAAATGATTCCAGTATTGAACAGCTTGTCATATCAGAAATGTTTGATTGCTCTGGGCTTGTATTCACTAGAATTCAGAAGAATGAGGGATGACCTAATTGAAATCAATCGAATGGTGAAAGGTTTGCTCAACCTGAGCAAATCTAAGTGTAATGAGTAGATTAATTGTATAATTTTATACTTATCTGAATATTTATTTGACAGAATAAATTAATATGGAATAAGTAAATAGTTAATACATATACAGTAAATAGTTAATGGTTTACTTTGCTTTGTTCCTCGACTGTAAACTCCACAGAAATATCTATCCTTGTTTGAGCCAGATCTCTGGATGTACTGGTTTATCATAATCCTGTTTAGCAATTTGAGATAGCAATGCCTCATCCTTAATGTATACAGTTATCTGGTACTGAAAATGTTTGTATGAAAGAGGTTTTCCAAGGCAAAATATTTTAGGCAATACCCCCTCTGTAACAAAACAAATAATTTTGGAAGTTCTCAATTGGTTTGCCAATGTCAATGGAGAGGAAACATGTTAATATTTGATAATCTTTCAACTGCCAGAACAATGATATCCCATATCACGTGGAGTGACTCTAAGTCTTAACTTAAATGAGATACAGTATAATAAAATCATCTTACCTCAGATTATCTGCTAGATATTATCTTAAGGCATTGCTATAAACTGGGAGAAGGAAACCCACATCATTGAGCAGTAAACAGTCTGAAAGATCTTTCATTGTCTACCTCATGTATTCAAAGGTCTTAGGCTCTATTGGCTTTTGGGCTCTTGACTGGGTGACTTGGGTCTCAATAAACTTGAAACACTCAGCATATCTGTGGTAAGGGAAACCATCAACATTTCAGGTCCAAAACCATTCACCAGAACTGGGTAAGAGAAAAAAAGATAGTTTTTGATAGGATGGGAGATGACAAAGTGATTTGCAGATCAAAGGAAATAAGTCTGATGAGATGGACCACATGTATTAGTGGAGGCATTTAGGACATTATGCTTCTTTGTGTGTATGATGAGTTATATAAAGAGTACCTCTTCTGGGGGAGGTATGATCTGTTCAAAAGAGATGGGTTGCACCTGAACCCGAGGGGGACCAACATTCTCGTGGAAAGGTTTGTTAAAGCTGTTGGGGAGGGTTTAAACTAACTTGGCAGGGGGGTGGGAACCGGAGTGAAGGGACTCAGGAAAGGACGGATGGTAAAAAAAAGTAAAGATAACGCGCAGTCAGATTGTCAGGAAGGGCAGACTTAATTGTAGCCAACAGGTTGAGTATCAAATTATTAGGGATGCTGGGTCAGAAAGGACAGCAAATACGCTACTCAAGGTGTTGTATCTAAATGCATGTAGTATAAGAAATAAGGTGGATGATTTTCTTGCAGTATTACAGATTGCCAGGTATGATGTTGTGGCCATCACTGAGTCGTGGCCGAGGGATGGTTGTAGTTGGGAACTGATTGTCTAAGGTTATACGTTATATCGGAGGGATAGGAAGGTAGGCAGAGGGGGTGGTAAAGAATGGTAAAGAATGGCATCAAATCAGTAGAAAGATGTGACATAGCACTGAAAGGTGTTGAATCTTGGTGGGTTGACTTAAGAAACTGCAAGGGTAAAAGAAGGTTAATGGCAGTTTTATACAGGCCTCCCAACAGTGGCGGGAAGGTGGATCACAGGTTGCAACAGGAAATGGTAAAGGCGAGTCAAAAGGGCAATGTTACGGTAGTCATGGGAGATTTTAACATGTAGGTTGATTGTGAAAATCAGGTTAGTTATGGATCTCAAGGGAGTGAGTTTGTTGAATACCTAAGAGATAGGTTTTTAGAGCAGTTTGTTGTTGAGCCTACTCGGGGATCAGCTAAACTGAATTGGGTGTAATGTAATGCAGTGGTCCCCAACCACCGGGCTGCAGACCGGTACCGGGCCGCAAAGCATGTGCTACTGGGCCGCGAGGAAACGATATGATTTGGCGATATGAGTCAGCTGCACCTTTCCTCATTCCCTGTCACTCCCACTGTTGAGCTTGAACACACGCGAGGTCATTAACAGCGCGTCATCCGTGTCAGCGCAGGAAGGAGTGCAATTCCTCGAGCTTGCAAATGATGACGGGCTGAAAAATATGTTTGACATAACATCTCTGCCGGCATTCTGGATCAAAGTCAAGGCTAAATATCCTGAGATAGCCACGAAAGCACTGAAAACGTTGCTTCCATTTCCAACATATCTCTGCAATGAATGCAACGAAAACTAAATTGTGGAATAGACTGGACATAAGGAGCCCCCTTCGAGTATCGCTGTCTCCCATCACCCCTCGATAGGACCATGTTGTTGCAGGAAAACAAGCATTCAGCCCCAGACTCCCACTGATTCAGCGATCTTGGTGTGTTGCAATGATTTTATATGTTCATACGGGGAAAATATGTGCTGTGTGTTTAATATCCAAACGTTACTTAAAATGTTATGATGCTATTGAATTAGATAACCATATAACAATTACAGCATGGAAACAGGCCATCTCTGCCCTTCTAGTCCATGCTGAATACTACTCTCACCCAATCCCACCGACCTACACTCAGCCCATAACCCTCCATTCCTTTCCTGTCCATATACCTATCCAATTTTTCTTTAAATGATAATATCGAATCTGCCTCTACCACTTTTACGGGAAGTTCGTTCAACACTTACTTCAAGCTCCCCTGTCCTCCCCTGATAATTGACTTACCACTACATTCATGTGAGGAAAACATGCGCTGTGTGTTTAATATTAAATTCGTTAGATAATCTTTTTTAGAAACGAAATTGAGTGTATTAGCCACTTATCACCTATATTCCGGTCATGATTAACACCCCGCCCCGGAACAGAATTGCTAAAAACGATTTGCAGGAAAAAAAATCGGCATGTACATGCATGCGCACTGGTGCCTGCGCAAGGCTTCATGGTCATTGTAGTCTTTCTTGGGGTAAACCCAACGTATTTGACTGCTACTCTTGTCTGTTGGCAACCCTACCCCCCCCCCCCCAGGTCAGCTGGTCTGCAAGAATATTGTCAATATTGAACCGGTCCACAATGCAAAAAAGGTTGGGGACCCCTGATGTAATGAACCGGAGGCGATTAGGGAGCTTAAAGTAAAAGAACCCTTAGGAACCAGTGATTACAATATGATTGTGTTCAACTTGAAATTTGGTAGGGAGAAAGTAAAGTCTGATGTAGCAGTATTTCAGTGGAGTAAGGGAAATTACAGTGGTATGAGAGAGGAGTTAGCCAAAGTAAATTGGAAGAAGCTGCTGGCCAGGATGTCAGCAGAGCAGCAATGGCGTGCATGTCTAGGAAAATTGAGGAAGGTGCAGGACATTTCTATTTCAAAAATGAAGAAATACTCAAATGGTAAAATAGTACAACCGTGGCTGAATAGGGAAGTCAAAGCTATTGTAAAAACATCAAAGCAAAAATAGATAGAGGATAGAGGATTGGGAAGTTTTAAAAAACCTACAGAGAGCAACTAAAAAAATTATAGATGGAAGAAGATAAAATATGAAAGCAAGCAGCAAATAATATCAAAGTGGATAGTAAAAGCTTTTTCAAGTATGTTAAAAATAAAAAAAAGAAATGAGGGTGGATATAGGACTGCTAGAAAATGAAGCAGTAGAAATAATAATGGGGGACAAGGAGATGATTGATGAACTAGATAAATATTTTGCATCATTCTTCACTGTGGAGGACACTAGCAGTATGCCTGATGTTGTAGTGTGCGAAGGAAGAGAAGTTGGTACAGTTACTTTACTGTTTACCTACTTACTGTTACAAGGGAGAAGGTGCTCAAAAAGCTGAAAGACCTAAAGGTACATGTCATCCAGACCAGAGGAACTGCACCCTAGGGTTCCCTAAGAGGTAGTGTTGTAGATTGTGGTGGCATTAGAAATGATCTTTCAAAAATCATTGGACTCTGGCATGGTGCCAGAGGACTGGAAAATTGCAGATGTTACTCCAGCAGGAGGAAGACAGCAGAGGGAAAATTATAGACCAGTTAGCCTGACCTCAGTGGTTAGGAAGATGTTGGAGTCGATTGTTAAAGATGAGGCAATGGAATACTTGGTGACACAGGACAAGATAGTACAAAGTCAGCATGGATTTTCAGGGAAAATCCTGCCTGACAAACCTTTTGGAGTATTTTGAGGAGATTACAAGCAGGATAGATAAAGGGGATGTAGTGGATGTTGTATATTTGGACTTTCAGAAGGTCTTTGACAAGGTGCCACACATTAGGCTGCTTACCAAGTTAAGAGCCCGTGGTATTACAGGAAAGTTACTAACATGGTTAGAGCAATGGCTGATTGGTTGGAGGCAGTGAGTGGGAATAAAAGGATCCTTGTCTGGTTGGCTACCAGTGACTAGTGATGTTCCTCCGGGGTCGGTGCTGGGACCACTTCTTTTTATGCTGTATATCAGTGATTTAGATGATGGAATAAGATGGCTTTGTTGCCAAGTTTGTAGATGATACGAAGACTGGTGGAAGGGCAGGTAGTGTTGAGGAAACAGGTGGGATGCCGAAGGTCTTGGACAGATTAGGAGAATGGGCAAAAAAGTGGCAAATGAAATACAATGTTGGAAAGTGCATGGTCATGCCCTTTGGTAGTAGAAATAAAAGTGCGGACTATTTTCTAAGCAGGGAGAAAATCCAGGAATCTGAGATGCAGAGGGACTTGGGGGTCCTTGTGCAGAAGGTTAACTTGCAGGTTTTGTCAGTGGAGAGGAAGGCAAATGCCATGTTAACATTCATTTCAAGAGGTCTAGAATACAAGAGTAAGGATGTGATGCCTCACCTTGAGTATTGTGAACAGTTTTGGGCCCCTTATCTTGGAAAAGATGTGCTGGCGTTGGGGAGGGTCCAGAGGTGGTTCACAAGGATGATTCCAGGAATGAAAGGATTATCATACGAAGAACGTTTGATGACTCTGGGTCTGTGCCAGCTGGAATTCAGAAGGATGAAGAGGGATCTCATTGAAACCTTTCAAATGTTGAAAGGCCTGGACAGAGTAGATGTGGAAAGGATGTTTTCTTTGGTGGGAGAGTCTAGGACAAGAGGTCATTGCCTCAGGATAGAGGGGTGCCCTTTCAAAACAGAGATGTGGAGGAATTTCTTTAGCCAAACGGCGGTGAATTTGTGGAATTTGTTGTGACATGCATCTGCGGAGGCCAGGTTGTTGGGTGTATTTAAGGCAGAGATTGATAGGTTCTTGGTTGGACATGACATCAAAGGTTACAGGAAGAAGGCTGGGAGCTGGGGTTGAGGCGGAGATAGAAATAAAAATTCGGCCATGATTGAATGGCAGAGCAGACTCGATGGGCCAGATGGCCCAATTCTGCTCCTATGTCTTACGCTTTATGGTTTTACATGGCCAACAGACCATACAAATTGAATAGACTAAGAAAAACTGAGCAAAGTGGTAGCCAGTTTTGAAACAGACAAAGAAAAAGAGAACAACTTGCAGTTAGGGAATTCAATATTTAATCCAGAAGGCTGTAATGTGTCCAGATGGTAGATAAGCTGTTGTTCTTTAAGCTTGCATTGGGCCTGATTCTAACAGTATATGTGTGTCTGTGGGGTGTGGGATGGGGTGGTAGGGGTGCACAGAGAGAAAGTACAGAGTGGGAGCAGGATAGTGAATTAAATTGGCAGCAACGAAAGCTCGGGGTCATTCCTGTGGACTAAATGTGGTGATCCATAAAGCAATTGCCCAATCTGTGTTTGTTTACTCCAGTGCAGAGGAGCCCGCTCCTCTCCAAAAACAGTATACTAGGTTGGAAGAAATGCTAGTGAATTGCTGTTTTACCTATAAGGACTATTTGGACCTTTGATGGAGCGAAGGAAAGAGGTGGACGGACAATGAGCTCTTATCTCGTTCCAAAAATGCAACAATGCTTTTTCTGCAGATCTTTAACTAACAATCTGACTTTGCACAAACATTGAACACTCTCAACAGCCATATCTAACAGGGTATTTTTATTTGTGCACTGTTTACATCACATGAAGTCCTGTAATCTTGCCTGTCTTCATGCTGCATACATTGGGAGTTGCAGCAGGAACATCCATACCACCACCTAGCACGTCATTTTGAACGTTAAACTTGCTTTCATTATTCACAGCTTAAACTTGTGAAAAAGTGTTTGGACAAGAATAGGTTTTGATCCTCGATGAGATGTAATTTTAGTGAAACATTTTGAATCAGACAGATACTTTAGATTGCATGAGCTGTTGCCTCATTAGTGGATAAGTCAACAATGTTATGATAGCATCACTAGCAACATTCAGACCTAATATTTTATAAAATTGATTTATGTTCTGAATTTAACATATGGACTCTGGCTGTGAGGATATAAGCTTATTGAGTAATCTTTATACCAAATCTACAGGATCAAGAGAATCCTTGCGACTTCCATATGAATCAGGATGATGATTATGACATTGAAGAAGAACAGGAATATTTGGAAGATAAAGCTGCTCTGGTATGAATAGCTCCTTTTATGATTCTGATATGACCAATCAGATTTTTGTTTTGTGAGCTAAAAGTCAATTCTTTTTGGATGCTTGCATCCAGAAACAACCTGCTGCCAAGTGCAAAAGTTGGAAAAATGGAATGGAGATTGACTCTGCTGGGTGACTGGGACTATTCCATGATTTCAGGCCCTGCCTTGAAGCCTGTTCACAATCGGTCCTGATCCTTCAACAGTGACTATGCCTTTGTCGGATGTAATTAATGTCACAACACAAGAAAGAGAGTTGTTAAAGGTCAGCTGGTCAGAATTCAGGTCAGATATGTTCCAGTGAAGGGGTAGAAAAGGCTCTGACGACAAGGAAGGAAGGAATTAAACAGAGTATCTGGAAGGCCAAAAAGTGCCATAACATGCCCTTGACAAATTAGATCAAAGAAAATCCCAGTGTGTTTTATGGATCTTTAAAAACTTATCCATAGCTAGGGAAAGGGTAGAAACAATCAAAGACAAAAGGTGGTCATTTATGCTTAGACCTTAAGACCATAAGACATACAAGAAGAATTAGGCCATTCAGTTTATCAAGTCTGCTCCGCTATTCCTTCATGGTTAATCCCAAATCCCACTCAACCCCATACACCTGTCTTCTCACCATGTCCTTTGACGCCTTGACCAATCAGGAAACGATCAACTTTCACCTTATATATACGCACGGTCTGGACCTCTACTGTAGTCTGTAGCAGAGCATTCCACAGATTCACCACTCACTGGCTAAAAAAGTTTCTCCTTACCCCTGTTCCAAAAGGTAGCCCCTCAATCTTGTACCTTCTGGTTCTGGATAGCCCCATCATAGGAAACATCCTCTCCTCATCCACCCTATATAGTCCTTTCAACATTTGATAGGTTTCAATGAGATTCCCATGCAATCTTCTAAATTCCAGTGAGTACAGGTCCAAAGCTGCCAAATGCTTCTCATATGTTAACCCCTTCATTCTCGGAATCATCCTCATGAACTTCCTCTGGACTCTGTCCAATGACAACAGATTCTTTCTGAGATATGAGGCCCAAAACTGTTGACAATACACCAAGTGTGGCCTGACTTGTGTCTTATACAGGCTCAGCATTATCTCCTTGTTTTTATATTCTATTCCCCTTGAAATAAATGCCAACATTGCATTTGCCTTCTTTACCATAGCCTCAACCTGTAAATTTATCTTCTGGGTGCTTACACGAGGAATCCTAAGTCCTTTTGCACCTTTTATGCTTGAACCTTCTCCCCATTTAGATAACAATCCACACTATTGTTCCTTTTACCAAAATGCATTATACATTTCCCATTACTGTATTCCATCTGCTACTTTTTTGCCCTTTCTTCCAATTTCTAAGTTCTACTGCAATCCCATTGCTTCTTCAACACTACCAGCCCCTCCACGTATCTTTGTATCTGCAGATTCTGCCAGAAAGCGATCAATTCTATTATTCAGATCATTGACATTATCCAAAGCAATGTGAAAAGTAGCGGTCCCATTACTGATCCCTGAGGAATGCCACTAATCACTGGCAGCCAACCAGAAAAGGCCCCCCTTAATCCCACTTCTTGCCTCCTGCCTGTCAGCCATTCCTCTATCTATTGCAATATCTTTCCTGTAATGCCATAGGATTTTAGATTAAGAAGCCTCATATGTAGCACCTTATCAAAATGCCTTCTGAAAATGTAAGTAAATGACGTCCACTCCCTCTCTTTTGTCCATTCTGCTTGTTACTTGCTTGAAGAACTCAGATTTGTCAGGCAATGATTCCCTTTACAGAAACCATGCTGATTTTGACTTATCAGTCTCCAAGTACCCCGAAACTTCATCCTTAATAATAGACTGCAACACTTTCCCAGCCACTGAGGTTAAGCTAACTGGCCTATAATTTCTTTTCTTTTGCCTTCCTCCCTTCTTAAACAGTGGAGTGATATTTGCAATTTTCCAGTCCTCCAGGACCATGCCAGGATCAAGTGATTCTTGTAAGATAATGACCAATGCATCCGTTATCTCTTCAGCAACCTCTTCCAGGACTCTGGGATGTAATCCATCTGGTTCAGGTGACTTATCCACCTTAAGACCTTTGAGTTTGCCTTGCACTTTTTCCTTTGTAATAGCAATAACCTCCCTCCTGCTTCCTGACACTCATGGACCTCTGGCACACTGCTAGTGTCCTCCACAGAGAAGGCAGATGCAAAATACCCATTAAGTTCATCTACCATTTCTTTGTCCCCCATTACTACCTCACCAGCATCATTTTCCAGTGGTTTCACCTCCCTTTTACCCTTTATATAACTGAAATTACTTTTAGTATCCTGCTTTACATTATTGGCTAGCTTGCCCTCATATTTCATCTCTTCCCTTCTTATAGCCTTTTTAGTTGCCTTTTGTTGGATTTTAAAAGTTTCCCAATCATCCAACTTCCCACTCATTTTTGCTACCTTATATGTCCTTTCCCTGTCTCTTATGCATTCCTTAACTTCCCTTGTCAGCTCCTTGCCTTTTGAGAACTTCTTCTGTGGGACATATCTATCCTGTGTCATGTGAACTATTCCCAGAACTTTCAGCCATCTCTGCTCTGCCATCATCCCTGCTGGTATCCTCCTCCAATCCCTCTGGGCAAGGTCCTCTCTCATGCTCTGTAATTCCCTTTATTCCGATGTGATACTGATGCATGTGACCTGTGCTTCTCCCCCTCAAATGACAGGATGAATTCAATCATATTATGATCACTGCCTCCTAAGAATTCCTTTACATTAAGCTCCCTAATAAGATCTGGATTATTACACAATACCCAATCTAAGATGGCCTTTTCCCAGGTAGGCACGAGTTTGTCCACCTTATTCCGAACGCTACCGCATTTAAATACAGCACCTTCAGTCCAGCATTCTTCACCCTTTTCAATTTTGCCTCTGTGGTACAATTTACCTCTTTGCTCTGTCTGCATTTATACCCATCATTGGCTTGTCTTTCCTTATATTCATGTTACATCCATCATTTACTTGTAAACCTGCTGACTCATCCTCAGCTCTATCATACTGGTTCCCATCCCCCTGCATTATTAGTTTAAACCACTCCCAACAACTCTAGTAAACATGCCCGCAAGAATATTCATGCCCCACAGATTCAAGTGTAACCCATCCCTTTTGTACTGGTCCCACCTGCCCCAGAAGAGGTCCCAATTATCCAGAAATCTGAATCCCTTCCCCCTGATCCAATTCTTCAGCCACACATTTATTTGCCATCTCATTCTACTCCTATCCTCACTGTTGTGTGACACAGACAGCATTCCCGAGATTATTATCATTGAGGTCCTGCTTCTCAGCTTCTTTCATTACTCCCTGTATTCTTTTTTCAGAACCACCTCCCTTTTTCTACCTATGTTGTTGGTACCAATATTTACTACGACTTCTGGCTGCTCACCCTCCCTTTTCAGGATATTGTGGATGTGTTCAGAAACATCACGGACCCTGACACCTGGGAGGCAAACTACTAACCGTGTTTCCTTTTTTGTGTCCACAGAATTGCGTATCTGACCACCTGACTATAGAGTCGCCTATCACTGCTGCCATCCTCTTCAGTTCCCTGCCCTTCTGAGCTTCTGTTGTTGCTTCTCCCAGGAAGGTCCCCTCCCCCAACAGTGCTCAAAATGGAGTAATTCTTGAGAGGGATGGCCACAAGGGTGTTCTCCACTTTCTGACGCTCTTTCCCTCTCCTGACAGTCACCCATTTATCTGTCTCCTGTTGCCTTGGGGTGACTACCTCCTTGACGCTCCAGTCTATCACTACTTCATTTCCCGTAACAAGCTGAAGGTCATCGAGCTGCAGCTCCAGTTCCCAAACACAATTTCTAAGGAGCTGCATCTTGATGCACCCGGTGCAGGTATGGCCATCAGGGAGGATGGAAGTCTCCTGGAAATCCCACATCTGTGTGGATATTCAATAATCACATTGGACCAGAAACACACAGTAGTTTAAAAATAAAAGTACTGTACATGTCTTTCTGCTTAGAAAATATTCATTAGAATTATAAAACATAAATGCCTCCAATTTTAGCTGTATCAATCCCTCTTTCCACAGATTCTCTAAACTTTTATATTCTATTTCTAAGCTACATGCAACAATGCTATAATGTCAAATTTTACTGAACAATAACAGTTCTATTTTGCTACTTCTTCTCCCCCATCGGGTTCAATTTATCACACTCCTCCAACGTATCACATGTGAGAGCAGAAATTTTCTCCAAATATACATCAGAAAGATTAAAGTGACAGCATCAGCCTTTGACTACTGTTTTCATCTGTAGTGTCAATTTGAACTTGAACTGGGCCACTCACAACCTTGGTAACCCGTTTGACCCATCACGTGCTACAGGTTTTTGAGACCTAATTGTTTCATCCAATTCTTGATTCTAGATTAACATTTAATCTTATGTGAACCATTGTCTTTGGTACCAGCACCTTACATTGCCCTACCATAAGCTCTGAAGTCATCTCCCCACATTTAAAGTGCTGCTAAAATCAACTGGTAGGTCCTTTTAAGATTCAGGCAAAAAGAAATACCATATTTTCTTTATTAAACACTTGAATATGTTTTGCCACATTTTAGATCCTTACAGAAATGCAGATAATGAATAATTGGGTAAGTGAGCAGAGCATTGGCAATTGGAGTTTAATTCAGATAAGTGTGAGGTTTTGCATTTCTGAAGGCAAATCAGTGTAGGACATTCACAGAGAATTTTAGGGCACTGGAGATAGTTGTAGAACATAGGAGCCTAGGAGTTACAAGTAGTGTTTCCATGAAAGTGGCATCACAGAGATGGACAGCGTGGTGAAGAAGACTTTTGGCACACTGACCTTCAGTCAGAGAACTGAGTACAACAGTTGGGATGTTTTGTTGCAGTTGTACAAGCTGTTGATTGGGCCTCATTTGGAATATTGTGTTCAGTTTTGGTCACATTGTTATTAAGAAAGATACCATTAAGCTGGAAAGAGTGCAGAGAAGATTTATGAGGATAATGCTGGGAACAAAGGAGCTGAGTTATGGAAAGAGATTAAGCAGGTTGAAACATTATTCCTTGACTCATAGGAGATGGAGGGATGATCTTAAAGGGGTGTATAAAATCATGAGGAACATAGATAGGATTAATGTGCAGTCTTTTTTTCCAGGGGTTAGGAATCAAGAACTAGAAGGAATAGGATAGAAAAAGAAGGGAGAGATTTGATAGGAACCTGAGAGGCAGTGTTTTCACCCAGAGGGTGCTAAGTATATGGACTCAGCTGCCAGAGGAAGTGATTGAGGTAGGTACATTAACAACATTTAAAAGGTATTTGGACATGTACCTGGAGAACAAAAATTTATAGAAGGATAAAGGCCAAACATGGCAAATGGGATTTGCTTCGATGGGAATTTTGATCGGCATGGATGAGGTGGGCCAATGGGCCTGTTTCCATGCTGTATTACTCTATGACTCTATTTCTGTTTTTATTTCAGCTAAGAACAGTGCTGAAAAAGCATAAATCATTGCCAGATCTACGACCATTTTCATTTTATTCTTCTGACACATTTAGAAACGGTGACTTTAAGGTACTTTTGATGAACTTGAAGAATAAAATTTGTCTTTTTTTGCTTTTCTTAACCATGTGGCTGAACTCGTAACCTTCTGGATAAGAGGCAATTTTAATTTTTTTCTGTCAAATACGAGAAAAATGTGCAAAAGATATATATGTATATGTGTAGAATTGGTTGAATTTCCAAGTTGGTGTGGTCCTTAATTGATTGTATTATGATTATTATCCTATTGTGGATTTATTGAGTATGCCCACAAGGAAATGGATCTTTGGCTTGTATATTGTGACATATATGTACTTTGATAATAAATTTATTTTAAACTCGTTATGAATGTTAATTATAAATATTGATTTATAATGCTTTATATGGTCCCATTGTCTTTATAAATTAATGCATTCTTTTATTCATTTGGCAAATTTGTTTGAAACCGTGTCTTTTTCATAATTAATTTACAATCTTCCTTATAAAATGCAGTAACATCTTTGTATTAACTTGGTTTTATATTTGGTACAGACAATGCAGTAAAGTAAAATAAATTTAGTTTATTTTTGTTTGCATTCAGGCAATAATTCCTGCTCATCAACTTGAAACAAGGGACAATGAATTTCTGCTTACAAATTTGAACGAGACTAGTGACAAACCTTTGATGCACATGTATAAGTCTTCACCAAATCTCTGTGTTTATAATGACAGGAAGACATTGAAAATATCGAGTCCTTTTCATCAAACCATTAATGAGATTGAATACCAGAGAGATCAACTATTAGAGGCTTCATTGAATAGAATTCAAGAACATACACTTTCACAAACAAATTCAGAAGATTTGATTCAATTGCAGGTTTCCAAATCAAAAAGCAATATATCCTTTGAGGATAAGCAAGTTCCAATTGTGAATATTAAAAATGTTGTTGAAACAAATATTGAAGGAAAAACAACTCATCAAAAAAAAGTTAAAGCATATATGAGAAAACCTGTACTACCTCGGAAGTTAGCTTTTGTTTCCAATGCACTTTCAAAGCCTCCAAGCATTCTCACAAGGTTACTACGATTCATTTTAAAACAGTAAAGTTATGACATTGTATCTAAAACTAAATAATTGTATATAATGAATACCATGTTTTAACCCCTCTTAAACAGGTCTGCATCTTTGCCATCAAGGATTTGTTTGAATGGGATCAATGGGAAAACACCTCAGCCTATTAAACTCAAGCGGAAGTACAGTCTTCCTTCCTTAATTAACTTTGAAGCATTTGTAAAAACACAAGGAGGAATTGCTGAAAGAACTCCTGTTAGAGAGTGGGTCAGAGATGTATGGAACAAGTGGTTTGATGAGGTCTTTCCACCTTTGAAACCACCCAGAAAAACAGTTACTGATCAAAATGATAGACCCCTGCATTACAAAGGAAATGATTCTCAGCCTGTAATGGCCAACTTGGGAGAAATACATTTGCAGAACTTGCTGTTACCAACTGAATCAGAAAAAACAGAAGTGTATCCTTTGTATTCTGAGGTCTCTACATTTGAAGACACTCAGGCTGCCTTGCTTTCTGAAGTTAACAAACTTATAAACTTCATAAATGTAAAAGGTGGATCAACTGCTTTTAATTACTGTCGGCGAGGAGCTTTGTATAGAAAATTAGGACAGCTGCAGTTAGCCATGGACGATTTAAATAAAGTAGGTATACAGTGAGCTTTTGATACCTGATTTCTAATAATATTGCTGGATGTTGTTCTGTATTGCCTTCCATTCAGTAAAATATAATGTTGAATTTAGTCTTTTAATGTTTGCTATTTGTATTAGTCTTAAGTGTATACTGTATACACAGTATGTCCTTTAATAGCATGAGCTAAGCTACCTGAGGATATTTCAAAATAATCTCTGATACATAGGCAAATATATGAACAAAGTTTTCATGCAGCATGGTCACACAAAACAAATGATTGGTCAAATCTTGGTTTCTTAGACTAATATCTTGAGGAATCAACAAGGAAAGGGACAGTTAGTCCATTATCATATGATAAAACTGAATTAATTAATGATCTTATTGTAAAAAGTCTGGTATAGTTTCAAATTTAGATTGCCATTGAAAAATGATTTTGAATTAAAAGCCAATGCAGATGCATGAAGACAGAATGGAGAGTGGAGTAGCTCATAGAGTTCCTGCTTTATAGTACTTGAGACCTGATTTCAATCTTGATCTGGGGCACAGTTTGTGTGAAGTTTGCACATTCTCCCTGTGAATATGGGTTTCCTCCACGTGCCCTGGTTTCCTTCTACCATCACAAGGATGTGGGTTATTGGATTAATAGGTCTCTGTAAATTGCACCTAGTGTGCAGGTGAACATTAGAATCTGAGGAAGACTGATGAGAAAATGGGATTAATGTAGATTAGTGTACATTACTGCTGATTTAGTAGACTGCAGGGTTTGTTTCCATTGCTGCGTTTCTCTGTGGGTCCCTATAACTCTAAAATAGGTTGAAGGGTAAGGTGTTAGATCAGCAGTGACAAACATCAAAGAAATATTTCATATTTCAGTTCCTCGGGGTCAATATCACAAATGACCTGACTTGGTCCAACCAAGCAGAGTCCACTGCCAAGAAAGCCCACCAGCACCTTTACTTCCTGAGAAAGCTAAAGAAATTTGGCCTGTCCCCTAAAACCCTCACTAATTTTTATAGATGCACTGTAGAAAGCATTCTTCTAGGGTGCATCACAACCTGGTATGGAAGTTGTCCTGTCCAAGACTGGAAGAAGCTGCAGAAGATCGTGAACACAGCACATCACACAAACCAATCTTCCGTCCTTGGACTTACTTTACACCGCACGCTGTCAGAGCAGAGCTGCCAGGATAATCAAGGACTCGACCCACCCAGCCAACACACTTTCGTTGAGAAGGCTCAGGAGCTTGAAGACTCGTATGGCCAGATTTGGGAACTGCTTCCTTCTAACTGTGATAAGACTGCTGAACGGATCCCGACCCGGATCTGGGCCATACCCGCCAAATATCCGGACTTGCCTCTCGGTTTTTTTTGCACTACCTTACTTTCCCTTTTCTATTTTCTATTTATGATTTATAATTTAAATTTTTAATATTTACTATCGATTTGTACTCAAGGGAGTGCGAAGCGCAGAATCAAATATCGCTGTGATTGTACGCTCTAGTATCAGTTGTTTGGCAACAATAAAGTAAAGGTCACGGAAAGTATATTCTCGTGAAACGGAAAAGCTGTATGGAAGGATGCATTTGGCATGCTGACTGAAGAGGTTATGGATAGCATTAAATTAGGAGGGAAGGTTTACAATTTTGCAAGAATTTGTGGTAGATTCAGAGGACTGGCAGTTTTTAGAAACCAGCAAATGGTGACAAACATTATAAAGAGGGAGAAGATAGAATATGAGAATGAAGTAGTAAACTATATAAAAATAATAAGTAAGAAGTGAGATATATATATAAGAAGAGCATCCCAATAATTATAAAATAATCAAGGGATCATAGGAAAGGAATTTGAAGCAATCTCCATCATTAGAGAAAAAGTGCAAGGCAAATTAATAGGACTAAGGGAGCTAAAGGGAGACAAGTCTTGACGCAATAGCCTGCATCTTAGGGTCTTAAACAAAATGGCTGTAGAGAAAATGAATGTTTTTATTGTGATTACTGAAGTTTCCTAACTCCCAAAAATGTCCCAAAGAACAAAGTATGGTGTGTTTCAAATAACAGGTTGAGCATTGCTAGGAGAAAGAAAATGTGAGCAGTATCACAAATGGGTGATTTACATCAAAAATGGCCAGTTCTGACAGGTACAGAGAAACTATATGTTAGAGAGTTGTATTTTATTTATTTTACTTTTAAAATTATATTTAGAGATACAACCCTTTTGGACCTTCAAGCCATAATGGCCCACACCAGCAACCTCTGACAAACCCAACCTAATCACAGGACAATTTACAAGGACCAATTAACCTACATGGTACATCTTTGGACTGTGGGATGAAACCAGAGCACCTGGGAAAAACAAAAACATTCCACAGGGAGGACATAAAGAGACTTTACAGATGACACCAGAATTGAACTCCAAGCTCCAATGTCCCGAGCTGTAATAGTGTTGTGCTAACCATTATGCCACCATGGTGCCCAGTCTAGATGGCTGTGATGTCCCATGTGATAGATGAGGTACTCATCCTCAAACCTGCCCTAAGCCTTCTCAGAACACTTAAGCAGGCCACAGACACATAGGCCAGGGTTGGAACAGGCTGAAGAATTAAAGTAGCAGGCAACAGGAAACTCAGGATTGCCCCTGTGTACTTAGTGCACTTGTTTTGCAAAGCGATCATCCAGTCCGTATTTGGCTTCTCAGTAGAGAGGAGACCACATTGTAAGGACCAAATACTGTACAGTAGATTGAGAGAAATTCAAGTGAATTGCTACTTCACCTGGAAAGACTGTTTGATTCTCTGATAGTGAAAAGATAGATGGAAGGGCAGGTAGTATTGAGAAAGCAGAGAGAGACAGCAGGACTTAGACAGATTAGGAGAATGGACAAAGAAGTGGAAGATGGAATACAAAGTTGGGAACTGTATGATCATGCACTTCAGGAGAAGAAATAAAAATGTAGACTATTTTCTAAATGGGGAGAAAATTTAAAAATCCAAGGTGCATAGGGACTTGGGAGTCCTTGTGCAGGATTCCCTAATGGTTAATTTTTAGTTGAGTCTGTGGTGAGGAAGGCAAACGCGATGTTAGCATTCATTTTGAGAGGACTAGAATACAAAAGCAAGGATGTAATTGTAAGACTATTATGGTATTGGTGAAGTTTCACTTTGAGTATTGTGAGCACTTTTGGGCCCATTATCTAAGAAAGGATGTGTTGACATTGGAGAAGGTTGAAAGGAGGTTCACGAAAATGATTCTGGGATTGAAAGGCTTATCATATGAGGAGCAGTTGATGGCTCTGCAGCCATATTCATTGGAATTCAGAAGTATGGGGGGGGGGATATCATTGAAAACTACTAAATGTTGAAAGGCCTTGATGGAGTAGATGTGGAAAGGTGGGGGAATCCAGGACTAGAGGACATAGCCTCAGAATAGAGGGGTGTCCATTTAATAGTACATAGAATAGTACAGTACAGCACAGTACAGGCCCTTCAGCTCACAATGTTGTGTCGACCCTCAAACCCTGCCTCCCATATAAACCCCCACCTTAAATTCCTCCATATACCTGTCTAGTAGCCTCTTAAACTTCACTAGTGTATCTGCCTCCACCACTGACTCAGGCAGTGCATTCCATGCACCAACCACTCTCTGAGTAAAAAAACCTTCCTCTAATATCCCCCTTGAACTTCCCACCCCTTACCTTAAAGCCATGTCCTCTTGTATTGAGCAGTGGTGCCCTGGGGAAGAGGCGCTGGCTATCCATTCTATCTATTCCTCTTATTATCTTGTACACCTCTATCATGTCTCCTCTCATCCTTCTTCTCTCCAAAGAGTAAAGCCCTAGCTCCCTTAATCTCTGATCATAATGCATACTTTCTAAACCAGGCAGCATCCTGGTAAATCTCCTCCGTACCCTTTCCAATGCTTCCACATCCTTCCTGTAGTGACGTGACCAGAACTGGACACAGTACTCCAAGTGTGGCCTAACCAGAGTTTTATCGAGCTGCATCATTACATCGCGACTCTTAAACTCTATCCCTCGACTTATGAAAGCTAACACCCCATAAGCTTTCTTAACTACCCTATCCACCTGTGAGGCAACTTTCAGGGATCTGTGGACATGTACCCCGGGATCCCTCTGCTCCTCCACACTACCAAGTATCCTGCCATTTACTTTGTACTCTGCCTTGGAGTTTGTCCTTCCAAAGTGTACCACCTCACATTTAGAATGGAGATGAGGAATTTCTTTAGCCAGAGAGTGGCAAATCTGTGGAATTCGTTACCACAGACTGCTGAGGAGACCAAGTCATTGGGTATATTTAAGGCAGAGGTTGATAGGTTCTTGACCAGTCATGACATGAAGGATTACAAGAAGAAGGAAGAAGACTGGGGCTTAGAGAGAAATGGATCAGCTATGATGAATTGGCAGAGCAGACTCGATGGGCCAAATAGTCTAATTCTGCTCCTGTATCTCATGGACTTACAAAAAGGGTAGAAATGTAAGGATGGGTGTTGAGCTTCTGCAGTCATATGGGAAAGTGCCATGGAATGTAGAGTGTTTGATAGGAATTGAGATACTGATTGGAGAGCCGTAAAGGGAACTCTCCTTTGAAATGCTAAAATGGAAGGTGGGGTGTGGAGATGAATCTGATAATAGAAACTTTCTGGGAATAACAGTAATTGTGAAAGATGATTTGTTGAATGGTTAGGTGGAAGGTAAAGACATGGGGAAATTTTATTCTTGAGGTTTCTGATCAGAGTGGAAATCAAGGGTTTTTTTCACTAAGCTGTGGGAGTTGAAGGATGAACAATTAAAACTACAGGCACTTAATGCATTTACTTTTAAATTTTAAGGCATTTTTTTTGTTTTGAAATACTGAAATCAATTTCTCTCATTGTTTACCCTTACTGTTTGCCAATCATTTACAATCTTTTTTTTATTATTATTGGTCTTTGTTGGGGTAGACAATTTTGAACATCCATGGTAAGTTAACCTCCACAACTGAAGAAAAAGATCCTATCTCCTTCAGTCAATTCATGTGACCTAAATATCTCAACCCTAAGCCCATTGTGCCAATCTGTCCCTTGGCCTCTATAAATCCCTTTCCAGTCTGTCATCCACTTACTGGAAATGAATTCAGCTGACCCATGTTTTTTACTAATTCAATATAATCTCCTTGGTTTGGTAGACTAGACAAATAGCCCACAATCCTGTATACTTTGGCCCTCTCAACTTCACGCACATACTCCGAAGTTTCTATATTTTGTTTCCTCTTATAACACTTTACCTCATCATGTACAAAACAAAATTCTGGAAATATTCATCAGATGTGTATGTGTGTGTGCGCTAGTAAGATAGAGAGAGAGAGAGTGAGAAAAGAAAAGAAAAATGTTTCAGTGACCCTTTCTTGCATCACCAAAGGGCCACTGACCTGAAGTACTAGCTCTGTTTCTCTCTCTTTAGGGATGCTGAATGGTCTGCTGAGTGTTTCTATTATTTTTTGTCTTTATATAAGATTCCTAGCATCTGTATTTTTTTTCATTTTCACCTCAATTCCTTCAGACTTTCTTCTGAAATTTATGCTGTATTGTATCGGCCATGTATTTATCCATTCCAGAAGATTGTCTTTATTCTCATGAAATACTGTATATTGACATTTGCTTCATGTGTCAATAAGTGTAGATAAAGGTGCATCTGAACAGGGCAACAATATGCATGTGTTTCTAATCAAAGTTGCACTATAATAGCTGAAGGGAAAGCTAGTGATTCCCCCTTATTTCTTCAATGTTTATAATGCCAAAATAATTTCTAATTGTCTTTTTGTGCAGATTATAATTAAATTCAGCATATAATTAAATTGAATAACTTTTATTTTCTGTTTGAAAGGTATACAAATCTGTACAGTTGCAGAATATCACATTGTTTTATATAGAATATGATAGCCATCTGTTCTATTATATAGAACAGACATTTTCAGGCAACACCTCTTTAAGTTGTCCTTGATGGCAGGAAGAGTTGTTCCCGTGATGGAACTGGCGAAATCTACAACACTCTGCAGCCTTTTGTGATCCTATACGTTAAAGTCTCCATATCAGGCAGTGATGCAGCCAGTCAGAATGCTCTCCACTGTACATCAGTAGAAACTTGAAAGAGTCTTTCATGGAATATTGTTGTTGACATATTATTTGGTGACATAGTTTCAATTTATTTCAAGGAACCATGAGTTTATAACTTATTGCAGCAATCAAATGATTTTGTAATATTGGAGCTTCTGAACAAAGTCTATTGGTTTTTCTTAACTTGAACTTTTCATTTACTGTGTACATTATTATTAAAACACAAGGTTAGACTACCATTAGCAGTATGATGAATATGTGCTTACATGTATTCATTGTAAGAGTATTATATTAACAGAAATATATAAAGTCACTGTTTATATTAATTTATTCGAGTGGTTTGAGTACTTTATTAATTCCAAACACAGTATCAGTTTACTACTAATGCTTATCCCTATCATTTTCAAAATTCATAACAAAAATTCAATAATAATGCAATTGCTTTTATCTATTTAGGCAATTCAATTAGAACCAATGCTACTTGATGCTTATTGGCACAGACATTTCATTTATCTTCTACAAATGAAAACATCTGATGCATTAGATGATCTAAATTTTGTACTTAAACACAATAAAAGTCATGCAGGTATGATAAGACACAATTTTTTTAGATTAAGTTAAATATATTTAATATATTTATGACTGGAAAATGTACACTTAATGTTATAAATTCTGAATAATTAAATAACTGCATTTCCTCTTGGTTTGTTTCAAATGCCATTAATATACATTGTAGAATTAATATATGGAACATAATATGTAAAAGTAGACTAATAGATTTAAGCAATCTTTTAGTTTGCATTTCCTGTCCTTAAAATAAGGCTTCAGATGTAGCAATGAGGATTTTTCGAAACAATTTTTGTTTACAAGTCCTGTTTAAATAATTATTTGCTATCTGTTTTTGTGTCCTTAGATGCTTACACGTCAAAGGGAGACATATATAGAAAAAAAGGGGACATTACAATGGCAATCATAAATTATTCTCAAGGACTCAAGTGCAGACCTGATGATGATGTTTATTTTCGAAGAGCTGAGATGTATGAAGCCAGTAATGATCTACTTCTGGCTATGGAAGATTATCGCTTGGTAAGTTTTCCTATATATTTTCTCAAACAAGTACAGCAGCCACATAGAATTGCAAGATTTTACATAAATGTAAATTTTCTGTGGTTTCTTTCTTTTTACAAATGCCACAAAACAGTAGAAATTCATTATCAGTTGTCTGAAAATTGTCACAAACATATAAAGTCAATTAAAATATAATATAGAATTTATTATATATTAATAATAAACTCTAAATTATATTTTGATTGACTTCATGTTTATATATTAATGTCTAATATAATATACAATATATAAATATAATAATCTGTCTAACAAAGGGAAAGCAGTGAGTTAAGCATGTTACTGAGTGATAAGTGGAGCATAGTATTTACAAAGGTTAATGCAAGCATAATTTTTGTTCATTATTAATTTTAACTTCAGGATTGAAAAGTCTGATTCAAAACTAACAGATAATATTACACTGGACTGTATAGATAATACAAAGATGTATATTGATAAACTTGAAAATGGATATATTGTTGAAAATGTACTTAGAAATAGAGAAATGTTAGGTAATATATTTTTATTAGAAAAGCCCAACTAAATCTTCCATGGGATTTAATAATATCAATGGGATAGAGAAGCAGTAAAATCTATGGATCAAATAGCCCGTCACATTTTTATTCATTCAAGATTGTTTAATGTCATTTCCAGTACACAAATGTAAAGGGGAATGAAATAATTGTTACTGTGGATCTGATGCAGCACAAAAAATAGACAAAAGATAAAGAACATAATAAAACACAATAAACATAACTACTTACACAGCCTTTACTTTTATATACACACACACACACACACACACACACACACACACACACACACACACACACACACACACACATATTTTATATATATATATAGATTGCCAATAAAAAGTATTCACCCCTCTTGGAAGTTTTCATGTTTTATTGTTTTACAATATTGAATCAAAGTGGATTTAATTTAGCTTTTTTGACACTGATCAATAGAAAAAGACTCTTTCGTGTCAAAGTGAAAACAGATCTCTATAAAGTGATCTAAATTAATTACAAATATAAAATACAAAGTAATGGATTGCATAAGTATCCACCCCCTTTAATGACATACTAAACCATCACTGTTGTGTCCAATTGGATTTAGAAGACACATAATTAGCTAAGAAACATAGAAACATAGAAAATAGGTGTAGGAGTAGGCCATTTGGCCCTTCAAGCCTGCACAGCCATTTGGTACAATCATGACTGATCATCCAACTCAGAACCCTGTACCTGCCTTCTCTCCATACCCCCTAATCCCTTTAGCCACAAGGGCCATATCTAACTCCCTCTTAAATATAGCCAATGAACTGGCCTCAACTGTTTCCTGTAGCAGAGAATTCCACAGATTCACCACTCTCTGTGTGAAGAAGTTTTTCCTAATCTCGGTCCTAAAAGGCTTCCCCTTTATCCCCAAACTGTGACCCCTCGTTCTGGACTTCCCCAACATTGGGAACAATCTTCCTGCACCTAGCCTGTCCAATCCCTTTAGAATTTTATACGTTTCAATCAGATCCCCCCTCAATCTTCTAAATTCCAGAGAGTCTAAGCCTAGTCGATCCAGTCTTTCATCATATGAAAGTCCTGCCATCCCAGGAATCAATCTGGTGAACCTTCTTTGTACTCTCTCTATGGCAAGGATGTCTTTCCTCAGATTAGGGGACCAAAACTACACACAATACTCCAAGTGTGGTCTCACCAAGGCCTTGTACAACTGCAGTAGTACCTCCCTGCTCCTGTACTCGAATCCTCTTGCTATGAATGCCAGCATACCATTCGCCTTTTTCACCGCCTGCTGTACCTGCATGCCCACTTTCAATGACTGGTGTACAATGACACCCAGGTCTCGTTGCACCTCCCCTTTTTCTAATCGGCCACCATTCAGATAATAATTTGTTTTCCTGTTCTTGCCACCAAAGTGGATAACCTCACATTTATCCACATTAAATTGCATCTGCCATGAATTTGCCCACTCACCAACCTATCCAAGTCATCCTGCATCCTCTTAGCATCCACCTCACAGTTAACACTGCCACCCAGCTTCGTGTCATCTGCAAACTTGGAGATGCTGCATTTAATTCCCTCGTCCAAGTCATTAATATATATTGTAAACAACTGGGGTCCCAGCACTGAGCCTTGCGGTACCCCACTAGTCACTGCCTGCCATTCTGAAAAGGACCCGTTTATTCCCACTCTTTGCTTCCTGTCTGCCAACCAATTCTCTATCTACATCAATACCATACTCCCAATACCGTGTGCTTTAAGTTTGCACACTATCTCCTGTGCGGGACCTTGTCAAAAGCCTTTTGAAAATCCAAATATACCACATCTACTAGTTCTCCCCTATCCACTCTACTAGTTACATCCTCAAAGAATTCTATGAGATTCGTCAGACATGATTTTCCTTTCACAAATCCATGCTGACTTTGTCCGATGATTTCACCACTTTCCAAATGTGCTGTTAACACATTTTTGATAACTGACTCTAGCATTTTCCCCACCACCGATGTTAGGCCAACTGGTCTATATTTCCCTGGTTTCTCTCTCCATCCTTTTTTAAAAAGCGGGGTTACATTAGCCACCCTCCTATCCTCAGGAACTAGTCCAGAATCTAAAGAGTTTTGAAAAATTATCACTATTGCATCCACTATTTCTTGGGCTACTTCCTTAAGCAATCTGGGATGCAGACCATCTGGCCCTGGGGATTTATCTGCCTTAAATCCCTTCAATTTACCTAACACCACTTCCCTGCTAACATATATTTTCCTCAGTTCCTCCATCTCACTAGACCCTCGGTCCCCTACTATATCCGGAAGATTATTTATGTCCTCCTTAGTGAAGACAGAACCAAAGTAGTTATTCAGTTGGTCTGCCATGTCCTTGTTCCCCATGATCAATTCACCTGTTTCAGACTGTAAGGGACCTACATTTGTCTTAACCAATCTTTTTCTTTTCACATATCTATAAAAGCTTTTACAGTCAGTTTTTATGTACCCTGCCGGCCTTCCCTCATAATCTTTTTTCCCTTTCCTAATTAAGCCCTTTGTCCTCCACTGCTGGACTCTGAATTTCTCCCAGTCCTCAGGTATGCCGCTTTTTCTGGCTAATTTGTATGATTCTTCTTTGGAATTGATACTATCCCTAATTTCCCTTGTCAGCCACAGGTGCACTACCTTCCCTGGTTTATTCTTTTGCCAAACTGGGATGAACAATTGTTGTAGTTCATCGATGCGATCTTTAAATGTTTGCGATTGCATATCCACCATCAACCTTTAAATATCATTTGCCAGTCTGTCTTAGCTAATTCACGTTTCATACCTTCAAAGTTACCCTTCTTTACGTTCAGAACCCTTGTTACTGAATTAACTATATCACTCTCCATCTTAATGAAGAATTCCACCATATTATGGTCACTCTTACCCAAGGGGCCTCAAATGACAAGGTTGCTAACTAACCCTTCTCATTGCTCAATACCCAGTCTAGAATGGCCTGCTCTCTAGTTGGTTCCTGGAAATGCTGGTTCAGAAAACTATCCCGCATACATTCCAAGGAATCCTCTTCCTCAGCACCCTTACCAATTTGGTTCACCCAATCTATATATAGATTGAAGTCACCCATTATAACTGCTGTTCCTTTATTGTATGCATTTCTAATTTCCTGTTTAATGCCATCCCCAACCTCACTACTACTGTTCGGTGGCCTGTACACAACTCCCACCAGCATTTTCTGCCCCTTAATGTAATGCAGCTCTACCCATATTGATTCCACATCCTCCCACTAATATCCTTCCTTTCTATTGCGTTAATCTCCTCTCTAACCAGCCATGCCACCCCACCTCCTTTTCTTTCATTTCTATCCCTCCTGAATATTGAATATCCCTGAATGTTGAGCTCCCATCCTTGGTCACCCTGGAGCCATGTCTCTGTGATCCCAACTATATCATATTCATTAATAACTATCTGCACATTCAATTCCTCCACCTTGTTACGAATGCTCCTTGCATTGACACACAAAGCCTTCAGGCTTGCTTTTACAACACTCTTAGCCCTTATACAATTATGTTGAAAAGTGGCCCTTTTTGATTTTTGCCCTGGATTTGCCAGCCTGCCACTTTTACTTTTCACCTTACTACTTTTTGCTTCTACCCTCATTTTACACCCCTCTGTCTCTCTGCACTTGTTCCCATCTCCCTGCCACATTAGTTTAAATCCTCCTGAACAACAGTAGCAAACACTTCCCCTAAGACATTGGTTCCAGTCCAGCCCAGGTGCAGACCGTCCTGTTTTACCGGTCCCACCTCCTCCAGAACTGGTTCCAATGCCCCAGAAATTTGAATCCCTCCCCCTTGCACCATTTTTCAAGCCACATATTCATCTGAAGTATCCTCCTATTTCTACTGTGACTAGCACATGGCAATGTTCCGACAAGAACTGTCCTTTGTTATTCAAATAACAAGCCATGGGTAACAAAGGACATTAAGGACATCCCGTTCAGGAAAGGGCGTTTAGAGATGGAAATAGGGAGGAGCTGAGGGCAATACAAAGGGACCTGAAAGCCAGGATCAGGGAGGCTAAAGACAGGTACAGGAGGAAGCTTGAGTGGAAACTCCAGCAGAACAACATGAGAGAGGTCTGGAGGGGGATGAGGACCATCACTGGGTTCCGGCAAACTAGCAACAGAGGAGCTGAAGGCAGTGTGGACAGGGCCAATGAACTTAACCTGTTCTTTAACAGATTTGACATTGTGGCCTCTGCCCATCCCCCACATGAGCCATCTGTTGTCGGCCCCCAACCAACACATATTCCACTCTCCCCTCCTACCACTCCTCACAGTCCCCCACCCTGCTCTCATGACTATACTCCTTCCCCACACGAAACCACCATGGTGGGCTTCACAGCTGAACAGGTGAGAAGACAGCTGAAACATCTCAACCCAAGCAAGGCTGCAGGACCGGATGGTGTCAGTACCAGGGTGCTCAAAGCCTGTGCTCCTCAGCTATGTGGAGTACTTCGCCATGTATTCAACCTGAGCCTGAGGCTCCGGAGGGTTCCTGTACTGTGGAAGTCGTCCTGCCTCGTCCCTGTGCCGAAGACGTCGCGCCCCGGCGGCCTCAATGACTACAGACCGGTGGCATTGACAACCCACATCATGAAGACCCTGGAGAGACTTGTTCTGGAGCTGCTCTGGCCTATGGTCAGGCCACACTTAGATCCACTCCAGTTCGCCTGCCAGCCCCGACTAGAAGTTGAGAATGCCATCGTCTACCTGCTGAACCATGTCTACGCCCACCTGGACAAGCCAGCGAGCACTGTGAGGGTCATGTTTTTTGACTTCTCCAGTGCGTTCAACACCATCCGCCCTGCTCTACTGGGGGAGAAGCTGACAGCGATGCAGGTGGATGCTTCCCTGGTGTCATGGATTCTTGATTAGCTGACTGGCAGACCACAGTACGTGTGCTTGCAACACTGTGTCCGACAGAGTGATCAGCAGCACTGGGGCTCCACAGGGGACTATCTTGTCTCCCTTTCTCTTCACCATTTACACCTCGGACTTCAACTACTGCACAGAGTCTTGTCATCTTCAGAAGTTTTCAGATGACTCTGCCATAGTTGGATGCATCAGCAAGGGAGATGAGGCTGAGTACAGGGCTACAGTGTCACATGGTGTGAGCAGAATTATCTGCAGCTTAATGTGAAAAAGTCTAAGGAGCTGGTGGTAGACCTGAGGAGAGCTAAGGTACCGGTGACCCCTGTTTCCATCCAGGGGGTCAGTGTGGACATAGTGGAGGATTACAACTACCTGGGGATACGAATTGACAATAAACTGGACTGGTCAAAGAACACTGAGGCAGTCTACAAGAAGGGTCAGAGACGTCTCTATTTCCTGAGGAGACTGAGGTCCTTTAACATCTGCCGGCCGATGCTGAGGATGTTCTACCAGTCTGTGGTGGCCAGTGCTATCATGTTTGCTGTTGTGTGCTGGGGCAGCAGGCTGAGGGTAGCAGACACCAACAGAATCAACAAACTCATTCGTAAGGCCAGTGATGTTGTGGGGATGGAACTGGACTGTCTGACGGTGGTGTCTGAAAAGAGGATGCTGTCCAAGTTGCATGCCATCTTGGACAATGTCTCTCATCCACTACATAATGTACAGGGTGGACACAGGAGTACTTTCAGCCAGAGACTCATTCCACCGATATGCAACACAGAGCGTCATAGGAAGTCATTCCTGCCTGTGGCCATCAAACTTTACAACTCCTCCCTTGGAGGGTCAGACACCCTGAGCCAATAGGCTGGTCCTGGTCTTATTTCCTGGCATAATTTACATATTACTATTTAACTATTTATGGTTTTATTACTATTTATTATTTATGGCGCAACCGTAACGAAAACCAATTTCCCCCGGGATCAATAAAGTATGACTATGACTATGGTAGTAATCCATAGATTATTACATTTGTGGTCCTACTTTTTAGTTTATCTCCTAACTCCCTAAATTCACCTTGTAGGACCTCATCCCGTTTTTTACCTATAGCGTTGGTACCGATGTGCACCACGACCACTGGCTGTTCACCCTCCCACTCCAGAATGTCCTGCAGCCACTCAGAGGTGTCAGAGCTGTATATAAACCTGTGTGCAGTCAAGGTGTTTCAATTGATTGTAGTGAAAATACACCTGTATCTGTGTAATGCCCTGGCTCATGTTTTTGCTGTTATGCTGTATGTATTTCATTTTGGCAGTTCTGTAAGAGCAGTTTATTTGAGTTACTGTTGAAGATAAGGGATGATGTGGAATGTGCCATCCAATTAGCGAGTGGTTTTCTTGATGAGGGACAATAAGGTTGGGCTTGCTTTTTTTGAGTTTGGCGGGAGATGAAGAGAGAAGATGCTGGGGAGAACAGTCGTAGCATACGATGCAGTGGGAAACCCCTTTGTTTGGATGGTTTGTGTGCGGCGTTCGGAAGGTGGTGTGAGCGTTCATGCTGATGGGCCCAGCTCGTGAGTGACAGAGAAGTTCAAGATGAGCTCCAACTTGTGCGTATTTGACGTTTAATTAGAATGGGCCCTTTTCTTTTTGTTATTCTTTATTAACCCTCTAGTTAAATTAATATTTATAAATATGATTACTTTAATTGTATGCAGTGTGCCTGTTATTTTGTGGCACTAGTTTGTAACAGGGTAGCAAATGACACAGCATCCACACAAACGGGGTGTTGGGGTGGGAGAGCACCTCAATCTCATGAGTTTGGCAGGTTAGAGGTTGTCTTCCCGAGACTTACGCAGCCAAGGAAACCAGGGCTTCCTTCAGTTAGTCCTGACGAAGGGCACGGCCTGAAACGTCGACGGTACCTCTTCCTAGAGATGCTGCCTGGCCTGCTGCGTTCACCAGCAACTTTGATGTGTGTTGCTTGAATTTTCAGCATCTGCAGAATTCCTGTTGTTTGCGTTTCATTTCAGGATCGATTTTGTTAGATGCTGTGTGATTGTCCTGAGCATTGATCCAGTGGGTTGTTTATCTAAGTCTGTGTTAAACTATTGTTCGGTAAAGTGATTACAATATGCGGTTATGGATGCTGCAGGGGTTGAGCGATGGTTTGAATCCACAGAGTTATCGGTAACAAATGTGTGTGTATTGAATGGGGTAGATATTCGTATTCCTGACGAATTGTAAATTCGAACTCTATAAGTACTGTTAAAGCCGTAGGAGCAGTTACGATTGTGGAGCGGAGGTTTGATAAAATGGCGGGCAAAGACTTTGTTTTAGTTCAGAATAGTGCCAATGTAATGGTGGCATAACTGCCTGGTACTATGGGGCTCCGGGAGGAGGAGCGTGTAGGAGAGTGGGCCGAATTGCAAGGGGAGTCTCTTGTAGCTGGGGATGGAGACTTCAAAGACAAGTTTCTGCGGAGCAAGGGGAAGGAGTGATCTGATTTGGAATGTCTAATGAGTCCCCCAGTGAAGAGTACGACTTCTGAGTTGGTACAAGCCCTTACCTCCCTGGTAAATAAATGGTTCAGTGCCCAGGCAGAGGGTCCTAGCTATCAAAAGCTAAGAATGTTCTCAGGGATGAAGCCCACCCCTGAGGGGGAAGAGGAGTATGAGGCTTGGGCGGAGCAGACCTCTCAGATGTTAGATGAGTGGCAGTGCTCTGATGACATAAAAAGATGGTGATTGGTTGAGAGTTTGAGAGGCTGGGCTGCTGATGTAGTGAGAGCCGTAAAGATACAGAACCCCTTTGCTACCTCTGTGGCTTACATGCAAGTGCTAGAAAAGGTGCTTGGCGTGATGGGAAGCCCAATGGGGCTTATGGCGGGGTTTCAGAACATGTTTCAGGAGAAGGGGCAGAAGCTTTCTGCCTACATTTTTCGGCTAGAGAGGAAGCTAAATTGTTTGCGGTGTAGAAGGTTCATTCAAACGGCTGAGGTGAATCAGCTAAGGATGGAGCAAATGGCGAAAGGCACCCATTCGCCGGACCTGATCACTTGGAGTCTCCGAATGTCTCGTAACACGCACCCCCTCCCTTATTTGTTGAGCTGATCAGAGAAGTAAGAGAGGAGGAGAATGCAATGGAGGCATGGGAGGCCTCCGCCCGCAGGGTACAGTCCTCAGTAGTGGTCCCCTTACCCACCCTGGGTAGTGATAAAGCAGCTTGTGGCCTTGTTTAGGACTGAGATATACCCGGTTGTCACCAGAGGATGCAGCCCCTCCCCCGTTTGATAGAGCTGATAGGGAGGCGATCCCCTAAGGGGATGGGCTACGCAAAGGGCTGCTAGTGGCCGGGGTCCCGTGAGAAGGGGAGCAGCTGGTATTGTCTGTTATACTGTAACTGTGGTGAAGAGGGACGCGTGGAGGGAGTGTGATCGGCGGGAAACCCTTTGGAGAGTGAGCCCCGGGCACCTAAACAGAAAGACCCAGTGAGGGAACGGCCTGGCATATCGCGGGGCGGGGGGAGGGAGTATGTTCCCAGCAATATATCAAGGAACACCCTAAAACAAAAAACCTATTCCTGAAGGCTTAGTGGGGCCAAGCTCCAATGGATTGAGGGTATTTGTGCTAGAGCCATACTTGACACCGGCTCTCAGGTTACCCTGCTGTACCGTTCGTTTTACAACCGGTATTTGACACATTTACCCTTGACGCTCCTCAGTGCGCTAGAGATCTGGGGTCTTAGTATGGATGACTATCCGTACAATGGCTACTTGTCATTGAAGCTGGAGTTTTTGGAGGCAGATATGGGAGTAGCTGAGGTCTTTGATACATTAGTGTTGGTTTGTCCAGACCCGGTCGAGAGGGACGAAGCTTCAATTCTCGTGGGGATGAATACTCCTATTGTGAGGAGGCATCAAGGAGAAAGTTGGAGAAAGCTTTCTGAAGGCATTGCCCATTCACCCTGTGTTCCGAGCTGCTTTTGAGGAAGAGCGTGGCCACACTGGGCTGGATGATGAGCATAAGTGAGGGACTGTGTGGTTCACCCAGTCCAAACCAGTCATGTTATGGCCTGGGGAAGTAGTGAGAGTGATGGGAAACCCCAAATTTCCCAGAATGCCCGAGGCTGAGGCCCTCTTGGTGGATGCTCTAGAAGACCACGAAGAGGAGTCAGGCTTACCTGCTGGGGTACTGGTGAGGCCCGAACTGCAGACGCCCTCGGTTGTACAGGTGAAGAGGATGACAGTGAGTATCAGGAACATTTCGGAGCAGGAAGTTACCCTCAGGGGGGAATGCCAATGGCACACCTCTTCCTGGTGACAGAGCTTAAGCAGTTTTGTAAAGAAGAATGGGGAAAAATGCAGTGTCTAAACGTGCAAAGCTGATAGAGACTTATCCACACAGCTTCAAGGCTGTAATTGCTGGCAAAGGTGCATCTACTAAGTACTGACATAAAGGGGGAGAGGAATTATGTAATCAATTATTTTGTAATACTTATAATAAATTTAGACCAATTTGTAAAATCTGTTTTCACTTTGACATGAAAGTCTTTTCTGTTGATCAGTGTCAAAAAAGCCAAATTAAATCCACTGTGATTCAATGTTGTAAAACAATAAGATATGAAAACTTCCAAGGGGGTGAATACTTTTTATAGGCACTGTATGTCAATAATGTGATGCTAGGCACAGGAGTGTCTGCACATAAGGTGACTGACAGAAAATAGTAAAGTAGTGGTGGTTGGGGGTGTGGAGGGATGAGTTAGTGGGCAGACATGTTTATCAGCCTTACTGCTTGGGGAAAGTAACTGTTTTTGAGTCTGGTTGTTACAGCGTGTATGCTATGTAGCCTCCTCCCTGATGGGAGTGGGACAAACTGTTAAGGAGCAACGTGGGTGGGATCCTTCACGATGCTACTGGCCCTTTTCTGACACCTTTTATATATGTCTCGATGGCAGATAGGCTGGTGCTGGTGATGTGTTGGGCAGTTTTGACTGCCTGATTTTTGAGCTTTCCTGTCTGCCACAATGTAGTTTCCATACCATGCAGTGTTGCAACAGGTTAGGATGCTCGCTGCTATGCATCTGTTGAAAGATGTGAGTATAGATGTGCATAATCCAGCTCTCTTCAGCCTCCTCAGAAAGTAGCGGAGTTGGTAAGCATCCCTGATTGTGTAAGATATTTTCTGGAACCAGGAGAGATTGTGCAAGATGTGCACTCCCAGGAGATTGAAACTGTGCTTGCAATAGGCACTGTTGTGCCACCAATGTAAAAAGAAGTGTGAGTGGTGCCAGTTCCCGTGAAGTCGATAACCATCTCCATTTTCTTGTTGTCATCGAGGAACAGATTATTGTACTGCAAGGAGTAATTGTTGTGCAATTGTTTTTGGTTCCTTAAAAATTAATGTGGCCATTTTGATGTTAAACCATTAGCCAAATTTTATGTTTCAATAAAATAATAAGTAGCTGATCAAAAATGATGAATGAGAGATTAATGCAGTTACTGATGTGATGCTTTTGTTTAATTCTAGGCTTTTACCTTAAACCCCAGAAGAACAGATGCTATGATGAGACATGGCCAATATTATTTTAAGAATTCTAGCTGGCCTATAGCAATTAAAGATTTTACAGAATTAATTGAAGAGGAGCCTAACAATTCTCAAGCAAGGCAAGCTATGTGACTTTAAAATATTTTTAAAGCTTCCTTTCTATAATGTACATTTTTAAAGATAGAAGTATGTTTGCTGTATATTTCCAAATTGTTTCTGAAAGCTAGTGGAAAATCTTTGGAATATTTAGCTAATCCTCATAAATAGTGTTAATGCTGTTTCTTCTTGATTTCCTTATGCCTTCTACCAAAATGATGGTAGTTGATTGGAAAGCCAATATGGAAATTTATGAGTCAGTGTAAGTAATAATAATTAAGCTTATGTTCTAATATCAATACATGTTTTAAATCAGGCACGTTTTAAACCAAGAATTGTGGTGTAGAAAAATATTTTGAGCTTTCATTTCAGTTCATTTTTGGAAATTGTTGCTGTTTTGCTTCACAGCAATACAGAATATCGCCACCTTTTCTTGACTTTCACTGACATTACCACTATCAATATCTTTGGGATCATCATTGATCAGAAACTCAACTGGAACAGTTAAATAAATACAATATCTACAAGAAATAGTCAAAGGCAGGGTATTTTGCAGCGTGACTAGCCTCTTGACACCCTTTGACCATTCCGCCACCTAGAGGATGGAAGTCAGGATTATGATGGTGCACTGCTAGAATGAAATCAGTTCCAACAACATGGAGTATTGTGTGCAATTCTGGTTGCCATGCTATAAGAAATATGTGATTAAGCTAGTGAGAGTGCAGAAAATATTCACAGAAATGTTGCCTGTCTAGAAGGCTTAAGTAATGGGGAGGCAGAGACTTTTTTGCCTGGAGTGAAGGAGGCTGAAGAGTGACATGTAGAAGTTTTTTTAAAAAATGATGATGGGGTATAGAGAAGGTAGATTGTCACAGCCTTTTTCCCAGGACAGAGTCTGAAACTGGAAGCCACAGGTTTAAGGTGAGATGGGAATATTTTTAAGATGATCTGAGAGGCAATATTTTCATATAGAGGATGGTGGTTATATGGAGTGAGCTGCCCATAAAAGGTAGTGGATGGAGTGCACTCTGCCTAGAGGTCGATGACTACTGGTGTCAGACTCAGCGGTTCAAGCAAAGGGATGATTGGTGTTTCAGGACTGAGTGAGAGACATTATAGCTAGTATATAGATGTGAAAATGAGGCGGTACAATGGACATAGAATAGCAGGTGGTGGGGGAGAGATGGATTAGGCAGATGGGAATTGGTTAGGAAAGGGATGGAGTAGGAAAAATGAATCATCTGCCGAACATCGACATCTGTATCACTTAGGTTGATAGGTATGTGGTTGATGGGCAGATGGAACCAGATGGGAGTTGGTAATGAGTCTAAGCATCGAAGAAGAGAGGAAAGGAATGGAAAATGTGAACAAAGAGAGAGAGCACTGGGGTGGACAAGTAGGAATGTGAAAGGAGCATAGTGCATTGTAAGTAAGTGAACATTTAATGCAATTATTGTAAATTCACAGCAACAAGCAAAAAGCTGGCAGAACTTGGTGGATCAGGCAGCAACTATGGAGGGAAATAGACAGTTGTAATTTGGGTTAAGCCCCTTCACCTGGACTTTATTTGCCTCTAGAAGATAATAATAATATGTGTTTTTCTATAACCCAGTAAAATTAGTTGGGTGGGCAGCATGGGTAACCCAGTAAACCCAGAATCTCCGGAGGGGAAGGCCCCGAGTCCTCGGCTTTGCTTGTTGCTTGGTGACCGGGGCCGGGGTCGAAGCACTCGGCAGAGGTTGGTGCTTGGTGCTCGGTGTCAGAGGGCTGGTCGGAGGCTTGAAGTTTTCAGACGGACTCAGAGTCGGCTGCGGTCGGGTGCTTCCAGTGCATCGGCAAGTTTGCGGCGCTTGCAGGTTCATGGTAGGGAGAGTTTCTCCCTTCTACCGTCTGCGTAAGATGATGGGGCTATTGGGACTTGAGGCTTTTTTTCACAGTGCCCATGGTCTGCTCTTTATCAAATTACAGTATTGCTTTGCACTGTTGTAACTATGTTATAATTATGTGGTTTTGTCAGTTTTTAGTCTTTGTTTGTCCTGTGTTTCTGTGATATCTTTCTGGAGGAACATTGTATCATTTTTTAATGTATGCATTTCTAAATGACAATAAATGAGGACTGAGTGTCCTCATAACCTAAAAAAAATTATGAACTTTTCTGGAATGTTTTGTGAGTAAGCTGTTCTTAAAGCAAATTATATCAATTTCCTTATTGATTTTAGTTAGATACAAAGAGTAAAATGAATTTTGAAAATGTTTGTTAAGAAATTAGACTAAAGGCTATTTAGTTTTTGATGAATTGTATGATGGAGTCTTGTTTCCAATGGATAATGAAGGCCTCTGCGTTGCCACCCACAGTATTATTAGCTCTTAAGGGAATTGTCTCATTCTTGTGTCCATTGTATGAAAAAATAATGCAGCTATACCAAAATGCTGCCGTATGGGACTTCTTTTTGAATCTGTGTTAAGGCAGTTGAAATCTTTGGCAATTATTTATGTCATGGCAAAATTTGTCCACATATTTCCTCTTACTTTCCTTCTGATTGTTTTGACAATTGCTGCTGTATAAAAGCACAGTGGCAGCCAGTAGGGAAATAATCATAAGAGTCATAGAACAATACAGCACAGTTACAGTCTGTTTCGCCCAACAAGTCCATACTACCCATGCTGCCCACCCAACTAATTTCAATTTTTCCCAATAGATCTGCGCAATGGATTGCTATTGATAAAAGATCAGTTGCACATGAATGTAATCAAAACCTTTATATTTCTTGAAAACAGTGTTGTAATTGAATGAGCATATAGGATCAATGCAGTCAAGGTCATTGTAGACATGATAACCTATTTTCTGCATCAATCCCAGAGCACAAAACAACTATTAATCTTGGGGAACAACTTCTCTAACTTCCGCTAATGCCCCACCTCCCCCTCGTACCCCATCCGTTATTTATATACACATTCTTTCTCTCACTCTCCTTTTTCTCCCTCTGTCCCTCTGACTATACCCCTTGCCCATCCTCTGGGTCCCCCCACCCCTCTTTTCCTTCTCCCTGGGCCTCCTGTCCCATGATCCTCTCATATCCCTTTTGCCAATCACCTGTCCAGCTCTTGGCTCCATCCCTCCCCTTCCTGTCTTCTTCTATCATTTTGGATCTCCCCCTCCCCCTCCCACTTTCAAATCTCTTACTAGCTCTTCCTTTAGTTAGTCCTGACGAAGGATCTCGGCCTGAAACATCGACTGTATCTCTTCCTAGAGATGCTGCCTGGTCTGCTGCTTTCACCAGCAACTTTGATGTGTGTTGCATTAATCTTGGGGAAATGTTATTTATTTTAGAAAATACAGTACAGTATAATTTAACAACATTATGAATGTATGAACTGTAGACTAGTGGTACTAATATTTCCTACTGACATCAGGAAAAGGTTGGAAAATGTAAAAGAATGGTGATTCTAATTAGGAAAAATGAACAATATAAATAGATTTTTGACAGGTATGCTTTGAGTGATCTATTCACATGATTATCACAATTGATGCTTTTTTATTAATTGTCAACTGGCCCTGATTTACATTGTATTCAAGGAATAAGATTAATTGATCATCTATGCAAAAGCAAAATGGGCTGAATAGGTTCCTGCTATGAATGTAATATGTACTCCTGTGATTATTTTTCTATTTTAGGAATTATCGTGGACAAGCCTATGCTAAGCTAGGATTGTTCAGAGAAGCAGTTTTGGACATGTCTGTTGCTATTCATTTGAAACCTAACAACTGGGTGGCTTTCTATCACCGAGCCTGCCTATTACGAAAGGTTCATCCACATAAAGCTCTACAGGACTTCAGTATTTCAGGTAGAGTGTATATTAAGTATACAATGCAGTTAGTGGTTATACGAGTATTATGAAAAGTTGATTTGTCTACTGCAGATAAGTTACTTAGAAATTGTAAACAGCCTAATAATGATGACCATGAAAACTACAGATTTTTGTTAAAAAAAAAACCCTTCAGTTGAAGCAATCTATGATCATTATTTGACTTTTGGCCCATTCCATTGAGTTTTAAAGTAATCCAACAAGCTATTTAATTGTACTGTTATAGCTGTGTTCAAACAGCGAAAGAATAAAGCTGGATAAGCTACCTGGTAAGGAGTTCTCAGTTCAGTCAAAGTACCTCTCACAAATACAGTATCTAGGGAATGGTTTTCAAATACATAGAAATGTTCCATGAGCTTGTCAGGCAACAGTCTGACAAAATTCTACTCTCAGTATTATGTGATACTGGCAGAGTCCCTTGATGAAGTGTAACATGGAGGCAGCATTGAAAAGGATGATGAATACAGGACTAAGGGTGTTGTATTTGAATGTACGCAGTGTACAGAATAAGGTAGATGATCTTGTAGTGCAGTTAGAGATTCGAAAGTATGGCTTTGTGGGCATCACTGAGTAGTGCTGAAAGAAGATCATGGCGCTTAACGTCCAAGGATAAACCTTGTATTGAAATGACAGGCAGGTAGGCAGAGAGAGTGAGATGGCTCAAAGTTCAAGAGTTCAAAGTAAATTTATTAAAGTACATATCTGTCACCATATATAAGCCTGAGATTTATTTTCTTGTGGGCAATCATAATAAATACCAGGGACACAATAGAATCAATGAAAGACCACACCCAACAATGGACAACAAGCAATGTGCAAAATAAAACAATGGACTGTGCAAATGCAAAAAGAAAGAGAAAAATACAGGTTGACCACTAATTTTCCAGCACCCTCAGTTCCTGAGCCTTGTTAGATTAATGTTTTTGCCAAATTGAAAGAGGTCACATAATAATAATGGCAAAAATGGACTGTAGAAGCTTAAAAAGAATTATTAATTAAATAAAATTAAATGTAAATGTATTACTTACAGTGCTTATAAAGAATGTTGCTTTTCGGTTATCTTTTTAAACATTTCATCCAGGTGGAGTTGCTTCATGTGTTTTGAACTCTCCCTGTGTAACTTTTCTTGCATCAAATAAAAATTCATTAGCTCTTGTTCCATCATGAAGGTATGTTTCTCTAACCCTTTGATGCTTTATATCATACACAGTTGATGAACCAATGTCAGTTTACACACCGAAACACCTTAGTCCAGTTTTAAACATTTCAACCTTCTCTTGGATTGATAAGGACTGATGTTTACACTTGACACCACCACTGGTACATTCACTTATCTTAGAAACCAAACCTAGAGTTAAATTTACATAAAATAAGCAAAAATAAGCACAAAATATTGGGACTACCGCCAAGCACAATGTGAATAATAAAAATAGTGTGCTTTGTCAAAATGCGTCTCGCCACAGATGGTGCTGCATGTGCTACACACAGTGCCATCTGGTGGCCGCCCAGAAACTACATCTGATAATTTCATCAGAATTAAAAGAGGCGCCAAACCATCAGTTTCCGGAAAATCAGTGGTTGACGTATAATAATAATGAATAAATAAGCAATAAATATCAAGAACATGAGATTAAAAAGTTCCTGAAAGTGAGTACACAGGTTATGGGAATAATACAGTAATGGGGTGAGAGGAGTGAAGTTATCTCCTCTAGTTCAAGAGTCTGATGTCTGAGGGGTGACAAGTGTTTCTATACCTGGTGGTGTGAGTCCTGAGGCTCCTGTACCATCTTCCAAAAGGCAGCAGCGAGAAGAGAGCATGGCTTAGATGGTGGGGATCCTTGATGACGGATGATGCTTTCCTGTGATAGTGCTCCATGAAGATGTGTTAATTGTGGGGAGGGCTTTACCCATGATGGACTAGCCGTATCCACTAATTTTTGTAGGCTTTTCCAAGCTACGAATAAAATGTCGCTGCACAGAAATGAAGGAAAAAGATGCTACTGTTGTGGGAACAGATCACATGACCCTGATGGTTGTTGGTTTAAAGATAAGGAATGCCGAAACTGTGGCAAACAGGGCCACACTGGCAGAGTATGCAAAGCTGGCAAACAGCAGGGAAAGGGCAAAATACAGAGAAACAAGAAACTCCAGAAAGGAAAATACAACAATGTGCACAAAATGAAAGAAAGCAATTCTGATGAAAATGACTCAGACAAAAGTGAATTGTCTTGTCTGCCACATCACAGCAAGGAAGAGACAGATGATCGAAGAGTAATAGGATCACTCCACAAGTGGCAGGCGTGAGACTGAAAATGGAGCTGGATGCAAGCTCAGCCTTAACAGTGATCTCTGTACATGACTACAAACGACTGTTTTCGGCACATACTTCTGAAACGAACTAAACTACTGCTAAAGACTTACACAGGATAGAAAGTGCACCCCGAAGGCAAAATTAAAGTGACAGTGACCCACGGAAGTAAAACACACCAAATGAACCTCTAGGTACTGATAAATGAAGGACCACCGTTGCTGGGACGTGAATGGCTCAGGAAAATTCAGTTGGTTTGGCACACCATCAAGGCACTAAATGTGTCAGCAAAGGAGAGCAGCAAGGCTACATTTAAGAGACTGTTGCAAATGCTTGCTGACTCTGAGGAAGTGTTCATGAAAGGAATAGGAACACTTTGGGCATGAAAGCAAAGATTGAGATTGAGGAAAATGCATGTCCAAAATTTCACAAAGCCAGGCCAGTGCCATATGCAATCTGTCCTACAGTAGAGGCAGAGCTGAAAAATCTGGAGCAGACTGGGGTCCTATCAAAGGTGGACTGGAGTGAATGGGCCACGCTTTTTTCCAGTGATGAAGAAAACCTCCAGCACAAAACCAGCAAAACCAAGCAAGGTGTGTATATGTGGAGACTTTAAAGTGACTGTTAACCCAGTTCTCCGCACAGTACAGTATCCCCTACCTCGTATTGAGGACATCTTTGCTTCCCTGTCAGGAGGGGATCATTTCACAAAAATTGATTTGACCCAGGCTTACCTTCAAATAGAAATTGAGGAAGCATCCAAGAAATGCCTGACAATAAATACACACAAAGGACTTTACCAGTACAACAGGTTAGTGTTTGGGATAGCATCAGCGCCTACAATCTGGCAAAGGGTAATGGACCAGGTTCTGCAGGGGATTCCAGGAACTCCTGGATGATATCATTGTTGCCAGCAAAGATGACGACGAACATCTTTCTAACCTAAAACAAGTGCTCACCAGGTTACGAGAATATGGGCTCAGAGCTAATTGACAGAAATGTGAGTTTTTTAGAAAGGAAATTCCATACTGTGGGCATGTGATCAACAAGGATGGCTTACACGTCTCAAGACAAGATAGAAACGGTGCTTAAGGCACCACCACCTGACAACGTGTCTCAGCTGAGAGCATATCTTGGACAAGTGAACTACTACCACAAGTTCTTGCCTAACCTACCACAGTCCTACACCCACTAAATGCATTATTACAGGCAGGGGCACAATGGAAGTGGACTGAGAGCTGTGAGAAAGTGTTTCAGGAAACTAAAAGGCTCATAACTTCAGATGGGGTGCTCGCGCACTTTGACCCCTCCTTACCTATCTGACTAGCTTGTGAAGCCTCGCCCCATGAGATAGGAGCTGTGTTATCGCACAAGTTTCCAGATGGCTCCAAAAGACCAATAACCTTTGCCTCAAGAACACTAACTTCAGCTGAACGCAACTACGCACAGATTGACAGAGAGGCTCTAAGCCTCGTGTGGGGAATCAAGAAATTCAGTCACTACCTGTATGGACAAAAGTTTGCTCTGATGACTGACCATAAGCCTCTCATGTCAATCTTCAACCCAAGGAAAGGCATTCCAGTGATGACAGCACAAAGGCAACAGCGATGGTCCCTTTTCTTAGGAGGTCACAGGTATGACATTGACTACAAGGGGACCAAGCAACAGGGCAACGCAGTTGGTTTGTCACGTTTACCATTGCCCACTTCCAAGGTAACTACACAAATGGATTCAGCAGAGATCTTTCACACAACAGTAGTTGAACAATTACCAGTAACAAACAGCCTCATTGAAAGGGAAACATGCAATGACCCTACGTTGTCAAAAGTGTATGACATCACGGTAAAGGGGTGGCCAGCGCGGGGTAACACACTGTTTCCAGCCTTCTCAACGAGGGAGGAGCAGTTGTCAGTGTGTCGGGGAACACTAATGTGTGGTTCATGAGTTGTGGTCCCTCCCAAGCTATGCACCAGAGTGCTGGAGGAACTGCACAAGGGGCTCCTAGGTACTGTGAAGATGAAAGGTCTTGCCCGTGCCTATGTGTGGTGGCCAGGAATCGATAAACAAATTGAGGATGTGACCAAGAACTGCTCTGGGTGTCAATAGATCCAGAACACACCACCATAAGCCCCTCTCCATCCCTGGGAGTGGCCCTCATTACCATGGCAGTGAGTGCACATCGACTTTGCTGGACCATTCATGGATTCTATCTTTTTAATCGCCATTGATGCACATTCCAAATAGCCGGAGGTCATCAAAATGAAGACAACCACATCAGAAAAGACCATTACAGTGCTGAGGACAATTTTTGCCAGGAATGGCATACCAGAGCAAATCTGCACGGATGATGGCCAATTTGTCTTGAAGAATTCTGAAGTTTTGTGAAGAACAATGGAATCAAGCACTTTACATCAGCTCCTTACCATCCATCCACAAGTGGCTTGGCAGAAAGATTTGTACAGACATTCAATAAAGCCCTCAAGGCAAGGGACTGCAAAAATCGACCACTACAACACAAGATAGACAACTTCCTCCTTGCCTATAGTAATGCAGTACGTGCAACCACTAACCAAACTCCAGCGATGATGTTTCTGAACAGGAACCTGAGGTCCCGCATGGATCTTCTCAAACCAAATGTATGGCGTGATGTAGAGAACAGACAGTTCAAACACTTGAATGTTAAGTCAACACGGAACTTCAATGTGGGACACTCAGTTCTTGCACGGGATTTCCGGACTGAAAAGTGGCAGCCGGGTATAATTTCCACCATAGACGGGCCACTGATGTATAGAGTATAGGTGGGAGAGAATGTATGGAGACGTCATGCGGATCAAATCCTGGATGCTCAGGTGGAAAATACATCAACATCTTGCCCTGACTTCCCGGACATAGAGGCAAACACTCCTGATGTGACCACGTCAGCCTTGCCCACAGATAAGCCTGTCATCAGTGCTGAGGACCTACTTGATGTACCTGTGGAGACTAATGCCCCAAATCAAATGGTGCAGGGCAGACGTTACCTGGAGAGGCAGAGAAGGGCCCCCCAGAGACTTCAGTTATAATTATAATAATAATTATTATTATGTTACTTTGTTATTATTTCATATTATTATGTTACTAATTAAACAGTTGGTGGGTGTTTGTATATTAAGGGTACACATACAGTATTTGTTTAGCGTAGTGCGCCTGTTAACTTAAAAAAAAACAGTTGATACACTTTTAAAGTAAAAGAGGAGGAGTGTACCTTATAGCCTACTGTATAATATGGGACTATTTTATGTCGTAGTAACATGTTATTGAGCATGCGCTGTTAGACGCGTATTGATCTGTAATAATGTGTTAAGTTCGGTTTCTGTAAGTAAAAGCCCCTGTTAACTTAGCCCAGTCTCTAGCGTTTTTATTTATAGTTTTGTTGTGTACCCCGGCCACATACACAACAGAAGTTATATAGAGGCCCATGAACAATAGCCAGGATATGGGATATAAATTACAATGGGAGATAGTAGAGGCATGTAATAAGGGCAATGTTACAATAGTGATGGGGGATTTCAGTATGCAGGTAGATTTGGAAAATCAGATTGGTGTTGGATCCCAAGATAGGAAATTTGTGTGAGATGGCTTTTTGGAGCAGCTTGTGGGTGTTGTGTAATGAACCAGATACGATGCGGGAGCTTAGGGTAAAGGAACTCCTAGAGATAGTGATCACAATATGATAGAATTTACTCTGCAGTTTTAGAGGGAGAAGCTGAAGTCAGATGTATCAGTATTACAGTGGAGTAAATGGAATTACAGATGCATGAGAGAGGAGCTGGTCAGCATTGATTGAAGGGCACCCAATGAGGAATGATGGCAGAATGACAATGGCTGGAGTTTCTGGGAGCAATTCAGAAGGCACAAGATAAATACATTCCTGGGATGAAGAAGTATTCTAAAGGGAGGATGAGACAACCGTGACTGTCACAGGAAGTTGTAGGCAGCATAAAAGCAAAAGAGAAGGCATATAATATAGCAAAAATTATTGGGAAGTTAGTGATTGGAAGGTTTTAAAAACCAACAGAAAGCAACTAAAAAAACCAAAAGGAGATAAAAGATGAACTAAGAAGGTAGCCTAATATAAAAGAGGATATCAAAAGTTTTTCCAGATATATAAAGAGTAAAAGAGAGGTGAAGGTAGATATTAGACTGCTGGAGAATTATGCTGAAGAGGTAATAATGGGGGACAAAGAAGTGGCAGATAAATTTAGTAAGTATTTTGTGTCAGACTTCACTGTGGAAGACACGAGTAGTATGCCAGAAACTCGAGAATGTCCAGGGGAAGAAGTGGGTGTAGTTGCAATTACTAAGGAGAAGGTGCTTGAGAAGCTGAAAGGTCTGAAGATAGATAAGTCACCTGGAACAGATGGACTACACCCTAGAGTTCTGAAAGAGGTATCTGAAAAGATTGTGGAGGCATTAATAATGATCGTTCAAGAATCATTAGGTTCTGGAATGATTCTGAGGACTGGAAAATTGCAAATATCGCTTCACTCTTTAAGAAGGGAGCAAGGCAGAAGAAAGAAAATTACAGGCCAATTAGCCTGACTTCAGTGGTTAGGAAAGTGTTGGATTCCATAATTACAGATGAGGGTACTTGGATGTATATGATAAAGTAGGCCAAAGTCAGCATGGCTTCCTTAAGGGGAAATCTTGCCTGACAAATCTGTTGGAAATCTTTCAAGAAATAACAGGCAGAATAGACAAAGGAGGGTCAGTGGATGTTGTTTACTTGGATTTTCAGAAGGCCTTTTGCCAAGGTGCCACACATGAGACTCCTTAACAAACAGTCAATGGAATTGCAGCCAAGATACTAGCATGGATAGAAGATTAACTGATTGGCAGGAATCAGCGGGAATAGAACCTTTTCTGGTTGGCTGTCGGTGACTAGTGATATTCCATAGGGTTGGGCTGAGACCTCTTCTTTTCACGTCATATGTCAGTGATTTGGATGACAGAACTGATAGCTCTGTGGCCAAGTTTATGGACAATATGAAGATAGGTGGAGGATCAGGTAGTGTTCAGGAGCAGGGATCTTCAGAAGGACTTAGACAGGTTTGGAGAATGGGCAAAGAAGTGGCAGATGAAATATAGTGCAGGGAAATGTATGGTCATGCACTTTGGTAGAAGGAATAAAAGCATTGGCTATTTTCTAAATAGGGAGAAAATTCAAAAATCAGGGGAATCCTTGTACAGGACTCCTGAAGGTTATCTGGTACCTTGAGTCAGTGGTAAGGAAGACAAATGCAATGTTAGCATTCATTTTGAGAGTACGTGATGCTGAAGGTTTATAAGTCATTGGTCAGACCACACTAGGAGTATTGTGAGCTGTTTAGGGTCCCATATATAAGAAAAGATGTGCTGACATTGGAGAAGGTCCGGAGGAGATTCACCAGACTGATTTTGGGAACGAAAGGGTTAATGTTTGAAGAGCATTTGATAGCTTTAGCCCATACCAGTAATTTAAAAGAATGTGGGGTGGGGGAGAACCTCATTGAAACCTGTCTTATATTGAAAAGCCTAGATAGAGTGGATGTGGAGAGGATGTTTCTGATAGTGGGTGAGTGTATGACCAGTGGGTGCAGACTCAGAATAGAGGACAACGTCCATTTAGAACATAGATGTGAAGGCACTTGTTTTGGCATAGTGTGGTAAATCTGTGGAACTGAATATCATGGGTGGCTGTGGAGGCCAGGTGTTTCAGTATATTTAAAGCGGAGGTTGTTAGGTTCTTCATTAGTCAGGGTGTTAAAGATTATGGAGAGATGGCAGGAGAATTAGGTTGAGATGGAATTGCAGAGCAGACTCTATGGGCTGAATGGCCTAATTCTGCTCCGACGTCTTATGAATTCTTGGATATGTCTTGTCCTATTTGTAGAATAGACCCACCAGAGGTTGGAGCACCATGAAATATAACTCATTATGGGCTCTGAACCCCATAAGTTTCACGGTAGTAGGTCTAGTATCATGTGGATCATGGGTAATATTGTTATTATTGTAATATGGGTAATATAATAGGGTTAATATTGCCAAAGTGGAGTAATCAAGAAATTGTTACGAAGGAATCAATGACAGAGTCACACAATTGATTAGTGGGATGATGGGGGTTAGATATCTGGGAGTTGCTGGCTGGGTTCTTAATGTAAAATTCAACAGATTTTATGTCATACTGTCTTTATCAGTGAGAAATAGGTCTGGTCAAGAAAAGAATATGAGCCTGTGGAGATGAGTAATATGGGGGCCTGAGGAAAGCCAGCTAAGTATTTACTTTCAGAGGATGCTACCTGAGGTGCAATCCTAGTGCTATCCTGAACCCAGTTGTGGATGAAAATTTAAAAAATGGAGATCCTGAAAATTGGAAATAAAAACAAGATCTAGAAATGCTTTGTGGATCAGCCAAAATCTGTGGAAAGGAAAACAAAGTTGAAGCATTTTGGGTCCATCGTTTTCTATCATTAATCTGGTTGTGAATACAGTACCTGCTTCTGCTTGAATGACCTGTAGATGGCACTGACCAGGGATATGCTATGAAAATTACAGATGCAGCATCTGGACATGTTTTACTTGCCTTTTGGATGTTACTTCTCAAGTCCCAAGCCTTCTGTGCTTTAGTGCATTTAACGCTTGGAGGATTTGCAACAAAAATGACAGACCATGCAACTCACATAAAGTCCATGATTTTCAATAGTTTTATTTTTTTTAAATTAGATCACATAGTACAAACAGGTACTACACACTCCAGTATTTAAATTGATACGCTATACTTTTTGTATGCTTGTTAAACAGATTTAGGAGTTTATGTGCTTCCTTTACAGTGCTTATCAATAATGACGTTGAGAATTTGAATTCATTTTTACATCGTGGAATTTTGTACATTGAGCTTAGTCAGTGGAAAGCAGCAATATGGGACTTCAAATATGCACTCAAGCTTGACAGGTACCTGCTTAAATCTGCTTTCACTTAGATTGTAAAAACTTATTGATGGGAAAGTCATGTGATGTATTGTTTTGCAGAAAGATAACATTGTGACCGCTGAAATTTTCAGTCTGATGGACTGAAGACTCAATATGTCAATAGTTTTTGAGAGAAACAACCTATAGAAACAGAAAATCTAAAAAGAACAGAAATTGTTGGAAGAACTGAATAAGTCAAGCAGCCTCCACGGGGAAGGAAACAGACCCAATATTATGGATTAAGGGCACTTCTTCAAAATGGGAAAAGTAGAAAACAAATGTTTTAAGAAGCAGAGTGCAGGAGGGATAGAAAGAATGGAGGGAATATCTGCAGCTGCATTATTTATTGGGTGGAGGAAATTAATGCTTACAGTGGCATGCACAAGTTTGGGCACCCCTGGTGTTACTGTGAATAGCTAAACAAGTAAAAGATGACCTGATTTCCAAGAGGCATAAAGTTAAAGACGACACATTTCTTTAATATTTTAAGCAAGATTACTTTTTTATTTCTATCTTTTACAGTTTCAAAATAACAAAAAAGGAGAAGGGTCTGAAGCAAAAGTTTGGGCACCCTGCATGGTCAGTACTTAGTAACACCCCCTTTGGCAAGTATCACAGCTTGTAAACACTTTCTGTAGCCAGCTAAGAGTCTTTCAATTCTTGTTTGTGGGATTTTCGCCCATTCTTCCTTGCAAAAGGCTTCTAGTTCTGTGAGATCCTTGGCTGTCTTGCATGCACTGCTCTTTTGAGGTCTATCCACAGATTCTCGATGATGTTTAGGTCGGGGGACTGTGAGGGCCATGGCAAAACCTTCAGCTTGCACCTCTTGAGGTAGTCCATTATGGATTTTGAGGTGTGTTTAGGATCATTATCCTGTTGTAGAAGCTATCCTCTTTTCATCTTCAGCTTTTTTACAGACGGTGTGATGTTTGCTTTCAGAATTTGCTGGTATTTAATTGAATTCGTTCTATCCTCTACCAGTGAAATGTTCCCTGTGCCACTGGCTGCAGCACAAGCACAAAGCATGATTGATCCACCCCCATGCTTAACAGTTGGAGAGGTGTTCTTTTCATGAAATTCTGCACCCTTTTTTCTCCAAACATACCTTTGCTCATTGTGGCCAAAAAGTTCTATTTTAATTTCATCAGTCCACAGGACTTGTTTCCAAAATGCATCAGGCTTGTTTAGATGTCCCTTTGCAAACCTCTGATGCTGAATTTTGTGGTGAAGACACAGGAAAGGTTTTCTTCTGATGACTCTTCCACAAAGGTCATATTTGTGCAGGTGTCGCTGCACAGTAGAACAGTCCACGACCACTCCAGAGTCTGCTAAATCTTCCTGAAGGTCTTTTGCAGTCAAGCAGGGGTTTTGATTTGCCTTTCTAGCAATCCTACGAGCAGTTCTCTCAGAAAGTTTTCTTGGTCTTCCAGACCTCAACTTGATCTCCACCATTCCTGTTAACTGCCATTCTTAATTACATTATGAACTGAGGAAATGGCTACCTGAAAACGCTTTGCTATCTTCTTATAGCCTTCTCCTGCTTTGTGGGCATCATTTATTTTAATTTTCAGAGTGCTAGGTAGCTGCTTAGAGGAGCCCATGGCTGCTGATTGTTGGGACAAGGTTTGAGGAATCAGGGTATTTATAAAACTTCGAAATTTGCATCACCTAGCCTCTCCTAATGATGACTGTGAACAAGCCATAGCCACAAGCTAATTAAGGTCTAAGACCTTGGTAAAAGTTATCTGAGAGCTCAAATCTCTTGGGGTGCCCAAACTTTTTCATGGTGCTCCTTTCCTTTTCTCCCACTCTAAAATTGTACAAAACAAAAATAATACACTAATCTTGCTTAAAATGTTGAAAAGAGTGTTTCATCTTTAACTTCATGACTTTTGGAGATCAGTTCATCTTCTACTCACTTATCTATTCACAGTAACAGAAATTTTGACCGGGGTGCCCAAACTTTTGCATGCCACTGTATGTTGGTATCGGGCTACCAAGTGAGTTGATTTGTCCTGTACTCAGTGCTGACTGATGAAGGCAAGAGTGCCAGACACATTCTTCACTGTCTACTCTACCTATGTTGCCACTTTTAGGAAACTATGTAACTCTACTCCTTGTTCTTCTGTTCTATAATACTTCCCCTACCATTTACTCAGTACTGCCCTGGTTTAACTTATCAAAGTGCAACATCTAGCACTTGTTCAAGTTAAGTTCCTTCTGATCTATTCAGAATCTGCTCAATGTGGTATGGTGGTTTTGCCACGTGACATGATAGAGAATATTTTCAATCTGAAGATATAATTTAATCTTAAGGATTACAGTAGTCACTCCTATCAATAATCTCACAGAGAATTGCTTCTATGACAAATAGGCTGATGACCACAAAGTTACCTTTTTTCTCAAACTGGTATCTGGCACTGATAACTTGTAGGACTTGAAGAGATTACTAGTAGTTCCAAACTACTGTTGCTGAGAAACATGGAAATTCCCCAACCTGAATATATTTAGTGACTGTGCTCTACCATCATGCTTCATCCAATTAGTGTTCAACATAATGTAGAACTCAATCAATGGGTGTCTTCTTGACAGTTTTTGAGGGCATGTAATGTCATAGGATCTCAAGTCAATATTGAGAATCTCTGAGTCAGAAATGAACCTTTCTGGCTTGCCTGTAGCTGTATACCAAGATCAATATTTGTAAAGAAAATCTTGAAGGTGTTTCACCAAAGTATGAAGCACCAGCAAACCATGACAAGGCTGGTAAGAATAAATCTATGGGACAATGTGTGGGTAGTGATGTGATTTGTGGCAACCTGAACAAACTGTAATTTGTGAAGGATCAAATGTGAGAAGGGTAATTCTTGAGCTAACAAATGATTATATTGTAGTATTAACAAATGATTGTTTTCCTACTAATCCACATGTCAGTAACAAAGCTTACTTGTGGTTCACTGGAAAACAAGCAAACAAAAATGCTTGTGACAATTTTTGTTCTCTGGTTTTATTTCAGTATTCATGTCCTGTAAGAAGGCTATTTTAAAGAAGTATAAAATGCAGAATATAAATTATCTACTTGTTTACAGGAGAAGCTGAATTTATTTCACCTGGATTCATATAATCTTTCAAAAAGAAATGTATCATTTGTCTTAAGTTGAGTATTAGCAGATGCATGCAGGAGAACAATTATGTGCAAATACTAAAATCAATTAATGCCTTTTTATTGAGCTACTGGAGCAGCAGAGCTAGTTCAGTGGAATGTTCGTTGGGATCATGAAATTCTCCCCAATTAAAATAAGCTAATTATATACCCAGTTATTATTCATCACACATAATTTATTTACTTTTAAATTCCTGTTTAGCTATAATGCTACAGATCAGGAGATCTCGTATGTACAGCAATATTGTATTAGAGGATATACCAAAGCTGTGCTGCAACAAGGTGAACAATATTGAATTTCAAACTCTAGTCCCACAAAACCTTCAACTGCAGTTTTTCCAGGGCTAATTACTAAATTATCAACCTTCCTTCTTATTAGCAGTGCTTGACTCCTATAACTGTAATGTCTTCATAAGGGTGTAATTACAAAAAAAAAAGGTGGCAGAGAAAGACAATATTTTGCATGCAACTCCCAAGGGGATCATCAGATATTCCTGTTTGGAACTGTTACAGCTGAAATCTGTTGCCACAGATGAGCAGATGATTGGGCAGACTCAGGAATCCAGACCACCTAGATAACAAGTATAGCAGCTGTAAACTCAGGGGTGGTATCCAATGTCTCAGAAAATACTGCTACCAGGAAGGACCATAAGAACATAAGAGATAAGAACAGAATTAGACCATTTGGCCCAACGAGTCTGCTCTGCCATTTCATCATGACTGATCCATTTCCCTCTCAGCCCCAATCTCTTGTCTTTTCCCCATATTCCGTCATGCCCTGACTAATGAAAAATCTTTCAACCTCTGCCTTAAATGAATCCAATAACTTGGCTTCCACAGCCACCTGTGGCAAGGAATTTCCACCACCTTCGACAAAATTTGATCATCAAAGAAATTTTTTCATCCTGCTGCATTACAGCATCCCAAAATGTCAATTCCCTCCTCAAAACTTTGGTTGGCTTTTCTAACCCTTTCCCATCCAAAAAAGGAGATGCACCACTTATGCTTTTATCTGGAGACATGACACACACTCCAGCCCAAGGGCTGCTTCATCAACTGCATGGACCAGATAGCAACATCAGGTAAAGGCAGAGGCAGTGATGTTCGCTTCATAATTAACTCACAGTAGTAGTTCATTCTCAGCCCTGCTCCACTGACCTGGAATATCTGGCAGTCAACTGTCATCTATATTCAAGATAACTGTTGGGTTTGTGGCTCAGACTTAGTTTTTCCAGGTTTATAGGAATGTTTTTTGGGGACAGCGTGGAACGTTAAGATAGAGATAGGATTGAGGGGTATGAGAGATCAAGGGCATTAATGAAGAACCAGAAGTTAGAGCACTCCATGGTCAGAGGCCAGTGATCCCCAGGATGGAGGTCTGTGGACTGTAGGCCCCGAGAACAAGGATGGGTGATTCCTGAGGTCAGCGACTCCTGGAACCGGAGGCCTGAGGTTGATTGGCCCTGAATTAAGATTTGCATGATTGGCAATTCCTAAGTCCTCAAGTCCGAAGGTCAAAGCCCAAAGGTTGAGGACCCTATTCGGAGAGTCCAGAGGTCAGAAGCTAATGTCTGCGAGTCCACAGTCACGGTCTGGAATTAGGCTTGGAGGCAGCCTGTACTGGGATTGAAGCTTGGAGGTTAAAACCCCATTGTCGGTGAGTTCAAAGTCATATCCTGTGATTGACAAGTCAGGAGGTCGAAGCCCTTAGGTTAGTGAGTCTGGAGGTTGGAGGTCGGAGGTCTGAGGTCTGTGAGTTCAGGGTCATAGTCATGAGGTTCGTGGCCTGTCCTGGGGTTGGAAGCCCGATTGTGTTTGTGGGTAGGCAAGGGACATGTTTTGCTGTTATTGCTTGTTGTATGTTGATTACATGTTGTTCTGAACATTGTGGACATGCAATGTGGGCGCTGGAATTTGGGGTGATACTTGAAGGCTGCCTGGCGCACATCCTCAGATTATATTGGTTGTTAATGCCAATAGTGCATTTCACTGTATGTTTTGATGTACATTTGGTAAATAATAAATCAATCTAAAGATCTAAATCTGAAATCTACTTGCTGAGGGAGTTCTCCATCATCATTCTTTAATGGTGTGCTTTCCACCCTTGACAGACATTAAGCTGGTACCAGAGAAGCTGAGCATTGTGATCAACAGTCATGAAACTACACACCTTGATACATTTCTGATCTTCAGGATGTCTGCAACCTGGCTAGCTTTAAGAAGTCTCTGACCAACTACCACCAACATGTCACTTGTAGAATTAGAGGAGCTAACACACTCAATCACTGTTACACCACCATCAAAAACACTTAACTATACTGTCCCATGCCCGCACTTTGGCAAGACTGATCACCTGGCTGTACTTCTTCCAACAAGTATCAAGTTTTACACCAAGTGAAACTCCTTTACATAGCCGTTTAGATTTACAATTTGTACTTAAACTTGATGGCCCTGTTCCAGACATCTTGAGACTAAATAATATGGAAAACTCTTGAAAAGAAAACTACTGGATAGCACAATTTACAAACTGTGCTGAAAAATCTACCACGTTATTTGTGCGAGTTGAAAAAAAAAGACAAAATTTGCTGGTTCTTTCACATTTTGTGTTTATTTATCCCCCCCCCCCCCCACACACACATTTCAATCCTGTAGGAGTTAATTTTATTAGCATATCTTGTTTTTTTGCATTGTGATTTATGAATCCTCTGAGGGTGAATTTTCATAACGCAAGTTCCTGTAAAGTGGGCTCACCTGTGTGGAGCTTAGCTAATTCTTTTCTCTCGATAGATGGGCATTAACGCTCTAACCCCACCTGATGTACCACTGTTCACATTGCAATCTTTGAAGATGATTTCAATTCACTGGTCAGATTCAACTCTTCTTTTCAATATAGGTTCCCAGACCTTTCTCAACACAAATCTCTCTTTGAATTACAATGCAGTCAGTGCAGTTACGTCAATTACATTTAACCTGTTGATTACATTTTCACTTTCAACATAAGTTTCCATGTGGTGGGTGGAACAGAGCTATTATATTTGGATTGAAACTGAGTTTTGAATTATATATTTGTACTATGATGGGATTGTTCATTTTGCATCCCTGGTGACACTGCAGTAGCAATGCTGATTGGCAGCGTAATATCACTGGTATTAGTTTATAATCTGCTACTAGGATAAACAATTTGCCTATTAAAAATAAAGACTTTATTTATTCCAAATACCATTCCAAGTGCTTCTTTCTTGATTTGCACTCACTTTTGTGCAAAGGTAAAGTGATAGGCTTTCCTTTCTCAGTATTCATCATTTATCATTAAGTAACTTGACACATCAATTGTAAACCTCAATTTCAGATAGAACTGTAACAAATGATAAGAAATTCATTTCCTTTATTTTTCTTGCTTCCAACTAGGGTAGATCTTACATAGTGAATGGTAGAGCACTGAAGAGTGTGCTAGAACAACGGGACCTGGGAATAGAGGTCCATAATTCATTGAACGTGGTGTCACAGGTAGATAGGATAGTAAGGAAAGTATTTGGCACATTGGCCTTCATAAATCAAATCTGTATTTCGTACAGGAGATGAGATATTATGTTGAAGTAGTATAAGACGTGGTGAGGCTTAATTTGGAGCATTGTGTGCAATTTTGATCACCAACCTATAGGAAAGATGGAAATAAGAATTAAAAGAGTACAGTGAAAATTTACGAGGATGTTGCTGAGTCTGAAAGACCGAAGTTACATGGAAAGATTGAATAGGTTAGGACTTTATTCCTTGGAATGTAGAAATTTGAGAGGAGATGAGGTATACAAAATTATGAGGGGTATAGATGAGGGGTAATTGCAAGCAGGCTTTTTCCACTGAGGTTGGGTGGGACTACAACCAGAGGTCATGGGTTAAGGATGAAAGGTGAAGAGTTTAAGGGGACCATGAGTGAAACTTCTTCATTCAGAGGTTTGTGAGAGGGTAGAATGAGCTGTCAACACAAGTGGAGCATGCAAGCTCAATTTCAACATTTAAGTGAAGTTTTGGGTAGGTTCCTGAATAGTAGGGATATGGAGGGCTATGTTCCTGGTGCAGGCCAATGGGAGTAGGCAGTTTAAATGGTTTGGCACAGACTGGATGGGCTGAAGGGCCTGTTTTCATGCTGTACTTTGCTATGACTCTGTGCACTTTTTTGCTCCTGACTCCACATCATTTCATACCCTTTTAAATTGGTGATGTAATGGTGTGAGTATCATCAAAAGGTCAGGAACAAATCATGCAAACTATTGCAACATTCCTCTGATTGGAATGAAGACACCTGCCTCTGGAAGGCTAAAGGATGGGGAATTGTTACACTTGATCACAGAAAAAAATGATCATAACCTCCAATGATTAAGTTCCATGGATACTTTAGTTGAATCCCTGGGTTAGCCTACCCTATTCAATTCACATTGTATCAATAATATTCTACTGTCTCCCTTCCAGGGCCTAGAACTTTAATCTTACTATGTTTCTGGCCTAGCTATAATTTGAAAGTGCTGAGTACCTCTGTGCATTAATCCTCAACCACTAGGCTAACCTATTCAACTCAATATCTGTATCTAAGTTGGTGTTAGACAGAATGACCCAGTACATTACTTATCTGTGATATGGTGGGAGGCAGTGGCATTGATATGCACATAGTAATGTTAAACAGCGTGGTCAAGCCACATTGAATTCATTTCAAATTTAATTGTCATCCGACCATACATGAGTATCCACGAATACAGCCAAATGAGACACCATTACTCCAGGGCCAAGCTGCAAAATACAGTACCAACAGTCACACAGCAGAAAGCACAAATAGCACATGCAAAATAGCAAGCACATAAAGGTATCAGTAAGATACAACCATGCAATCAAAGAGTCCAGGCTTGAGCGATCAATGCTGCAGAAATCTGAAGTCGACCACAGTAGACCTTGGCTTCTAACAAACAAAAGAAAATCTGCAGATGCTGGAAATCTGTGTGTGAGAGCTTGTCTTTTTCTGAGTGAACACTGGAGACAGCCCCGACTCCAGCCTGGATGCTGCACCACGTCATCCCTGGTGGAGCATATCAGCTCTGACGCCTCTCTCCTTGCAGCTCTAAACAGGCGACACAATGGCCTGAGGCCCTGAGTCCATTGAATGCCGCATAAACCTGCAGTCGACCACAATAGAGTTTGCTTCTGGTGAGCAAACACTGGAGGGTGGGGGGCTGGGGGGCTGGGGGCAGCACTGACTCCAGCCTGGAAGCTGTGCCACACTGACCAAGCTGGAGTGCACCGACTTCGATGCCTCACTTCTGGTGGCTGTAAACAGGTGACACTGCAGCTTGAGGGCTGGTCCTCGCTATAACTCAGGCCATGCAGCTCCCCTACTGTACATCCTTGCTGTCAGCCAATAAATCAGTGAATCGAACTTGCGGCATTTCACATTAACAATGTCCAAAAGGGTCTTGCGATCACAAGAAAAGTGACCAAGATGGTCACTCGCTGTTAGACTTCACGCCTCCTTCGACTCAGGCACAGTACGACGTGCAGCTCCTTCATTTTCTTCACTAATGAGCAACTCGCTGATGGGATAGACCTGCAGTACTTTAAGTTCTTAATGTATAGCAGGATGTTGTGATCATAAAAAATACATTTACAGATGCATGTAGGTAGATTTTCAGATAAAGCTCTGTTCTGCACAAGTTCATAAGTAAGTTTGATAAAGTTACATTAAACTTTTGCTAAAGTTGCTAGAAAGAACTCCAAGTCTAACTGCAAGTTCCTAAGCCCATCCCTCCCTACCATCCTCCTGGCTAATGTCTTTTACTCTGGAGAATAAAAGAGAATACGTGAGAGCAAGAGCTATCCAGTCCATGCAATGGATGAAGCAGCCCTTGGGTTGGAGCACTGTGTCCAGAGTGCTGGAGGTGAGTCATATACCTGAGAAGCACAGTACACGACAATCTCTGATGTCCCTCTGGTACTGCTATTTATGGCAAGTGTCTGGAAAAGAATTTATTTGCCCTAAATTTCTTCGCAGCTACAACATTCATTACTTGCCTACCTAAGTCTGCATTGATCATATATGGATCACCTTACCACCATCACCAACCGTTCTATCCTGCCACTTGGCTGTGCTGCTGCTTCCGGTATACAGGCAGAGACTGAAGAGCATGCCACTGGAGGTGAAGGTTATGAAGAGTTGGTAAAGGGATGCAGAAAAACAAATAATACAACTGCATCGAATCAGTAGACTGGGCAACAGATTTCACATCACATGCTGGTGATAATAAACCTGATTCTGATTCTGAGACCTGAATGCATCTGCCACATTTATTGCGGACATCATAAGGTACTGCATAGACGAGTATGTATCCACAACAACTACCATTTGGGCTGCCATGGTAGTGCAGCAGTTAGTGTAATGCTAGTACAGCTCAAGATGTTCTGGAGTTCAGAGTTCAATTCCAGTGCTGTCTTTAAGTAGTTTGTATGTTCTCCCTGTGACTACATGGGTTTCCTCTGGGTGCTCCAGTTGCCTCCCAGAGTCCAAAGAAGTACTGATTGGTAGGTTCATTGCTCATTGTAAGTTGTCCTGTTATTAGGCTAGTATTATACAGATGGGTAGCCGGGTGGTGCAACTCAATGGGCTGTAAGGGTCTTTTCCGCAAACAAACAAATAAATAAATAAATTGACATTGCAAGTCTCTCCCAACCAGAAGCCTTGGATGAACTGGGAGATTCATAATCTGCTGAAGGCTAAACACCACATCTGCCAGGATAAACGTGAGTCATACATGAAATCTAGGCATGACTTCTAGAGGACCATCGTGAGTGCAAAGAGAAAATATCAGACTGAACTGGAATCATAGATCAACAGTTATGGCAGGGCAAAAGTGAAAAATGGTAATATAAGAGGTAATAACACATCACTTTTATGTATGCTTTGAAAGAGAGAATAATAACTCCTACACATGCCCTCACAGCTCCAGATATCTCAGTGATTTCAGTCTCCAATTCTAATGTTTGGGCATCCTTCAGAAGGGTGAACCCACAAAAAGAGTCTAGCCCAGATGCCAGATGGTTTTGCTAGCCAAATGCTGAAGATGTGTGCAGACCAAGCAGCTGGTATATTCAAGGACATCTTCAACCTTGCCCTCTCTGGTCTGTGGTTCTGACCTGCTTCAAAAGAGCATCTACTTTATCAGTGCCTAAGAAGAGCTGGTGACCACCTCAATGACCACCGTATGGTAGCATCAGAATCCACCATAACAATGTGCTCCAAGAGGTTGCTTATGGCGTGAGTGAACTCCAGATTCAGAAATGACTTGGATCCTCTTCAATTTGCCTATCACCACAACAGGTCAACAGTAGATGCATCCCACTGTCTGCTCATTCAGATCAGGATCAATGCTAAAAACTTCTCCAGCCTTATCACCAATCCCCAAGACCTGGACCTCTGAACTGCCCTTTGAAAATGGACCTTTAATTTCTGATCAACAGATCTTAATCAGTATGGATTTGTAACAATATCAATGGCCCTGATTGCCTCACAATGGATGCCCAGCCCAGAGAGACTTCCATTCCTCATCAGGTTCTTTCTGGACAACAGATATAATCAGTTCCCCTGCTCCATCGCCACCCTTCTATGTCTGGTGGAACTGGTTCTCACCCTCAAGAATTTCTCTTTCTTCTCCTCCCACTTCCTTCAAACACACAAAATGGTGTAGCCTTGGGCACATGCATGCAATCTAGCTAAGCCCACCTTTTTATTGGCTATGTGGAATGGTCCATGTTCCAAACCTACTCTGGTAAAGCCCCTCAAACTCTTTCTGGGCTACATTGGTGACTGTATTACTGCTGCTTCCTGCATGATCTTGTCATACTCAGCAACTTTACTTCCAACTTCCACCCTGACCTCAAATTTACTTGGTTCATCTCTCTCACCCTCTCCCGTTTCTGAATTCCCTTGCCTCTGTCTCTGAAGACAGACTATCTATTGATATATTTTATAAAACTATTGACTCTCATAGTAATCTTGACTATATCTCTTCCCATCCTGTCACCTGTAAAAATGGTATTTTTTTCTCAGTTCCTCTGTCTCTACTGCATCTGTCCTCAGGGTAACTCCTTCCATTCTAGAACATCTGAGTTGTTTTGCTTCTTCAAAAAAATGGGGTTCCTCTTCCACCACTATTGATGCTGCCCTCACCTGCAATTCCTGTATTTCTAGCATATCTGCCCTCAGCCCGTCCTCCCACTGCCATAACTGGAATAGGGGTCACCTTGTCCTACCTACCATCCCACAAGTCTTTGTATACATACATCCTTCTCCCACTAAGCACATCTTTCCCTCCCCTCCCCCCCAACTCTCTGCTTTCAGCAGGAATCGCTCTCCACATGACTGCCTTGTCCACTTGTCCCTCCCCACTGATCTCCCTCGTGGCACTTATCCCTGTTAGTGGGACAAGTTCTACTCCTGCCCCTACCACATTTCCTTCACCACTATTCAGAGCCCCAAACAGAATTTCCAGGTGAGGTAACACTTCACCTGTGAGTCTGTAAGTGTCTGTATACTGTGTCCGGTGATCCCAGTGTGGCCTCCTCTATATCGGTGACCACCTCTTGCCCTGCCATGGACTTGTTTTTGATATTTTTTTATATATTCAGGTATTGCTTTTGCACATTGTTTTTCACTGGTAAAATTTAATGTATGTTATATTTTGTGTGTTGCCCTTACCAGTATGCCTGTGCTGCTGCCCCAAGCAAGTTTATCATTGTACCCGTCCTTTGCCATGTTTGTGCACATGATAATAAACTCAATTTGATCTGACTAGTGAGAACTTCCCTGTGGAAGCTGGGCTAATCCCCTCATTGACAGACATGGCACAGCACTGGTAAGGATTCATGGCATCCTCACCAAGCATTGCATGTGGCTTACATTATGGAAATTACAACTTGTATTGGGGCCAGAAAATCTGAAAAGAATGATAGTTCTTTCCCTATATTTTAGCCAGCAGTCATAACTACCAAGATATCATAATAAATGCATGTGTTTATTTTGAGAATGCTTAGTTGAGTTGCTACTCTCATGTCCCTTGCTACCAGTATTTTACTATTTATCACAAGGTTTCAATACTATTTCACAAGCAATCTAAAGCATAGGAGGTGGTAAGCAGAAGGTATATGTTTTTGGTGGATATTTCATTATACCGCTGTACCATTGAGAGCATACTCACCAACTGCATCTCAGTGTGGTATGGCAATTGTCCCATATTGAACGGCAAAGCACTCCAGCGTGTGGTGAAAACTGCCCAGCGGATTATCGGCACCCAATTGCCCACCATTGAGAACATCTACCATAAATGCTGCCTGGGCAGGGTGAAAAGCATTATCAAGGATGCATCTCACCCTAACCATGGACTTTTTACTCTCCTCCCATCTGGTAGGCACTACAGGAGCCTCCACTCCCGCACCAGCAGGCACAGGAAGAGCTTCTTCCCTGAGGCTGTGACCCTGCTGAACCTCACATCACAGCGCTAAGCAGTATCGCACCCATATTGTACTGTCTCAGTACTTTTATATTTGTGTGCTGTAGCACTTTTTATTCTCAGTTATTTTGTTAAAAACACTATTCTTTGCATTTCTGGTCAGATGCTAACTGCATTTCATTGGCTTTGTATCTGTACTCGGCACAATGACAATAAAGTTGAATCTAATCTAATCTAATCTTTAGGAACTGATGTTCTTGGACCTTCCTCAATTATCTGCTTTTTATTACACCAGTATGTGAATGATAATTTAATTAAAAATGAGTGCAGCACTGAAGATGTTTAATTTCCTAGTGAAATATATGTGAAATTGGAGGTAAACATGTTGATTGATTCTCTATATTTGTTTTAATAAGTGCCGGTATGCTAACTATGGGTGCCAAACTTGGCGGTATTTTTCCTATGACTCAGGTCCTTGACTCTGAAATGTACAGGAGATAGGGTTCACTACTAATCAGCAGACCATGAACTTGGTGATTGGTTAAAGGTTTTGTTCTTTGAACACCCTTTTCTTCAGTTAGCTCAAAATTGTAGTGGTGCATGAGGGGTAGCAATTAACCCTAAACCTGAAGAAATGGAGTGGAAGCAGGTTATTCCTGAATCCAATGGACTGCCAAGATCCTGCCAGTCAAATATAATTTTAGAACTTTCTTTTACTCCTTCCCTCTTAAATATTTGAACAATTGAATACATTTATTTTGTATTTTTAATTACCATGATTCCTGATCAAGTGTTTGCTGATCTTACTCTTTATTACACTGACATATCAACAGGGTCAACTCTTGAAAGCTGCTTGGCCTTATTACATACCTGGCCATGTGCTGATGACTATGCAGGTTAATTAACAGAGGTTCTAAAAAACATTTTTAACATCTCTCTGGAATAGTCCACTATTGCTTCACAACAGCAACCATCTCCATCCCCAAGAGGGCGACAGTAACCTACCTCAATGATTACCGTCCAGTGGCACTGACCTCAACAATAATGAAGTGCTTTGAGTGGCTAGTTTTTGATCACATTAAATCCCGTCTTCCTGCTATATTAGGCTCTTTCCAGTTCTTTTATCGCTCAAATTGGTCCACTGATGATTCCATAACACTCTCCACTCTGTCCTGTCCCATCTGCAAAATATTGCCTCATATGCCAGGATACTGTTAATCAATTTCAGGTTGACAATTCATATGATCATACCTCAGGAACTGGTGGGTAAACTGTCATCACTGGATCTCACGCTTCTCTCTGTAATTGGATCCTGGACTTCTTGACAGAAATGTTGCAGTCAGTCTGTGTTGGCAGAAACATCTCTAGCTCCATCAGATTGAGCACCAGTGCTTCCTAGGGCTGCATGCTCAGCTCAGCTGATGTATGACCACACTGCTAGATCCACTTCACACCGAACCATCAAGTTCGCTGATGACACAACAGTGTTTAGCATCATTAACAACTATGACGAGATAGCTTACAGAGAGGAGATGGAGTGTTTGGTAGAATGGTGTGAGCACAACAACTTGAGTCTCAGTGTGATAAGGACCAAATAGATGATTATCGACTTTAGGAAGGTGCAGGCTGACCACTATTCACTGCACATATGTTGGCCCTCCATGGAGAGAGTTAGGAGCACCAAGTTTCTTGCAGTTCATGTAGTAGACGAGCTCACCTCGTCCCTCAACACCACCTCATTGGTCAAAAAAACACAGCTGCGCCTCTACTTCCTGAGGAGATTGAGGTGAGTAAGGCTCTTCCCCCATTCTCCCATTTTAACCAGTTTTTACAGGAACACCATGGAGAATGTCTTGACCAGCTGCAACACCGTCTGGTATGGGAGTTGCAAGGCATCTGACTGCAAGTCCCTACAAAGGATTGTCAGGACTGCTGAGAGGATTATTGTGGTCTCTCTTCCACCCATTAGGGATACTTATCAAAGGTTCTCTTAGCATTTTCAATAATCCCTCCTATCCTTTGAAAAATCTCTACAATCCCTATCATCAGGCAAGATGTACCGTAGGATTAGAATAAGATCTGTTTGAATGGGAAACAGCTTCTTCCCCAGGCTGTAAGGCACTGAACTCCCTGCCACCACCCAGGTACCATCACGTATGAAGCTCCAGTAGAATTATGCTGTTTTCTTTTTAACTTGTGTTATAAATGCATCTTATTATTTGCTAATTTACTCGTGGTAATATTACTTTATTGTTATGTGTGTGAGGTGTATGTACGTGCTGTGCACCTTGGTCGTTTCGTTTGGCAGTGTACAGTTGAGTGACAACAAGCTGAACTTGAACTTGATAGTGCCAAAGTGGATCTAAACTGTGTGTGCAATAAATCAACCACTTTTTTTTAACTGAAGTTAACTGTTGTTAGGACTATAATCAGGTTTATTATCACTGGCATTGTTGTTAATTTTTTGTTGTTTGTGGCCACAGTACAGTGCAACATGTAAAAAGTTACTGTGAATTACAATAAGAAATGCAACAAAAGTCAAAAGAATGATTGTTTGTAAAGATTTCCATGATTATATTATCTGTCGACATTCATTTTGTACATTCATTCCTAAGAAGTGACCATATGAAACCACCTCTGACCCAAGAGTATTTAGTATTAGGGTTGTTTTTTTTTACTAATTATATGTTGTTCAGTGTGCCTTAGCAAAATTCAATCATGATGTTGCTCAAAGCCCTATTGCTCTCACTATAGGTGAATGTTTTCAGGTTTACATCCAATGAATATAAATAAATGTTAGCTGAATAATGAACTTAAAATTTTACATGCTGAATAGTATTAGCAAATCAAAGCTTTTCTGTATGATTAATATACTTGGTGCTTTATTTCCAGAGCCGTTTGTTTAGCTCATATAAATCTTGGGCTTATTTTCCTCTTACAAATGAATCACTATTATGAAGCAATCCGCAGATTTACAGATGCCTTAAAAGTTGAGCCAACTTCCACAAAAGCATATGTATGTCGTGCAGAGGCGCACCATAAGGTATGCATATGCTTGAAACAAAATTGTTAAACCTGAATTTTGCTGCTCGGTTAATAGTTTTTTAATCACTTTATATTTTAATTGATAAATGACAATGATTTCCTCATCTAAATATAATTTTATTGAAGATTACACTGAAATACCTTCATTATGCTTGGTGATCTTGAACTGTGAGGGATAAATCAAGTGTTCATTTTGCACATTGTTTGTGCCTATTTCTGATACAAGATATTTTGTATTAGGAGGATGGCCACTTTTGATGTTTCCCATAGTTAGATAATCTACTGACTTTATGTATGCTTCTGGTTGTGCATAAACATCAGAAGCACAGTTAATTTTCAGAAGTCACACAATAAAATTTGTATTGCTGCAGTATTATGGCAAATTATGTGGTTTGCATGAGAGAGGAGTCAAGCTTGTCAATTCTAACTTCCATGAATGACTGTAATTTAAATAGATGGGCAGGGTTTCTCACATAGGTGCAAACTGAGTCTTGTTTAAGAAACTACATCTGAGAACGAAATGTATCACATAGTATGACTTTAATCTGTTGCTATATGAGCCACCATTGACAAGTGTGAAGCTGTGAGTATATTACCTTCAGAAAAGGTAGATAGCTCTCTCACTCTCTCGTACTCTCACTCACTCTCTCTCACTCTCACTCATTCTCACTCACTCTCTCTCACTCTCCCTCACACTCTCTCACACTCACTCCTTATTTGCTCTTAAACCTATAGTAATGCTAAGGAGCCTACAGGAATTCCATTGGTTTGAATTTAGGAAATTACTGCTTGAGGAAGAAGCAGGACAGTGATCCATTTCACAGCGACTAAAGAATGGCGGTGTGAGGAAGCAGACCAGAAATTGTGGCAGTCTGTGGATTTGCCAGATGTGTTAGTGAGCTTAAAAAAAACTAAACACAGTTAACTTGTTCTGCATGTGGAACAAGTAGAGGTGTATGTGAGGGTGTATATTATTACTGAGATCCTGGTGGAAAATGCAGAAAGAGTAGCACGGCAGTATAAGACCAGAAGACCATAGTGGGAGCTGAATTAGGCCATTTGGCCTATTGAGTCTTCTGCTACACCATTTCATCATGGCTGATCCACTTTTCCGCTCATCCCCAATCTGCCTTCTCCCTGTATCCCTTCATTCCCTGACTAGTCAGGAATCTGTCAACCTCTGCCTTAAATATACGTAAAGATGGCCTCCACAGCTGCCTGTGGCAAAGAATTCCACTGATTCACCACCATCTGGCTAAAGAAATTCCTCCTTATCTCCATTCTAAAGGGATGCCCCTCTATTCTGAGACTGTGTCCTCTGGTCTTTGACTCCCCACCATAGAAAACATCCTCTCCACATCCACTCTATCAAGGCCTTTCACCATTAGATAGGTTTCAATGTGGTCACTCCTCATTCTTCTGAATTCCAGTGAATACAGACCCAGAGCCATCAGACACTCTTCATATAACAAACCACTCAATCCCAGAATCAATTTTTGTGAACCTCCTTTGAATCCTCTCCAATTTCAGCACATCCTTTCTCAGATAAGGTGCCCAAACCTACTCACAATACTCCAAGTGAGGCCTCACTAGTGCTTGATAAAGTCTCAGCATTACATCCTTGCTTTTATATTCTAATCCTCTTGAAATGAATGCTAACATCAGATTTGCCTTCCTCACCACAAGTTCAACCTGCAAATTAACCTTTAGGGAATCTTGCACAAGGGCTCCCAAGTCCCTTTGAACCTCAGCATTTTTTGTATTTTCTCTCCATTTAGAAAATATTCAACCCCTTCATTTCTTCTACCAAAGTGCATGACCATATACTTCCTGACACTGTATTCCATTTGCTATTTTTTTGCCCGTCCTTCTAATCTGTCTAAGTCTGTCTGTAGTCTCTCTACTTCTTCAAACTACCCTTCCACCTGTATTCATATCATCTGCAACCTTTGCAACAAAGCCATCAATTCCATCATCCAAATCATTGACATGTAATGTAAAAAGAATTGGTCTCAACACAGATCCCTGTAAAACACCATTTATCACCGGCAACCAGTCAGAAAAGGCTCCTTTTATTCCCACTCTTTAACCCGTCAAATCAGCCACTGCTTTATCCATGCTGTAATACCATGGGCTTGTAGCTTGTTAAGCAGCCTTATGTGTGGCACCCTGTTAAAGGTCTTCTAAAAATCCCAGTACATAACATCAACCAATTCTCCTTTCTCTATCCTGCTTGTTACTTCTTCAAAGAATTCCAACAGATTTGTCAGACAAGATTTTCCCTTGAGGAAACCATGCTGACTACAGCCTATTTTATCATGTACCTCCAAATACCCCAAAGCCACATCCTTAATAATCAACTCCAACATCTCCCCAACTACTGAGGTCAGACTAACTGGCCTATAGTTTCCTATCTTCTGCCTCTCTCTTCTTTGAGAGTGGAATGACATTTGCAATATAACAGTCTTCCAGAACCATTCCAGAATCTAGTGATTCTTGAAAGATCATTACTAATGCCTTCACGATATCTCAGCCATGTCTTTCAGAACCATTGAATGTACACCATTTGGTCCAGGTGACTTATCTACCTTCAGACCTTTCAGTTTCCCAAGCACCTTCTCTCTAGTTATAACTTCACACAGTTCATGCCCCCGATAACTGGAACTTCCACCATGCTGCTAGTCTCTTCCACAGTAAAGACTAATGCAAAATGCGGTGAAATCATCGGACAAAGTCAGCATGGATTTGTGAAAGGAAAATCATGTCTGACGAATCTCATAGAATTTTTTGAGGATGTAATTAGTAGAGTGGATAGGGGAGAACCAATGGATGTGGTATATTTGGATTTTCAGAAGGCTTTTGACAAGGTCCCACACAGGAGATTAGTGTGCAAACTTAAAGCACACGGTATTGCGGGTAAGGTATTGGTGTGGGTGGAGAGTTGGTTAGCAGACAGGAAGCAAAGAGTGGGAATAAACGGGACCTTTTCAGAATGGCAGGCAGTGACTAGTGGGGTACCGCAAGGCTCAGTGCTGGGACCCCAGTTGTTTACAATATATATTAATGACTTGGATGAGGGAATTAAATGCAGCATCTCCAAGTTTGCGGATGACACGAAGCTGGGCGGCAGTGTTATCTGTGAGGAGGATGCTAAGAGGATGCAGGGCGACTTGGATAGGTTGGGTGAGTGGGCAAATTCATTGCAGATGCAATTTAATGTGGATAAATGTGAAGTTATCCACTTTGGTGGCAAAAATAGGAAAACAGATTATTATCTGAATGGTGGCCGATTAGGAAAAGGGGAGGTGCAACGAGACCTGGGTGTCATTATACACCAGTCATTGAAAGTGGGCATGCAGGTACAGCAGGCGGTGAAAAAGGCGAATGGTATGCTGGCATTTATAGTGAGAGGATTCGAGTACAGGAGCAGGGAGGTACTACTGCAGTTGTACAAGGCCTTGGTGAGACCACACCTGGAGTATTGTGTGCAGTTTTGGTCCCCTAATCTGAGGAAAGACATCCTTGCCATAGAGGGAGTACAAAGAAGGTTCACCAGATTGATTCCTGGGATGGCAGGACTTTCATATGAAGAAAGACTGGATGAACTGGGCTTGTACTCGTTGGAATTTAGAAGATTGAGGGGGGATCTGATTGAAACGTATAAGATCCTAAAGGGATTGGACAGGCTAGATGCAGGAAGATTGTTCCCAATGTTGGGGAAGTCCAGAACGAGGGGCCACAGTTTGAGGATAGAGGGGAAGCCTTTTAGGACCGAGATTAGGAAAAACTTCTTCACACAGAGAGTGGTGAATCTGTGGAATTCTCTGCCACAGGAAACAGTTGAGGCCAGTTCATTGGCTATATTTAAGAGGGAGTTAGATATGGCCCTTGTGGCTACGGGGGTCAGGGGGTATGGAGGGAAGGCTGGGGCGGGGTTCTGAGTTGGATGATCAGCCATGATCATAATAAATGGTGGTGCAGGCTCGAAGGGCCGAATGGCCTACTCCTGCACCTATTTTCTATGTATCTATGTAAAATACTTATTTAATTCATCCATTATTTCCTTGCCCCCCCCCCATTACTAACTCTCCAGCATTGTTTTCCGGAGGTCTGATATTCATGTATCTGAAGAAACTTTTGGTATCTTCTTCAACGTTATTGACTTGCTTACTTTTGTATTTCATCTTTACCTTTTTAATGTTTTTAATATCTTTCCATTGGTTTTTAAAAGCTTTCGAATCCTCTAACTCCCTACTAATCTTTGCTCTATTATATTCCCTCTCTTTGGCTTTTATATTGGCTTTGACTTCCCTTGTAGCCATGGTTGTGTCACCTTTCCCTTCGAACCTTTCTTCCTCTTTGGGGTGCATATATCCTGTGACTTCCAGATTGCTTCCAGAAATACCAGCCATTACAGCTCTGCCGTCATCCCTGCCAGTGTCCTTTTCCATTCAACTCTGGCCAACTCCTCTCTTATGCCTCTGTAATTCCATTTACTCCACTGTAATACTGATACATATCAGGGATTGTCTACTGAGTCTTTGCGGGTGGACTTTAGGAACAGCAAGGGGCCAATAACTCTACTTGGTGTTTTTTATAGACCATCCAATAGTAACAGGGACATTGACAAGCAGATAGGGAGACAGATTCTAGAAAGATGCAATAATAACAGGGCTGAGATTTTAATTTCCCCAATATTGACTGGCATCTCCCTAGAGCAAAGGGTTTAGATGGGGGGGGGTTAGTTTGTTAGGTGTGTTCAGGAAGGTTTCTTGACACAATATGTAGATAAGCCTACAAGGGGAGAGGCTGTACTTGATCTGGTATTGGGAAATGACCTGGTCATGTGTCAGGTTTCTCAGTGGGAGAGCATTTTGGAGATAGTGATCACAATCCTATCTCCTTTACCTTAGCATTGGAGAGGGATAGAAACAGACAGGTTAGGAAAGCGTTTAATTGGAGTAAGGGGAAATATGAAGCTATCAGGCAGGAACTTGGAAGCATAAATTGGGAACAGATATTCTCTGGGGAATGTACGGCAGAAATGTGGCAAATGTTCAGGGGTATTTGTGTGGTGTTCTGCATAGGTACGTTCCAATGAGACAGGGAAAGAATAGTAGGGTACAGGAACCATGGTGTACAAAAGTTGTTGAACATCCAATCAAGAAGAAAAGAAAAGGTTAAAAAAGGTTCAAAAAGCTAGGTAATGATAGAGATCTAGAAAATTGTAAGGCTAGCAGGACGGTGCTTAAGAATGAAATTAGGAGAGCCAGAAGGGGCCATGAGAAGGCCTTAGCGAGCAGGATTAAGAAAAACCCCAAGGCATTCTATAAGTATGTGAAGAGCAAGAGGATAAGATGTGAGAGAATAGGACCAATCAAGTGTGAGAGTGGAAAAGTGTGTATGGAACCAGAGGAGATGGCGGAGGTACTTAATGAATACTTTGCTTCAGTAGAAAAGGACCTTGGCGATTGTAGGGATGACTTACAGCAGACTGAAAAGCTTGAGCATATTGATAATAAGAAAGAGGATGTGCTAGAGCTTTTGGAAAGCATCAAGTTGGATAAATCACCGGGATTGGATGAGATTGTGGGAGGCGAGGGAAGAGATTGTTGAGCCTCTGGCAATGATCTTTGCATCATCAATCAGGACAGGAGAGGTTCCGGAGGACTGGAGGGTTGCAGATGTCGTTCCCTTATTCAAGAAAGGGAGTAGAGATAGCCCAGGAAATTATAGACCATTGAGTCTTCATTCAGTGGTTGGTAAGTTGATGGAGAAGATGCTGAGAGGCAGGATTTATGAACATTTGGAGAAGCATAATATGATTAGGAATAGTCAGCATGGCTTTGTCAAAGGCAGTTCGTGTTTTACAAGCCTGATTAAATTTTTTGAGGATGTGACTAAACGTATTGATGAAGGTAGAGCAGCAGATGTAGTGTGTATGGATTTCAGCAAGGCATTTGATAAGGTACCCCTTATTGAAAAGGTAAGGAAGCATGGGATCTGAGGGGACCTTGCTTTGTGGATCCAGAACTGGCTTGCCCACAGAAGGCAAAGAGTGGTTGTAGACAGGCCATATTCTGCATAGGGGTTGGTGACCAGTGGTGTGCCTCAGATCTGTTCTGGGACCCCTTCTCTTCCTGATTTTTATAAATGACCTGGATGAGGAAGTGAAGGGATAGGTTAGTAAACTTGCTGATGACACAAAGGTTGGGGGTGTTGTGGATAGTGTGGAGGGCTGTCAGAGGTTACAGCGGGACATTGATAGGATGCAAAACTGGACTGAGAAGTGGCAGATAGAGTTTAACTCAGATAAATGTGAGGTGGTTCATTTTGGTAGGTCAAATATGATGGCAGAATATAGTATTAATGGTAAGACTCTTGGCAGTGTGCAGGATCAGAGGGATCTTGGGGTCCGTGTCCATAGGACACTCAAAGCTGCTGCGCAGGTTGACTCTGTGGTTAAGAAGGCATACAGTGCATTGGCCTTCATCAATCGTGGGTTTGCGTTTAGGAGCTGAGAGGTAATGTTGCAGCTATATAGGACCCTGGTCAGACCCCATTTGGAGCACTGAGGGTCTTTTAAGAGCCTCCTGGATAGGTACATGGAGCTTAGAAATTTAGAGGGCAATGGGTAACCCTAGGAAATTTTGAAAGTACGTACATACTAGAAATTCCCTCTCCTGAAATTCAGCACCACCCTGATTTTCCCAATTGACCTGCATATTGAAATCTCCCCTGACTATTGTAATATTGCCCTTTTGGCATGCATTTTCTAACTCCCATTGTAATTTGTGGGCCAGATCTTTACTACTGTTTGGAGGTCTGTATACAATTCCCAGAAGGGTCTTTTTACCATTGCAGTTCCTTAGCTCTATACACAATGATTCAACACCTTCCAACAGTATGTCACCTCCTTCTAATAATTTGTTTTCATTTTTTTCCAACAAAGCTATGCTGGCCCCTCTGTCTTCCCCCTATCCTTTCAATGCAATGTGTGTGCTTGGACATTAATCTTTCACTAACGTCGACTGCACCTCTTCCTAGAGATGCTGCCTGGCCTGCTGCGTTCACCAGCAACTTTGATGTGTGTTGCTTGAATTTCCAGCATCTGCAGAATTCCTGTTGTTTGCGTTTAAATTCACTACTGCGAAGCCTCTTCCGGTGATGCCTACACCGAAGAAGTTTAGATCCTCTCTTCGACGGGAGTTCAGTGAAACCATCTCTCATTGCTCCCCATCTGTAATTTCTTCGGCTCTTCAACTTTTCGACCACACTTTGACTCAGACTCGCTATCACAGCCATATATCCTTTCTCGGAACGTGCCTCCGTCGCCAACTTACTCCAGTTGGCTTTACGATTCGTTTCCAAGCCTCTCAATTTGGACCTTCTGAGGATCCCAGGTACTCACATTTTATTGACTCTGCCTCTCGCCGCTTCTCCCGTCAAGCTCTGAAGGCGACTCTCTCCGCCATGAGGAGGTACTTGGTGTTCCTATCCCAGACCCTTCCACACCTTCGGGACACTTTCTTCGCCGTCTGTAATGGTCCTACCCGTTATTTCATCCTCCGTCGGATTCACGCCTGCAATCACCGTTTTTATGACTTTGTCATGTTAGGCAAAGATCGCAAGATCCTACATCTACGGACTCCAGAGCCTGCCGGCCCCGACGCTAGCAGGCATGAACTTCAGATTGCGGCCCCTGCCACTGATCTCGGCGGCTCCAACACTTCAGGGCATATTCAAAACCCGGACTCCAGCAACGACCATGGAGACATTCACAGCGATTGCGCAACCACCAACTGCGACGCCAGCCTTGAACTCCAGGCCGGGTCTTTATGTGCTGCTGTTGTGACTCCCGTCTCCCCTTCCCCCACCACCACTCTGCAGCACCGTCTCCTTCAGATCCCATCGTCAGCTCCTGGGTCCTCAGAGGCTCCATCTTCCTCTCACCCCAACCCTCCCCTCTCCATTGACACCCCCAGCCTTCCCCCTCCCCCCTCTGATCCCAGCTCTCAAGATTCCAGCCTTGAACTCCAGGCCGGGTCTTTATGTGCTGCTGTTGTGACTCCCGTCTCCCCTTCCCCCACCACCACTCCGCAGCCCCATCTTCCTCAGATCCCACCGTCAACTCCTGGGCCCTCGGAGGCTCCATCTTCCTCTCACCCCAACCCTCCCCTCTCCATTGACACCCCCAGCCTCCCCCCTCCCCCCTCTGATCCCAGCTCTCATCCGTGCCGGGTCTTTACCATCCCCTCCGACCTTAAACTGTTGGAGGCAGAACGCTCGGTCCTCAGTAAGGGCCTCACCTTTGTCCCCTTTCGCCCACACCTCAGCGAGTTCCGTGTTCGCCACGATGCGGAACTTTTCTTCCGCCGTCTCCGTCTCCAAGCCTACTTCTTCAGCAAGGACTCTTCCACCCCCACCGATGACCCTTTCTCCCGTCTTCAACCCTCCTCTTCTTCATGGACACCCCGCTCTGGTCTTCTGCCTGCTCTGGATCTCTTTATCGCTAATTGCCGATGGGACATCAACCGTCTCGACTTCACCGCACCTTGTCCCCATTCCAACCTCACTCCTTCTGAACGCTCTGCTCTCCACTCCCTCCGCACTAATCCTAACCTTATTATTAAACCCGCCGATAAGAGGGGTGCTGTTGTAGTCTGGCGTACTGACCTCTACCTTGCCGAGGCACAGCGACAACTCACAGATACCTCCTCTTATATACCCCTCGATCGTGACCCCACTAAGGAGCACCAGGCCATTTTTCTCCCACCCCATCACCGACTTTATCCGCTCAGGGGATCTCCCATCCACTGCTACCAACCTTATAGTTCCCACACCCCGCACTTCCCGTTTCTACCTCCTACCCAAGATCCACAAACCTGCCTGTCCTGGCCGACCTATTGTCTCAGCTTGCTCCTGCCCCACCGAACTCATTTCTGCATACCTCGACACTGTTTTATCACCCCTTGTTCAATCCCTTCCGACCTATGTTGGTGACACTTCTCACGCTCTTAAACTTTTCGATGATTTTAAGTTCCCTGGCCCTCACCGCTTTATTTTCACCATGGATGTCCAGTCCTTATATATTTCCATCCCCCATCAGGAAGGTCTCAAAGCCCTACGCTTCTTTTTAGATTCCAGACCTAATCAGTTCCCCTCTACCACCACTCTGCTCCGTCTAGCGGAATTAGTCCTTACTCTTAATAATTTCTCCTTTGGCTCCTCCCACTTCCTCCAAGCTAAAGGTGTAGCTATGGGCACCCGTATGGGTCCTAGCTATGCCTGCCTTTTTGTTGGGTTTGTGGAACAATCTATGTTCCGTGCCTATTCTGGAATCTGTCCCCCACTTTTCCTTCGCTACATCGACGACTGCATTGGCGCTGCTTCCTGCACGCATGCAGAACTCATTGACTTTATTAACTTTGCCTCCAACTTTCACCCTGCCCTCAAGTTTACCTGGTCCATTTCCGACACCTCCCTCCCCTTTCTAGATCTTTCTGTCTTTGTCTCTGGAGACAGCTTATCCACTGATGTCTACTATAAGCCTACTGACTCTCACAGCTATCTGGACTATTCCTCTTCTCACCCTGTCTCTTGCAAAAACGCCATCCCCTTCTCGCAATTCCTCCATCTCCGCCACATCTGCTCTCAGGATGAGGCTTTTCATTCTAGGATGAGGGAGATGTCTTCATTTTTTAAAGAAAGAGGCTTCCGTTCCTCCACTATCAACTCTGCTCTTAAACGCATCTCCCCCATTTCACATATATCTGCTCTCACTCCATCCTCCCGCCACCCCACTAGGAATATGGTTCCCCTGGTCCTCACCTACCACCCCACCAGCCTCCGGGTCCAACATATTATTCTCCGTAACTTCCGCCACCTCCAACGGGATCCCACCACTAAGCACATCTTTCTCTCCCCCGCTCTCTCTGCATTCTGCAGGGATCGCTCCCTACACAACTCCCTTGTCCATTCGTCCCCCCCATCCCTCCCCACTGATCTCCCTCCTGGCACTTATCCGTGTAAGCGGAACAAGTGCTACACATGCCCTTACACTTCCTCCCTTACCACCATTCAGGGCCCCAAACAGTCCTTCCAGGTGAGGCAACACTTCACCTGTGAGTCGACTGGGGTGATATACTGCGTCCGGTGCTCCCGATGTGGCCTTTTATATATTGGCGAGACCCGACGCAGATTGGGAGACTGCTTTGCTGAACATCTATGCTCTGTCCGCCAGAGAAAGCAGGATCTCCCAGTGGCCACACATTTTAATTCCACAGCCCATTCCCATTCTGACATGTCTATCCACGGCCTCCTCTACTGTAAAGATGAAGCCACACTCAGGTTGGAAGAACAACACCTTATATTCCGTCTGGGTAGCCTCCAACCTGATGGCATGAACATCGACTTCTCTAACTTCCGCTAGGCCCCACCTCCCCCTCGTACCCCATCTGTTACTTATTTTTATGCACACATTCTTTCTCTCACTCTCCTTTTTCTCCCTCTGTCCCTCTGAATATACCTCTTGCCCATCCTCTGGGTCCCCCCCCCCTTGTCTTTCTTCCTGGACCTCCTGTCCCATGATCCTCTTGTATCCCCTTTTGCCAATCACCTGTCCAGCTCTTGGCTCCATCCCTCCTCCTCCTGTCTTCTCCTATCATTTTGGATCTCCCCCTCCCCCTCCAACTTCAAATCCCCTACTCACTCTTCCTTCAGTTAGTCCTGACGAAGGGTCTCGGCCTGAAACGTCGACTGCACCTCTTCCTAGAGATGCTGTCTGGCCTGCTGCGTTCACCAGCAACTTTGATGTGTGTTGCTTGAATTTCCAGCATCTGCAGAATTCCTGTTGTTTGCGATTAATCTTTCAGGTATGATTCAGTGATGCCTACAACATCATACCTGCCAATCTGCAACTGCTGCAAGTTCATCTACCTTATTTTATATATTGTGCACATTGAGATACAACACCTTCAGTCCTGCATTCGCCCTTTTTGATTTTGTCACAACATGCTCAACCTTTTGGTTCCGAACTTTGAGTTACCAATATCTGCTTCTACAACCTCTCCACTAACTATTCTGGCACTCTGGTCCCCATCTCCCTGCAACTCTTGTTTAAACCCCACCATACAGTATTAACAAATCTTCCTGCTAGGGTATTAGTCCCCCTCCAGTTTAGGCACACACTTTCCCTTTTGTAGAGGTCCTACCTTCCCTGGAAAAGAGCTCAATGATCCAAAAATCTTATACCCTTCTTCCAACACCAACTCCTTGGCCACGTATTAAACTGTATAATCTTCCTAATTCTAACCTCACTAGCATGTGGCATAGGTAGCAATCCTGAGATCATAACCCTGGAGGTCCTATCTCTTAAATTAGCACGTAACTCCCTGAACTCCCCATGCAGAACCTCATCATTTGTCCTACCAATGTCATTGCTACCTACATGGACCATAACTTCTGGCTGTTCTCCCTCCCATTCTAGAGTGCTGAGGACACGATCCGAGATATCCTGGACCTTGGCACCCGGGAGGCAACGTACCATCTGGGAATCTCGTTCTCGCCCACAGAGCCTCCTGTCCTTTCCCCTAACTAATGAATCCCCTATCACCACAGCATGCCTCTTCTTCTCCCTACCCATTGGAGTCACAGAGGCAGATTCAGTGCCAGAGACTTGACACTGTGACTTACCTCTGTTAGATTATCCTGCCTGACAGTATCCAAAGGGATATACCTGCTGTTGAGGGTACTCTGCACTGGCTCCTTAACTGCTTTCCCCTTCCTTACCGTCACCCAGTTTCCTGTGTCTTGCACCTTGAGTGTAACTACCTCTCTATATGTCCTCTCTATCACCCCTTCAGCCTACTGTATGATCCGGATATCATCCAATTCCAGCTCCAACTCCTTAATGCAGAGTGTTAGAAGCTGCAGCTGGATGCACTTCTCACAACTGTAGTGGTCAGGGATACTAGAGGTCTCCCTGCCTTCCCACATCCCACAAGAGAAGCATTGCACTATCCTGCTTGTCATCTCTACTTGGCCCAGCAGATATAAAGAAAAGAAGGAAAAAACTTGAGCTTTACTTGGCTTTCTCTGAGTGAAGCCTCTCTTCACTGAAGCTTCGAAGAGCTAAGGCCTTAAGACCACCACTCTGACTATGTCTACACAGACGATGAAGTGGAGTCAGTTGTTGCTGGTTCTAAGGTCAGGAAATGAATGAAATTTTGGTGAGTCTACTAGCAGCACAGTTTACAGATGATATCTCATCCCAGGGTTTCGTGCAATCCTCAAAGTAAAGTTTTAATTCATTGTCATCAGAGATTTTTGAGAACAACAAGTCCAGAACTTGCAACTGGAGATGAGAAGAAACAGTTATCCAACAGTTAGGTTGTTGGTTCTGACAGGGGCTTATAATTTCAAGATGTTTTTGGTTGAGGCAGTGTAAAATCACTTGGTGTTTTGACTGGCAATGAGAGATAAGCTGGAAGTTTGTGGGAGCATATAAAAAGCTAGCATGTTAATTCCCCTTCAGAAATTAATGTACGAAGTGTAGGTGAAGAATAGCAGAGGATACATAAGGTTTGCAGAGAAAAATCCATGCAACTTTTTACCTTGCCAGTGTTATATAATGCCTCCATCTATAGGGTGTAACTACTCACATGAAAACATGAACCATTAATTGCATGTGCTTACTGTATCCTCATTTCCAGAGAAGACAAACTGAATAAGTACAAATGTCATATGATTTCAGAGATTTCTGTTTGACAGTTATATCACTCTGATTTCCAATTATAAGTCACTGGTAGCAATATTTACATCACAGTTGGCAATTCTAACAATGATGGCATACCTGCTATTCTCTATTGAGCACTGCACATCAGAGCAGAACTGTAGATTCACGTAGTCAGCTACCTTACGAGCAGGCAATCACTAATTTGGAGCAGAGTATTTTAAATTACAAGGTGTTGATGATTATTTTCTAGTGATGATAGAAAAGACAAAGACCATGCATAATAAATGTACCTTTTATTCAGGTAGACTGAATTGCAGCTGGCAATGAGCAAAATTGTTTTTTCTGGAGTAACTGGAATAAGACCATAAGATATAGGAGCTGAATTAGGCTGTTTGGCCCATAGGGTCTGGTTCACCATTCAATCCTGGCTGATTTATCTTCCCTTTCAACCCCATTCTCATGCTTTCTCTCCTTAACCTTTGACCCCTGAGGAATCAAGAACCTGAGGAATCAAGAATCAAGAACGAACTCCACGTTAAATATACCCAACCAATTAACCTCCACAGCTGTCTGTGGCAAACAGTTCCACAGATTCACCACCCTCTAACTAAAGATAGCTCTCTTCATCTCTGTCCTAAAGTGATGTCCTTGCATTCCAGCCTGTGCCCTTTGTCCTAGACTTTCACATTATTGGAAACATCCCTTCTATATCCACTCTAGGCAGGCCTTTCAGTATTTGGTAGGTTTCAATCAGATGTCTCTTCATTCTTTAAACTCCACTGAGTAAAGGCCCAGAACTATCAAACACACTTCTTATACATTAACCCTTTCATTCCTGAGATCATCCTCTGGCCCTCTCCAATACCAGCACATTCTTTCTTAGATATGGGCCCATTGGGTGCCACAGTAGCGTAGCAGTTTGCAGGACAGTATTACAGTTTTGGGTTGTTCCAGAGTTCAATTCCGGCACAGAAGTACAGCACAGAAATAGGCCCATCTAGTCCATGGAGAACCATTTAAATTGCCTTCTCCCATCCCCCTGCACCAGGACCGCAGCCATCCATACCCCTACCATCCATGTACCTATCCAAACTTCTCTTAAACTTTGAAATCGAGCTCACATACATAACTTACACTGATAGCACACTCCACACTCTCACGAACCTCTGAGTGAAGAAGTTTCTTCTCATGTTGCCGTTAAACTTTTCACTTTTCACCATTCACCCTTAGCCCATGACCTCTGGTTGTGCCCCACCACACCTCAGTAGAAAAAGCCTGCTTTCACTTACCCTATCTATACCCCTCATAATTTTGTATATCTCTATCAAATCTCCTCTCAATCTACTATGTTCCAAGGAATAAATCCTAACCTATTTAATCTTTAGAAGAATGAGAGGAGACTAGAACTAGGGGACATAGCCTCAAGATTGAAAGGAGTAGATTTAGGATGGAGATGAGGAGGAACTGCTTTTCCTAGAGAGTGGTGAATCTATGGAATTCTCTGCTCAATGAAGCAGTGGAGGCTACCTCAATAAATATATTTAAGACAAGGTTGGATATATTTTTGCATAGTAGGGGAATTAAATGTTATGGGGAAAAGGCAGGTAGGTGGAGATGAGTCCATGGCTAGATCAGCCATGATCTTATTGAATGGCAGAGCAGGCTCGATGGGCCAGATGGCCTACTCCTGCTCTTATTTCTTATGTTCTTATGTTTCCTTATAATTCAGGTCATCCAGACCCAGCAACATACTTGTAAATTTTCTCTGTACTCTTACAGTCTTATTTACATTTTTCCTGTACGTTGGTGACAAAACTGAATGAAGGCCAATGTGCCAAAAGCTTGCTTTATGACCCTATCTGCCTGTGACACCACTTTCAATGAATTATGGTCCTGTATTCCCAGATCCCTTTGTTCTCCCACACTCCTCAGTGCCCTGCTGTCCACTGTGTAAGACGTACCCTGGTTGGTCCTATCAAAGGGCAACACCTTGCAGTCGTCTACAATAAATTCCATCTGCCAATTTTCAGCTCATTTTTCCAGCTGGTCCACATCTCGCTGCAAGCCATGATAGCCTTCCTTGCTGTCCACTACACCCAATCTTGGTATCATCTGCAGCTTGCTGATTCATTTAATCACGCTATCATTCAGATTGTTGATATAGATGATGAATAACAATGGACCCATCACCAGTCCCTGCAGTACTCTTCTAGTCACAGGCCTCCAGTCAGACAGGCAACTATCTACAACCCTTCTCTGGTTTCTCCAACAAAGCCAATATCTAATCCAATTTACCATCTCATCTTGAATGCCAAGCAACTGAACCTTTTTGACTGACCTTGTAAAATGCCTTGCTAAAGTCCATGTAGACAATATCCATTGCCTTGCCTTCATCGCCTTTCCTGGTAACGTCCTTGAAAAAACTCTATAAGATTGGTTAGACATGACCTACCATGCATAAAGCCATACTGACTATCCACAGATATCTCCTAATCTGTGTGCCCCTTTGAACAGCAGTCCCCAACCACCGGGCCACAAAGCATGTGCTACCGGGCCGTGAGGAAATGATTTGAGTCAGCTGCATCTTTCCTCATTCCCTGTCACTCACTGTTGAACTTGAACATAGGGTTGCCAACTGTCCCGTATTTGCCGGGACATCCCGTATATTGGGCTAAATTGGTTTGTCCCGTATTTTCCGCGCTAAGGTAGAGCGTTCCTATGAAACCTTTCATGCCGAAATGGCGTAAAGCGAAGAAGCAATTACTATTAATTTATATGAGAAAATTTTTTGAGCATTCCCAGACCCAAAAAATAACCTACCAAATCATACCAAATAACACATAAAACCTAAAATAATACTAACATATAGTAAAAGCAGGAATGATATGATAAATACACAGCCTATATAAAGTAGAAATAATGTATGTACAATATAGTCGGGAAGATGAAGAGAAAAGCGATTTGTGGAAAAAAATCGGCACGTACGCACAGGCGCATGTCACACATGCGCACACAGGTTCCCGCGCAAGGCTTCATGGTCATGGTAGTCTTTTTGGGGTAAAGTGTCCTGGGATTTGACTGCTACTTTTGTCCCTTATTTGAGAGTGAGAAAGTTGGCAACCTTAACTGTAAAAGACATGTTGAGGTGAGTTTAACCCTACTTGAACACCCTCCTGCCCCACCCCGGGTCGGCTGGTCCGCAAGAATTTTGTCAGTATTAAACTGGTCCACGGTGCAAAAAAGGTTGGGGACCCCTGCCCTTGAAGACTCCTTGCTTCCTCAACATTCTCTGCTCCTCCACCTACTGTATCTTTGTATCATCCACTAACTTGACCAAAAAGTAATCATCTCTGAAATCCAGATTATTAACATCTCATGTGAAATGTAATGGACCCAACACCGACACACATGTGGAACACCACTAGTCACCAGCAGTGGTGACCAGAAGAGGCTCCCTTTATTCCCACTCTTTGCCTCCTGTCTATGCTAGTATCTTTCCTATAATACCATGGGCTCTGATCTTGCTTAGCAGCCTCATGTGTGGCGCTTTGTAAACAATACCCACTGATTCTCCTTTGTCTAATCTACCTTTTATTTCCTTAAAGAATTCCAACAGACTTGTCTGGCAAGATTTCCCTTTAAGAAACCTTGCTACCTTCAGTCTTTTTTATGATGTGTCTCCAAATACCCTGAAACCTCATTCTTAATAATGGACAACTACTGCGGTCAGGTTTGTTGACTTTTCTGTCTTTTACCTCCCTCCATTCTTAAAGATTGGAGTGACTTTTGTTATCTTCATGATCTCTGGAACCATTCCAGAATCTGGTGATTCTTGAAAGATCACTACTAATGCCTCCACAATCTCATCTACCTCTTTTAGAGTCTTGGCTGTAGTCCATCTCATCCATGTGACTTATCTACTTACAGACCTTTCAACTCCCAAGCACTTTTTAATAATAGTGACTACACTCACTTTTGCTCTGACACCTGAATTTCTGGCACACTGCTGATATCTTCCACAGTGAAGACTGACGCAAATGATTTATTCATTTCAACCACCAATTCTTTGCCCCCCATTACTACATCTCTAGTGTCATTTTCCATTGGTATGATATCCACTCTGCCTCTCTTTTACTCTTCATATATCTGAAAAAAACTTTTGGTGTCCTCTTTTATATTTTTGGCTAACTTACCTTAATATTTCATCTTTTTGCTCCATATTGATTGAAGGACCTGTCATAGAGTCAAGTTTGCAAGAAGTAGGTCAACATTTCAAGGGTATTCATACTTAGCTTTTGGGAGCTGTCCCCGTGTGACCAGAGACTTTGTGTGCTGGTTTGGATTGATCAGGAACATTGCAAAGTTAATGAAGTCTTGATACATGAAGTCTTAAGCCTCAGAGCTGTGTATTTTGTGATTAAGTTCTTGTGAAGAATAAAAATAGCTCTTTTTGTTCATCAAAATTTCAAAGAAACTAATAGAACTGATGACATATTTTATGACTGAATGTGTTTGTGACAGGTACATAATCTGAGAAATGCTTTGAAAGATATAACATGCGCCATCCACCTTCAACCTCAAACACAGAAACTGTACCTCTTAAGGTGAGAGTAAAAGATTACTTTTTTAACCTTTTCATAGATCTGAAACAGAATCAGAATCAGGTCTATTATCACCGACATGTGATGTGAAATTTGTTAACTTAGCAGCAGCAGTTCAATGCAATACATAATCTAGCAGAGAGAGAGAAAAAAATAATAAATAAAATAAGACAATAATAAATAAACAAGTAAATAAATTACATATATTGAATAGATTTTTAAATATGTGTGAAAACAGAAATACTGTATATTAAAAAAAGGGAGGTAGTGTCCAAAGCTTCAATGTCCATTTAGGAATCGGATGGCAGAGGGGAAGAAGCTGTTCCTGAATCGTTGAGTGTGTGCCTTCAGGCTTCTGTATCTCCTGTCTGATGGTAACAGTGAGAAAAGGGGCATTCCCTGGGTGCTGGAGGTCCTTAATAATGAACACTGCTTTTCTGAGACACCACTCCCTAAAGAGGTCCCTGGGTATTTTGTAGGCTAGTACCCAAGATGGAGCTGACTAGATTTACAACCTTCTTCAGCTTCTTTCAGTCCTGTGCAGTAACCCCTCCATACCAGACAGTGATGCAGCCTGTCAGAATGCTCTCCATGGTACAACTATAGAAGTTTTCGAGTGTATTTGTTGACATGCCGAATCTCTTCAAACTCTTAATAAAGTATAGCCGCTGTCTTGCCTTCTTTATGACTACATCAATATGTTGGGATAAGTTAGATCCTCAGAGATCTTGACACTGATGAACTTGAAGCTGCTCACTCTCACCACTTCTGATCCCTTCGTCTTACCCTTCCTGAAGTCCATAATCAGCTTTATCGTCTTACTGACGTTGAGTGCTATGTTGTTGCTGTGGCACCATTCCACTAGTTGGCATATCTCACTCCTCTTGCATTGAGATTCTACCAACAATGGTTGTATTTTGATAGATGGTATTTGAGCTATGCCTAGCCACACAGTCATGTGTCTACAGAGAGTAGAGCAGCGGGCTAAGCACCCGAGGTGCACCAGTGTTGATCGTCAGCGAGGAGGATGTTATCACCAATTCGCACAGACTGTGGTCTTCCAGTTAAGAAGCTGAGGATCCAGTCGATCATGCACTCATAACAATAGCAATAAGCAAAAAAAAATCAAATTTAGATGATCACTATGTTCTCAGTTTTTGCTATGGGACAATACAATTGACTGGATAAAAATCAAACTGGGGAAGCCATGGCACTTGGCTTCTGAGAGCTGGGCTCCAATATCTAATTCTGAAGTGACAACTCCTCAAAACCATGTATGGCATCTCATGATATAATATTCTGTTAATTTTCTTTCTCAAAAAGTCAGGTGGAAGTCATTTAGTCACCAATTGTGGGCCAATTAAAACTTGAGCGCATAAGGAGGTATATTAAAGGAGAGTAAAGTTCAAAGTAAATTTATTATCAAAGTACATGTATGTCCCATATACAAGCCTGAGATTCATTTTCTTGTGGGCATGCTCAATAAATTGATAATAGAATAATAACCGTAATAAAATTAATCAAAGACCCCACCAACTTGGGTATTCAATGAGTGTGCAAAAGACAACAAACTGCAAATACATAAAGAAAGAAATAAGAAGAAATAAATAAGCATTAAATATCAAGAACATAAGATGAAAAGTCCTTGAAAGTGAGTCTACTTGTTGTGGAAACATTTAAATGATGGGGCAAGTGACATTGAGTGAAGTTACCCCCTTTGCTTCAAGAGCCTGACGGTTGACGAGCAATAACTGTTCCTGAACTTGGTGGTTTGATTCTTGAGACTCCTGTACCTTCTTCCTATTGGCAGCAGCAAGAAGATCAAGTTTTTGTAGGATTTTCTGTGCAAGGTCATTGGTGTTTCCATACCAGGCAGTCAATATTCTCTTCACCACAGATCTATCGGAGTTTATCAGAGTTTTAGATGTTATGCCGAATCTTTGGAAACTCCTACAGGAGTGAAGGTGCTGCTGTGGTTTCTTCATAATTGCACTTCTGTGCTGGGTCCAGGACAGGTCCTCTGAAATAAAAACACCGAGGAATTTAGAGTTGCTGACCCTCTCCACCTTTGATGTTCAATGATGACAGGCTCATGGACCACTGGTTTCCTCCTCCAGAATTCAATAATCAGCTCCTTGATCTTGCTGACATTGAATAAGAGGTTGTTGTTATGGCACCACCTAGCCAGATTTCCATTCTTCCTACTATTTAGGCTGATTCGTCACCACCTTTGATTCAGCCTACGATAACGGTGTTGTGACAAACTTGAATATGGCTTTGGAGCTGTGATTAGCCACACAGTCATAAGTATAAAACAAGTAGAGCAAGGGGCTAAGCACACAGCCTTGTTGTGCAACTGTGCTCAACACCCCAAAATATTCACTCCCCTTCACATCTGTTTCTAGCTCTCTTGCAAATAACAATTCTTGAACCATGCTTTCATCTTTTATAAAGTGAACATAACTAAGAAGCAAAGATTTGTTGCATGGCAAAGTTGACTCACCCAATTGCAGAGTAAGTTCTAAGTATGTTGCACAATGTGTCTTCCTCATTCTTAGACATTTCATCAATTCATCTTTGAACAGAGTTGCTGCTGAGTGGAAATGTTTGAATTATTTAGTCTGGTGATTTATGCAAAACTGTACTCAGAACCTCCCTTACTGTTGGCAGAATCAGTTCTTCTCCAATTGTATGGGACATTCTAGATTTAACAATGTGCAATGAAATATTGTACGAAGCATGCAAGCCATCACTGTTTCATTGTGAAGTGCTGGGAAACATGTTTTGAAGTGTTTTCCGTTTCGTGAAGTGACTGAAAATAAGCCAAGTTCTTGTTTGCTTTATCAGAATGTATTCTTTTCAAATGTTCAAGGAGCTGGATGGTTTCATTGCCTCATTTGAAAAAAAAACTTTTTCACACAACAGACACATTGGCTGCTGTTGGTTGCTTGGTGCTGGGATACAGTATATCCATATTTTGGATACTCCACACTATACTGTCCACACTTTTTTGTTGGGTCTGCTTCTACCATTTTCATTATGGATTATTAATCACAGTCAATTGCCCATTGTTTAAGTCCAGCTGCAACGGCTGCAATCAATAAAGGGGAAAGTTACAATGACATCATAACTTGGGCAAAACCTGACTCTTTGCCTGAAGGTACATAAAGTGGGGCAGCGTTATTTGGGTTTGGCTAGAGAAATGCAGTCAAGACCATTTGAAGGACAATTCTGAATTTTACTCCATTGAACATCATTTTGTAATTCACAGGAATTGTGTCGCTGCATGATTCGAGTAATGGAATTGTACTAGTTAACACTGTAGTACAGAAGTGAATGGCAATAATGTGGGGGTGAATCCCGGAAATAGCACGATTTCTTCAGTCCAGATTTTTCATGGTACACCAATTACAGAAGTGTCACATTAATTTTCAACAACTGTAACGCGCTTCGAGCAAAGTCTTAAGAAAATGGTGGGGTAGCAAGAGATGAGGTGATTATGTGATTTTGAAGCACTAAGGATCAAATGCTTACAATAAGTAAATAATTTAATAAATTAAGCCTGTAATACCTCAGCTGTCCCCTTGCCACTGAGCACCCCTCCACCACCTTCTTTATCTTTTTCTCCCCCTTAGAAAATCTCTCTGCCTTCGGGGGTAGGAGGTGCAATATCATCCACTTGTGAGCCACTGCTTTAGAATGTACTTCTTGTGGATCAGTGGCTGGACCTGTAGTTAAGGCTTTAAATGATAATATTGTTGAGAGGTCCTGGTTATTGGAAATTTAGGAATTTAAAGCAGAAGTATGATATAATGATACAGCACTGAAATATGCACATAACAGGGACTGATCATTTAAAAGTTATCACATAACAGTAAAGAAAGGTTAAAATGGGGAAACTAATCAAAATACAAGGCTTTTTAACTGAACACAAAGTTTTTATAACAAATATATTAAATTTGTGGCATAAATAGAGGTAAATGGGTTTTAGCTGTTGGACTTAAGTAATGTGTTTGCTTAGACACTACATGGTTAGTCCAGAAAGTTAGAACATATGGGATCCGAAATGAGTTTGCGAATCCGATACAGAAACAAAATTGGCATGATAGTAAGAGAGAGGGTGGTGATAGTGTTAATTTTCATACTGGAGACCTGTGATCAGTGGTGTGCTTCAAGGATGGGTGCTGTTGTTTGTCATTTATCTTAATGATTTGGATCAGAATGTAGGTAACATTATAAGGAGAGGCTGCATTGGCATATCCTGATGCAGTAATTTGAATGCACAGGAATATACGAAGCTGCAGAGAGTGGTTGACTCTGCCCAATAGCACCATCCATCATTAAAACCCTCACCATCTTGGCCATGCCATCTTTTTGTAACCACCATCAGGCAAGAGCTACAGAAACCTCTACAAGATCAGCTACTTTCCTTCAACCATTTGGTTCTTAAACCAACCAGCAAAACCTTAGTCACTACTACAGTTTGGCACCACATGTCCACTCTGATCACTGTGCACTAAAATGGACATTTTTGTTCTAATTGTATGTTTTTGTAAAAATTGTGTATAATTTATGTTCATGTTTTTTTCTTGTAAATGCTGCTTGTATGATACTATGTGACTGTGATGCTACCTCAATTAAGTTTTTCATTGTACTTGTGCATAAGACAATAAACTCAGCTTTAACTTTTGACTTTTTTCTGGAGTGTAGGAAGCTGAGGGGTGACTTTATAGGGGTTTATAAAATCATGAAGGGCATAGGTAAGGTGAATAGCCACAGTTTTGTCCCCAGGGCAAGGGAGACTAAAACTAGAGGGCATACGTTTAAAGTGAAATGGGAAAGATTTTAAATGGGTCTGAGGAGTAACTTTTTCCCACACAGGATGGTGTGAATATGGAGTGAGCTGCCAGAAGAATCTGTACAGGTAGGTACAATGATGACATTTAAAATATATTTGTACAGAGAAATAGACAGGAAATATTCAAAGGGATATGGGCAAAGTACAGGCAAGTGGGACTAGCTTAGTTTAGCACCTAGGTCAGCATGGATAAGTTGGATCAAAAGGTCTGTTTTCTATGCTGTATAGCTCTATGACACTATATGGTTGCAAGATTACTCAGGCTGGTAACTAAACATTCTGAGATACTCTGCATTTCATAGTACTAGTATTAGGAATTCTGAGGGGTAGGTCTGATAGTAAAGGATGGCATTAGGATTCTGTGAGAAGGGATCGTGCTCAGAAAATCACAAATTGTGATCAGTTTGAACACAGAACAGTACAGCACGGGTCATTTGCTGACTCTTTAACCTACTCCAAGATGAATTTAATCCTTCCATGCCACATAGCCCTCCAATCTCATTTCATCCAAAATGAGCCTTTTAAATTGTCCTAATGGATCTGCCTCTACCACCACTCCCAGCAGTACTTTCTACGCACCTATCATGCTGTGTACAGAAAAAAGCCTTCCCCTGACATTCCCCTATACTTTACTCCCAACACCTTGAAGTTATGTCCCCTTGTATTAGCCATGTTCACCCTGGGAGAAGTGTCTGGCTGTCCACTCCATCTATGCCTCTTATCACCTTATATACTTCTGTGAAGTTACCTCTCATCCTTCTTCTCTCCAAAGTAAAAAACCCTACCTCACTCAAGCTATCCTCATAAGACACACTGTCTAATCCAGAAATTATCCCAGTAAATCTCTTCAACATCCTCTTTAAACCTTCCACATCCTTCCTATTATGAGGCAATACTCCAAGTCTGACCAGAGTTTTATAGAGCTGCAACACTACCTTGCATCTCTTGAATTCATTCCCCTGACTAACAAAGACCAACACACCATACACCTCTTAACCATCAAGATTTGCTGCAACTTTGAAGGATGTATGGATGTAGACCCCAAGAACACTCTGTTCCCCCACACTGTTAAGATGTGTGGAAATGATGAATAATCAGAGCAGAACATTTTGGAGAAAGTACCGTATGCAATTAAATTTCTGGGAATAGGAGCTTAAACTTAAATGTGAGGAGCAAGTTGACTAAGGTGGATTGGGAAAGCCAAAGATGTATCTAACTTTTAATTTAAATCATTTCCTCATGATTTCCAATATCGTGGCTATATTCACCACCATGATCTTGTGATATCAAAGCTTGATTTTGTTTCTTATTGTTGCTCCTTGTATTCATTTCTCTGTCTGTGCTCCTTTCAGACTTTTGCTGCTTGGTATCCAATTCTATTTATGAGTTTTGAATTCCTGGAACTGATTGGATGCAAACTCCCTGATCATTTCCACAAGATTTACAATTTGGAAATGGGTTGGGATCATGGTTCAGAATTTTTAGATGTCTATCGCATCTTTTTCTTTTTTCGAAACCAGATGCTTTTGTCCGTTGCAATATTTGTATTTTTGAAATGTTAGTAAACCAAAATTATTCCATATTATATGTAACAATGGTAGTTCTGTGCAACAGCAAATATAGTATCAGTTGTAGGAGAATATTTGTCTATAAATATAATTAATATTTGATGTTTTTTATTCTTTTTGTGTTCAAGAGGTCAATATCTACTTGAAATGAAAAAACTTGAACTTGCAAGCTTTTGTATCCAATATACCGCTGAAATCAATCAAGGTACATTTTTCTATAATGATCATGTCATTAAAATTACTTCATTTGTATTAGTTAGAAGAAGATCTGTATATCTTGGTTTGATTAGTTTATTACTTGTTTGCAAACTATGATTTTGCGACAGATCCAGTTGACAACAAATCTGAATTATTAATTTATCTGAAGTTAAAAAAGTAGATGGGTGGATATAATGTGATTATAAAATCTATTCTAATTAATTCTATTGTACAATGCTGTTTTTTCCAAATTTTTTGCACTAGATCTTTTTTTCAGCAAAAATACAAGAAAAATGCATTTTCCAAATGTATTTAAAACCTTACATTTATGAAAGATCTGAAGGGATTAATATAGTAATATTATCAAAGGAGATCAGTAAATGGTGACAAATAATTTTGGCAATAGTAGATTATGATGTAGAGTTCAGAATTTGGGTCAAGCTTTGAGAGACTTTAAGCTATATATAAGGCCATAAAACCATAAGATATAGGAGCAGAATTAGGCCATTTGGCCCATCGAGTGCCCTGCTCCACCATTTCATCATGGCTGATTCATTTTTCCTCTCAGCCCCAATCTCCTGCCTTCTGCCCCTATATCCTTTCATGCCCTGTCCAATCAAGAATCTATCAACCTTTGCCTTAAATATACATGAAGACTTGGCCTCCATAGCTGCCTGTGGTCTTAGACACTCTCACCAGAGGAAACATCCTTTCCACATCCACTCTGTCAAGGCTTTTCACTATTTGATAGGTTTCAATTAGGCCATGCTTCATTCTTCTAAATTCCAGTGAATACAGGCTCAGAGCCATCAAAACATTCTTCATATAACAAATCATTTAATCCTGGAAACATTTTCACAAATCTCCTTTGAACCCTCTCCAGTTCCAGCACATCCTTTCTAAGATAAGGGGCCCAAGACTGCACACCATACTCCAAGTGAGGTGTCACCAGTGTTTCATGAAGTCTGAACATTATATCCTTGCTTTTATATTCTAGTCCTTTTGAAATGAATGTTTACATCACATCTGCCTTCCTCACCACAGAGTTGACCTGCAAATTAACCTTTAGGGCATCTTGCACAAGGACTCCCAAATCCCTTTACGCCTTGGATTTTTAATTTTCTCTCTGAGAAACATAGAAAATAGGTGCAGGAGTAGGCCATTCGGCCCTTCGAGCCTGCACCGCCATTTATTATGATCATGGCTGATCATCCAACTCAGAACCCTGCACCAGCCTTCCCTCCTTACCCCCTGATCCCCGTAGCCACAAGGGCCATATCTAACTCCCTCTTAAATATAGCCAATGAACTGGCCTCAACTGTTTCCTGTGGCAGAGAATTCCACAGATTCACCACTCTCTGTGTGAAGAAGTTTTTCCTAATCTCGGTCCTAAAAGGCTTCCCCTTTATCCTCAAACTGTGACCCCTCGTTCTGGACTTCCCCAACATCGGGAACAATCTTCCTGCATCTAGCCTGTCCAATCCCTTTAGGATCTTATAGGTTTCAATCAGATCCCCCCTCAATCTTCTAAATTCCAACGAGTACAAGCCCAGTTCATCCAGTCTTTCTTCATATGAAAGTCCTGCCATCCCAGGAATCAATCTGGTGAACCTTCTTTGTGCTCCCTCTATGGCAAGGATGTCTTTCCTCAGATTAGGGGACCAAAACTGCACACAATACTCCAGGTGTGGTCTCACCAAGGCCTTGTACAACTGCAGTAGTACCTCCCTGCTCCTGTACTCGAATCCTCTCGCTATAAATGCCAGCATGCCATTTGCCTTTTTCACCGCCTGCTGTACCTGCATGCCCACTTTCAATGACTGGTGTATAATGACACCCAGGTCTCGTTGCACCTCCCCTTTTCCTAATCGGCCACCATTCAGATAATAATCTGTTTTCCTATTTTTGCCACCAAAGTGGATAACTTCACATTTATCCACATTAAATTGCATCTGCCATGAATTTGCCCACTCACCCAACCTATCCAAGTCACTCTGCATCCTCTTAGCATCCTCCTCACAGCTAACACTGCCGCCCAGCTTCGTGTCATCCGCAAACTTGGAGATGCTGCATTTAATTCCCTCATCTAAGTCATTAATATATATTGTAAACAACTGGGGTCCCAGCACTGAGCCTTGTGGCTCTCCATTTAGAAATAGTCAACTATTTCAGTTCTTCTACCAAAATGCATTACCGTACACTTTCTGATACTGTTTTCCATCTGGCATTTCTCTGCTTATTCTCCTAATCTGTTTTAGTCCTTCTGCAGCCCCCCTATTTCCTCAAAACTATCTGCCTCTCCAGCTATCCTTGTATCGTCTGCAAACTTTTCAATAAAGCTATCAGTTCCATCATCCAAACCATTGACATATAACATAAAAGGAATCAGTCCCAACACAGACCCCTGTGGCACACCACTAGTCACTGGCAACCAACCAGAAAAAAATCCCTTTATTCCCACTCGTTGCATCCTGCCAATCAGCTACTGCTTTATCCGTATTAGAATCTTTCCTATTATACCATGGACTCATAGCTTGTTAAGCAGCCTTGTGTGCGGCACCTTGTTAAACTACTACTACTATGTTGAGTCAGGCCTTGGGGGCCGACATCAGGCACGATGACGGACTCTCCACTTCTCCCTCTCCCTCATCAGTGTGTTCAGTTCATCTACATTAGCCGCGCCGCTGTCTTCTTGGAGCATGTCGCCCAGGGTTTATCCTCCCATGCTTCGGCTCCCATATGATGACTAGGCTGGCAGGTAGCTCAGGGTGGCGTAGACAGTGCCCCGCTAGTTGCAGTCTTCTAGCCTCAATTTTATTGGTGAGCATCGGTAGGTCATCATAGAGCTCAACGTTCGTCATGTGCTGTTGCCAACTCATGTCAAGAGCCATCTGGAGCATTTGTGTATAGCAACCATCTATACCTTGCTATACCTTGTTAAAGGTCTTCTGAAAATCCAAGTACGCAACATCAACCAATTCTCCTTTGTATATCCTGCTGGTTATTTCTTTAAAAAATCCCAATAGATTTGTAAGGCCTAGAGGCAGCCATGCTGACTACTGCCTATTTTATCATGTGCCTCCAAGTACTGAGAGATCTCATCTTTAATAATGGACTCCAGCATCTTCCCAACCACTGAGGTCAGACTAACTGGCCTATAGTTTTCTTTCTTCTGCCTTTCCCCCTTCTTGAAGTGTGAAGTGATATTGGCAAATTTCCAGTCTTCTGGAACCATTCCAGGATCTAGTGATCCTTGAAAGATCATTACTAATGCTTCCACAATTTCTCAGCCACCTCTTTCAGAGCCCTAGGATGTACACTGACTGGTCCTGGTGACTTATAGTGCCTATAAAAAGTATTCACTCCCTTGAAAGTTTTCACGTTTTATTGTTTTACAACATTGATCTAAATGAATTACAAATATAAAACATAAAATAATTGCTTACATAAGTATTCACCCCCTTCAAGTCGGTATATAGTAGATGTACCTTTGGTAGCAATTACAGCCTTGAGTCTGTGTGGATAGGTCTCTATCAGCATTGCACATATGGACACTGCAATTTTTCCCTGTCTTTCTTCACAAAGCTGCTCAAGTTCTGTTAGAGTGCATGGGGATCATGAGTGAACAGCCCTTTTCAAGTCCAGCCACAAATTTTCAATTGGATTGAAGTCTCTACTCTGACTTAGCCACTTCAGAGCATTATCTTTGTTGTTTTTAAGCTATTCCTATGTAGCTTTGGCTTTAAGCTTAGGGTCATTGTCTTGCTGGAAAAAATTCTTCTCCCATGTCTCAATTCTCTTGCAGAATGCATCAATTTTTCCTCCAGGACTTCTCTGTATTTTGCTGCATTCATTTTACCCTCTACCTTCACAAGCCTTCCAGGGCCTGCTGCAGTGAAGCATCACCACAGCATGATGCAGCCATCACCATACCTCACGGTAGCAATGGTGTGTTTTTGATGATGTGCGGAGTCTGGCTTATGCCAAACTTAACATTTAGTCTGATAGTCAAATAGCTGAATTTTGGTTTCATCAAACCATAGAATCTTCTTCTAGCTGACTTCAGAATCTCCCACGTGACTTCTGGTGAACTCTAGTTGGGATTTCAAGTGAGTTTTTTTCAACGGTGTCTTTCTTTTTGCCACTCTCCCATAAAGCTGCAACTGGTGAAGTACCTGGATAATAGTTGTATGTGCAGTCTCTCCCATCTCAGCCACTGAAGCTTGTAACTCCTCCAGAGTTGCCATAGGTCTCTTGATAGCCTCCCTCACTAGTCCCCTATTCGCACGGTACCTCAGTTTTTGAGGACAACCTACTCTAGGCAGATTTACAGCCCTGCCATATTCTTTCCATTTCTTGATCATTGACTTAACTGTACTTCGAGGGATATTCAGTGACTTGGAAGTGCTTTTGTATCCATCTTCTGACCTGTGCTTTCCACTAACCTTTTTGTAGAGTTTCTTAGAGTGTTCTTTTGTCTTCATGGTGTATTTTTTGTGAGGATACTGACTCACCAGCAGCTGGACTTTCCAGATAGTGTATTTTAACTTTGTTGTTTTTAAACCATTTCTGTGCTGCTGTAGCTTTATGCTTGGGGTCATTTTCTTGCTGGTAAACAAATCTTCTCCTGAGTCGCAGTTCTCTTGCAGACTGCATCAGGTTTTCCTCCAGGATTTCCCTGTATTTTACTGCATTCATTTTACCCTCTACCTTCACAAACCTTCCAGGGCCTGCTGCAAGGAAGCATCTCCACAGCATGATGCAATCACCACCATATTTCTCGGTAGGGATAGTGTGTTTTGGATGATGTGCGGTGTTTGGCTTATGCCAAACATACTGTTTAATCTGATGGACGAAAAGTTCAATTTTGGTTTCATCAAGCCATAAAACCTTCTTCTAGCTGACTTCAGAGTCTCCCACATGCCTTTTGGTAAACTCTAGGTGAGATTTCAATGCGAGTTATTTTCAACAGTCACTTTATGTATATGAAGAAACTTTTGGTATCCTCTTTAATATTATTGGCTAGCCTAGTTTCATAATCCAACTTTACTTTCTTAATAACATTTTTAGTTCCCTTCTGCTGGTATTTAAAAGCTTCCCAAACCCCTGACTTCCCACTATTTTTTGCAGTATTATATGCCCCCCCCTTTGGCTTTTATGTTGGCTTTGACTTCCCTTGTTAGCCATGGTTATGAATACTTCTTCCCCTTTGGGATGGATATATCCTGTGCCTTCTGGATTGCTTCCAGAAACTCCAGTCATTGCTGCTCTGTGGTTATCCCTGCCAGTGTTCTTTTCCAATCAATTCTGGCCATCTACTCTCTCATGCCTCTATAATTTCCTTTACTCCACTGTATTACTGATACCTCTAACTTTTCCTTCTCAAATTTCAGGGTGAATTTGATCATATTATGATCACTTGCCAGTAAGGGTTCTTTTACCTTAAGCTCTGTAATTAGTTCCAGTTCATTGCACAACACCCCATCCAGAATAGCTGATCCCCTATTGGGCTCAACCACCAGCTGTTCTAAAAAGCCATCACATAGGCATTCTAGAAATTCTCCCTCTTGGAATCCTGTACAAGCCTGATTTTCCCAATCTACCTACATATTGAAATCCTCCATGACTATTGTAACATTGCTCTTTTGGAATGCATTTTCTGTCTCCTGCTGTAACTTGTAAACCACATTCTTACTATTGTGCCCACAGAATTTCGCCTCTCTTCCTCTGGCTTAGGAATCTCCTATCAACACTGCAGTCCTCTTCACCGTTCTGCTCTTCTGAGTCACAGCACCAAACTCAGTGCCAGAATCCTGGTCACTATTGTTTCCCCCCAGTAGGTCATCCCCCTCAATAGTATCTAAAGTTATATACATTATTGAGGGGAATGGCTACTGGCTGTGATTTTTCCCCTGTTTCTCCTGACAGTCACCCAATTACCTGCCCCTGCAAGCTAGGGGTGACTACCTCCCTGTAGCTCCTGTCTATCACCTCCTTATTCTCCCGTATGAGTTGAAGATCATCAAGCTGCAGCCCCGTTTCTTAATATGTTCTCTCAGGAGCTGCAGCTTAGTTTATCTGGAGCAGATGTGTTTATCTGGGAGACTGGATGTCTCCCAGACTTCCCGCATCCCACACACAGTAAAAAACACTGACCATGGAGCCATTCTTTCTGTACTATGCACTTGTAGATGAGGAATGAAGAAATAAGAACAGAGACAGAGTAACTTACAAGACAATCTACCTCACTCAAGCCTGATGAGCCAAAGCTACTCTAAAGACTGTCACACTCCAAATGAATGCCCACTCTGCTTGTACTGGAATTATTCTTATTGGCCCTTTCTAATGATTCCCTCTTGCGAATTGGTTGCTCCTCAAAATCGGAAAAAAATGTTGCAAAACTCTGCCTTCAAAATCTTGATTGCCACCCTGATTTAAAAAGTAGTTCTTCTCACGTACCTCTGGTGTAGATTGTCCAACTAAAAGGAGTATGCATCATGTGGATGGAACAAATCAAATCTGTTGTAATAAGATGGAAGATGAGCTCATGGAATCTATACAAGAAGCTTTTCTAGATTAAGATATTGAAGAGTCAAATAAAGTAAATGCTTTTTTTGGATCCCGTTTAGTGCACTGAAAATAAATGAATCACAATTATGTTATAAAGGGGTCTTTGAGGAAGAGTAAACATAATGATTGAATTTTATATTAAGTCTGGTAGTGATGTAGTTCAATACAAATCTAGGCAAGATAAATAATAAAGAGAATAGAATTGCTGTGGTTGATTGGAAGGAAACATTGAAAACTATGACAAAGAACAGGCAAAGGTTAATAGTCAAAGAAATTATACTTAAGTTGCAAAATGAAAACCTAAAGTAAAAGTGATATATCTGTAACTGACAAAGTAAAGTTATTACTCAATAAAAGAAGACGATTACAGGAAAATTCCAGAACCCTCAGGACTGTGCCAGATTATTCTTAGACAGACTCTAGATTCCAGACTCTTAGATAACATTTTCAGTGAACCAGTTGTGTTTGGTGAGCTAGTGAGGGAACAGGACGTGGTGAGCTTAAGGACAACATGGGAATAGGGCTCCATTGTGTTTAAAAGGAGTATACAAACAGCCATGAGAGTGTGGAAACAAGATTTTGTGGATCCAGATACCAAACGATCAGTGAGTCATCAGACTTTTATTGTATATACTTTCCAGAAAAAGTAATAAGTCTGAGGAATGTGATTATTTTAGAACTCAATAAAAGAAAGCCAACAAATTGATAGTGAAAGGCAAAATAGAGTACTACTCAAGACAAGTAGAAATGTAAACATGAATTAAGAATTTTTATTACTTCTGTCGAAAGGGAAGGATTATAGTAGGTAAATGTGGTCCAAAGTGTCAGGAGGATTTATAATAGGGAATAAAGAAATATCAAAGGAATCAGCATGTATAGTATAATGTGGCAGATTAATTTAAAATGATCATTTTTGCTCTATTTTAAATTTATACATATAAAAACAAATTAATACCACTGATTATTTTGTCAAATTATTCGTTGCTCTACACTTAAAAAGGGAAATCATAAGAACAACAAGAAGATGTATGTTTGTATTGGTTGTAGTATTTCATAAAACAGAGTTCTGTAACTAATGACTTCATCAAGGTTTTATGATATAAAGTCATATAATCTTGCCCTAATAAATCTTGTTTTGGCTTTCACTTGATAACACAGCTCTTGACACTTCACCAGTTCAACAAGCTACAGTACAAACCTTTTTAAAAAATTATGACAAAGCTGTAGATAGTTTGGAAGGACTTGAAAAATCACCTTCAATTTTGACCTTACTTGGAAAAACTAAAATGAAAGCTGGCAAACATCAGGTAATATACATTTACTAATGTTTTCATAACTGTGACGCTATCAGAAAGGGATATGAGATTTTAATGTCATGTGACATTTTAATGTGAAATGGGTCTAGGTTGGACTATGTTTTTGAAAGTGCCATCTTGTTTGGAAGACATTTCTCAGCTCAAATGGAGAGTCTAAGCACCATTTGAAGGAGGAGTGCTTCTAGAGGTACCAAAACTAAAACCTAGGGACAAGATACTGGAATATGGAGCAACAGGGTGCTTGGGGAACTCAACGATTCAGAGAACATCGATGGAGAGAAATGGACAGTTAACATTCTAGGTTGAGACTGTTCCTATCCAGATGATCCACTGAGTTCTTCCAGAACTATGTGTGTTGCTAAATCTTATTTGTTCTCATTTGTAGTATCAAAACTATGTTGCCCTTTGTACTGTTGTTGATATTAAAAGCTGCCAATGGATTATGCACAGTCTTTTTCCCAGGGTTGGGGATTCATCATCTCCTTCATTATTAATCAACAAACTTCAAGACCTGGGCCTCTATACTTCCCTCTGCAATTAGATTCTTGATATTCTCATTGGGAGACCACTGTCAGTGTGATTTGGTAATAAAATCTCCTCTTTGCTGACAATCACCACAGGCACACTTTAAGAATCTGTGCTTAGCCCACTGCTCTACCCTCTCTACTCTCATGACTGTCTGTCTAGGGACAGCTCAACACCATCCATAAATTTGCCAATGAGATCACTGCTGTTAGCAAATGTGGACAGAAGGGGCAGCATGGTAACATAGTGGTTAGCATAGCATTTTACAGTACTAGTGACCTGGGTTAAATTCCCACCACTGTCTGTAAGGAGTTTGTATATCCCCCCCCCCCCCCCCCCCCATTATGTTTCATCCCGATTTCCTTCTACAGTCTAAAGGTGTACCGGTTGGCTGGTCAATATTCATTGTAAATCATCCTGTGATTATACTAGGGTTCAATCGGGAGTTGCTGGGCAGCATGGCTCAGTTCAAATGGTTGGAAGGGCCTATTCTGCACTGTATCTCCATAAATTAAAAAAATCTCAGCTGCTGAAGAAGAGGCATGCAGGAATAAGGTAGATTGGCTGGTTGAGTGATGTCAAAACAACAACATTGCAGTAAACATCAGCAAGACTAAGGAATCGATTGTGGACTTCAGGAGGGATTGGCTTTGAATTAGCTCCCCACCACCAACCTCTCTATCTATTACCTCAGTCACCGAACTGTACTTTAAACACTTTAAACCAATTTTTATAATGCTGTTTATATTGTAAATACATGCTGGTATTTATGTATTTTTGCAGATTTATTCCATATCTATCCTTCTGCTTTATTTTTATATAATTCTTTATAATGGTTGAATGTTGTTTTTGTTGGATGTTGTGCCACATGCAGTGGATTGTGGTTAATCGGGCCATCGATTAATTGGGACCTGACCTCTCTGACTTTCGTCTGCTCGGTCAGCCACCACCCCCAACAGTATCCAAAGTGGTATACCTGTTGTTGAGGAGGGTAGCCACAGGGGTACTTTGCACTAGATTTAACCCCTTTCCCCTTCCTAACTGTCACTGTTCCTGTGTCCTGCACCTTGGATGTAACTACCTCTCAATAAGTCCTATTTATCACCCCTTCAGCCTCCCAAATGATCCAGAATTCATCCAGTTCTAGCTCCAACTCCTTAATGTGGATTGTTAGAAGCTTCAGTTGGATGCAGTTCTTGCAGGTGTAGTCGTCAGGGACACTGGAGGTCTCCTTGCCTTCCCACATCCCGCAAGAGGAGCTTTCAACTATCCTGCCTAGCATCTCTACTTTTCTAGCTGTGCAAATATAGAGAAGAAAACAATAAATAAACTGGAGGAAAATCTAACTTCAGCTTTTTTTGCCTATTCTCACTCCAGCCTGTCCTCACTGAAGCCTCAAAGAGCTAAACCTCAAAATCACTGTCCACTCCACTGATGACTGCTCCACTTGCCCCTGCCTTATTTTAACTTGTTCTTCCTAATCAATCCTGATCTCTGATTGGCCATTGCTCAAAACATCAAACAGCTGCAAGTTGCTTCCTTATGTACTCAATTGGGAAACCTGAGTGAACTGCGTCTTCTCATACTTAAGATCTCCAATTGGCTGCTGCTCAAAATTGTAGTAAGCATTAAACTAGGAAATAGAGCATAGATTAGGCATAGCCACCTGAAATAGCCAGAGGCCGAACAGATGACTAAAAATGATCTGTAACCAACTGCCAGAGTAGTCTAGGCAGGAGTATAGCCTGTAGTCGAGGCCACAGAATGCTGCAGATTTCACATGAATTATTTAATAAACCTAAGCTTGCAAAGATAACTCTAAGAGCAGTTGAAATGGAAGTGTACGTCTCTGTAGAGACTGGGAGAATACAGTTTTCAGTAATGAGTCCTTCTTTGGCACATTACTTAGATTTCCTAGGTATCTGGATTTGTATTGATGCCTGTAGTCCAGCATCAAGCCTCTGTGCAAAACTACTGAAAATATCCTGTATGATCCATTGTCAGGCAGGATAGATCAATACAAGTTTCAGTGGAGATTAGAAATAAGTTTTAGAATGAGCAAAAACCTTCCCATGTTTTACAGCAGAGAACAAGTAAGCATGTGGGTGGTCATTGACATAGCAAAGCAAACATCATTTTGAAAACCTTATTGGTTTGTACATGTTCAGTGATAGATGAGCTTTTGAAAATAATCACTGAGCTTCACTCTGCATAGTTGAGAAATGGCATTGCACAGGGAATAACATCATATCATTCTGCTGTAAATATCCAGTACCCATGCAAGAAAGCTGGTAGAGTGCCTGGTTGAGTGCGGTAATTGTCTTTTACTTTGAGAAAAGTTGATTTCCATTTGTATTGTGCTGGATTTTTCAAGTACTGCTGTCTGCTGACTCTAATTGCATTATAAATGGCTGTGAAAGTGTTCACTGTCCTTAATTTTCATTGCCCCAGGTGGTTCCAATCCCCTCATGGATATTCATTCAGCATTTCTCTGTCACGTGCTCATAAGTAAAGTAGCTCACTCATGAACTACATGACAGATGAAGATAACAGAATTGCCCTGGCATGCAATTCTGTTGTCTTCATCTGTGATGATACAAGAAAGTGAACAGGTACTGGAGTTTGCACTATTAGCTTTCTATTGGGGTTGAGTAGCATTGACTCTACAAGGGGAGCAAAGTGTATGGCTGGTGATGTGTTATAGGGAAATACAAGTTCCCGCATGGACCTGTTCTAGGCAACTGCTGAATAGTGCACGACTTATAAATCCACAACATAAGAGTCATCCCCTAAGTGTTCTTATCTTTGTGTTCTTATAAAAATATATTTTTTTTTTTTGGCAATTTAACTGATAGATATTATTATATCAACAGGTACAGATTTGGATAATTTGTCAAAAGCCATTTTAATTAGCAGGAAATTGCTGTAAAGTGTTTTTGATGTTGGATGACAGTTAAATTTAGTGGTAATTTAGTAGTGCTGACATTATTGAACATAAAACTTTGTAGCACAATACAGGCCCTTCAGCCCATGATGTTGTGCTGACCTTCAACCTGCTCTACATTTCTATCATCCATATGCCTATCTAAGAGTATCTTAAATGTCCCTAATGTATCTGCCTCTACCACCACCCCTGACAGCATGTTCCATCCACCCATCACTCTCTGTGTTAAAAAAAAACTTACCTCTTACATCCCCCCCATACTTTTCTCCAATCACTTTAAAATTATGTCTCCTTATGTTAACTATTTCTGCCTTGGGGAAAAGTCTGACTATCTACTTGATCTATGCCTCCTATTATTTTGTACAACACATCAAGTCACCACTCATCCTCCTTCACTCCAAAGAGAGAAGCCCTAATTGATTCAGCCAATGCTCTCCAATTCAGGTAGCACCCTGATAAATTTCTTCTGCATCCTCTTTGAAGCTTCCATAATTTTCCTGTGATGAGATGACCAGAACTGGACATAATATTTCAAGTGTAGTCTAAACAGGATTTTATAGAGCTGCAACATTACCTCATGGCTCTTGAACTCATTCCCCAGTTAATGAAGGCCAACAAAGCATACACCTTCATAACAACCTATGGCAACTTTGAGTGATCTATGGACATGGACCCTAGGATACTTCTGTTCCTGCACTTTGCTAAGAATCCTGCCATTAATGCTGTATTCTTAATGCAAGTTCGACCTTCGAAACTGAATCACTTTACACTTTTCCAGTTTGAACTCTGTCTGCCATCTCTCAACCCAGCTCTGAGTCCCTTTGTAACATAAGCCAACTTTCTACATTGTCCATAACTCCACAACTTTTGTGTCATCTGCATATTTACTAATTCACTTTTCCACTTCCTCATCCAAGCCATTTATAAAAATCATGAAGAGCAGGGCTCCAAGAAGATCCCTGTGGAGCAGTACTGGTCACTGACTGCCAGGCAGAATATGCTCCATCTGTAACCATGAGCAAGCCAATTCTGAATCAACACAGCCGAGTTTCCCAGGATCCCATGCCTCCTGGCTTTCTGAATGAGCCTACCATGGGGTGCCTTTTGAAAGATCTTACTAAAATCTATGTACTCTACATCCTCTGCTCTACCTTCATCAATGTGTTTTGTCACATCCTCAAAGAATTCAGTCAGGCTTGTGAGTCATGACCTGCCCCATATAAAGCCATGCTGACTATCCCTAACCAGATTATGCTTCTCTAAATGCTTGTAAATCCTGTCTTTCAGAATTGTCTTCCATAATCTGCCCACAACTGTAATAAGACTCACCAATCTATAATTCCCAGGATTATCCCTACTCTCTTTCTTGAACAAAAGAATAACATTTACCACCTTTCAATCATCTGGTACTACTCCTGTGACCAGTGAGGACAAAGAGATCATCACCAAAGGCTCAGCAATCTCTTCCCCAGCTATCGATAGTAACTTGGAGTACATCTCATTATATGTGCTATTATAAAATATACATTCTTTCAGCATGAATTATACTGCAAAAATTATGTTAATCAATTCAAAGTGTCATTGACATAATTACAAAATGTAACCATTCACAGAAATTAGTCATATCTGATTAGTGTATGACCTTTTTAACTATGCCATATTTAATATTTTATAAACACTAGCTAATTTTGTTTTGATATTCCTTAATGGGAGTTATGATTAACAGCCAGACTTTAGGTAAAACTTAACACATTTATGCCACAGCACAGTAACAATATGCAATACCAAAATTAAGTATTTGATTGTCTAGCCCACTCAGTGTGATTCAGTATAATAAGCTTGTCAAGGCAATATTGCATGTTTGTAAACTCTTTCCTATGTTTAAAGTTGTTCATTTAAAAATGTTGAAGAGATTAACAATTTCTTCTGTAACTTTGATGACACTTATTCTTTTGTCCTTTATCCCTAGTTCTCTCTAGACCTTTTTCCTACACTACAATATGTTTCTCCAAACATTCTCAAGTCTTGCAATCCCAATACTGATTTTATATAATAAATATTATATTTGCAATGCAGGAAGCCCTGATCAACTTTCAGAAAGCTTTGGACATTGAATTTGAAAGATCTGAAACACAAGTTATAAACCCGTCAATGGAACTTGCAGAATTATATTATCTCATAGGTTGCTGCTATTCTGAACTGGATAAACTGACAAAGGTAAGAATATTTGCCTAGAAATTGAATAGTGCCTGCAGAGATGTATTACTCAATCAGTACACAGTGAGTCAATGAGCCTGTCTCCGAAGAAATCCAGTAATGTACGAGTCTAGGTGGTTGTGTGTGCTGTGGAGCAGGCCTTGCATTTTAAAGGTCATTCTTTTGTGGCAGAAGGTGCACAGAAGGCAGATATCTGAGATTGTTGCCTGGTATTCAGAAAACAGAAGGTTGGTTGGAGCATTTGGGTTCAAAGGGGTATGGGTCAGCACGAATTTGAGGTTAAGGGGTAGGGATAATAAGCTTTGTGATGGTGATGGCGCTAGTTTTCTGTATGTGGAGTTTTACTAAAAGTGCTCAGTAGGTCCAATCAGTAGTCAGCAGTACAACTGGCAGATCAGAGAGGAAATTGGGTTAAATTACGTTAAGAGTTGTTCTTGGATGGGGTATTTGGTGCTGCTTTCCACCCACCACCAAAGGAGTGCTGCATTCAGTATTTAAATAGTATGTGAAGTAGTTCTCAGTATTAGCAGGGCTGGATACCTCTGCCTATGTCCAACCCCTTTATGTTTTGTTTATTAGATGTATAGAAAATCCAAAAGGAATATCCACAGATTTTGTGATGCTGGAAGAAATTTGCTGTTTTATACCTGAAATCTGAAACCTGAAAGTAATATTTTTATTGAAATTGAATCAAGTATCTTTAAACTTTTGTAGCCTGGGGAAAAATACACATGCAGGACAACAAATACTTTTTTTTATCTGTTTTAGATTTTTTTTGCAGGAAGAGGGTATCAAAATAAAAACAACAAAATAAATTTTAAGAACAGTTCCCGCTATTACAATCTCAGTTTAACTTCAGACCACACCGTTATTACATATGCAGTATGAAAATAACTAAAATGAAATATACAAAACTATACGGTAGTTCAAAAACAATACAATCAATGTTAGAATCCCACCAACCCTGTACCTTATACACAAAATTGAAAATATGAATAAATACATCTCATCTTAACTAAGTGATATACTCACATTTGGCATACACATGTTTAACTTCCGTTTAACTTCCAAACACATATAGGATACACCTTGAAATGAGTTCTCCTTGCTCACGTTATGTCACACATTCACATTACTCTGTTACATTCACATTCAGTCATGAAAACAAATAAACTTTTACAATATATTGCCTTGTAGTTGAATTACTAAAAAGACTAACATAGTAAGCTGATTAAGGAACTTTGCAATCATGCTATCCAGTGCTGATCAATTTACTCGTGAAAATCTAAAGCATCCACATATAAAACATGTCAAATTACTGATATTCTAGATTTACAAACAAGTATAAATTAATTTCCATGGATATTATCAAATACTATTCACCTTTCCTCACCAAACTTGGGAAAAGCATTTGAACGTCATTCTTTCTAGAACATGGCAACTCTTCGTTCTACTCCACCCATGCAAAATGACATCACCTTTTTCTCTTAAAGATACTGGCAGCTATTTTAGCTTACCAAGATGAATACATAAGTGGACTCTAACAATAAAAAAAAGATATTCAACCGTCACCTGGTTACATAAATATAGTTAATGCTTGTTAATACTTTTTCCTTAGAATTAATCTTTGATACTTTTCAGGCAGTGGATTCATTTGATAAGGCATTGAAAACGTACCCAAAATTTGCTAAAGCATATTATCACCGTGGCCTGTGCAGAATGAAGCTTCATGAAATTAATTGCATCTATGACTTTCACAGAGCACTTGCAATCAACCCTCGACTTTTTGAGGTATTGGTTTTCCTTGTAATTACTTCGAACATAATTTATTGATAATTTAGTGAATCAGTTAATAAATATTCAATTTATGACTGAGATGTTGATACAGAATTTATAATTTATAATTTTATAACCCTCCAAAAATTATAACCCTTAACTTTTGATAGCAATAAAGTACATTTGAACTTTTGGATGGGAGATCCAGTCTGCCACACCCCTAACGGTGGAGGGTAGAACTAGAGTGTTTAGTTACCAATTAATGCAGCATACTATAAAACACACCAGACAATGACTTTGCCTAACAACTTATTTATTAATTGCAATTAGCTCAAACAACTCAAAAGTGAGCTATATAGTTTTACATCCCTTTTAGTTACACAACTCTTTAATTTGCTTTCACAATTTCCAAAATTTACTATTTGTGTTTAAGTATTACCCACTCTCGTTGAACCTGCCCAGGATTTGATCATGCTGATTTATTATAGAACCATAGAACCATAGAAACTACAGCACAGAAACAGGCCTTTTGGCCCTTCTTGGCTGTGCCGAACCATTTTCTGCCTAGTCCCACTGACCCACACACGGACCATATCCCTCCATACACCTCCCATCCATGTATCTGTCCAATTTATTCTTAAATGTTAAAAAAGAACCCGCATTTACCACCTCGTCTGGCAGCTCATTCCATACTCCCACCACTCTGTGTGTGAAGAAACCCCGCCTAATGTTCCCTTTAAACTTTCCCCCCCTCACCCTTCACCCATGTCCTCTGGTTTTTTCCTCCCCTTACCTCAGTGGAAAAAGCCTGCTTGCATTCACTCTATATATACCCATAATAATTTTATATACCTCTATCAAATCTCCCCTCATTCTTCTACGCTCCAGGGAATAAAGTCCTAACCTATTCAACCTTTCTCTGTAACTGAGTTTCTCAAGTCCCGGCAACATCCTTGTAAACCTTCTCTGCACTCTTTCAACCTTATTTATATCCTTCCTGTAATTTGGTGACCAAAACTGAACACAATACTCCAGATTCGGCCTCACCAATGCCTTATACAACCTCATCATAACATTCCAGCTCTTATACTCAATACTTTGATTAATAAAGGCCAATGTAGCAAAAGCTCTCTTTACAACTCTATCTACCTGTGACTCCACTTTTAGGAAATTTTGTGTCTGTATTCCCAGATCCCTCTGTTCCACTGCACTCCTCAGTGCCTTACCATTAACCCTGCATGTTCTACGTTGGTTTGTCCTTCCAACGTGCAATACCTCACACTTGTCTGTATTAAACTCCATCTGCCATTTTTCAGCCCATTTTTCCAGCTGGTCCAAGTCCCTCTGCAGGCTCTGAAAACCTTCCTCACTGTCTACTACACCTCCAATCTTTGTATCATCAGCAAATTTGCTGATCCAATTTACCACATTCTCTGAGTTCCTGACTTTTCTTCAGTGGTTGGTCTCCATTGTCACTGCTGCAGGTCATCCCATAAGACAACTTTTCATATACCTTCCAAACATTGTTATTTCTTTAATGCCTCTAACGCAGCAGCTATTCCAGTTCTTATTCATATAAGTATACAGTATGTTTCTTTAACTTCAAATTCTTGCTAGCACATTCCACTGTTGTGACTGTGATTTAAGTCACTGGAGAACCTGGAGAAATCATGGAAATGGAAGTCTTTATTCACCATGACAAACAGACATTCCCCTAAGGATTCTCTCAGTACATCACATTTTTCATATCCTGAAGATCAAAGGTAACAGTAAGTGATGCAATACAATTTAAATAGTTACAATGCAATTGTTTACTTCAATACTTTGGGTTTTCAAGTGGGTCCTTTGAGGTACATTTTTACAATGGAAGTACATTGTAATTGATAAGACATTTTTGAAGATACAAACATCTTTGTTGGGAGAAACTAATTAAAACAGATGTTCTGAAACCTCTGACAGCAGACAGCCATATCTCCAATTATTGATAGATCAGCTATTTGATATGCTAAGTGATAGTATCAGTCTGCAAGCTTCTTTGAATGTGTTTACAATGGTGCAAATTATTTAAACCCATAGTTGCCTGGATGGATGCAGGCAATTAACACAACCTCATTTTCATACCGTTTGGCTATTGCATATGGAAACATCTCATGGTCACCATTTTGCAAAGGTGTGCTCTTAACTTCAATTTACTGCTTGCAATTTATAATTTACAATAAGAACTGAAGACTGGTTCTTGCTTGAATTAAGATCTGCTTTATTCACAGAATACTCCCTAACACCATAATGACCTCAACCATTGTTTCCTGAGTTATTAGAGTGTCTGTGCTTTGGCAATTTACAAGTCAGTTCCACAAAATTTCAGTTTGCAAAACATTCCCCACTTGCTTGGTCTGTCCTCTGGATAATTTACAATGGGGTAGTTCACTTGGCTATAAATCTGTCTGAGTTACATTCACATGCTGATTAATTGACCAGGTGTTAATCATGTAGTCACCTTCCACTGTGCTGCTTTTGTTACATGGCACCCAGCATCTCTTTCTGCCCAACAGAGTGTCTTCTCAGAGCTTGATGGTATATTTGACATTGCTCTGGCTGCTATAGTGTAAATGAATCAGTGAGTTGACCAGTCAAACAAGTTAATATCTTCACTTTTGAGTACCTATTACTTTTTAAATAGATTAAACACTAGTTGTATGGAAATTCACAATGAAAGCAGAAAATTATAACTCAAGTGAGTGCAATAGAATTATAAGGAAAATGTAAAACATGTTGGAGAGGAAATGAATTATCACTACGGAAGCACTAATTTTATGTGGACCTTCAACAATGGAAGCAAGAAAAGTTATAATTTGCAACAGATGCTAATATCTAATCAGTAATTTACTAGATTAATAATTACTAGGTGATTAATAATAAATTACTGTTCCCTTTTAAATGTCTTTTGGGCTACTTAATCATCAGGATATTTCATTCATGGGATATAATTTTATCTTTGATAGCTGATCTGAGAACTTCTGCGTTAAAATAAACCCAAAAAAAGAATTCAGGAGAAACATCCATCATCAGTAAATTATTATAATGTGGAATTTATTACTATGTAGACAAAGGGTTGGCTGGTGGTGTAGTGGTATCAGCACTGGACTTCAAAGTAGATGGTCCTGAGTTCAAACCCAGCCGGGTCCCAACCTGGGCAGCAGCAGTATCTGCATAGATGAAAGGCCTGGAAATCTACTTCCGTATCTTGCCATGAAAACTCTGTGGACTGTATGGTCAGAATTGACTTAACGGCTGAACAACAAAATAAATAGTTGAGGTGAATAACATGAAACTTTTAAGAAGTAGTTGGATTAAATGACATGAAGATATAAGATCATGCTGAGAGGATTAGATGATTTGATTGTTTCTATGCTATACATCAGATGTAGCCATTTTGTTTGCAAGGCTCTGGCATTTAAACAACAACCAAAGTGTTCAAAGCCGAACAATCCTGCTGGATGGTTAACGCTTCATAAATCAGAAGTATTATTTTGTTTGTATTGATCTTTGTCCACTCGTGAATTTGTTATCGATGTTTGATCAACAGAGAGTCTCAACGTTAGCCTTTTGCCAGGATTCTTTGTGTCTCACCAGCAGTGTCCCTTCCCTGCAGGGACCATATTAGTCAAATCCATAAAAAGTAGAAGCAGGAATCAGCTGTTCAATCCCTCCTGCCAGAGACCTAATTTCCTGCACTTTTTTCCATATTAAGGACTAACCAACCTTCTTGGAAAAAAGTTTGAAGAATATTAAAAAAACTTAGGAGTGAAAAAGAAGAATAGATCAATCAATATTATTTTCCATATTCAACAAACCTAGAAACTGTGCCTCAGAAGAAAAAGAATTGCTTTATGGCATTATATATAAAAGGTTATTTCATGTACAATGTTCCCAATAACTAAGAATTACAAAGCAATGGTCTTTATAATAATCTCTGTAATTTCTGTAGGTCTACCTAAGTCGAGCTGTGTACTACGCAATGCAGCGACGCTACCTTAAGGGTATTCTAAGCTGCAATGAAGCACTGAAGCTTCAGCCCCGGAGTGTAAGAGCCTTTCTTTGTAGAGGAGCACTGAAATATTGTGCTAAGGTACTGTATGTATAACCCTTTTTCTATTTATGTTAGTAGTTTATAGATAAATGATTTGATGGCAGTATAATTTAAGTTGTTGAATTAAAGATAAACTTTCAACTAAATCTGCGGAAATATTAGCTAGTTGATATGAGATACAAACATTTGTTTTCAACCATCACAAATGCAAAGACAAACAGGCATGATAATGGTGAGGTGAGGATGCTGGTAATGGTAGAGCTAACCAAACACATAAATGAACAGAGGCAGGACATACATTACTATGAGGGGAATAATCATTTGAAAAGATACATTTGCTGCATATACAGTGCTACCAGTCATTTTATTCTTGGATCCTGCATGGATTGTGGGTTTAAAGGCATTCAAGCCAATAGTTTGGAACACCTGCTCCTCCTGACACACAGCTGTCAGTTTTATCATACAAGGGAAACACAGTGGTGATTGTCAAAGTGTTGACAGGAATATAGCTGCCATGGTAAAAAAAATGTGGTATGTACACATCTTCATATGCTTACGTGTATACAAATTGGAGTTCATCCTAACCTTGACCACATGAACAAGGTTAGGGAATTCTCAGCGCAATATTTTAAAGTTCTTGGGAAGTTATTCTTAGCACTGATATCTCTGGTGGTCGTCACCTAATGTCACCATTTCTCAGTGTGGGTGGTTTTCCTGTACAATATACCTCTCCATTTTTCAATCTTTCCAACTACAACATTGGGGTTGGTATGCATTAACATGAGAGTTTGTATATATTTCATGTCTTACAGATTGCCTATACATTTAACTGGGTTTTTAATCGGAATCTAATGCTGTAAAGTAAATCTGAACAGCTGATGAGCCTATCAACACTACCTCATTATTTCTTCTGGTTTTTGCACTATTTATTTATTTTGCAGATTAGACAGTGATAATAAACCTAATTCTGAGATTACTTGGTTATTTTTTCAGGAGCTTGGAACACAACAACTGAGCCTCTCAAAATTTACAGCTGTCCAGAAGTGACTTCTAAAATTACAAAGATCATGGCTTCTTTGAGTTAAAGTTGGATATTGCTTTGTCTTACTACCAGCTTTTCAGTTACTCCGCTTACTCTCTCATTCTCCCTTTCTTCCTTTCATTCTGTCCTTTTGCTGTTTAACCAAGTCTCTCTATCCTATCTTCTCCACTTCTTGCTCACTTCTACCCAGCTTCATTCTCCCTTGTTCCTTCTTTCCTTGTCAACTGCTTTTCAAAGGCAAACCTTTTTTTTTTGGCACTGTTCAAAAATATTGGTGTTCTTTTTATTTTGGAAATTCTTTGATAAGGAACCACACAAGATAGCCTTAAACAAAATAAGAGCCCATAATATTGGAGTTAACATACCAGCATGGACCGAGGATTAGATAACAAATAGAAAACAGTGGGTAGAAATAAATAGGCCATTTCCAGGCTGGGAAATTTGACTGGTGGGGTGTCAGAAACCTGAACTAGCATCTTGGTTGTTTACAATCTACTTCAGCATTGTGGAATTGGGGATTAAGTGTGATTTATCCAGTAGTGCTGATAATAAAAAGTTAGGTGACAGGAGTGTGAGGAGAATGCAGGGAGGCTTTGGGGCAGAAAGCAAAATAAATTACTACTACTACGTTGACTCAGGCCTAGGGGGCTGGCATCGGGCACAATGACAGACTCTCCACTTCTCCCTCTCCCTCATCAGTGTGTTCAGTTCATCTATATTAACCGCGCTGCTGTCTTCTAGGAGTGTGTTGACCATAGTCTTGGGAGGGCACCCAGGGTTCATCCTCCCATGCTTCGGCTCCCATATGATGACTAGGCCGGCAGGTAGCTCGGGGTGGCGTAGACAGTGTCCTGCTAGTTGCAGTCTTCTCACCTCGATTTTAGTGGTGAGCATCGGTAGGTCATCATAGAGCTTGACGTTCGTCATGTGCTGTTGCCAACTCATGTCAAGAGTCAACCAGAGCATTCGTGTATAGCAACCATCTAGAGGCTTTCACATAGTCTTGGTGAGTGTCCATGTCTCGTATCCGTACGTGAGAATGGACTCTATGACTGCTATGAAGATCCCCTTTTTAAGCCCTCTGGTCAGGTTCGACTTCCAGATTTCCTTCATGTCGTTCATAGCCCCCCATGCCAGTGCCTTCTGTATCTTTATGTCCTTCTCTGAACTCATCATTCTTGACCCGAGGTACTTGAAGTCAAAGACTTTCTTAATGGTATCATTCTTTACGGTCTTGAGAGTACCTTCGTCGCAGTTAAACGCCATGTACTTTGTATTTTTAGCATTTAGGTGAAGTCCAACTTTATTGCACTCAATTTCCACTTTTGTCAGTAGCTGCTGTGCTTCCTCCATCTGGTCAGAGAGCAGGACTATATCATCTGCAAAATCGAGATCTGTGAGCATAACTGGTCTGACCCTTTTGGTTCGCCCTGGTTTTATGGTAAAACCAAGCTTGTCATGATTGGTAGTTTGACGTAGAGTGTAATCACGGACTATTATAAAGATGTAGGGTGCCAGAGTGTCTCCTTGCAGCACACCAGCTAGGAGCTCGAACACTGCTGTTTCTCTGTCTGGTGATGAAACTTTCGCCATGGTTTTGGTATAGCTGGACTCTATTGCTCCCAGTAGACAGTCTGGCACTCCGTAAGCTTTCAGGATCTTCAGCATTTTACCTCAGTGAATTTTCACCTTTGTGAAAATCAATGACAGTAAGCACGGCTGGTAGGTTGTTCTTTTTGACTTCCTCGATGATTCTACGGACAGCAAGTATTTGCATTACTGTTGTGCGCTTCTGCCGAAAACCATTCTGATTGAATCTTAGCTTAGGGTCAATGGCGGTGCGAGTCCTGTTCAAGATCATCCGATTTTATAGCTTTGCTAAGATGCAGGTCAAGCTGATACCGCGGTAGTTATCTGTCTTTGTGAGGGGTCCAGACTTGGGGATTGGGATAATGTTAAAGAGTGACCACTGTTCTGGTTTGTCGTCTTTCATCAGTGCCGTGCCGTATTACATATGTCCAGCAAGATGTCATCCTGGTCGCAGTTCTTCAGGACATCTGGTGGTATCCCATCTGGTCCTGCGCTCCTGCGCTGTTTGAGTGCATATTTGGCCTTCTTCAGTTCCTCAATGGTGAATGGGCTGTCATCGATGTTGACTTGCATTAGTATCGTGGGTATGTCCTCTTCTTCTTCCGTGATCATTGCAAGGCTTCCCAGCAGGTTCTTAAAGTGGGTAAACCATGTCTGGACATGGCCCTCTGCTGTTTTACCACTTATTTGACCTGATGGGGACTTCGTCCATCTGCTGATCTCGTTGACTAGGCGCCATGCTTCTCCATGCTGCTTGTCTTCATTAGCAGCCTCTACCTCTCTAATCCTCTCAGCTAGTTCCTCTTCCTTCAGTCGGTCATAGGTGGCAAAGAGATTCTTCTTTGCTGACTTGAACTTGTCTCTTAGCTCTTCTGTTTCGCTCCTTCTAAGTTTGGCATGATAAGCATTGACCACACTTCTTGCTGCAACGATGTCAGGATGTTTCGAGATCTGGCTCTTCTTGATTTGCTTCACAGTAGGTAGGCAAACTCTTTGTTGCATCTGCGTGTGCGCCCATGAGCCATTGATAGCGATCGGTGGCTGTCTTTTCCTCTTCCCTTTCCAGTGGGCCAAAGCGATTTCTCACCTCCAGTCTGTGCTGGGCTTGAAGAATAGGTTGTGAGGAGAATGCCTTCCAGTCTATCTTCTCCTTGGGACCTGTGGCTTTGGGTTGCCGCAGGCTCAGTCTCACTTGCATAGACACTACTCTGTGGTCAGAACTGACCGAGCTGAAGGTGCTGTAGGCTTCTCTGTTGATCACACAGCTATGCCATTTTGTTCTTACGAGGATGTAGTCGAGCTGTTTCCTGTAGATGGAGGCTCTGTTTTTGTATGTCCACAGCTTACCACCTCGCTTCTCGAATTGTGTGTTCCTGGCAATGAGACTGTGTTCCTGGATGAAATCAACTAGATATTGTCCATTTCTATTGGTAAAGTCAAAGGGTAGGAGATCCCTTAAATGTTCAAACAGATTATCATGAACAAACTACCTCCCCTACACGGAAAAGGCTTTTATCATTATAATAAATACAGCATTACTTCTATTAAATAATGTTTATTTTCTTAATCCACAAAAACTTGAAAGCCATTGTTAACTTTATATTTGAGGCTATGACTGGCCACTCCACTGATTTGCTAACAGTTACTTGGATTTACATGTTCCTGTTTAAGGATTATTTCTGTGATCCTGCAACCTCATCATTTACTTAATTGTGCAAATTTGCGATACACACTATTCATACAGTGCAAGGTTCGAATGAACTATCTATTTTTCACATTTGCTGTTAGAATAGATTTTGTTGGTAACAATTGGTGGCATTCTCACATCTGAGTTAGAAGATTGCCAGTTCAGTACACAGTCCAATAACTCAAGTTTATCAATCTGGGCTGTAATATGACGGAAGTGGTGTGAAAGGAAATGCATTGTCAAAGACTTTAAACAAAGATCATTATAGCACCTGTGACCTGAGTTCAGTTCAGCTGCTGTTTGTAAGGAATTTGCACATTCTTCCCATAACCTCTGGGTGCTCTGGTTTCCTTCCACTTTCCAAAGGTGCTTGGGTCAGCAGGTTAATTAATTAATAATACATGGGTATAATTTGGTGGCGAAGGCTCATTGGAACGGAAGGGCCTGTTACTGTGCTCTATCTCCAAATAAGTAAAGCCCTTGATCAAAATGGTGGCATAAAGCATTTTACAACAAAGGAAACATGCAACAGATCCAATATGAAGAAGAGCAGAGAAATTAACTTTGGCATCTACACCAATAGTTATTGTTCATCACTATAACAGAATAGATTGGACTAGAAATTTATCCATGTAACTTCAGAAACAATGATGTAGTGCTATTGAAGAAAAGAACAATTTTACACAAATTTCTATGTGTCACAGCACCTTGGAAAATTTGTTTCTTAAACTTTAAATTGGGATTTTCAATCTCCCTGGCATTTTTATTCCCAGTGCAAGGCTGCCAAATGAGGCCAATAGGACCCATAATTTTTCTGGTCTGAAAAACATACAGTTATTATTTACTTGTTGAGTAACAAGCCTTTATTTACCTTGTTTTCCCTGAAATATTTCAAGAGCCAAAAATCAAACTGCATTTTTTGCCGTCTTCAAGTGCCTTGACTGTTTGTCCACAGACATCAAAATAATGTGTACTATTAACTTAAGCAACACACACAAAATGCTGGAGGAACTCAGCAGGCCAGGCAGCATCTAAGGAAAAGAGTATAGTTGACTATACTCTTTTCCACAGATGCCGCCTGGCCTACTGAGCTCCTCCAGCATTTTGCATGTGTAGCTTGGATTTCCAGAATCTGCAAATTTTCTCATTTGTGACTTTACTCTTAACTTCACTGGGTCAGGACCTTTGCCAGATCTCACTGTTTGCTGCTCATTATTTCAATAGGGAGATCACTGAAGCTCCATGCCCAAGAAGGGATTTCATCTATCTTTTCTTCTGGCCCAGTCAGAACATTCATTGCCAGCTTCCTCAAAGTATAGGAATCAGATATTACATTTATGTCCTTACGGACATTTGCCTGGCAATATGCTGCCAGGAGTAATTGCTCATGCTGCTGGAGTATCTCCATGATCTGCATTCACTAAAGATGTACATCTTGTAGGCATGGTTCTTAACTTGCCTTTCCAAGTCTTTCTGATACCCATTTGAGCATTCTTCCATGCCCACCCATCATTACAGCATTCATTCAGTTGTACATAATAAACAGTAGCAGAAAAAGACCATTTATCTCTTCTGCCTTTTCTGCTGTTTAGTAAGATCATTGCTAATCTTAACCATCAGCATCGGTTTCTAGATAACACAACATTCCCCATTTCCTATTAGCCAATTGATCAAAGTTCATCTTAAGTACCTTAGTGCGCAGGCACTGGTCATGCATGCAGCCTGGTACAGCCGTTCCGATCTATTCTTACTTTTTAATTTACGTTATTTTTTTTGTTTTTTTTTCTCATGGTAACACGTCGAAGCTGCACCCTCTCTAACATGCTGGTAGAGAGAGTTTTATTTGGGTTTTCTTTAGCGCTGGAAATGGTTACATCCGGACACGCGGGACAGAAGCAAGGTCGCATTGTGTATTTCACGGACCAGCAATGGACACCCCTGCTGAAATCCGGAGGAAAACACACAGAGGGGGATTACAAAGCCAAGGAAAGAGGACCGGGTCGAGACAACAGAGACTTTTGGAGAAGAGGAGTTCGGTGGGTAATACCGTTCCGGCTGACCGGAAGTGCACTGAGAGCGGTAAGCGTAAAGGAGTTCGGTGCTTACTGTTCTGGCTAACAGTGCAATCCAGGGTATATTACGATCGAGGAACGTGTTTGCAGACTGGGTATTGAACTTTTTACTGTTGGACTTCGGCCATATTCCACTGAGATACAACACTTGGCGGCACGGGAGGTCGTTCCTGCCTGTGGCCATCGAACGTGCAGCTCCTCCCGTGGAGGGTCAATCACCCTGAACCAATAGACTGGTCCTGGACTTATTTTCCATCTGGCTTAGTTTGCATTTTGTTGTTTGTTGGGGTTTTTTGTATTGCTATATTTACGCTCTATTCTTGGTTGGTGCGGCTGTAACGAAACCAAATTTCCCTCGGGGTTAATAAAGTATATCTATCTATCTAAGTACACTGAATTACTGAGCCTAAACAGTCATCGAGTGTAAAATTATAATAATTTGCAACTCTGGGTGAAGAAGTTTCTTCTCAATGATGTCATCAGTGGCGAAACCCTAATTTTGAGAATGTGACTAGATAGAACATCAAACAACACAGATCCTTCAGCCCATGCGTTAGGCCAACCTTTAAACCTACTCCAAGATTAATCAAACCTTCCCTCTCATATAGCCCTCCATTTTTCTTTTATCCATGTGCCCAACTAAGAGTCTCTTAGATGTCCCTAATGTATCTGCCTCTGGAGCACGTGGTAGAGAGCTTAACATTTTCTCTGTAAAAAACAACCACCCGCCCCCCCCCCCCGCAATACTTTCTACCAATCACCTTAAAAATATGTCCTCTTGTATTAACCTTTGCCACCCTGGGGAAAAAAATATGCACTCTATACCTCTTATCACTTTATACACCTCTATCAAGTCTCCTCTCATTGTCCTTTGCTCCAAAAAGCCCTAGCTCACTTAACTGTTCATCATAAGACCTGTTCTTTAATCCAGGCAGCATCCTGGTAAATCTCCTCTGCACTCTCTAAAGCTTTCACACTCTTCCTATAATGAGGTGGCCAGAACAGAATACAGTACTTCAAGTGTAGTCTAACCAGAGTTTCATAGAGCTTCAACATTACCACACAGCTCTTGAACTCAATCTTCCAACTGTCACATACCCCGTGATGGGTTAAAGAACCAGCAGAGATGGAAAACACTTTGGAGTCCGGTATTGCTATTAACTAATAATATTTATTAGTGACTATGCAATACAGTAATATAAATGCAGATAAATCAAACAGGTTAGCAATGATTAAATATAAGTAAGTGTGGAAATATATGAAAACCAAGCTTCTTCAAGTCTGGGGGAAAATAGATAGTCTTACAATGATGATTAAAGTTCAGTTCAGTACGTGGTATTGAGTTGATTAGTGATGGAGAGAGAGAGGGAGAGATTTGAGTCTTCAGGTGAGCTGACGCCATCGATCTTACCGTTGTCCTCCGAAATCCTTTAAAAGTCACCGACTGTGACCACAACAAAGGGAACCGTTCTTCTGTTTTGGAGCTATCAACACAGGCGAGGCTTGGACACACAAATAACTCCCCACCAGTCACACCCTGTCCACACTGTGAGAGCCACTGATCGATCCTCCAAAACCCACTTTTTCTGTGGGCACAACAAAGCTCATTCAGTGTACAAAATCATGTCTGAGGTCTGTCATCTGACCTTCTATTTATCTCCCCGTGCTGAGTACCAACTGTCTCTTAAATCAGCTCCTCCCTTCCCTCTCTGTGTAAGAATGTACAAGCAGGCCATGTCCTTGTAGAAATGTAAACATGCTGCCGAAAAATCATAACACTATCTCAAAGCAGTCTTTATCTCTCTCTCTCTCTTAAAAATATGTCGGTGTTAAATAACTCTCTCTTTCTCTTGTTAACAAGGTGTTTGTTGTTGAGCACCTCTCTTTCTCTCTCTTTTCAAAAGTACAGTTCATAGGGGTAATTCAGGACCCCGTCACACAACCAATGAAGGCCAACACACCATACTCCTTACTTAACTACCCTATCACCTTGTGCTGCTATTTTGTGGGACCTATAGGCTTGGAACCCAAGATTCTCTCTGTTCCTCCGCACTGCTAAGAATCTTGTCACTAACTTTGTACTTTGCCTTCAAGTTCAACCTTCCAAAGTGTATCACTTCACGTTTTTCCAGATTGAACTTCATTTGCCACTTTTCTGCCCAGCTCTGCATCCTGTCAATTTCTGTGACAACCTTGTACAGCACCACCAACTTCCATGTCATCTGCAAATTTACTAATCTACACTTCCACTTCCTCATCTAAGGTATTTTTAAAAATAACAAAAAGCAGGGGTCCTGTGGAACACCACTGCTCAGCAACCTCCAGGCAGAGAACATTCCATCTTCTACCACATTCTGCCTTCTGTGGTCAAGCGAATTCTGAATCTATACAAACAAGTTTCCTTGCATCACTTGCCTCCTAAATTTCTGAAAGTCTTCCTTGGGGAACCTTGTTAGCTACTGGATCTAGACAAATCAAATCTTCATTACACGCTGGAGGAACTCAGCAGGTTGGGCAGCATCCGTGGAAACGATCAGTCGATGTTTCGGGCCGGAACCCTTCATCAGGACTGAAGAGGGAAGGGGCAGATGCCCTATGAAGAAGGTGGGGGGAGGATGGGAAGGAGAAGGCTGGTAGGTTCCAGGTGAAAAACCAGTAAGGGGAAAGATAGAGGGGTGGGGGAGGGGAAACAGGGAGGTGATAGGCGGGAAAGGTGAAGAAGGAATAAGGGAAACCACAATGGGTAGTAGAAGGAGGCGGAACCATAAGAGAGGTGATAGGCAGCTGGGGGAGGGGGCAGAGTGAAATAGGGATAGGGGAAGGGAGGGGGAAGGAATTACCGGAAGTTGGAGGATTCTATGTTCATACCAAGGGGCTGGAGACTACCTAGACGGTATATGAGGTGTTGCTCCTCCAACCTGAGTTTAGCCTCATCATGGCAGTAGAGGATGCCATGTATGGACATATCCTAATGGGAATGGGAAGCAGAGTTGAAGTGGGTGACAAACAGGAGATCCTGTCTGTTGTGGCGGACGGAGCGGAGGTGCTCGACGAAGCGGTCCCCCAATCTGCGTAGGGTTTTACCAATGTAGAGGAGGCCGCACCGGGAGCACCGAATGCAATAGATGGCCCCAACAGACTCACAAATGAAGTGTTGCCTCACCTGGAAGGACTGTTTGGGGCCCTGAATGGTTGCAAGAGAGAAGTGGTAGGGACAGGCGTAGCACTTACGCTCACAGGGATAAGTGCCGGGTGGGAGATTCGTGGGGAGGGATGTGTGGACCAGGGAGTCATGGAGGGACCGATCCCTGCGGAAAGTGGAGAGGGGTGGAGAGGGAAAGATGTGCTTAGTGGTGGGGTCCTGTTGAAGGTGGCGGAAGTTGCGGAGGGTAATGCGCTGGATCCGGAGGCTGGTGGGGTGGTAGGTGAAGACAAGGGGAACTCTGTCCCTGTTGTGGTGGCGAGAGGATGGGGTGAGGGCCAAAGTGCAGGAATGGAGGAGATGTGGGTGAGGGCATCATTGATGATGGCAGAAGGGAAACCACAAACTTTAAAGAAAGAGGACATTTGAGATGTCCTAGAACGGAAAGCCTCATCCTGGGAGCAGATGCGGCGGAGATGGAGGAACTGGGAATAGGGAATGGCATTTTTGCATGTGGCAGAGTGGGAAGAGCTATAGTCTTGACGAAGGGTTCCGGCCTGAAACATTGACTGATCGTTTCCACGGATGATGCCCGATCTGCTGAGTTCCTCCAGCGTGTTGTGAGTGTTGCTTTGACCCCAGCATCTGCAGAGTATTTTGTGTTTCAAATCTTCATTATGTTGGAAAAAAATTGCATATTTCTATGCAATCAACTTGAAAGATTGGTTAGGTGAGAAGACCAAACCTGCATGCAGTATTGCAGATATAATTACGACACAACATTTCTATTCTTGTACTTATTGTCTTGCAATTACGTTAACATAGCATTTGCTTTCCTAATGGATTGCTGTAACTGTCATTAACTTTCAATGATTTGTGTACAATGACTTCAAGGTCCCACTGAACATTTATACCTTTCAATCTCTTACTACCGTTAAATACTACTTATCTTCCATATATTTTTCCATAAACTATGTTCTTGTCTATTCATGTATCTTGTCTATATCCTCCCCAAAGCCTTTCTGTATTCTTCTCATATCCCACACTGCCATCTAGATTTGTGTCATTGGCAGTATCCTGTATCTTGAAAATTATTTATTGTGTTGTGACCTTTAAAGAGATGGCTGCAAAGACTATACCTTTTTGATGATGTGTCGAGAGCTATGAGAGTCTGATATATCAATATGGAACACCTCTGAAAATGGCACCACTTATAGTAGAGTTACACAAGGAAATACAAGGATGTTTTTCCATGAATATGTTGTTAGAGTAACTCACAGTATTATGTTATTCCAAAAAATGTGATGAGAAGCAATTTCTAGATCCAATAACCATATACTGAGGACATCACATATTCTATATTACAATTGTAACCACTTCAAAGGTACTCAGTTTGCTGTAAAGTACTTGGGGTGCACTGTAAATGGTGTAAAATGCACTATGCAAAATTTTATTCTCCTCATATCTTGAATTCATAATCTCAGAATTAGCACCAGTATTCAAGTTCAAGTTTATTGTCATCTGACTGCACATATGTAAAACCAAATGAAACAGCGTTCCTCTGGGCCATGGTGCACCCACGAAAATATATCACACACGGCACATAAAATTTTATCACTAATAAGTAATAAAACATAATTCAAAGTGCTTATTGTGTGCAGCACAGGTAAACAGTAAACAGCTCCCTGTCCTAGCGATGAGACCTTGGAGCTGGAAAGGTGGTTATTAGCTGTTACCCAGTTTGGCAGTCCAAGCCCTGATGCTTCTGTACCTCCTATCTGATGGTAGTGGGTCAAAGAGATTACGGGATGGGTGGTAGGGATACTCAACAATGCTTCAGGCATTCGTATACTATGTTTCCAGTAAATGTCACAAATAGTCGGGAGGGAAACCCAGTGGTCCTTTCGCCAGTTTTTACTATCCTCTATAGGGTCTTGCAGATGGTGTCTTGCAGCTTCTGTACCACACAATGATGTAGCCAGACAGGACACTTTCAATGGTGATCCTGTGGAAAGTTGTTAGAACAGGGCAGGGTCCCTTGGATGCCTAAATCTCCTCAGAAAGTATAGACGGGGCAAGTGTAGATGCAGCTGTGCTCATTGACTATTGAAGAGGTGTTGCGGGTCTAGTTTAGATTGTCCATTGTGTGCAGTCCAAGGAACTTTGTGCTGTTCACTCTCACCACAGCAAAGCCATTGATGTGCAAAAGGGAGTGGTTGTCCTGCATCTTCCTGAGGTTCACAATCATTTCTTTTGTTTTGTCCATGCTGAGACTCAGGTTATTGTTCTCACTCCAGTTGAAAAGCCTCTCTACCTCCTCTCTGTATGCTGACTGAACATTATTGTTGATGAGGCCAACTACTGTTGTATCATCAACAAACTTGATGATGTAGTTTGAGCTGGATCTGACAGTACAGTTGTGAGTCCGCATCATGAACATCAGTGGGTTGAGCACACAGCCCTGGGGGCACCAGAGCTCAGAGTAATGGAGCTTGAGATGTTGCTGCCAACTTGGATTGACTGGGGTCATTCCGTCAAGAAGTCAAAGATCTAGTTACAGAGAGAGGTGTTGAGTCCCAGTGAGGAAGTTTACCCTGCAGCTCCTGAGGAATGACCATGATGAACGCCGAGCTGAAGTTGATGAACACCAACCTGGCATCATTTTCTAGGGGAGACAGGATGGAATGAAGGGCCAATGCTATGGCATCATCAGTGCACCATTTGAGTGATAGGTGAACTGGAAAGGGTCCAATGTAGCTGGAAGGTGGGAATTTATACAATTCATTACCAGCTACACAAAGCACTTCATGATTGTTAAGGTCAGTTCCACTGGGCGGTTATCTTTTAGGCCAGTTTCCATTGCATGCTTGGGCACCGGAATGATAGTGGCTGCTTTGAAGCCTGCAGGGACAGTGGACTGTTGCAATGAGATATTAAAGGTGTCCATTAAGACCTCTGTTAGCTGGGCTGCACAATTCCACAGCACGCAATCTGGTATGTTGTCTGGCCTCATAGCTTTGCATGCGCTAACCCTGGCTAGGATCTTACCCATCTGGGCCATGGCCTGACAGAGTGCCTCAGGGGGAGAGGAGGCTTTCCTTGATGTCACATCATTCATTGCATCAAACCATGCACAGAAGGCATTTAGCCTATCAGGAAGCAAGGTATTGCTGTCATTGGCACTTAGGGTGGATTTGTAATCTGTTATGGGTTATAGTTTGTCTATCCGGTGTCACAAACCCTAATGTGTGTGAATTTTCTGTGAGTACTCTTGCTTTGCCTTCTTGATGGGATATTGCTGATCTTAGAGTCATCCTATCTCCCAATCTGAAGGCAGCATCCCATTCCCTGAGCAGTGCATACAATCTGCAGTCAGCCATGTTTTCTTATTTGCCCTGAAGCATAGTGTTTAATCATGGTAACACCCTCAGTGTATTTTCCTATGTAGCCAGTCATCAATCCCACATATTCATCAATGTTGACTATATGTTGCTGCCTCTCAGAATATGCTGCAGCTGGTGCTTTCAAAACAGTCCTGCAACATTGAGGTGGTACCTTCTGGCCAGGTCTTAATTCCCTGTAAACTGGTTTGAGTCATTTAATTAGTGATCTGTATGCAGGGATTAGCAAAATGGATATGTCAGAATCAGAATAAGAATCAGGTTTATTATCACTGCCATGTGATGTGAAATTTGTTAACTTCGCAGCAGCAGTTCAATGCAATACATAATAAAGAAGACAAATAAATAATAAATAACTAAATCAATTTACAGTGTACATATATTGAATAGATTAAAATCGTGCAAAAAACCAGAAATACTGTATATTAAAAAAAAGTGAGGTAGTGGCCAAAGATTCAATATCCATTTAGGAATTGGATGGCAGAGGGAAGAAGCTGTTCCTGAATTGCTGAATGTGTGCCTTCAGGCTTCTGTACCTCCTACCTGATGGTAACAGTGAGAAAAGGGCACGCCCTGGATGCTGGAGGTCCTTAATAATGGACGCTGCCTTTCTGAGACTCCGCTCCCTGAAGATGTCCTGGGTACTTTGTAGGCTAGTACCCAAGATGGAGCCGACTAAATTTACAACCCTCTGCAGCTTCTTTCAGTCCTGTGCAGTGGTTCCCCCCGCCCCCATGATGCAGCCTGTCAGAATGTTCTTTACATCTATAGAGGTTTTTGAGTGTATTTGTTGACATACCAAATCTCTTCAAACTCCTAATGAAGTATAGCCGCTGTCTTGCTTTCTTTATAATTGTATCAATATGTTGGGACCGGGTTAGATCCTCAGAGATCTTGACACCGAGGAACTTGAAACTGCTCACTCTCTCCACTTCTGATCCCTCTGTGAGGATTGGTATGTGTTCCTTCGTCTTACCGTTCTGGAAGTCCACAATCAGCATTTTCATCTTACTGACGTTGAGTGCCAGATTGTGGCTGCAACACCATTCCACTCGTTGGCATATCTCATTCCTGCATGCCCTCTCGTCACCACCTGAGATCCTACCAACAATGGTTGTATCATCAGCAAATTTATAGATGGTATTTGAGCTATGCCTAGCTACACAGTCATGGGTATAGAAAAAGTAGAGCAGTGGGCTAAGCACACACCCCTGAGGTGAACCACTGTTGATCGTCAGTGAGGAGGAGATGTTATCACCAATCCACACAGATCGTGGCCTTCCCGTTAAAAAGTCGAGGATCCAATTGTGGAGGAAGGTACAGAGGCTCAGGTTCTGCAACTTCTCAATCAGGATTGTGGGAATGATGGTATTAAATACTAAGCTATAGTCGATGAACAGCATCCTGACATAGGTGTTTGTGTTTTCCAGGTGGTCTAAAGCTATGTGGAGAGCCACTGAGATTGCGTCTGACATTGACCTATTGTGGTGATAGGCAAATTGCAATGGGTCCAGGCCCCTTGCTGAGGCAGGAGTTCAGTCTAGTCATGACCAACCTCTCAAAGCATTTCATCACTGTAGATGTGAGTGCTACCAGGTGATAGTCAATAAGGCAGCTCACATTATTCTTCTTAGGCACTGGTATAATTGTTGCCTTTTTGAAGCAAGTGGGAACTTCCACCCATAGCAGTGAGAGGTTGAAAGTGTCCTGGAATACTCCCGCCAGTTGATTGGCAGAGGTTCAGAGCCTTACCAGGTACTCCATCGGGACCTTCCGCCTTGCAAGGGTTCACTCTCTTTAAAGACAGTCTCAGATTCTCCAGGAAGCATTCATGGCGTGAGGCTAGTCTTTGGCTTCACTCCATTATCGTTACTTTTTTTTTGACCTATGATCACCCTTATTTAATGTACTTTTACCTACATTAAAAGATTCATATTATAGAATTATTCTTGAGCTTTGATTTTGAACTTTGAAGAAATGAGTAAAGAAACAGGTACAAGACCTAAAGCTGGAGATCCTAAATATGGGAAAGACTCTGATGGTAACGGGAAAAAGAAAGGTGAACTCAAGCAAACAGAATTAACTTATGAGACAATGTTGAATCTGTTAAGTGAAAAATTTGAGGAACAACGCCAAAGTTTTAAAGAAGAGATAAAGTTAATTACGGATTCTTTTAAATCGCTTGACCACGAAGTTATACAGCAACAAAGCAGAATTGCAGAATTGGAGGAGGAAGCTCGGAAGAGAGATCAGAAAATAGAGAGTTTGGAACAAAAAGTGTCTTCGACGTCTAAACAATTGGAGAGTTTTAAATCTAAGATCATTGATCTTGAAAATCGATCTAGAAGACAGAAATTACGTATAATTGGTCTCCCCGAGGATGTCGAGGATGGGGATCCTTTAATATTCTTTTCTCAACTTTTAAAGGATGTATTTAGCTCTGAATTCCTGAAAGATCCTCCACTGCTCGACCATGCTCATCGTACTTTGCATCAGAAACCAGATTCTCAATTTAAACTGAGACCAGTTATTATCCGGTTTCGTTATGTTCATGTTAAAGAACATCTCATTGGAATTGCCCGTCGGCAGGGTATGATTAAATTTCAAGATTATCATTTCCGTTTGGTTGAAGATTTCAGTCCAGAAGTGATGAAGGCGCCACTGGCTTTCAAACCTCTGATGTCGGAATGTTAGCAAAATGGTCTCAAACCAGCTTTATTGTATCCTGCACATTTAAGAATTTCTCCTCCGAACAACCCACAATGTTTCTTTAATACTACAAGTGCTGCTCGAAGTTTTCTGGATGAACATCATCCAACTGCTATGGACTAATTAATGTACGGCTCTTGCAATACTGGCTTAGATCTTTCGTTTTTCCTTAAAGCTTATAACTTACTTATGAAGATGGACCTTTATAAGTTTAAGATTTCCGGTTTTGATTGGTAGTGTAAGTATTCTTCACATTTGGCTTAAGTTTTCTTTTGTTGACGAATTTGTTTTTTTTTGTTTTCTCTCTTTCCCATTTTGTTAATTTTTAATTTTTTGATTCTGAAACTGATGTTATTGATTTGATGTTAAATTATTATTTTATGGGCGGAATATCAAGTGTTCTTTTTTGTTTTCTATAACCAAGATGGCGTTCTGTCTTCTTCCCATAATACCTTTTGCTTTTTTTTAATTGCGCCATTTTTTGGGTTTCTCTTTCCATAAGACATTTTCTTGAAGTGCCATTTTTTTCCAACTAATTGCTGATGTTTATAAGTGTCTAATAATATGTATTGGCACTTTTTTAAATTTCAGGAACTACAATATGAAGATGTTTTATTTTATTGTGTGCATTAAATCTTTGTCTTCCTCTTTCGTTGTTATAGTGTAGTGTTTTCTTTGGATTTTGGGTGGGTTTTTTTTCAACATATACCTTCGGAGCTGCCTTCTGGAGAAATGGGGATAGATTTAGTATTAGTTTACTTTCTGGCCCTTTCTTGGCTTAGTTCTGGGTTTTCATGGGAGGTGGGTGGGGGACTTTTACTAATAGTTTTTTCAAATGGGCTAACTTAAAACTACAAAAATGTCTACAGTGTCATAACTTCTGGTTCCTTTCTAAATTTTTGTTCCTCTTCCGAGTTCATGAGTTTACATTGTGGTTAACTCTTTTCATACCAAAGGGTTGTCCCTAAGGAAACATGGCTCAGACGATTAATTTTGTTTCTTGGAATACAAACGGGTTAAACCATCCGATTAAACAAAAAAAGATTTTTAAAGTATTTCAAAGACTGAATGCTCATATTATTTTTGCACAAGAAACTCATGTGAGGAAAGAAGATAATCAGTATTTCTTTTAGGTTTTGGAAGGAACAGCAGTATCACTCAAATTCTAAAGCTGAAGTGAAGGAGTTTCAATTTTCATAGATTCCTCAATTGCATTTGTACATCAGGATACTTTTTCCGATCCGAATGATAGATTTTTGTTAATTACTGGTTTACTTTTTAACAAAAAAGTTGTTACGGTCAATGTTTATGCTCCAAATGTGGATTATCCTGAATTTTTTAAGCAATTATTTACCTCTTTTCCTAATTTAAATGATTACATGTTGATATTGGGTGGTGATTTTAATTGTTGTTTAATTCATTCGATGGATAGATCTATATCCAGTCAGGCATTACCAAATAAGTCGGCTACTCTTATCAACTCTTTTGTGATTGATTCTGGAATTTCAGAAATTTGGAGATTTCTATACCCTAAGGATAAAGAGTTTTCATTTTTCTCACATATACATCATACTTATTCTAGAATTGACGACATTTTTTATTGACTCTCTAATTCCATCTGTGGTTGACTGTAACTATGACATCATTGCCATTTCTGATCATGCACCATTGAAACTCTCTATCAAGTTAATGGATATATCTCCTAATTCTAGACTATGGTATTTTAATTCCAATTTGCTTCAAGATTTGGATTTTGTTAAATTTATCAAGGAACAGATTGACTTCTTCTTTTCAACTAATGCTACGGAAGAAATTTCCAATGGGGTATTATGGGACACTTTTAAAGCGTATATCCGTGGACAGATCATCTCCTATTCTGCTGGATTGAAAAAACGTATTAAGAATAAAATACTTGTGTTAATTGACAAGATTAAAGAAATTGATAAGAAATATGCCACTGCTCCTAGTGAGGAGCTTTATAAACAGAGAGTCGAACTTCAAATGGAGCATAGTTTACTATTAACATCTTCAATTGAAAATCAATTAATGAAAACAAGAAGCGATTTTTATATACATAGTGATAAATCAGGTAAATTGTTAGCTAATCAATTAAAAACTGCTTTGGTTAAACGTCAAATTATCAAGATTCGTAAACATGATGACACTTTCACAGTTGATCATGATGAGATAAGCAAATCTTTTCAAGAATTCTGTACATCTCTCTATCAGTCAGAATTTCCTCATGATCCCAACGAAATACATAACTTCTTAAGGAAATTGAACTTTCCGAAATTAACACCTGAAGAACGATTAAAGTTAGAAACACCTATTATGGATGAAGAAATAAAGGGTGTTATTTCTTCAATGAACTCTGGCAAAGCACCTGGTCCAGATGGTTATACAGTTGAATTCTTCAAGTCCTTTTCTTCTATTCCTTCTCCTTGGTTGTGTGGAGTTTTTAAAGATGCGATTAGAATAGGTAAATTACCACAATCATTTTATGAAACTTCTATTTCTCTAATTTTTTTTTTAAAAAAGGGATCCTACTGAATGTGCATCATATAGACCGATATCCTTATTGAATGTAGATTCTAAGATATTTTCTAAAATACTAGCATTTAGGTTAGAGAAGGCTCTGCCTCAAATTATCTCTGTGGATCAAACTAGATTTATTAAAAATCATTATTCATCCTTTAATATTAGGAAATTAATGAATATTGTTTATACTCCTTCACTTAGAACTCCAGAATGTGTCATTTCATTGGATGCTGAGAAAGCTTTTGATAGAGTTGAATGGCCGTATTTATTCAGTATGCTTGAGAAGTTTAATTTCAGTCCAATATTTATTTCTTGGATTAAATTGATATATCATACCCCTGTAGCTTCGGTTTTTACTAATAATCAAAGATCTCTCTTTTTTCAATTATTTCGTGGTACTAGGCAGGGTTGTCCTCTTAGTCCATGATTATAGAATATAGAACATAGAATAGTACAGCACAGTACAGGCCCTTCGGCCCACAATGTTATGCCGACCCTCAAACACTGCCTCCCATATAAGCCCCCACCTTAAATTCCTCCATATACCTGTCTAGTAGTCTCTTAAACTTCACCAGTGTATCTGCCTCCGCCACTGACTCAGGCAGTGCATTCCACGCACCAACCACTCTCTGAGTAAAGAACCTTCCTCTAATATCCCCCTTGAACTTCCCACCCCTTACTTTAAAGCCATGTCCTCTTGTATTGAGCAGTGGTGCCCTGGGAAAGAGGCACTGGCTATCCACTCTATCTATTCCTCTTATTATCTTGCACACCTCTATCATGTCTCCTCTCATCCTTCTTCTCTCCAAAGAGTAAAGCCCTAGCTCCCTTAATCTCTGATCATAATGCATACTCTCTAAACCAGGCAGCATCCTGGTAAATCTCCTCTGTACCCTTTCCAATGCTTCCGCATCCTTCCTATAGTGAGGCGACCAGAACTGGACACAGTACTCCAAGTGTGGCCTAACCAGAGTTTTATAGAGCTGCATCATTACCTCGTGACTCTTAAACTCTATCCCTCGACTTATGAAAGCTAACACTCCATAAGCTTTCTTAACTATCCTATCCCCCTGTGAGGCAACTTTCAGGGATCTGTGGACATGTACCCCCAAATCCCTCTGCTCCTCCACACTACCAAGTATCCTGCCATTTACTTTGTACTCTGCCTTGGAGTTTGTCCTTCCAAAGTGTACCACCTCACACTTCTCTGGGTTGAACTCAATCTGCCACTTCTCAGTCCACTTCTGCATCCTATCAATGTCTCTCTGCAATTATTGACAATCCTCTACACTATCTACAACACCACCAACCTTTGTGTCGTCTGCAAACTTGCCAATCCACCCTTCCACCCCCACATCTAGGTCGTTAATAAAAATCTTCCTTCTGACTTTCTGAATAAGCCTACCGTGTGGAACCTTGTCAAATGCCTTACCAAAATCCATATAGATCACATCCACTGCACTACCCTCATCTATATGCATGGTCACCTCCTCAAAGAACTCCATCAGGCTTGTTAGACATGATCTGCCCCTCACAAAGCCATGCTGACTGTCCCTGATCAGACCATGATTCTCTAAATGCCCAGAGATCCTATCTCTAAGAATCTTTTCCAGCAGCTTTCCCACCACAGATGTAAGGCTCACTGGTCTATAATTACCCGGACTATCCCCGGACTATCCCTACTACTTTTTTTGAACAAGGGAACAACATTTGCCTCCCTCCAATCCTCCGGTACCATTCCCATGGACAACGAGGACACCTATTATTATTTGATATTGCTCTTGAACCTTTAGCAATTGCTATTCGAGATTCACCAAATATTTTTGGTATCACTCGTGGGAATGAGATACATAAGTTATCATTATATGCAGACGATTGATTATTATATATTTCTAATCCAGAGAAATCCATTCCTGCAGCTCTATCCTTGTTGGCTCAGTTTAGTAAATTTTCTGGTTACAAACTGAACCTTAATAAGAGTGAACTTTTTCCGTTAAATATGTAGGTTCCAAGATATGAATGTTTACCATTCAGATTAGTTACCGATTACTTACTTAGGGGTCAAAATTACTAGGAAGCACAAGGATTTATTTAAGGCTAATTTTTCACCTTTAATGGATCAGGTTAAATGTTTATTTACTAAATGGTCACCAATATCTTTGTCATTAATTGGCCGGATCAATGCTGTCAAGATGATTATTTTACCTAAATTTTTATATTTACTTCAAGCGTTGCCAATTTTTATTCCGAAATCCTTTTTTGATAATGTTGACTCTAAAATTTCTTCATACATATGGCAGAATAAAAATCCTAGATTTGGTAAAAGATACTTACAGAAGTCCAAAAAGGAGGGTGGTTTGGCATTGCTCAACTTTAAATTTTACTATTGGGCAATTAATATTCAATATTTAAAAATTTGGACATGGAACTTGGATACAATTTCTAGTCCACATTGTATAAATCTTGGATGTAAATCTGTATAAGGGTTTTTATTGGGTTCTATTTTAGGGACCTCACTTCCCTTTGCTCTTTCAAAATTTGATAAACAAATGAATAATTCAATAGTTAAATATACTCAAAAATTTTTTGGGTTGAATCAATTTGTTATAGTAAGCCCTATTATATTTAATTTTTTTTCAACCTTCTATTATGGACCAAGCCTATCTGGTCTGGAAAGCAAAAAGTATAATACGATTTTGTGATCTATTTTTGGATAATTGTTTCATGTCTTTTGAACAATTATCTAATAAATATAATTTACCTAGATCCCACTTCTTTAGATATTTACAGATTAGGAACTTTTTAAATACTGTTCTTACTAGTTTTCCGAATCTATATCCAATGGATATCATGGAAAAAATTTTAGATTTAAATCCATCTCAGAAAGGTTTAATAGCAGCTATTTATAATATGATTATGAAAATAAATCCAGATGTATCTAATAAAATTAAGAACGATTGGGAAAGGGAACTTAACCTCACTCTACCTACAAAGAAATGGGAAAACATTTTTCAATTAGTTAACTCTTCCTCTATATGTGCTAAACATGCGTTGATACAGTTTGAAGTAGTACATAGGGCTCACATGTCCAAGGATAAATTAGCTCATTATTACTCTCATATAAATCCTATATGTGACAGATGTCATTCTGAGACAGCTTCCTTAACTCATACGTTTTGGTCATGTTGAAGAAATATTGGAAAGATATCTTTGATATTATTTCAACTGTTCTGGATATTGATTTACAACCTCACCCCATTACTGCAATTTTTGGTTTACCAATGATAGAACAAAGTCATTTGACCTCTTCATCTTGTCGGATGATTGCATTTGTTACATTAATGGCTAGAAGATCCATTGTATTGAATTGGAAAGAGATTAATCCTCCCACTACCTTTCAATGGTTCTCTCAAACTATGTCATGTTTAAACTTAGAAAAAATTAGAAGTGTCATTTATGATCCTTCTATTAAATTTGAAGAGACTTGGAGGCCATTTATTCAATACTTTCATATGATGTAATTTGACCCTCTCCAATTCTATTCTGCTACTTTTAAATATATGGCGAGAGGAGTGGAGTTAATGACACTATTGGTTTGATCTGATGTAACATAACAGCCCATTTCTTTTTCTTTTTTTAGTTTAGTTGATTAGTTTGATTTAGATTAGGGTTTTTTTTCTCTTTCTTATTGGGGTACATTTTTTTTCTTTTTCCATGATATTTTTGTATTTTTTTTTCCTATATATTATTATATTTGTACTCTGTAAGATTTTGGGAGGTTAATATCTGTGTGTTAACAGTGTTTATATTTATATATACTAATTATTAACAATGTAATCCCAATAGCTTTGTATCAATTCTTTGTAATGTTTCAGAATTTGATATTAATAAAAAGATTGAAAAAGATAAAGATAAAGACAGCCTAACATTGGCCTCTGAGACAGAGATCACAGAGTCATCAGGTGCAGCAGGGATCTTCACAGCTGTAGTTATATTCTCCCTATGTGGACTGAATATCTGAGGTGAGGGCAGGGGCAGCCTTGTAGGCTCCACAGACATTGGTACCCTCAGTCTTAATCAACACGCTCCAAAACCTGGATATCTGTACCTCCTTCTGCAACTGGATCTTTGACTTTCTCATTGGGAGGCCACAGTCTATGTGGATCAGAAATAACATCTGACGATCAACACTGGCACACCTCAAGGATGCGTGCTTAGCCCACTGTTCTACTCTCTCTACATCCACCACTATGTGGCAAGGCACAGCTCAAAAATCATCTATAAATTTGCCAATGACCACAACTACTGTTGGCAGAATTTCAGATTGTGACAAGGAGGCAGACAGGAGCGAAATCAATCAGCATTGCAACAACAATCTTGCACTCAACATCAGTAAGACAAAGGAATTGTGGACCTCTGGAAGGGGACATTGAGGGAACACACACTAGTCCTTATAGAAGGATTAGCAGTGGAAAGGGTGAGCAGTTTCAAGTTCCTGGGTGTCAACATCTCAGAGGTGCTATCCTAGAGCTAGCATATTGAAGCAATTACAAAGAAGGCATAGCAGAAGCTATATTTCATTAGGAGTTTGACAAGAATTGGTATGTCAATGAAGACAATCGCAAATTTCTACAGATATACCGCGGAGAGAATTCTAACTGGTTGCATGGCCATCTGATATGGATGGGCCACTGCACAGAACTGGAAAAAGCTGCAGAAAGTTGGAAACTCAGCCAGTTTGATCATGGGTTCCGGTCTCTCCAGCATCCAGGACACCTTCAAAAAACAATGCCTCAAAAAGGTGTCATCCTTCATTCAGGAACCCCATCACTCTGAACATGCCTTCTTCTCAAGAATGAGGTACAGGAGGCTGAAGACACACACTCAACGTTTCAGGAACGTCCACTCAAAAGGAGTTTAGGCCTTCTATCTGAATGGCTGAGTCTGGAGTGATTTTCTGGAGCAATGTTTCTGTCAGAAACATGGTTCAAATGCAGATGCAGGTAATTTTCTCGTGAATGGATGCTAGCAAGCAGAATCGTCAGGAGTGCAGGCCTGCAGGGATCCACATTAAGTTTTGCTCGAATACCAGCATAGTGTCTGAATATGTTTAAGGTAGAGGCAAGTGCACTCTTGATAAACAAGTGGATGAAACGAGACCAGTGGCAGCTGGAGATGCAGAGTTGAGGGTGCAATGAAATCATCCACAATCTGATTTATTTAATGGTGCAGCAGGTTCAAGGTACCAATTGTCTTATTCCTACTTCTAATGTGAATATCTGCATCCTATGCAGAGAATGCCATGCATTGTAGATGCGATGATGTCCCCATTAACAAATTGGAAAGAGTTCTTGTCAACCTTTGCAAAAAAATGAACATAAAATGTCATTCCTGTAAGGCCTGAATGAAATACAATGCATCTTTATGAATTCTCTGCATATTGAATTCTGTCTCTCTATTCAGTTTTGATTAGTGATTAATGTGGTATTTTCTGTGCAGAAAGGAACACTGCTTTCTTCTGATCCAATATTTCCAGTAAACATTTTGTTTAATATTTATTAATGCATATTTACTTTTCACTGCAGGTATATCACTTGGCAATTAATGACCTGACTACAGCAATAAACATTAATGAGACCTGCATCTTGGGTTACTTTAACAGAGCTGTTTGTTATCAGCAAGCAAATGATCTTCAAAAGGTAAATATAGAAAAGACAAACAGAACTTCATGAGGCTGAGTGAAATACAAATTTAAACTCTGAAGTACAATCTATATTTATCAAAGGTTCCAAGTGTCCTGCATTGTTTCTCCTATTAAAAACTAAAAATTAATATTGTTAAGAGACAAGTTTTTGCAAAAAGTTCTGATATAATTGACAGTAGCCTTTTTCTGCCCTTCTGTATATTGCAATGCATTTCTGTTGATGTCGGCAACTTCCCATACTTCCCAAAAGGGCTTAGTTGCATAAACCAACGATTAATTTGAGAACACCAGAGCTAAACTTGATCTCATCTTTCCTCAGTATACAAATGAGCTTTTCTCATAGGAGTAACTGGATTGTTATTAAAAATATTGGAGACATGCCTGGTCACTTCCTTGCTTGGCCTCTACTGTACCCTCAGCTGAGAATGTAGTAATATTCAAAAGATTTTTTTAGTGGAGTTTGATAATGATTATTTAGCAGAATCATTGTACAAAGCTGCATCTAATTATTTCATGCTAATCCTGATGCTATTCAAAGTTCATATTTCAAATTAAATTTATTATCAAATTACATACATATCACCATATACAACCCTGGGATTCATTTTCTTGTGGGCATACTCAATAGAACTATAGAAAAGAACCATAATAGAATCAAAGAAAGACCATATTAACTTGTGTACTCAACCAGTGTGCAATAGGCAACAAAATTGTGCAAATATAAAAAGAAATAATAATAATAATAATAAATAAATAAGCAATGGACATTGAGAACATGAGATGAAAAGTCCTTGAAAGTGAGTCCATTGATTATGGGAACATTTCAATGATAGGACAAATGAAGCTGAGTGAAGTTATTCACTTTGGTTCAAGAGCCTGATGGTTGATGGGTAGTAACTGTTCCTGAACTTGGTGGTGTGATTCTTGAGGTTCATGTACCTTCTTCCTGATGGTACCAATGAGAAAAGAGCAGGGCCTCAGTGGCAGGGATTCCTGAAGATGGATGCTGCTTTCCTGTAACAGTTTGTATTGTACTCAGTGGTGAGGAGGGCGTAACGCATAATGGACTGGGCTGTATCCACTACTTTTTAAAGGATTTTCCATTCAAGGGCATTGCTGTTTCCATACCAGGCTGTGATGCAACCAATCAATATACTCTCCACTACACATCTATAGAAGTTTGTCAAAGTTTTAGATGTCATGCCGAATTTCCGCAAACTCCCAAGGATGTAGAGCCACTGCCGTTCTTTCTTGGTAATTGCACATACGTGCTGGGCTTAGGACAGATTATCTAAAACAGTAACACCAAGGAACTTAAAGTTGCTGAATTCTCCACCTCTAATTCTCCGATGAGGAATGACTTATGGACCTCTGGTTTCCTTCCCCTAAAGTCAATAATTAGCTCCTTGGTCTTGCTGACATTGAGTAAGAGGTTGTTGTTATGGTACCACTTAGTCATATTTTCAACCCCTCCTACATATATGCTGTTTCATCACCTCCTTTGATTCAGCCTATGACAGTGGCGTCATTAGCAAACTTGAATATGGCATTGAAGTGAGTAGAGCAGAGGGTAAGCACACAGCCTTGTGGTGCACCTGTGCTGATGGACAGCATGGAGGGGTTGTTACTAATCCAAACTACTGGAGTTTGCAAGTGAAGAAATCGTGGATCCAATTGCATAAGGAGGTATTGAGGCCAAGGTTTAGGAACCTATTGATTAGTTCCTGGGGTGGGGGGGGGGGAGGTGATGGTATTGAATGCTAAGCTGTAGTCAATAAAGAGCATCCTGATGTATGCATCTTTGCTATCCAAATGTTCCAGGGTTGAGTGAAGAGCTAATAAAATAGCATCTGCTGTGGACTAATCCCTCAGATTTAGATTTAAAAATCTAGATATTTCATTGCACAACTGTTTGTCCAGGCTCTAATTGGCTTACTAATTGACAAAATGGCAGACAAAAAGATCATACATTAAATGCTGAATGTATGCACGTACGGTAAATGCCAAAAACAAAATACCATAATGTGCCCATCAAACACTTTACTAATGTAAATAATGATTAAGAGGAATTGCTAAACAAATAAGTGATCTAAACTTAACTGAATGTGAAGTTGAGAAGAATGGAAGTATTACTACTGCTATTATATTTAAAATGTGCATACCTCTCCACTGGTAAGACAAACCTTCTAACGTGATCCGCTAATTCAATTGCCCACACAAGATCTCATCCTGTTATCACCCTTTATGGGGCTATCACTTATGAAAGACATTGCTATTTTTATATCGGATTTCACTTCTATTCTGGATTTCTGGTGAGTTGTCTGCTTTCTGCTAATTCAATATTATCAATGTGCCAGGCTCCACCATTAAGTCACAGATAGATTTCAACACCTTCCAATAGAAGTGGACAGAGGAAACCATTCTGTGGAGATTAGAATATATACCAGAGGAAGAATGGTTTGAATGGGGTATTTAACTTCCTTGTAGATTGTTAGAGAATGTTTAGGATATTTTATTGCAATAATAGACAAAAACATTGATTTGTTTGAGTGTATACATTTGAAAACAGGCTTAGTGTAGAAAATTTAAATACACTGACAAAAAGTGACAGCACAACAGAAACTATATCCATCCTGAAGGCTTCCACAATTACCTTGACCATGCATCATTAAAGCAATCCCCCAGGAAGGGCAGCATTGTCCATTTCACTATTTTAATTTTGTAATTACTTTTGTAGAAATAAAAAAACTTAAGTGAATTATGTTTTGTAACCCCAGAAACCAATTGAAAGAAAAACATGGGAGCCGGGTAACAGTCTACTTAGTTTTTAATTTCCTTTTTTTTAGTGAGGCACTCACATATGACTTATGCCATTCACACACTTCATGTAGTTGTAGGAGTTCACTCTGGGACTGCAGAAAGTGGTTCTGACAGTTCTGGATGCCTTTTTTCTCCAACAATTAACCCTGCTCTTCTCAACTGATCGATTTGCCATATGCAGATGACATCAAATGCAATCTCCACTGTGTAGGAGGGTGGTCCAGTTTTGTCCTTAATCCTTCCAAGTACAGTGAAACCCCATTTTACATGCCCTGATTTAATGCGAATTCGGATATAACGCGATGAGTCGTTGGACTCCATGTCTCTTTTTTCCGTTAGTCCTGGCGAAGGGTCTTGACCAGATGCTGTCTGGCCTGCTGTGTTCCACCAGCATTTTGTGTGAGTCATTGGACTTTTTTTTTGCTCAAAATGGAACAAACTGCTAGAAAAAGAAACTCTTTTTCTGTGAAAGATAAGCTTCACGCTCTTGACACGATCAAGACTAAAAGTCAAACTCAATTTGCACGAGACCTTGGGATACCGGCGGGAATTAATTCGTAGAATTGTAGACGACTCAACAACGCTTGAAGCCTACCTGGAAAGCCTGAACGTGAAGGAAGTTTGCCACTTAGGTGGGAAGGCCTGGGCAGCAGTCAGCTCGTCATGTGTAGAGAAATGCTGGGAGAAGAGCCTGGGACCAGCCTTTTCATCACGCTAATCCACCACGGAAGATGATGATAACGAGCCAGATTTGTACGGCTTCATAGAGGAAGATGTGCGTGAGACAGAGAAGCTGTCTGAATGGAACAAAGAAGAGCTACACCAGTGGTACTCTGCTGACGACGAATGCCCAACATCTGAGCACCTGAGGGACACCGAGATTGTCCGTAACATAACTATAGCACTGGCGGATGCAAGTGTACCGGTTCTCGAGCCACAAGAAAATGATAACGAAGAGCCTTCACCCCCACCCCCAAAAGTGTCTGAAGCCGTTGAACACCTCGAGGCCAGCCTCCGTTGGCTGGAGACCCAGGAGGTGGACCACATAAAAAACCTCCAACTCAGAAGCATTCTAGATTTTGCTTGCAGCCAGCGACATGCTACATTTAAGCAAGGAACACTCGATCACTTTTTAAAGAAATAAACTGTAAATGATGATTGCTAATGTTCTTTTTTTTTGTAATTTATTTTTTATTGAAGTTCATCATCAAACATTTCCATAAGATGTATTTCAGATACTGTACATATATGTCATGTAGTCATATTTGTCACAAATCTTCACATAATGTTTATCTGCGGTATACACCCATAGAAAGAAGAGGAAAGAAAGAACAATCAAAAGAAGAAAACTATGCACATAGTAGAAAGTGATCCTTTTTTTTACAACATATTCATTGACATGTGAGAATAAAATCAGGTCTATGAGGTGTTATGTAGTTAAACCATTTTTCCCAGTATGAATCAAATTGTTCCAACTTATGATTAACGGATGCTGTTATCTTCTCCATTTTGTAAATGTCCATTGTAATTTCCATCCATACATTTAAAGTTGGGCTCTCCTGTGATAACCATTTCCTGGTAAGGGTCTTTTTACCAGCCACCAGCAGTATATTTATTAAATATTTATCTCTTTTCAACCATTCTTGAGGTATATACCCAAAATATATGGTCTTACACTCTAAGGGTATTTCACATTTAAAGATGTCTTGTAGGGCATTGTGTATCCCACTCCAATAGTCTTTGATTACGGGGCATTCCCAGAAAATATGATAATGGTTTGCATTTTTATTTCCACAATTTCTCCAGCAAACAGGGAGGTTACTATCATAATGGGATTTCTGAGAGGGTATTATAAAATATCTTATCAAGTTTTTCCACCCGAACTCCCACCACTTCTGTGAACTGGTACACTTCCATTGATACCTCTATATTATTGTCCATTTTTCCTCAGGTATTATTATCCCTCTTTCCTTCTCCAATTTTGTTTTAATGTATGAAGTCAAATGTGTTTTAAGATTTGACAAACCCTTATACATGCTTGAAATTATTCTACTACTGTTGTCTGAATTATATGCTTTTCTAAATAGCTCTATCAGACATGTACTTGCCTTAGTTGCATTTTTAACCATCCTATTAACATACTGTCGCATTTGTAAATATTGATAAAAGTCTTGTTTTTTTAATAAGTGTTTCTCTTTGAGCATTTCAAAACTGAACATTGTTCCTTCTTTCATTATATTGCAAATAGCTGTTATTCCTTTAGCTGTCCAGTCCTTAAATCTAGCAACACACATCAAAGTTGCTGGTGAACGCAGCAGGCCAGGCAGCATCTCTAGGAGGAGGTACAGTCGATGTTTCAGGCCGAGTCCCTTCGTCAGAACTAACTGAAGGACGAGCTAGTAAGAGATTTGAAAGTGGGTGGGGGAGGGGGAGATCCAAAATGATAGGAGAAAACAGGAGGGGGAGGGGATGGAGCCAAGAGCTGGACAGGTGATTGGCAAAAGGGATATGAGAGGATCATGGGACAGGAGGCTCAGGGAGAAGGAAAAGCAGGGTGGGGGGAAACCCAGAGGATAGGCAAGGGGTATAGTGAGAGGGACAGAGGGAGAAAAAGGAGAGTGAGAGAAAGAATGTGTGTATATAAATAACGGATGGGGTACAAGGGGGAGGTGGGGCATTAGCGGAAGTTAGGAAAGTCAATGTTCATGCCATCAGGTTGGAGGCTACCCAGACGGAATATAAGGTGTTGTTCCTCCAACCTGAGTATGGCTTCATCTTTACAGTAGAGGAGGCCGTGGATAGACATGTCAGAATGGGAATGGAATATGGAATTAAAATATGTGGCCACTGGGAGATCCTGCTTTCTCTGGTGGACAGAGCGTAGGTGTTCAGCAAAAGGATCTCCCAGTCTACGTCGGGTCTCGCCAATATATAGAAGGCCGCATCGGAAGCACAAATCGCTTTATTTTCGCCATCCTGGCAGACCTATTGTCTCAGCTTGCTCCTGCCCCACCGAACTCCTTTCTGCATACCTCGACATGGTTTTATCCCCCCTTGTTCAATCTCTTTCTACCTATGTGACACTTCTCACGCTCTTAAACTTTTCGATGATTTTAAGTTCCCTGGCCCCCACCGCTTTATTTTCACCACTGGGCCTCCTGTCCCATGATCCTCTCATATCCCTCTTGCCAATCATCTGTCCAGTTCTTGGCTCCATCCCTCCCCCTCCTGTCTTCTCCTATCATTTTGGATCTCCCCCTCCCCCTCCCACTTTCAAATCTCTTACTAGCTCTTCCTTCAGTTAGTCCTGACGAAGGGTCTTGGCCTGAAATGTCGACTGTACCTCCTCCTAGAGATGCTGCCTGGCCTGCTGCGTTCACCAGCAACTTTGATGTGTGTTGTTTGAATTTCAAGCATCTGCAGAATTCCTTGTGCTTGCGTCCTTAAATCTAGCATCCTGTTTGTTCGGTATAAAATCCGAGTCATATGCACACCATTTAAGAATTGCAGTGTCTCTCTCTAGTTTATATTCTTTTATAATAGTTTTCCATATTTTAAGAGTCCATTTCACCCATGGGTTATCAATATTATTTATGTAACTTTGTAGGTTGTTATCAGCCAAAATTGCCTGTATGGGGCTGGAAAGTATCCTCTCCTCAATGTTTTTCCATTGAGCGTCATATGATGGATTGCACCAGCATATCACAGCTCTCAACTGTGCTGCAAAATAGTAATCCCTAAGAGAAGGTAGGCCCCATCCCCCCTTTTCCTTGGCTAATTGCAAAGTTTTGAGACGAACTCTAGGCCTTTTACCTTGCAATATATATCTTGATAGCATCTTGTTCCATTCATTGAATTGATTTTGGTTAATCTCTATTGGTAGGGTCTGAAAGAGATATAGTAGTCTGGGCAGTATGTTCATTTTAATAGATTCAATCCTTGAACTGAGACCAAGAAAAGGAATTAGGTTCCATCTTGTTATATCTTCCTTAATTTTTTTATATATAGGCTGATAATTGCATTCTGATAATTTTGCCAAATCTTTTGGCATAATGATGCCCAAATATTTGACAGACTGTTTGCCATGCCCAAGGATCTATTTTCAATCTCTCTTGGTGGGCTATAGTTATGTGAAAGTAGTTGGGTTTTACCTATGTTAATCTTGTATCCTGATAATTGGCCATATTGTTCAAAGGATTGCATCAATTTAGGTAAAGAGTATGTTGGTTGCCCTAGATAGATCAAAATGTCACCCATGTAACAGGTCAATTTATGTTCTGTCCCTTTAATAGTAATTCCCCTGATATCTTCATTTTGTCTGATGTGTTGAGCTAATGGTTCCAGATATAATGCGAAGAGTAGTGGTGACCATGCATAACCCTGTCTCGTGCCCCTTTCTAGGGTAAAACTATTAGATAAATATCTATTGATTTTAATCCTAGCAGTAGGATTGTCATATAGTGCCTGTATAGTTTTAATAATTGTGTCATGTAGACCAAATCTATCTAAAACTCTGTAAAGAAAATTCCAATTAACCGAATCAAATGCCTTTTCAGCGTCCACGCTTATCACTATTGCTTCAATTTCATTTTTTTTATATGATCCATAATGTGAAGTATCCTTCGTATATTGTCTTGTGTTTGGTGGTGTTGTATAAAACCTGTCTAATCATTATGTATCAGTGTGGGTAGAAGCTCTTCTAATCGTTTGGCTATGATGGATGTAAATAATCCATAATCCACCGTAACTACAGATATTGGTCTTAATGACCCACATTCCATTTTATCCTTGCCTTCTTTCGGTATAGCTGAGATTATCGCCTCCTTCCAGCTGGGCGGTATTTGTGCCTTTCTTAGAGCCCAGTTCAGTGTGGGGAGCAAAACAGGAATGAACTCATTTCTAAATTCCTTATACCACTCTGCCGTATATCCATCTGATCCTGGTGACTTGCTTAATTTAAGCCTACTAATTGCAGTTTTTAGTTCAGCTTCAGTTATGTCAGCAGTCATCGTTTTATTTTGTTCTTTGCTTAAAGTGGGTAACTCTAAAGAATTCAGGAAGGTGTCAGTCTGGGCTATGCTTCCCCTTGGAGCTTTGGAATATTGAGTTCTGTAAGACATTTCAAAAGCTTCTTGAATTTCACTTAGCTTATTTTTTATATCACTTTTGTTCTTAGATCTCTAATTCTATGAATTGTATTTTCTGCTTTTTTTTCAATTTCCATGCCAGTATTTTCATAGATTTAGATCCACTTTCATAGTGTCTCTGTTTCAGAAACATTACATTTTTTTAAATTTCTTGTGTAGCCAAACTATTAATTTCATTCCCAATTTTTAAAATTACCTCCAGTGTATCCTGTACCAAACTCAATTTGTTTTTTTTTTTGAGTTCCTTCAGCTAATTTTGTAATTCCTCTAATTTTTTATTCCTAATTTTTTTCTTATATGAAGATATCGCTGTAATTTTCCCTCTTAAGACAGCCTTCATAGTATCCCATAGAATGGGAGGTGAAACCTCTCCATTATCATTGAATTCTAAGTAAAGACCAAATTCCTTTTTTAATTTGTTCCTTAAAATAGGAATCATTGAGTAGACTTGAATTTAGTTTCCAAATAGTATTCTTTGGTTGTAGGTCAAAATCAACAGATAAATATATAAGTCCATGGTCACTTACATCTATTGTCCCAATTCCACACGTGTTTATTTTGTCTTTATCCTTTCCAAATGTTATGAAATAGTCTATTCCTGTATATACGGAATGGGGGGGCAGAATAATGAGTGTAATCCCTTCTATCGGGGAAAATATCCCTCCATATATCAATTAGACCAACATCCTCAAAAACAGTGTTAACTTTCTTATGTAAGGACTTTGTTTCATACACTTTTCTATTGGAAGAGTCTAACTTCGGTAGTAATTGTAAATTTAAGTCTCCCCCCCATATCAAGAGACCTTCTGTTTCCGTTATTAGTTATTTTCTGGAAGGAACTAATATCACTTCCTGGGGGTGCGTATAAATTCAATAAAGTAACTGGATTTCCATCTATATTCCCCCTTACCAGAATATATCTGCCCTCCTTATCTCCCATTTCGAATACTTTTTCAAAATTTAGCTTGCTTAAGATGAGAATAGCAACTCTTCTTTATTTTTCTGATTTATATGAGGAGAAAAACAAATTAGTGAAGCCCATTCTCTTTAATTTTCCATGCTCATTATCACTTAAGTGAGTTTCCTGTAATAGAAACATAGAAAATAGGTGCAGGAGTAGGCCATTCGGCCCTTCGAGCCTGCATCGCCATTTACATAGAAACATACATAGAAAATAGGTGCAGGAGTAGGCCATTCGGCCCTTCGAGCCTGCACCGCCATTTATTTTAATCATGGCTGATCATCCAACTCAGAGCCCCGCCCCAGCCTTCCCTCCATACCCCCTGACCCCCGTAGCCACAAGGGCCATATCTAACTCCCTCTTAAATATAGCCAATGAACTGGCCTCAACTGTTTCCTGTGGCAGAGAATTCCACAGATTCACCACTCTCTGTGTGAAGAAGTTTTTCCTAATCTCGGTCCTAAAAGGCTTCCCCTCTATCCTCAAACTGTGGCCCCTCGTTCTGGACTTCCCCAACATCGGGAACAATCTTCCTGCATCTAGCCTGTCCAATCTCTTTAGGATCTTATACGTTTCAATTAGATCCCCCCTCAATCTTCTAAATTCCAACGAGTACAAGCCCAGTTCATCCAGTCTTTCTTCATATGAAAGTCCTGCCCTTCCAGGAATCAATCTGGTGAACCTTCTTTGTACTCCCTCTATGGCAAGGATGTCTTTCCTCAGATTAGGGGACCAAAACTGCACACAATACTCCAGGTGTGGTCTCACCAAGGCCTTGTACAACTGCAGTAGTACCTCCCTGCTCCTGTACTCGAATCCTCTCGCTATAAATGCCAGCATACCATTCGCCTTTTTCACCACCTGCTGTACCTGCATGCCCACTTTCAAGGACTGGTGTATAATGACACCCAGGTCTCATTGCACTTCCCCTTTTCCTAATCGGCCACCATTCAGATAATAATCTGTTTTCCTATTTTTGCCACCAAAGTGGATAACTTCACATTTATCCACATTAAATTGCATCTGCCATGAATTTGCCCACTCACCCAACCTATCCAAGTCACCCTGCATCCTCTTAGCATCCTCCTCACAGCTAACACTGCCACCCAGCTTCGTGTCATCCGCAAACTTGGAGATGCTGCATTTAATTCCCTCATCCAAGTCATTAATATATATTGTAAACAACTGAGGTCCCAGTACTGAACCTTGCGGTACCCCACTAGTCACCGCCTGCCATTCTGAAAAGGTCCCGTTTATTCCCACTCCTTGCTTCCTGTCTGCTAACCAACTCTCCACCCACACCAATACCTTACCCGCAATACCGTGTGCTTTAAGATTGCACACTAATCTCCTGTGTGGGACCTTGTCAAAAGCCTTCTGAAAATCCAAATATACCACATCCACTGGTTCTCCCCTATCCACTCTACTAGTTACATCCTCAAAAAATTCTATGAGATTCGCCAGTCACGATTTTCCTTTCACAAGTCCATGCTGACTTTGTCCGATCATTTCACCGCTTTCCAAATGTGCTGTTATCACATCCTTGATAACTGACTCCAGCAGTTTCCCCACCACCGACGTTAGGCTAACCAGTCTATAATTCCCCGGTTTCTCTCTCCCTCCTTTTTTAAAAAGTGGAGTTACATTAGCCGCCCTCCAATCCTCAGGAACTAGTCCAGAATCTAACGAGTTTTGAAAAATTATCACTAATGCATCCACTATTTCTTGGGCTACTTCCTTAAGCACCCTGGGATGCAGACCATCTGGCCCTGGGGATTTATCTGCCTTCAATCCCTTCAATTTACCTAACACCACTTCCCTACTAACATGTATTTCGCTCAGTTCCTCCATCTCACTGGACCCTCTGTCCCCTACTATTTCTGGAAGATTATTTATGTCCTCCTTAGTGAAGACAGAACCAAAGTAATTATTCAATTGGTCTGCCATGTCCTTGCTCCCCATAATCAATTCACCTGTTTCTGTCTGCAGGGGACCTACATTTGTCTTTACCAGTCTTTTCCTTTTCACATATCTATAAAAGCTTTTACAGTCCGTTTTTATGTTTCCTGCCAGTTTTCTCTCATATTCTTTTTTCCCCTACCTAATTAAGCCCTTTGTCCTCCTCTGCTGAACTCTGAATTTCTCCCAGTCCTCAGGTGAGCCACTTTCTCTGGCTAATTTGTATGCTTCTTCTTTGGAATTGATTATGATCATTTATTATGATCATGGCTGATCATCCAACTCAGAACCCCGCCCCAGCCTTCCCTCCATACCCCCTGACCCCCGTAGCCACAAGGGCCATATCTAACTCCCTCTTAAATATAGCCAATGAACTGGCCTCAACTGTTTCCTGTGACAGAGAATTCCACAGATTCACCACTCTCTGTGTGAAGAAGTTTTTCCTAATCTCGGTCCTAAAAGGCTTCCCCTCTATCCTCAAACTGTGGCCCCTCGTTCTGGACTTCCCCAACATCGGGAACAATCTTCCTGCATCTAGCCTGTCCAATCCCTTTAGGATTTTATACGTTTCAATCAGATCCCCCCTCAATCTTCTAAATTCCAACAAGTATAAGCCCAGTTCATCCAATCTTTCTTCATATGAAAGTCCTGCCATCCCAGGAATCAATCTGGTGAACCTTCTTTGTACTCCCTCTATGGCAAGGATGTCTTTCCTCAGATTAGGGGACCAAAACTGCACACAATACTCCAGGTGTGGTCTCACCAAGGCCTTGTACAACTGCAGTAGTACCTCCCTGCTCCTGTACTCGAATCCTCTCGCTATAAATGCCAGCATACCATTCGCCTTTTTCACCGCCTGCTGTACCTGCATGCCCACTTTCAATGACTAGTGTATAATGACACCCAGGTCTCGTTGCACCTCCCCTTTTCCTAATCGGCCACCATTCAGATAATAATCTGTTTTCCTATTTTTGCCACCAAAGTGGATAACTTCACATTTATCCACATTAAATTGCATCTGCCATGAATTTGCCCACTCACCCAACCTATCCAAGTCACCCTTGTAATATACTACATGGGCTTGTTCTTTTTTCATTTTTGATAGAATTTTACTTCATTTGATTGGACTTAACAGCCCATTGACATTAAAAGAAATGAATTTTTCTTTGTCCTTAGCCATGTGTATTTGTCTGTTAGTATATCGTTGAAATTTGCAGAATATAACTTAATCAATCTATTCCCTGAACAAATAAGAACCAAGAAACACGAATAGTTTAAAAAAGGTAAGGAAGGTGTGATTCCAAAGCTGGGGTCTCTAGATGACCGTGTGTTGAGCTAGAGGAAACGTCTAGCCTTGGGGGATAGCCCCTCCTACCTGTGAGTTAAGGGCCCCTGCTGCAGTACCTATAAAAGTAAGTGTCATAAAGTGGTGGCTGGGAATGGACCCAAGTGCAAGACCAGACACTGAAGTACTAGGGACAGGACTAGGATACAGGGCGATGGCAAGGACATGACAGGAAAACCAGGAACCTGGAACGGAACTGAACAAGAGAGCTAGGAGCCCGGGCTTGGACTCCGAGCCAGAGACTGGACAAGGACCCAGTACCTGGGGCTTGCCTCTGGCTCAGACCCCAGAACTAGGCAAGGACGAGGCTTGGCAGGCAGGCAGGACGAGGCTGGAGTCTTCAGGCTAGAAGCTAGAGGCTAGAGACTTGGCTTGGCTTGGCTTGGCTTGGCAAGAGGCTAGAGACTTGGCTTGGCAAGAGGCTAGAGGCTCAAGGCTAGAGACTTGGCTTGGCTTGGCTAGAGGCTAGAGTCTACAGGCTCGAGGCGAGGCTTGGCAGGAGCCTTGAGACGAAGCGAGGCTGGAGGCTTGAGACTTGAAGCAAGGCGAGGCGCGAGGCGGGAGACTTGAGGCGAGGCGGGAGATTGAGACGAGGCGGGAGATTGAGGCGGGGCGCGAGGCGGGAGACTTGAGGCGGGGCGCGAGGCGGGAGACTTGAGGTGAGGCTTGGCTCCTCCTGGGCAGGGCGTGGATCACCACCCAACAGAGAATTGGCCTCCACTGCCTTCTGAGGCAGCGCGTTCCACACCTCCACAACTCTCTGGGAGAAGAAGTTCCTCCTCAACTCTGTCCTAAATGACCTACCCCTTATTCTTAAACTATGCCCTCTGGTACTGGATTCTCCCAGCATCTGGAACATATTTCCTGCCTCTATCTTGTCTAATCCCTTAATAATCTTATATATCTCAATCAGATCCCCCCTCAATCTCCTTAATTCCAGCGTGTACAAGCCCAGTCTCTCTAACCTTTCTGTGTAAGACAGTCCGGACATCCCAGGAATTAACCTAGTGAACCTAAGCTGCACCTCCTCCATAGCCAGGATGTCCTTCCTTAACCCTGGAGACCAAAACTGCACACAATACTCCAGGTGTGGTCTCACCAGGGCCCTGTACAAATGCAAAAGGATTTCCTTGCTCTTGTACTCAATTCCCTTTGTAATAAAGGCCAACATTCCATTAGCCTTCTTCACTGCCTGCTGCACTTGCTCATTCACCTTCAGAGACTGATGAACAAGTACTCCTAGATCTCTTTGTATTTCACCCTTACCTAACTCCACAGAGTTCAGATAATAATCTGCCTTCCTGTTCTTGCTCCCAAAGTGAATAACCTTACACTTATTCACATTAAATGCCATCTGCCAAGTTTCTGCCTACTCACCCAGCCTATCCAAGTCACCTTGAATTCTCCTAATACCCTCATCACATGTCACACTGCCACCGAGCTTAGTATCATCAGCAAACTTGCTGATGTTATTCACAATGCCTTCCTCTAAATCATTGGCTTAAATCGTAAATAGCTGTGGTCCCAATACCGAGCCCTGTGGCACCCCACTAGTCACCACCTGCCATTCCGAGAAACACCCATTCACTGCTGCCCTTTGCTTTCTATCTGCCAACCAGTTTTCTATCCATGTCAATATCCTCCCCCCAATGCCATGAGCTCTGATTTTACCCACCAATCTCCTATGTGGTACCTTATCAAATGCCTTCTGAAAGGCGAGACAGAACTTCAGGCAAGGCTGGAGTTACTGACAAGACAAGGCGAGGAAACAGAAGGCAGGGGAAGGGATACAAGGAGTAAGGACAAGAACAATCCAGCAGCCACGCCCTGGTCTCTGGAGGTATTTATGCAGCCAGCCCCAACTGCCATCAGCTGACTCAATTAGAGCTCAACAAGACAGAAACAGGGTAGATAGGAAAACCTGGAGCAAGGGTCGATGGACCGGACTGTGAACCGGAATATGGACTTCACGGACCGGACTATGACAGTACGTAAAAAAAATCTATGTCCATTACACAGAAATGATTTCCCTGTGTATTCCTCCCATATATATATTCTCATTTAGGTGGGGAAAAAGGAATGAATGAATGAATTAAAAAAATTGAGTGATATAAAATCCACATTATAATACCTATTTCTTGAGATAAGTATATCACCGTTTATTTTTGCTTCCGTTTAGTTTACCAGCACTTTTAAAGTTAGCAAAACCTTATGGCTCTTCTGGAAGAGGTGAGGGCTGTCTTCAGAGAACTCACAGTCTCTTTCTAATATCCTTCTCTCGTCCTCCTCCCGTCCCCTGCTTTCTCGGTTCTCTTACTATTTCCCAAGCAGTCGGGATAACTGCTCAGCCAACTTTCCCTTAGTTTGACCACGCTAACAGGCAGTCCTCTGTTGTTCATTTCTATAGTCGCCTCTTCCACTGTCTGATATAGCTGTATCTCTCCTTTGTAAAATACTCTCAGTTTAGCAGGGTATGAGGTTTGGAATTTAATCTTTTCTTGCTTTAATATTCGTTTCACTCCGGAATTTTCCTTCCTTTTCTGTAGGACCGCCGGGGGGTAATCATGATCGAAGTATACTAACTTCCCGTTCCAAAACACCCTCTTCTTACCCCAGGCCCTTCGTAGAATCTCCGCTTTGCTCTTGAATCAAAGGAATCTAAGTACTATTGAGCGCGGCTTACTTTCTCTGTCTCTGGGAGGCCTCGGGACGAGCGCACAATGCACCCTCTCAATTTCAATCTCCATAGTCAGAGGAATCTCCTGCGCTTCCTGCAGCAACTTTTCTACAAACTCCATCATCGACAGTTCCTCCACTCCTTCTGGGACATTATAAATCCTGATATTTTTCCGTCGCGATCTTCCCTCCTGTTCAAGCAATTTACTTTCCTATTGATTTAATGGTTTTATCGCCTTACTTTTGCACGTGATCTTCCACCTTCTCAATTTGAGTCTCTGCCACCGCTATTTTCTGATTGATGTTGGCGAGCTCTGACTTGATACCATTGAGTTGCTGTTTTATATCTTTTTGTACTTCCCTTATCTCTTTCAAAATCTTCATCATATTTGCTGCTTCGCCTGAACGAGGCCTAGTGTCAGCTTCGCCACCACGCGCACGTGTAGAAGAGCCGCTCGCTGCACCTTTCTCTTCCGTTGGCTCTGCAGTGATGATTTTTTTTATCTCCGTTCTTTTTCCCCATTCTTGCTCCCCTTATCAATTCAGATATTTTTGAAAGATCTTATATTTGATGGATTAATGGGACAAAACATGCGTTTTTCCGGAGGAGCTGTTGATTTAGGTGGTTGATTCTGGACGATGTTGTCACCGGAACCCATCGATTGCTGATATTCTTGAATGTTTTTATTTGTTGTTTTGTGTATTAAAAAGCCTTACTAAAATTAATTTGTGTTTTAATTTCTACAGTAACAACAACCCTGTTTTAGCACGACCCCGCTTTTTTCACGATGACATTTTATGGACCCAAACGATCGCGTTATAACGGGATTTCACTGTATCCACTTTTGATTATCTCTGTAGTCCCTCACCAAGAGTGCTTGCACAGGAGTGAAACATCGAATCTCTTTGTTTGAGGAGTCCTGAATATGTCTCAGTTGCTTGTCCTGCATAACTCCTTTTGAGATTGGGTTTGGGGATATCCAAGCGTGAGTGCAAGGAAAGACCAGGAACAGAATAGCTGATGAGTTATTGGTTGTAGAGTGTGCTGCATAGTGATATGCAAGGAGGAAATTGGCAAGCTTCTGATTCAGTGTTAGTGTATTTTGTTCTGCTGACGTTGCACACCGTACATTCTTTAGACTCTGGACAAACCTCTCCACCAAGCCATTTGTAGCTGGGTGGTACAGTGTAGATGTAATATGTCTTATTCCTTTCATTTTCAGAAATGATTGAAACTGTTCCACAACAAACTATCGTCCATTGTCACTGACTAAGTGCTCTGGAACACCAGTCCTTGAGAAGAGGCTTAAGACATATAAACAGTATTGGAAGCTGTGGGGAACACTTCTGGCCACTTAGTAACTGCATCAAGTTCTACCATGAAATTTGTGCCATGAATGGTTTGGCAAAATCCACATGAATCCACTGCCAGGGCAATGCAGGCCATTCCCTGGGGTAGAGAGGCACTGTTTTTGGCATCTTCTGAATGTGTTAGCATCCCAAACAGTGCATGGCAAGCTGCTCTATCTGTTGCTCTATCCCAGTCCACAAGGCAGCTTCAAGCCAATGCTTTCATTTTGATGACACCTAGATGACATGTAGCTCCTCCAATATTTCAGCTCTCAGTTTGGATGATATAACAACTCTCCATCCCCACATAAAGAAACACCCATCAAGGGCAAGTTCACCCCAGCACTGGTAAAAATAGAGGAAATGGAATTTCTGCTGCATATTCCAGCCACTTTGGGTTACTGTGTAGACCAGAGACAGTGTGGGGTCTTTTCTAGTTTCCCTTTGGATTATCTCTGCCATAATAGGGAGACTTTTGATTTGTATTAGGGAGTATACTTCAAGAAGGTCGTCTTCTTTTGTAATTGTTTCAAGTATTTCCTTTTCCAAGGGTAAATAAAACAATCCATCAGCATTTCCATGATTAGTTGTCCTCTTGAATTCGATCTTGTGATTGTGTTGTCCACAATCTGGAGAACTGCTGCTGCTGTCAGTAGTAGACACTTCTGTGGATTGAAAATGGACACTAGTGGTTGATAGTCAGTAATGAGGGTAAATTTTCTTCCATACAAGTACTGGTTGAAACATTTTACACCCCAAACCAGACTCAAGGCCTCTCTGTCAATCTGTGTGCAATTCTTCTAGTTGGAGTTGGGAATGTGATGAAAGAGCTTGAGTGTTGGAAGTGATGGTTCACTTCCATCACATAACATGTGACATGGCTGCACTTACACCATAACTGTGACACATCCTTTGACCTTAGGGGGGGTATCCACACACTTATGGAATGCTGTGACCACTGTAAGTGATGCTTGATCAAAAGAATTCACACTTTTTGCATTATCTCTGAGTCCATAATCTTTTTTCTTTTAACACTGTTTTGAGATGTTCGAGATGTTTCTTGTCATCTTCATGGGTAGCAATGATGTCATCCAGGTAATACTGAGTGCCTGGGCAGCCTTGCAGCACCTTGTCCACAGCTTTTCCAGAGTGTAGGTGTAGATGATGCTCCAAAAAATAAGCCCATTATAGTGATAAAGCCCTTTGTGAGTGTTTATGGTGAGAAACACTTTGGACTTTTCCTTCATCTCCCTCTGTAGGTAGGCTTCAGCTAAGCCCACTTTGCTGAAGTGTTTCCCTCCAGAAAGGTTTCCAAAAATATCCTCAATCCTAGGCAGAGGGTATTATTCTACTTTCAGTACTCAGTTGATGGTGACCTTAAAATCACTTCAGATCCTGAAAGACTCATTCTTCTTGGCTACTGGGTCCTCTGGTGTTACCCATGGGCTCCACTCAACCTTGGAAAGGATTCATTCAGCCTCCATGCAATCTAGCTCACTGACTACTTTATCATGCAAGGTATAAGGAATTGGATGGGCATTGTAAAACTTGGGTGTGGCATTTTTACATAACACTATGTTACCCTCGATGTGTTTTAGTTTTCCAATGCCATACTTGAGCATTACAACTGTGTTATCCAGTACCTTTTTTAATTCACTCTCAGTTGACTCTATTGCAGGGGATGTGGCATGCAAATGTTGAATGGATCTCCCATCAAGTTGTAGGTGTCTCAGCTAATCACGGCCCCACAATGCTGTTTTTACCACATACGTGCCGAATATGGCTTGTAGGTTATTGTATTTCACTGTTACAAATGTCATTCCCACAAGAGTTATCTTTTCTCCAGTATAAGTTCTTAGCAGGAGATCTTCAGTATCTTTGAAATGCTGTGCAATGACTGAAACAGCCGAGCCAGTGTCTAATTCCATTTTAATTAATTTGCCTTTCACTCCTGATGTAAACCATATTGCTTGTCTCTTATTAGTCTTATTGTAAATCTCAAGGCTAGCCAGTCCTTTGTCACTCTCATCATTGTCAGAGCAGCAGCATGCAGATTAATGCTCTCTTTGAAGCTCCAATGTGACTGTTTTATTTTTTCTCTTCCTTGTGCAGTCCATTTATTTTTTGTCTGCCCGACAGGCCCTTTTATGTGTCCTATTTTGTTGCATTTTCTGCAAGTTTTGCCTTTAAACCTGCATTGGTCTGGTGTATGTGAGCCCCTGCCACAACGGTAACACAATTTGTTTCGCCAGACAGGCTACTGTTTAGATGTTACAATTTGTTTACGCACTATCATTCCTGACTACAATTCTATCACATCCCTTGCTGTTGTTTCCATTGATACAGCGATTTCAAATGTTCTTTTAAATGTGAGTTGTGCTTCAGTTAGGAACCATTTTTGAATGCTTTCTTGTAAATTCCACAAACTAAACGATCTTCCAGTGCATCATTAAACCTATCACTGATCTAACTATAATCGGACATTTCTTCAATTCAGCCATATAAGCTGAAATAGACACCCCTTTGTTTTGATTCCATTTATGAAACCTAAAACATTCTGCAATCTTCAATAGTTTCAGTTCTGAATGTTCCTGCATTACGTTGACAATATCAGCAAACTCCTTTTGGCTGGTTTGGTTGGAGAAGTTAAACTTCTAAGCAAACTTCATGTTTTTCTACCTGGTGTACTCAGCAATACTGGCATTCATTTTTCATTAGCTAATTTATTTGCTTCAAAATACTGCACAATTTGTTGAGTATACATCATGTAGTTATATGTTGTGCATTCCAATGTGTCTATCTTTTAGATGTTGCCAGCTATTTCTACCTTTTAAACATTTATTGTTATCACCCAGGATTCACTGTTTATGAACCCATGAATTTCGTACATTTTATGCTTTTTTTAAAACACAAACTCTTTTGAAGAAAAAGAAACATACTGCATTTTTTTGTTTTGAACTCTAATGTCTCTCCCTCCTTTCAAAGAAAGGTAGTTGGCTTGCTTTCATTTTAAGACTTTCACATTGCCAGCTTTATGTTTTTTAACTCCAGAAATGAATCAAAACAAAACCATGGGAGCCGGTAAATCGGTCCACTTTATTTTTACTTTGCTTTTCTTTAGTGAGGTGCTCAAATATGGCCTGGTGGCATAATAATGAATACCATTCACATATTTCTTATATATAATCTGTAATGAATTATGTAAACAAAGAAGAATGCTTAATCAAATAACATATTTACAATGTATCTCCAGTATTGCTGAAATATTAAATACACTACATGAATATTCATTGATAGGTATAATTGAAGTAATCACAGACTCTATTCAAAAATGCCTATATCTGTAGCTATAATTCGTATTCATGTTTTCATCGCAAACATGTACTCTAAATAATGTAAGCAACACACACAAAATGCTGGTGGAACGCAGCAGACCAGGCAGCATCTATAAGAAGAAGTAGAGTCGACATTTCGGGTCGAGACCCTTCGTCAGGACTAACGGAAAAAAGAGATAGTAAGAGATTTGGAAGTGGGAGGGGGAGGGGGAGACCCGAAATGATAGGAGAAGACAGGAGGGGGAGGGATGAAGCCAAGAGCTGGGAAGTTGATTGGCAAAAGGGATACAAGGCTGGAGAAGGGGGAGTATCATGGGACGGAAGGCCTTGAAAGAAAGAAAGGGGGAGGGGAGCACCAGAGGAAGATGGAGAACAGGCAAGAAGTTATTGTGAGAGGGAAAGAGAGAAAAAAATTATTTAAAAAAATAAATTAGGGATGGGGTCAGAAGGGGAAGAGGGGCATTAACCAAAGTTAGAGAAATCAATGTTCATGCCATCAAGTTGGAGGCTACCCAGACAGAACATAAGGTGTTATTCCTCCAACCTGAGTGTGGCTTCATCTCGACCATAGAGGAGGCCATAGATTAACATATCGGAATGGGAGTGGGACTTGGAATTAAAATGTATGGACACTGGGAGATCCTGCTTCCTCTGGCGGACACATTTACTGTCCTCTACTGTTGAGATGAAGCCACACTCAGGTTGGAAGAACAACACCTTATATTCCGTCTGGGTAGCCTCCAACATGATGGCAGGAACATTGATTTCTCTAACTTCCGTTAATGCCCCTCCTCTCTTTCTTACCCCATCCCTAATTTTTTATTTTTTTTAAATAATTTTTTTTTCTCTCTTTCCCTCTCACAATAACTCTCTGCCTGTTCTCCATCTTCCTCTGGTGCTCCCCTCCCCCTTTCTTTCTTCCAAGGCCTTCCGTCCCATGGTACTCCCCCTTCTCCAGCCACGTATCGCTTTTGCCAATCAACTTCCCAGCTCTTGGCTTCATCCCTCCCCCCTCCGGTCTTCTCCGATCACTTTCAAATCTCTTACTATCTCTTTTTTCTGTTAGTCCTGACGAAGGGTCTCGACCCGAAATGTCGACTGTACTTCTTCCTATAGATGCTGCCTGGCCTGCTGTGTTCACCAGCATTTTGTGTGTGTTGCTTGAATTTCCAGCATCTGCAGATTTTCTCATGTTTGTATCTGTAAATAATGTACTTTTTTTTAGGCACTAAAAGACTATGGAATAGTGCAGCTTCTTGGGAGCAGAAAGAAATTGAATTTGAAAGTATTAATTAATCGTGGTCTCCTATATTTGAGAATGGAAGATTACTACAATGCATCACAGGTCAGTACACCAAAGAAAAGAGAAAAGTATTGTAAAATTTTGGGTATTAAATAAAAGATTTGGTAGAATGGCTTCAATGATAAGTGTTTGTAGAACAAAGGAGGTTGAGAAGAGATATTATCGAGTAAGTATCATAGAGTTAAATCCGGACTGGTGTGCTCTATCATTATGGGGAACATAAGATCACTGGCAAATAAAATGGAGGAACTAGCAATACGCATGAGGACACAGAATGAATATTGGGAGTGCAGTGTTATGCGTTTCACCGAGACATGGTTACACGAGCAAATCCTGGATTTCAACACTACTGTGAATGGGTTTTCAATGCTATGAGCAGTCAGAGTTAATCTACTGTAAGGTAAGAGAAGGGGAGGTGGGCTTGCTGTGCTTGTGAACAACAGGTGGTGTAATCCCGGTCACATTTCTGTGAAAGAATGAATCTACAGTCCAGACATCGAACTGCTTGCTGTGAGTTTGTGTCCGCTTTGTCTACTGCGTGAGTTCAGCCACACCATATTGTTCGTTGTCTACATTTCCCCTTCCCGCCACAGTGCTGATGCTGTGTGTGACGTCATACACGCTACTATCACGAGACCCCAGACTCAACACCCCAATGCGTTCATTGCAGTATCAGGAGTCTTCAACCATGTTTCTCTCGCGACAACCCTACCAACTTCAGTTAGTTTGTCAAGTGTCATATAAGAGAAAATAAAACACTGGATCTCTTGTATGCAAATGTTAAAGATGCATACAGCTCCACATCTCTCCCCTCACTGGAAGGTCAGATCACAACCTGGTTCACTTTATGTCCTTGTATAAGCCCAAAGTACTGCAACAGCTGGTTATCACCAAGACAGTACAGAAATGGTCTCCAGAGGCCATCAAGGCCTTGAAGGGCTTCTTTGAGGTTACTGACTGGAATGCGCTTTGTGAACCATATGGGAGGACATTAATGGACTTACTGACTGCATCACAGGCTACATCAACTTCCATGTGGACACTGTAATACCATCAAGGGCTGTTCGCTGCTTCCCTAACAAACCATGTATCAGCAATCATCTGAAGGCTCTTCTTAACCACAAAAAGAGAGCTTTTAGATTAGGAGACAGGGAGGAATTGAAACATGTGCAGAGGGAGCTAAAAGAGATCAATCAGAATCAGGTTTATTATCACTAGCGTGTGATGTGAAATTTGTTAACTCAGCAGCAGCAGTTCAATGCAACACATAATATAGAAGAAAAAAATAAATAAGTAAATCTTATTCAGTATACTTTATACAGTATACATATATTGAATAGATTAAAAGTCATCCAAAAAAGAGAAATACTAAATATTTTTTAAAAAGTGAGGTAGCGTCCAAGGGTTCAATGTCCATTTAGGAATTGGATGGCAGAGGGGAAGAAGCTGTTACTGAATCGCTGAGTGTGTGCCTTCAGGCTTCTGTACCTCCTACCTGATGGTAACAGTGAGAAAAGGGCATGCCCTGGGTGCTGGAGATCCTTAATAATGGACACTGCCTTTCTGAGACACCGCTCCTCGAAGATGTCCTGGGTACTTTGTAGGTTAGTACCCAAGATGGAGCAGACTAAATTTACAACCCTCTGCAGCTTCTTTCGGTCCTGTGCTGTAGTCCCCCCCCCCCACCCACCCCTCCATATCAAGGTCACTAAAGAGGAATACAGGGGAGAACTATAGAACAAACCTGGGCAGAGTAGCACTAGGGAGGTGTGGAGAAGCTTGAAGAACTCACTGGCTTCAATCAACCTAGTTGTAGAGCCTCAGAATGCAACCATGAATGGGCTAATGAGCTAAACTAAGTCTTAAATAGGTTTGACAATTGCCCTCCTGTTCACACCACCATCAGCACATCAGTCCAGGTGCTGAGGCACCCAATGCTCCCTTAGCACCAATGCCTCCCTGCCTTCCTCCTCCGTTCAACACACGGATGAACAACGCAGGCTACCACTGTCTACATCCCCTCCTTGCCCGGCGCCTACCATCCATACCTCCACATACCAACTGCTATCATCCCGAGTTTCCCCAACTCCACCCCGCAAGCCTCCACCTTCCACCAACTCCCCAATCATCATCATCGATTCACCTTCACTACTGAGCAGGTGAGAAGGGCTCTGGGGAAACTCGGACCCAGCAAAGCATTGGGACTGGATGGTGTGAACCCCAAGGTGCTGAAGGAGTGTGGTGAGCAGCTGTGTGGAGTTCTCCAGTGCATTTTCAACCTGAGCGTCAGCCTGGAATGGGTCCTGACTGTGTGGAAAACATCATGTGTGGTCCCAGTACCCAAGAAGGGCCAACTAAAAGTCTAGAATAACTACCGTCCAGTGGCCCTGACCTCACACATTATGAGGACCCTGGAGAGGCTGGTCCTGATTCACCTCTGACAGCTGGTCAGATCAGCCCTCGATCCCCTGCAGTTTTCCTACAGTCAACTGGACACACTGGAGACTGTGGTAGAACAAAGGGTCCTATGGAAAATCCTGGCAATTCTGGACAATGTTTCTCTCACTCTGCATGCCACTTTGGCTGAACAGAGGAACACTTTAGTAATAGACTAAGACAACTGTACTGCTCCAAAGAACGCTGTATGAGGTCATTCTTATTTATCCTTGGCCATTAGGCGCTATAATGAGTCAACCTATAGCCAGGGAAGCGATGACCCCCTTCTTTTAGACTGTTTGAGGTAATTTATTTTTTATTCTTTCTTACTTCTCTTCTAATATTTGTCTACATGTGTACTTGTAATGTTACTGGGACACTGTAATCTCCTTTGGGGTCAATAAAGTATCTATCTTTCTATTTTAATGTCAGTTTGTACATTTAAGGGGGAAATAGATTGTGAATGGTATGAATGCTGGGCACTAAGTCAATCTGGGAAATTTTAACATGGAGAAGTAAGTTCCAAAGAGGTTGAACATAGCATGATATTTCAGCTGAAAACTTGCATTGCAGAATGAACCTTGTCCATAACTATTCCAGAACAGTAACAATACAAGCAGCAATCCAAAAGTTGGTAAATTTGCCAGCCACATCTCGGCAACTAAATTGGGCAAATACAATTTAGCTAATTGCTGCTGCATGAGGGATTCCCTATTAAAAGCAAAAGTATGGACACTGAGTGCAATCAAACAGCACTCATTCATCAAGGTACTTCTAACATGTAATTCTAGCTTTGTTAGAACCACTTGACTCCACCTCGTTTGTGTATCTCAAGGATAAAATAATTGAATTCAAGAAGCAAGGTGGGAAGAATTATCTCTTTTTATTTAACCATGTATTTATTTAATCTCTTCCTAATTTTAAAGTTTTGGAATAACAATTTTAACAGTACATTAACCTTTCAAACAGTTTCTGAATCTCTTAAGTGTTTGTAATCTTCATCTCTTTGAGAGTTTTGACAACAGGTAAACACTGCAAACACTCAGCAAGTCAGCCAGCATCTGTGAAAAGAGACAATGAGATAAAATTTCAGGTCAAAGACCATTTTCAATTAACCATCTTTACACTGATGTTGCCTAATATGCATTGCTTTTATCACTTTAGATTTCCAATATCTGCAGGTATTTGGGATCCCTTTTACGGTCAGTGCAGCCTTAAGGACAAACAATTAGCATTCAGTGAACAATCTGGGAAATTAAATAATCTGAAATGGAATTATTAACCCATCTTCCCATAAGATTAATTATTTGACTGAAGATATTTTTATTTATAGGATTTTAAAGCAGCAATTGTAGAAGACCCTAAAAATCCTTTCATTCATCATGCAGTGGCAATCTGCTATCATAAGTAAGTTACAATAAGTGTTACTGTAAGCAGCTGCTTATGCAATCTTCTTGAGGTTTCTATAGAAACTTTTGAAAGTTCTATTTTCAGTTTACAAACAGATGAGAAATATCTTACTGTATAAAGTTGTAATATTAAACAATTGAAAATTTCTCCTGGAATTGGGAGAGGATAAATGAAGCTCCAATAATATTTCTTCCCAATGGTTCAGCATCTACAGTGGTGCTAGAAAGTGTGTGAACTCTATAGAATTTTCTCTATTTCTGCATAGTTATGACCTAAAATGTGATCAGTTCTTCACACAAGTCCTAAAATTAGAAAAACAGAACCCCATTAAATAATGACACCAAAAGCATTATACTTGTTCATTTAAACGCAAACAACAGGAATTCTGCAGATGCTGGAAATTCAAGCAACACACATCAAAGTTGCTGGTGAACACAGCAGGCCAGGCAGCATCCCTAGGAAGAGGTGCAGTCGACGTTTCAGGCCGAGACCCTTCGTCAGGACTAACTGAAAGAAGAGTGAGTAAGAGATTTGAAAGTTGGAGGGGGAGGGGGAGATCCAAAATGATAGAAGAAGACAGGAGGGGGAGGGATAGAGCCAAGAGCTGGACAGGTGATTGGCAAAAGGGATACGAGAGGATCATGGGACAGGAGGTCCGGGAAGAAAGACGGGGGGGGGGGGGACCCAGAGGATGGGCAAGAGGTATATTCAGAGGGACAGAGGGAGAAAAAGGAGAGTGAGAGAAAGAATGTGTGCATAAAAATAAGTAACAGATGGGGTACGAGGGGGAGGTGGGGCCTTAGCGGAAGTTAGAGAAGTCGATGTTCATGCCATCAGGTTGGAGGCTACCCAGACGGAATATAAGGTGTTATTCCTCCAACCTGAGTGTGGCTTCATCTTTACAGTAGAGGAGGCCGTGGATAGACATGTCAGAATGGGAATGGGATGTGGAATTAAAATGTGTGGCCACTGGGAGATCCTGCTTTCTCTGGCGGACAGAGCGTAGATGTTCAGCAAAGCGGTCTCCCAGTCTGCGTCGGGTCTCGCCAATATATAAAAGGCCACATCGAGAGCACCGGACGCAGTATATCACCCCAGTCAACTCACAGGTGAAGTGTTGCCTCACCTGGAAGGACTGTTTGGGGCCCTGAATGGTGGTAAGGGAGGAAGTGTAAGGGCATGTGTAACACTTGTTCCGCTTACACGGATAAATGCCAGGAGGGAGATCAGTGGGGAGGGATGGGAGGGAACGAATGGACAAGGGAGTTGCGTAGGGAGCGATCCCTGTGGAATGCAGGGGGGGGGCGGGAGGGAAAGATGTGCTTATTGGTGGGATCCCGTTGGAGGTGGCGGAAGTTACGGAGAATAATATGTTGGACCCGGAGGCTGGTGGGGTGGTAGGTGAGGACCAGGGGAACCCTATTCCTAGTGGGGTGGCAGGAGGATGGAGTGAGAGCAGATGTACGTGAAATGGGGGCGATGCGTTTAAGAGCAGAGTTGTTAGAGGAAGGGAAGCTCCTTTCTTTAAAAAAGGAAGACATCTCCCTCGTCCTAGAATGAAAAGCCTCATCCTGAGAGCAGATGCTGATAGTGGAGGAAGGGAAGCCCCTTCCTTTAAAAAAGGAAGACATCTCCCTCGTCCTCTCAGGATGAGGCTTTTCATTCTAGGACGAGGGAGATGTCTTCCCCCTTTTCCCCCCACAAAATAGCTTTTGTGGAAGGCATTACCCCAGAGGTTCACATACTTTTTCCAACAAATACATGTGATGTTGAATCATTTTCCTCAATAAATAAATGAAGAAATATTATGTTTTTTTTGTTATTTATTTAATTGGGTTCTCTTTATCTGGTTTTAGGACTAGTGTGAAGATCTGATCACCTTTTAGGTCATATTTATGCAGAAGAAGAGAAAATTCTACGGGGTTCACAAACTTTCTAGCACCACTATAGCATACCAGGTAATATTTGCTGTGCTCCCTTCCCATTTCATTGGATTCATGCTTCCCACATTCCTTTTAAATTTATCCAGTTCACTGCAACTTTTTTTATGTTATAATAAAAACCAATTATGATTTTCTGGACTATTGTTTCCAATATTAACTTCAACTATCTTTCTTACAACCTAAATAGTGGTTTAATAAAAAAAAAGAGAACTAGATCCATAGAACCATAGAAACTACAGCACAGAAACAGGCCCTTTGGCCCTTCTTGGCTGTGCCAAACCATTTTCTGCCTAGTCCCACTGACCTACACACGGACCATATCCCTCCATACACCTCCCATCCATGTATCTGTCCAATTTATTCTTAAATGTTAAGAAAGAACCTGCATTTACCACCTCATCTGGCAGCTCATTCCATACTCCCACCAGTCTCTGTGTGAAGAAGCCCCCCCTAATGTTCCCTTTAAACTTTTCCCCCCTCACCCTTAACCCATGTCCTCTGGTTTTTTTCTCCCCTTCCCTCAGTGGAAAAAGCCTGCTTGCATTCACTCTACCTATACCCATCATAATTTTATATACCTCTATCAAATCTCCCCTCATTCTTCTACGTTCCAGGGAATAAAGTCCTAACCTATTCAACCTTTCCCTGTAACTGAGTTTCTCAAGTCCCAGCAACATCCTTGTAAACCTTCTCTGCACTCTTTCAACCTTATTTATATCCTTCCTGGAATTTGGCGACCAAAACTGAACACAATACTCCAGATTCAGCCTCACCAATGCCTTATACAACCTCATCATAACATTCCAGCTCTTATACTCAATACTTTGATTAATAAAGGCTAATGTACCAAAAGCTCTCTTTACGACCCTATCTACCTGTGACGACACTTTTAGGGAATTTTGTATCTGTATTCCCAGATCCCTCTGTTCCACTGCACTCCTCAGAGCCTTACCATTATGTTCTACATTGGTTTGTCCTTCCAACGTGCAATACCTCACACTTGTCAGTATTAAACTCCATCTGCCATTTTTCAGCCCATTTTTCCAGCTGGTCCAAGTCCCTCTGCAGGCTCTGAAAACCTTCCTCACTGTCTACTACACCTCCAATCTTGTATCATCAGCAAACTTGCTGATCCAATTTACCACATTATCATCCAGATCATTGATATAGATGACAAATAACAATGGACCCAGCACTGATCCCTGTGGTACACCACTAGTCACAGGCCTCCACTCAGAGAAGCAATTCTCTACCACCACTCTCTGGCTTCTTCCATCGAGCCAATGTCTAATCCAATTTACCACCTCTCCACGTATACCTAGCGATTGAATTTTCCTAACTAACCTCCCATGCGGGACCTTGTCAAAGGCCTTATTGAAGTCCATGTAGACAATATCCACTGCCTTCCCTTCATCCACTTTCCCGGTAACCTCCTCAAAAAACTCCAACAGATTGGTCAAACATGACCTACCACACACAAAGCCATGTTGACTCTCCCTAATAAGCCCCTGTCTATCCAAATGCTTGTAGATTCTGTCTCTTAGTACTCCCTCCAGTAACTTACCTACTACTGACGTTAAACTCACCGGCCTATAATTTCCCGGATTACTTTTCGATCCTTTTTTAAACAACGGAACAACATGAGTCACTCTCCAATCCTCCGGCACTTCACCCGTAGACAGCGACATTTTAAATATTTCTGCCAGGGCCCCCACAATTTCAACACTAGTCTCCCTCAAGGTCCGAGGGAACACTCTGTCAGGTCCCGGGGATTTATCCACTTTAATTTTCCTCAAGACAGCAAGCACCTCCTCCTTTTCAATCTGTACAGTTTCCATGATCTCACTACTTGATTCCCTCAATTCCATAGATTTCATGCCAGCTTCCTTAGTAAATACAGACGCAAAAAACCTATTTAAAATCTCCCCCATTTCCTTTGGTTCCGCCCAAAGCCGACCACTCTGATCTTCAAGAGGACTAATTTTATCCCTTACAATCCTTTTGCTCTTAATATACTTGTAAAAGATCTTTGGATTATCCTTCACTTTGACTGCCAAGGCAACCCCATGTCTTCTTTTAGCCCTCCTGATTTCTTTCTTAAGTATTTTCTTGCACTTCTTATACTCCTCAAGCACCTGATTTACCCCCTGTTTCCTATACATTTCATACAACTCCCTCTTCTTCTTTATCAGAGTTGCAATATCCCTTGAGAACCAAGGTTCCTTATTCCTATTCAATTTGCCTTTAATCCTGACAGGAACATACAAACTCTGCACTCTCAAAATTTCCCCTTTGAAGGCTTCCCACCTACCAATCACATCTTTGCCAGAGAACAACCTGTCCCAATCCACGTTTTTTAGATCCTTTCTCATTTCTTCAAATTTGGCCTTCTTCCAGTTCAGAACCTCAACCCTAGGACCAGATCTATCCTTGTCCATGATCAAATTGAAACTAATGGTGTTATGATCACTGGAACCAAAGTGCTCCCCTACACAGACTTCTGTCACTTGCCCTAATTCATTACCTAACAGGAGATCCAATATTGCATCCCCTCTAGTTGGTCCCTCTATATATTGATTTAGAAAACTTTCCTGAACAAATTTTACAAACTCTAAACCATCTAGACCCCTAACAGTATGGGAAACCCAATCAATGTATGGAAAATTAAAATCCCCTACCACCACAACTTTATGTTTCCTGCAGTTGCCTGCTATCTCTCTGCAGATTTGCTCTTCCAAGTCTCGTTGACTATTGGGTGGTCTGTAATATAATCCCACTAATGTGGCCATACCTTTCCTGTTTCTCAGCTCCACCCATAAGGACTCAGTAGACAAGCCCTCTAATCTGTCCTGCCTGAGCACTGCTGTAATATTTTCCCTAACAAGCAATGCTACTCCCCCACCTTTCATTCCTCTGCCTCGATCACATCTGAAACATCGGAACCCTGAAATATTAAGCTGCCAGTCCTGCCCCTCCTGTAGCCAAGTTTCACTAATTGCTACAACATCATAATTCCACGTGTCAATCCACGCCCTCAACTCATCTGCCTTCCCCGCAATACTCCTAGCATTGAAATATATACACCTCAGAAGATTTTTACCACCACTCACAACCTTTCTATCAGCGGATTTGCTTAAACTTTCAACATCATTTATTTTCACCCCAGCCACACTGTCAGCTCTGGCACTCTGGTTCCCATCCCCCTGCAAATCTAGTTTAAAGCCTCCCCAATAGCACTAACAAATCTCCCTGAAAGGATATTGGTCCCCCTGTGGTTCAAGTGTAACCCGTCTCTCTTGTACAGGTCCCACCTGCCCCAGAAGAGGTCCCAATGATCCTGAAATCTGAAACCCTGCCCCCTACACCAGTTCCTCAGCCACTTGTTCCTCCTCCAGAGCATCCTATTCCTACCCTCACTGGCACCTAGCACAGGTAGCAATCCTGAGATCACCACCCTTGAGGTCCTGCTTTTCAACTTCCTACCAAGCTCTCTATACTCGTCCAGGACCTCCTCACTCTTCCTTGCTATGTCATTGGTACCGATGTGCACCACGACATCTGGCTGGTCACCCTCCCACTTCAGAATGTCATGCAATCGATCAGAGACATCCTTGACCCTGGCACCTGGGAGGCAACAAACCATCCTGGATTCTCTGTCACAACCACAGAACCTTCTATCTGCACCTCTAACTATCGAGTCCCCTATCACTACCGCTCTCCTCTTTCTCCCTCCTCCCTTCTGCACTGCAGAGCCAGACTCAGTACCAGAGATCCGACTACTGCAGCTAGTCCCAGGTAAGTCATCCCCCCCAACAGTATTCAATGCGGTATACTTGTTGTTGAGAGGAATGGCCACAGGGTAACCCTGCTCTGTCTGCCCTTTCCTCTTGGTAGGATTTTGTGCAGCAAGAACCTGAAAAAGAAAGAGATGAATGTTGTTCTACTCTATCCTTAGAATCCTTCTGACTCTAGTTTTTTTTTATCCATAACTTTTAAACCAGTTTTCATTTTTTGTATCGCAGTTTCATATTTTAATGTATTTTAAAGGGGAAAATCTTTGGCTCCCATTCAAGGCATTTTGTAACCAACAAATCACAGAATTATTGTGGATTGGTCCTCGAGAAATCCAGAATCAGTGACAGATTTTCAAAGAACTTTCCAGACATAAAACCACCTTAATCAAATCAATGTGTATGAAAATAGGCAGTCCTACTGGGACATAGCATAACAAACTGAAGGTAGAAAAGTTTAACAGATTTGCTTTTCTGCAGATGTAAGGAATAAAGATCTACAGCATACTACTTCTATTTAAACAGCCAATTTCTAGCAATTATCATACTTTTAAATAGTGATAAAATAAGCCACATTGCAAAAGAGTGAGCAATTTATATGTAATGTGTTTGAGACTCCATTATTTAGAAGAAGCTGTAAACTATTTCAACCAAGCTGTGAATTTGGATCCATTTTTTGTGGATGCATATTATGGACGTGGAAATGTATATATGGATTCTGGTCATCCAGCTGGAATAAAGCAAGCACAGAAAGATTTTGTTCGAGCACTTCATTTAAATCCTAAATGTGTGAAAGCCAGACTCAATCTGGGATACAATTTACAGGTATGGATTACTTTTGGAGACTTATTGCAAAAGAAAATTACTATTTATGTAGAATTTTAACTTTTGCTAAAATATGAACAAAATTATCATTTTTCTTTTGTTTTAAGTTATTGCTTAGAAATTATCTTGCATTGTGTGATATTAGGTGTAAAATAAGCTTTGTTTTCCAGAGCAGAATATGATAATGTTATTCTTTCTCATTCACACCACCGTGGTAATTCTAGCAGGCACTTCCCTTTGTAAATCTCACCAGCATAAATTACTATTTTCTTATAGGATATGCAGATGACATCATTTTCTCATGCTTGTTTGGAACACTACAGTAAGAAACTGGGTCAAGTTCTTTGAAAATGCATTTGCTGTTAGTCAGTCGCAGGAGAACTGGGTTGACAAAATGCTCTTTACTAAAGCAGCTACATGATTTAAGGGGCCACTCAAATATTTTTTTAAAATCAGACCTGTGTTATCTATTGTAGAAGAATCAGCGCTGAAAATTGTTCCTACTGACCACAATAGCTTAGGGTAGGGACACCACGATTTCATTCTAGAAACTTCCATACAAACAGAATATTTCGTTTGAGTGTGCGGCGGAAGCTAGATCTGCAGGTGGCAGAGGCAGTGCAGATGTAAGTGAGAATACTAAAGACTTATGCCAAGGAGGAACTATTGCTGCTGACGTTGTTCCAGGAACAACACTCTATGTCTTTGAGAAGTTGGGATCAATGGTAACTATTTTGTCAATTCTGATGCACAAAACTCCAGTCATCTGTTCATGCCTGGATCTCTTACATGGCCATCAAGTTCACACTTATTCTCTGTCCTAGCATCAAAATAATTCTACCAGTGATGGTTTATATGTAGCATTTCTCAGTTTGCTGCTCACTACAGCATCAGGATGGTTATAAATGGTTTCCATTCAAGGAAGAGGGAACATCAAGCCAAATAGGCTCATAAGCAATAGGAATTATTCAATAAGATCCTAACAAATCAGATCTTAGCTTCAGCCCATTTTCTACATAATGTTAGATTTCTGGACTAGAAGGGAATCAATCCCAGCTTTGAATATATTCAATGGCACAAACTTCAAAACTTTCTATGACAGATTCTGCCTGTTTTCATCTTCAATGGTTGAGCCTATATTTTGTAGGTAAGTCCTTGGTTTTAGATTTCCCTACGAGGTGTAGTGTCCTCTCAGCAACTATCCTGTCAAGAAAATCTCAGAATCTCACTTATCTTAAGATCATTTTTCCTCTCATTCTTCTAATCTCCAATGAAAACATGATCAACCTTTTCTCATAAGGGAATCATTTAATCTTGGGCATAACCTAGTGAACTATTTCTGAATTGCCTCTAATGCAAGAATATTCCTCCCTAAATGAAGAGACCAAAACTGCAGGTGGTGCTCCAGTGTGGAAGACTTCTCAGCTTTTAAACTCTTATACCCTTTACTTGAAACATTAGCCTTTTTTCTTTCTCCACATACTGTAAGCAGCATGAGCTGGCAAGCACCTTCTGTAATATCCGCCTTTGCTTCTGATTTATAACCTCTACAGATTTGCTTTGTTTGTCAAATGCTTTGGAATTTAGTAGTACTCAACTGCAGTGTTATGAGCACTGACAGGACTCGGCAAACAGAAAGAAGGGAGAGCACTTTTGGACAGTTCATCTTGCCTCACTTATTTCAGGGGGCAGCTCTGCCCTGAGGGCTAAATCTTGAGGGGCAAATGCTCTCTTGTCTTTTACTGACTTCTTGTTAGTGTTACTGCCACTGCAGCTGAATATCATAAAAATGAAAAATGCAGCTTCACCACATGCCTGAAAATTTTTTTTTTAAAAATTCTAAAATTTTAAAATAAAGTCAGTAAATGCTGAAAATACTCATCAGGTCAAGTTGCATCTGAACAAAGAGAAACGGATTTAATGTTTCAGGTCAAAGACCTTTAGTTTACTCTAGATCCTTCATAGCTATCATCTGCTTTCATCTGCTTTCATCAAGGAACCACTAAAATTTTGTTCAACTGTGATTGTTAAATAGCTCTATCTTGTTAAATGTCTCTTCTCTTGTTTTCAGAATCAAAAAATTGAAAATAAGATGGATTATGATATTTCTTAATTTAATTCTGCTCTAACTTTAATGATTTATGTTTGTGCCATTAATTTGGTATGATCTATATTGGCTACAACAATTGGATCAATTAGATGTCTTTTGCCTTTGGAACCTGTGATTTATTTTGTTTTGCAAGCCTCAGAGACCAAAAATCTAATAAACTGTACATCATACAGACAAAATGCAAGTACTACCATTTGTTCATCAAGGCTCCATTCAAAAACAAAATCAACCATCACTATAGGTCACATCTGCAATATAGGTGCATCCCTGCTACTGGAATTTTTCAGCATTATCAAATGACAAAGGCTAGCTAAAGATGCAGCATTTATGTGGAGCCATTAAACTGTACAGGAAAGGAATTTATTTTGTGTAGAGAGGTGAGTGGGATATGTAGAACTAGAGAAACTGCACAATAATGCCTCACCTTTGAGAATTAGTAACTTGCAGGACAAACTGTGGATTGCATTGTACTGCTGTGCTAAGTTAACAAATATCATGACATATGTTGGTGATATTAAACCTGATTCTGATACTGCATTGGTTCCCATCTATGAACACAAATCTGCATTGGTTTTAGTTTAATCCATCAATGTCTGTGTCGGAAATGAGCACCCCTGACTGTAACTTCATTTTTTAATCAGTTCTTCAGAGCCAGGGCAAAGGTTATTTAACAAGCTTGTGCTGAGAGTATTAGGAGAAAAGGCTATGGAAATCAATAGTTCATTTCCCTTTCAGTGGACACAGTGGACATGTATATCACATTATTCCTTTCAAAACTAGAACTACATCCAGAGGAACAGAAATTTGTCTTAATATCTAAATTCTGGGTTTCTTTTAAGGTTCTTTGATTGTTTAACAATTTCCAATTGAAGGATTAAAACTACATCAAGATTAGCACTGAACAATGCACGAATCTGTTACTTATGAGGATTCACTAATCGTGATGTTTTCATAAAACCTTTGTAGTACACATAACATCAACCTGATGTTTGGATGATTTAAGCACTGGGCCTGATTGAAAAGGTCAGGGTATCAGGTCCAGAGGTGAGGTGAGGGCCGGTTCTGCCCAGTTCTCGCTGCTCTACAACATTTACTCAGCTCCACGCTGAACTGAGGCTGTGGCCTGCTCCAGCTGCGGTGATGCCTGGCTTTGCATTTTTCGTAAAACTTCACTTCTGAAGCTATTTGCTTACTTTTATTGTTTGCATGATTTTTTTTCTCTCTCTGTGCTTTGGGTGGTTGACGGTCTGTTTTCTAAATGGGATCTTTTGAGGTTTCTTTCTTTTGTGGCTGCCTGTAAGGAGACAAATCTCAAGGTTGTACAATGTATACATACTTTGATAATAAATGTAATTTGAACTTTGAACTATGTTTTCAATTGTTGTTTACACCACTGTATTCTCATTAAACTTGATTTCCAGTTCAGATTTACAGATCAAGTACTTTGGGGCAGTGTATCCCCATCCTCTGTTCATTCCATTATGGAAGGAATAGTTATCCATGAAGGACACCCACAATGGGCCATCATCTGACTAACATACCACCAGGGAAGCTTTGTAGCAGGCTACCAAGAATCAGTGGTAGTATTAAACATGCTGGAAAGTAGAACAACACTTCCATCCTTTAGAATACCAGTTTAACACTCTGAAGACTGGACAGACAATTAACTACATATCTAGGTCAGCCAATATTGTGGACCAAAGGGCCTCTACTGTGCTGTACTATTCTATGTTCTGTAACTCAGAGCTCAGACCAAGAGCCTTCAACTCCCTGCCAATGGACCAAAATCCTACTAACTGCTTGACTGCTCCGCAATGGCAGCTGTGTTCTAAAAGTTGTTAATCTTCTGTAAGAATAGCATGGTGATTTTGGAGTAAAAGCTACTGTCTCCCAGCTCCAGATATAGAAACATAGAAAATAGGTGCAGGAGTAGGCCATTCGGCCCTTCGAGCCTGCACCGCCATTTATTATGGTCATGGCTGATCATCCAACTCAGAACACCGCCCCAGCCTTCCCTCCATACCCCCTGACCCCCGTAGCCACATGGGCCATATCTAACTCCCTCTTAAATATAGCCAATGAACTGGCCTCAACTGTTTCCTATGGCAGAGAATTCCACAGATTCACCACTCACTGTGTGAAGAAGTTTTTCCTAATCTCGGTCCTAAAAGGCTTCCCCTCTATCCTCAAACTGTGACCCCTTGTTCTGGACTTCCCCAACATCCGGAACAATCTTCCTGCATCTAGCCTGTCCAATCCCTTTAGGATCTTATACGTTTCAATCGGATCCCCCCTCAATCTTCTAAATTCCAACGAGTACAAGCCCAGTTCATCCAGTCTTTCTTCATATGAAAGTCCTGCCATCCCAGGAATCAATCTGGTGAACCTTCTCTGTACTCCCTCTATGGCAAGGATGTCTTTCCTCAGATTAGGGGACCAAAACTGCACACAATACTCCAGGTGTGGTCTCACCAAGGCCTTGTACAACTGCAGTAGTACCTCCCTGCTCCTGTACTCAAATCCTCTCGCTATAAATGCCAGCATACCATTCGCCTTTTTCACCGCCTGCTGTACCTGCATGCCCACTTTCAACGACTGGTGTATAATGACACCCAGGTCTCGTTGCACCTCCCCTTTTCCTAATCGGCCACCATTCAGATAATAATCTGTTTTCCTATTTTTGCCACCAAAGTGGATAACTTCACATTTATCCACATTAAATTGCATCTGCCATGAATTTGCCCACTCACCCAACCCATCCAAGTCACCCTGCATCCTCTTAGCATCCTCCTCACAGCTAACACTGCCACCCAGCTTCGTGTCATCCGCAAACTTGGAGATGCTGCATTTAATTCCCTCATCCAAGTCATTAATATATATTGTAAACAACTGGGGTCCCAGCACTGAGCCTTGCGGTACCCCACTAGTCACCGCCTGCCATTCTGAAAAGGTCCCGTTTATTCCCACTCTTTGCTTCCTGTTTGCTAACCAACTCTCCACCCACACCAATACCTTACCCCCAATACCGTGTGCTTTAAGTTTGCACACTAATCTCCTGTGTGGGACCTTGTCAAAAGCCTTCTGAAAATCCAAATATACCACATCCACTGGTTCTCCCCTATCCACTCTACTAGTTACATCCTCAAAAAATTCTATGAGATTCGTCAGACATGATTTTCCTTTCACAAATCCATGCTGACTTTGTCCGATCATTTCACCGCTTTCCAAATGTGCTGTTATCACATCCTTGATAACTGACTCCAGCAGTTTCCCCACCACCAACGTTAGGCTAACCGGTCTATAATTCCCCGGTTTCTCTCTCCCTCCTTTTTTAAAAAGTGGAGTTACATTAGCCACCCTCCAATCCTCAGGAACTAGTCCAGAATCTAACGAGTTTTGAAAAATTATCACTAATGCATCCACTATTTCTTGGGCTCCTTCCTTAAGCACCCTGGGATGCAGACCATCTGGCCCTGGGGACTTATCTGCCTTCAATCCCTTCAATTTACCTAACACCACTTCCCTACTAACATGTATTTCGCTCAGTTCCTCCATCTCACTGGACCCTCTGTCCCCTACTATTTCTGGAAGATTATTTATGTCCTCCTTAGTGAAGACAGAACCAAAGTAATTATTCAATTGGTCTGCCATGTCCTTGCTCCCCATAATCAATTCACCGGTTTCTGTCTGCAGGGGACCTACATTTGTCTTTACCAGTCTTTTCCTTTTTACATATCTATAAAAGCTTTTACAGTCCGTTTTTATGTTTCCTGCCAGTTTTCTCTCATAATCTTTTTTCCCCTTCCTAATTAGCCCTTTGTCCTCCTCTGCTGAACTCTGAATTTCTCCCAGTCCTCAGGTGAGCCACTTTCTCTGGCTAATTTGTATGCTTCTTCTTTGGAATTGATACTGTCCCTAATTTCTCTTGTCAGCCACGGGTGCACTACCTTCCTTGATTTATTCTTTTGCCAAACTGGGATGAACATTTGTTGCAGTTCATCCATGCAACCTTTAAATGCTTGCCATTGCATATCCACCGTCAATCCTTTAAGTGTCATTTGCCAGTCTATCTTAGCTAATTCACGTCTCATACCTTCAAAGTTACCCCTCTTTAAGTTCAGAACCTTTGTTTCTGAATTAACTATGTCACTCTCCATCTTAATGAAGAATTCCACCATATTATGGTCACTCTTACCCAAGGGGCCTCTCACGACAAGATTGCTAATTAACCCATCCTCATTGCTCAAAACCCAGTCCAGAATAGCCTGCTCTCTAGTCGGTTCCTCGACATGTTGGTTCAAAAAACCATCCCGCATACATTCCAAGAAATCCTCTTCCTCAGTACCTTTACCAATTTGGTTCACCCAATCTACATGTAGATTGAAGTCACCCATTATAACTGCTGTTCCTTTATTGCACACATTTCTAATTTCCTGTTACCATCTCCGACCTCACTACTACTGTTAGGTGGCCTGTACACAACTCCCACCAGCGTCTTCTGCCCCTTAGTGTTACGCAGCTCTACCCATATCGATTCCACATCTTCCCGGCTGATGTCCTTCCTTTCTATTGTGTTAATCTCTTCTTTGACCAGCAACACCACCCCACCTCCCTTTCCTTCATGTCTATCCCTCCTGAATATTGAATATCCCTGAACGTTGAGCTCCCATCCCTGGTCACCCTGGAGCCATGTCTCTGTGATCCCAACTATATCATAATCATTAATAACAATCTGCACTTTCAATTCATCCACCTTATTACGAATGCTCCTTGCATTGTCACACAAAGCCTTCAGGCGCTCTTTTACAACTCTCTTAGCCCTTATACAATTATGCTGAAAAGTGGCCCTTTTTAATGCTTGCCCTGGATTTGTCGGCCTGCCACTTTTACTTTTCTCCATAGTACTTTTTGTTTCTACCCTCACTTTACACCCCTCTGCCTCTCTGCACTGGTTCCCATCCCCCTGTAGTGAACTAACCTCCTCTCGCCTAGCCTCTTTAATTTGATTCCCACCCCCCAACCATTCTAGTTTAAAGTCACCTCAGTAGCCCCCGCTAATCTCCCTGCCAGGATATTGGTCCCCCTAGGATTCAAGTGCAACCCGTCCTTTTTGTACAGGTCACGCCTGCGCCAAAAGAGGTCCCAATGATCCAAAAACTTGAATCCCTGCCCCCTGCTCCAATCCCTCAGCCACGCATTTATCCTCCACCTCATCGCATTCCTACTCTCACTGTCACGTGGCACAGGCAGTAATCCCGAGATTACTACCTTTGCGGTCCTTTTTCTCAACTCCCTTCCTAGCTCCCTATATTCTCCTTTCAGGACCTCATCCCTTTTCCTACCTATGTCATTGGTACCTATATGTACCACGACCTCTGGCTCCTCACCCTCCCACTTCAGGATATTTTGGACACGATCAGAAATATCCCGGACCCTGGCACCAGGGAGGCAAACTACCATCCGGGTCTCTGGACTGCGTCCACAGAATCGCCTATCTGACCCCCTTACTATCAAGTTCCCTATCACAACTGCCCTCCTCTTCCTTGCCCTACCCTTCTGAGCTACAGGGCCAGACTCTGTGCCGGAGGCACGGCCACTGTGGCTTCTCCCGGGTAAGCTGCCCCCCCCCCCAACAGTACTCAAACAGGAGTACCTGTTGTTAAGGGGCACAGCCACCGGGGTACTCCCTATTACCTGACCTTTCCCCTTCCCCCTCCTAACCGTGACCCACTTGTCTGCCTCCCGTGGCCCCGGCGTGACCACCTGCCTGCAACTCCTCTCTATCACCTCCTCACTCTCCCTGACCAGACGAAGGTCATCGAGCTGCAGCTCCAGTTCCGTAACGCGGTCCCTTAGGAGCTGCATCTCGATGCACTTGGCGCAGATGTAGACGTCCGGGAGGCTTGTAGACTCCAGGGCCTCCCACATCCGACACCGAGAACAGCAAACTGCCCTCACACTCATACTGCCCCTCTCCTCAAATAACAATAAAATATGATCAATTCTGTCTGTGTGGAGTTTGAATGTTCTCCTCATAACTCTGTGGGGACTTTGCCAGTCCTTGTTCTCACCCTTTCAACCATCCACAATTTTTGCAATGCCGTTTAGTTTTATACACAGACTAGGAAGTAGTTGTAGAGGGAGAAGCACAGTTCACATTTCAACTGAAATTTGAAATAGATTTTAAAAAGCAGAGAAAATGGAAGCGGAGAGGACAAAATGAACAAGAAGATCTATGATGAATGGAAAACAGAAGAGATTAAGTGATAGAAAAAATGACAGTACAAGATGAAAGCAGTCACTTAATTAGCATTGTTCTGTCCAATGCAGAAGAAACTAGATAATGAATAGTGTCTGACTTATTTGATCACATATCAATCACATTTACCATTAATCATTTTTTCACTTGGAAAGACTGTTTGTGGCTTAAGTGTAGGAAGAGATCTATAGTTCCTTGGGAAGGTGCTATGAAAATGCAGGAGAGTGGTGGAATTGAAGGAGTGAACAAGAGTATCCTAAAGAAATTCCAAGTGTGGAAGGTTCAAGATTCAAGGTTGTTTAATGTCATTTCTAGTATAGAAGTGTAAAGAAGAATGAAATAATTGTTACTTCAGCTCTGTGCAGCACAAAAAACACAATAAGACAAAGAACACAATAATAATAAAAAAACAGTAGATATAAATACATAATATAGTTTATATACTAGATTGATTGTATGTACATAAAGTGACACTAGAGACAGGAGTGCCTGTACATAAGGCGACTAACAGGAAGAGATAAAGTAGTGGTGGTTGGGGTGTGGAGGGGCGGGTTAGTGGGTGGAGGTGTTGATCAGCCTTACAGCTTGGGGAAAGTAACTGTTTTTGATTCTGTCAATACAAAATAAATGAGAAGTTGCTTTGGAAGCCGCAATTGCTCTTAAAGAGTTGTACAGTTAGTATATGGTGGGGTAAGTGAAGCGATTGTTGATTTGGATGCTATGAAGGACTTAAGTGTGTGCGTGTGCATGTATATATACTGAAAATTCAGCCTAATGTGTATAAAAGAATGTGTAATGTAAGATAAACTCAAACACTGCCTTTGTCTATCAATCAGTTACATTAAGAACTAGACAACCGGGTGACCCGTTGGGGCACCCTTTGAGAGAAGGGTAGTGCAGTCTGATGTGACCAGAATGAACATCAAACTTTCCTGAATGCTATTGCTATCGCTTTGCTTTGAAAATTAAAGATAAACTCAGCTTATTAAAGAAGAAAGATGCGTAGCAAGACAAATATAGCTGCTCCTCGTTTAACGAAGGACACTTTTGATGACAGCATTTCTGGTTCATCTACCACCAAGAATACTCTAACGTTTTCATTTCTTTTTCCCTGGCTTAAAGCCACATACAGCTGACCACGCTGGAATACCGGTTTCTCCAGATAAATCACCACATTCTCCATGGTGTGGCCTTGCGCCTTACATATAGTCATAACGAAGCATGACTGTATCGGAAACTGGCTCCGCTGAAGAGGGACGTCTTCCCCTTCTGATAAACTGAGAGAAATTCTTGGGATTATGACAATGTCATTTTTGAATGCACCAATGTTTATCTTGGCTACGATAAGATTGTCGTGCAGTTCTTCCACCATCATTCGTGTTCCATTGCAAAGCCTTGGTGGATCCAAATTCCTCATTGAAATGATGTGAGATCCCCTCACAATTCCAGTTTATGTGGTGGTAATCCAGAGAGTTTGACCGAATCAAGGAATTCTGTTAGAAAATGAGTGGTGGTAGCTCCTTCACTTACGGCGTTGAAGGAACATTATTCTTTCATGAATCCAGGGAAGCGTCTAATGCATGTGAAGTTTATTTTTGCATCATTTCATTGAAAGGAACCAAGGTAGAATTCCTCGAGAACAGTTTTTCGAATGTAGGGTAGATGAAATCAATACATTCTTCCATAGTTTTTGCTGGCAGAATCATATCTTCAGATAATTCGATTTCATCATTTTCATTTTTCTCAATCTTGTCTTCTCCAACATTCAATAAGAACTCAGAATATCGTCCTTCTCCCTCACTCAATCGCATGTTTCTAATTGAAACTTGATGAAGCTTCTCCATAAGTAGGATTTTTTTATGCATGAATTCTCCACATCAGCATCATATCCTCGTTTCACAACTGCTAGAAGCTGACGGAAATCGCCACAGCAAGTGGTTAAAATACCCCCGAAGGCCTCATTCTTGCCGCATACATCACAAAGAGTCTGGTCCACAGCTTTGAAGCTCTGCCTCCTAATCATGGAGCACTCATCCCAGACAATAAGCCTCGCATTTTGGAGTAAATTTGCAGTATTGGTGTATATATCGATGTTACAAAGGGCATCTTCATTGACTTTGAGGGGTATCTGAATCTTGAATGCGCTGTCCTACCACCAGGCATCAATGTTGCAGCAATACCAGATGATGCTACAGCAATAGCAACACCTCCATCTCCCCTAACTTTAGCAAGGATCAAGTTGATGATAAATGTCTTGCCTGTTCCTCCTGGTGCATCAATGAAAATCATTGAAGAGAGATTCCTTTCCAAGCAGTCGCACACATATTCATATACTTCTCTTTGCTCATTATTCAATAGGGGCTCCTTCTGTAAAACAAATTCCTGCTGTTCGTCTCTGTTGTATTGCAGTTCACTCAATAATTCCAGATTGTCAGCACTTTGAGTAAGTGTACCGTTTCTTGGTGTCGGCAAGTTATAATCTTCAAGTGTTTTGCCCAAATTCTTAAGTTTCTCTTGGAAATACAGATGAGCTTGTCCGTGATGCCTGTCATCAATCATGATATTAGGATTATTTATAGTTCTGCTCTCCATTTGTAAGAAATCTTCAGACATTGCATTCTTGAACCGGTTCCATAATTGCTGTGGATTGTTGATTTCAGTGTTTGTTAGCAAGACGACAAACAAATCTCTCATTGCTCTGGGCATTCTTGTTCTCTCTGCTTCTTCCATAGTTTGCTGCCAATGATTGCCAGCTTGCAACAATCCTGTCTCTCTACAGATGTCTTTGAATGATGGAAGGATATCTCCATCATGTGTTTTCAATGATTCGAAAGATACTGGCCCCTTTATGTGATGAAGTAGTCTCAAATACTAGAGGTCACCACTTCATGGAGAAACAGTATACACTTGACCCAGAACATTTGCTTCAAAAATCCCAGAGTACTCCTCCACTCTCACGTTGAATTCCATCATTCTGTACTATCCCCATTCTCAATTCTATGCTGTCTTGAGGATCCATGAAGTAAATTTGAAGGAATTGGGCTCACTGTTTGGGGTCTGGCATTAAATGTCCAATGTAATGATGGACTTAGCCTTGAATAATCACAGAAGGATTCCATCCATTCCTCGTTGGAAGGACTTCTTTGGCACCAAAGGATGTCATTTGGAAGAGGCAATTGTATTGTCTGATGTTCTTCCTGAACTCGTTTGCAATAGGTTCATCATTGCTGTATAAACTGAGTTCATTGGGTAGAGGTTGCAAATTGCCTATCCTGACCTTCCCCTCATACAGCAGAAATTTGCGGTTTCTCCAGTGAGCAAGGCGGCACAACAGTGAGGGCATACTCTGGTCATCGTACCAACATCAGCAGAAATGATACGGTGTGCAAGTCATGCATTTTGCCTTGCTTTTCTCTGTCGAGGTATTGTCGTTGAAAGCGGGCATTGTCGTCTCCAGCAACTCTGCAATAATTACTCTTTGCCGCATATTTTCGAGTTGATCTTTCCTTTTCTCCTCTGTCTCTTCCTCTCCTCCTTCTGTGCCTGTTTTTGTCATTCTGGAGATGCCTTTCGTCCCCCGTCTCTTCATCTCTTCTGCCGTTTATTCTTTGTCTCTGATCCTGGAGATGTGCATTTCTCAGCTCCTTTGTCTCTTCCTCTCTCTTCCTTCTATGCCAGTTGTTGTCATTCTGGAAGCATGCAGCCCTTTCATCTTTCGTCTCTTCATCTCTTCTACCATTTGTTCTTTCTCTCTGATCCTGGAGTCATGCGGCCCTGGGCTGATCCAATTCTTGTTCTCTCCTCCTTCTGTGCCTATTGTTGTCATTTTGGAGACGTGCATGCTCCCCCTCCTCTGTCTCTTCTTCTCACATCTTTTTTGTCCTGGCTCTTTGATTGTGGAGTCGTGCGGCCCTGGCCTCATCCGATTCTTCTTCTCTCCCTCTCCTTGCTGCTTCCCGACAATGTTTGGCATAATCTTTTGACCATAATGTCCCCCTTCTTTTTCCACGCGGCATAATTAGGCTGACCATATTTTTTACCCTTAATGCTGGATAGAAGATACGAAGCTGTAACACCAAAGCCTCCAGGATGCTGATTTATCTTGATGATGTGGTTGGGGCTCTCCTAAATGGACGTGATATAGTCACTACTGTCCTTTGATTGCAGCAAGGGGTTTGATGGGTGTTTTGAAGTACTCCATTACAATAAGATTTAATTATCTCTTATTGATGGGTCACAGTTTGATCTGTCCTAATCCTGCACATGCTGATGGTGATTAGCAGAATGTGACCACTCGAAATAGAGCTGCCCTGCCCTTTTGCTGCGGTTGGTGTCGCTGCTGTGAGTATCGTGAGGCGCTGCTGAGGCTGGCCGTGTGCATGTGTCGTGTCGCGTCGCAGTTTCCATGAAAGCTGGAATTGGGTGTGGAAAGCAGGGCCTGTCGACGAGTGAGCAGTTTTATACGAATATAATCCTGACCTTATAACCCTGACCTTTCCATGCATTCTGTAAGTTAGTGCATTTTAAGTCCACTTAGTCCAAAAAAGTGCCACTTTAATGCACCGTTTGTACTAATTTGAGGGCCCAGATAAACAGAATGAGAATTTTAGTAATGTATAGATAGACATAGAAATTATTCATCTTTACTCTGCAATTGTTCTTGAAATTTTAAAACTACAAAATTTGAAACAGAAGAATCATGATTATCTTGATGCATTTAAAAGTTTAAAAATGCTACATCATAGGAACTGTCAACATGTGATGAAATCATAGAAGAATGCACTTTCTGAACCACACATATATTCCTAATTTTTTCAACTGAAAACAAGAATTGGTGTAGTACTTACAAGTGTCATATTTAGAAATGAGATTTTTCAGCTATTTCTGGTGATAAATGAGATTTTAAATACTCGTACACTCAAAAAAAATCTGATTAGCTTATATTAAATGCCACAAATTGCAAATAAATTATCTTCTTTAAATAGATGTCTACCTTAAATGAAACCATTATTTTCTCCTTTTTAGGTACTAGGTAAATTTCAGAAAGCCTGGAATCACTTTGCAATTGCAATTGATATAGACCCAAAATTTCAGGATGCATACGAAGGTCGAGCAGTAATCAGCCTTCAAATGAACAATACATCTGGAGCATTACAGGACATCAATGCTGCGTTGAAGGTATACATAATTATGCCTATATCTTAAGGCATCAAGCAACAGAATAAGATACTTCAAAATGCGTATTAATGCATGGACTCTAGTGTTAGTTAACAGAATTGTTCTAAAATCTAGAGTTATTTGGTGGGGCCATTAACACCATTTTCACATGGTGCTAATAGAGCTTTTGAAAACTCCAGTCTACTGGGATCTTTAACTGGGATTTTGAAGGTCTTTAACAATCAAATGCATGAGGTATTGATAACATTTTTAGAGTACCACATATAATACCACTAGAATTTTGACAAAGTAAATTATTAAAGTCAGGAGAAATCATTCAGTGAAGTATCACTCAGGAAAATGTCTGCTAAAGGAAGTAAACCAGCTAATTTAAAACATTTGGTCACTAAGGGCTGAAAAGACATGCAAACAAGAACTATGTAGTCCAGAGAAAAACATTTTGGAAACAGAAAGACAGCAGTTTTGCCCTCTTTGAAGGAGGAAAAAGGACCTACACAAATATTGACAAAATAAGGCATTCAACAATGTCCAAAGGTGGCAGGTTCAGACAATGGTGAAATCTGGGTATATTACCCTAAGGCAAAAATTCCAGTGCTGTAATTGGAAGTTGAGAAAAAGGTGAAAATTGGTGATGCAATGATAAGAATTTTCCCTTCTCTCAAGCAGCCATTGGTGTTGTGTTGAAGATTCATTGACTTTAAACTGATAACAGAGAAAGAAAAGAAAGTGAGTAAACTGATAACACATGGTTTTGCTTCTGGGTAGAAGTTAAACATACCCTCAATTTTTTTCCTCCATGTAAAGTTGTAATAATTTCATTTGTTAGGAAATTCTCTGGTTACAGAAAGGCAATATTATTAGACTAATACACTGAAAAAATTCAAAACCTGCCATTGAAGTTTTTGAATTTAAATTAAGTTTATAAAAAGAATGTAGAAATATAAATCAACTACCAGTAATAGTGACTCTGAAGATGGCAATAATATCGTCCTTCTCCCTCACTCAATCGCATGTTTCTCTTCAATTGAAACTTGGTGAAGCTTCTCCATGAGTAGGATTTTTTAATGCATGAATTCTCCACATCAGCATCATTTCCACGTTTCACAACTGCTAGAAGCTGACGGAAATCGCCACAGCAAATGGTTAAAATACCCCCGAAGGCCTCATTCTTGCCGCATACATCACAAAGAGTCTGGTCCACAGCTTCGAAGCTGTCCCTCCTAATCATGGGGCAGTCGTCCCACACAATAAGCCTCGAAGATAGCAATAATATGTCCGATATTTCCATGAAGTTCTTTGAGGACAGAAAGCAGCTCCTCTTATCTAGTCAGCCCACATGAATATCATCCAACATGCTTGTAGCAGATTCCTTTAATCCCTTTCTCAACTGGCTCATCAAGACACACGATCATTTCAAAAGAATGCCTAATACTATCGTCAGAAAAATAAATGATATTTAGCAGTGATGTTAACATTATGGGGAAAATAAATTAAGCTTAGCAATTAAAGAAAAATGCAATAACAAACTATTACAACAGTCCCATTGTGATTTATTCAAAGGTCTTGCTTTTGATAGTTGGTGCATCTGAAAAAAAGCAACAGATTATAATAAACATCATTTTATAAATATTGCATAAGACTTTAAGAAATAGTAGATCATTTAGTTCCTTTTGCCTTTAGTTTAGTTAATGTGGACTAAACAATTTCACATGATTCTCTTAATATCTAACAATCAATTTCTCTTTCTCTCTCGAGTATACTCAATAACTGATCTTCCACAACCCTTTTCAGTAGAAAATTTGAGAGACTCATTAGCCTTTGGTTGAAAAATTTCTATTTATTTCTGTCCTGAATGGCCAACCTCTTATCTTCAAGGGTTCAAAGGTTCATTTATTATTAAAGTATACTACTCTGAAATTCTTCAATTCTCTGGGTAGCCATGAAACCGAGAAAGAAAGGAAAGGAAAGATAACACGATCGTCAACCACCAAATCCCACCTGCCTGCAAAAAATGAACAAAAACGGAGCAGGCACATTAACGCCCAAATCTCTCCTCCCACACAAAAACTGAACAAATCAGATCAGGCATATCGAACCTGCCCCCCCACACAAAAAAAATGTATCAGGTGTATTGACCCCCAAATCCCCCTCCCTGCACAAAAATACCCTTTTCACCAATTAAAGCTCCCATTGTTCACCGATTAAAGCGATGAGGGAGATTGAAGCATTGAAGCAAATGCAAAGGGTGAGCACCAGCCACCGGTTTTTTGATCAGTTGCTCTGTACCTGAGAGGGGAGACCCTGCTGCTGCACCCAGAGAGGGTGTCCAGGGTTTTTTATGCATTTTGGATGAGGACTTTGGAGAATAGACTCTACTTTTCATTCTTATCATTTTTTATATTCTGTGTTTTTTTCTTTTGAGACTGTGATTCCTTGTTCTAGACATCCTGGCAGACTGAAACAAAATTACTGAACCTACTCTATAAAGCTCTTCAGGTATTTTATACTTTTCAATGAAATTACCTCTTATTCATCAGAGTCTATCTGAATAGATCCGACCTGCTTAACCTCTCTTCAAACATTCAAACCTGTCATTCTAGGAATTAATGTTCAATGGGAATGCTAAGCACTGGTTTTGCTGCTAAGCGTATTTTGACAAATCTTGAGTCCAGTAACAGCACTGAATCTGTCAGATGGATATAACAATTGCTGCTTCTCTTTGAAAAGTAAAGGGTTAGCGATGAAAATTATTTTCAGTTCTAACAGAAAGTCAACCATTTTACAATTAACTTGATCAATGTCATTGTCTAAATATGACCATTGCTAAACCAGATGTATTGCTCATCTCCAATAATGATCAAAAGGTAATGCAGAACTGCCTTACCGTACTTTTACAGACCATGTGAATATATTGCCGCAGTGCAAAGCAGTTTTGACGCAACTCATTAGCCTTTTGCATTTTCAGAAGGCAGTTAAGAATGGATCTTTTGGTCTCAGTTGATTTGCTTCCTTTAATATTTTAATAAAATGAATGGAATCAGGATCACAATTTCAAATAAAAACTTGTTTCAGTTTCACTTAATTAAGTATATAAATGTTTACATTGCTGTAATAGGTTTTTCACTCAAGTCTCAGATTGCTCATAAAAGTTTCTGTGTGCGTACATTTAACTTACAACTTTTAACCTGTAGAAACATTTTAGATTCTTGCCTGTTTAATCAAGATAGTATTTTCTCCTTTATTCATAAAATAATTCCAGCATCTTGTAATTCATTGCACTTTATCTTCATATTTAATTTATTCCAATGTGTGATTGTATCTCAATGCATTTTAAATGGTCAGTGTGTTGTAGAAAAGTTGAAAACAACTTTTTAAACTTTTAAAATAAAAAAAGCAAACTTACTCAACAAATTCTGTATTGTAGGTACTTGATAGTTGGCAATGATAATGGTGGGTCCACAGGCCTGCTTCACGGAGCTTTATCATCCTTTAACTCTTTGACTGCACTGTTCACTTGTCGTGACAGTATCCTGGAGATTTCCTCCTTCCTCTGCCTCATATTTCAATGCAGAACTTTAAAGCATTCCAGTTTTATCCTCTGAACAATTGTAGCAAAGTTTTACTATTGCCTTGGCTTAGATATGTTTACTCATTGTCGACTATAAATATTGGAGTTACCAGGCCTGTTGGTTTCATAAGGTTAATTTCATCTCCATTCCAGAATTATTGTTATTTACTTTATAATGCATGCATTATTATTGCTAAGTAAATTACCTCATAAATAAATAGAGTTTATCAATTAATCTTTCAGATCTACAACTCTGCGAAGTTGCTTACAAATCGTGGTGTGATTAGCCAGTTTATGGGAGATCTATCCAATGCTATGAGTGACTATAAGAGAGCAATAGCTCTCAATCCAAGCTATTCACTGGCTTATTTTAATGCCGCCAATCTTTATCTCTACAACAGTCAATTTCAACAGGTATGAAATTGTATCAGCAGAAATATTTTAAACCTTAAGTACATTATATCCATATTGCCATTAATGATTAACTTCAGATCATTCTGCCACTTCTCATGTAGTCATACTCATTACCTTGAATTCATACTGACTGATAGTAGTTCCCTGCAGAACTACTGGAAAACAGCTGTTCATGCTTCAGCACCTCTCAAGCTCATGGGCTTGCAATATTGAAGACAAAGTCCAAGATGTGCTGGTGCTCAGATGCCTATGCATCTGACAAGCTTACGTTATCATTAGACTCATCATTAAATCCACTGCAGAGTAATATCCCTGATAGAAGCTTAATATATTTCACATTGATACTTCTGCTTTAAACCAGAGATAACTGGCATAAGAATGTAAAAGAGTGGATAAGTGCTTTTAATATTTATGGTTTAAACTAATTGATATTTTATACCAGATTATTTTAAAAATATTTTTTAATGTTGTAATTCTATTTAAATAGCTTTAAACATGTCTTCTGTCCGTAAGTATGTCAGTGGATGGGGATGGAGTGTTGTGGTCAGCCTGTCCAGCTTTCCACATCCAGAACAAATTCGGGCACCAGAATCCTAAACAATTATTTTGAAATGGAGTCTTAATATTTCTGCACCTTTAATAATTCATACTTTATTCCTGTATCAGAAAGCAAATTAAAAAGCATGTTATTACAACATAGTTTTTTATCTCTCAATCCTTCTGAGGCATAAATAGTTTTTCTGACTCTTAATATACACAAAGGTAAACAAAAGCTTAGCCGCTGTGCACTGGACAGCTATTTTTCAGAAAAGAACATGTAATCAATGAAAACTTGTTTTCCCGTTGCTTATTTGTAGGTCCTTCATTTACTGATTTATGTTTTAAGGGTCTCATTTATATGAAACATGCAATTAAATTTTAATTTCACTTACAAAATGATATTTCTGTAAGGTCTTCACTCAATTCTGAAACAAACTCCCAAAAAGTACGAGGGTTCCAATTGAATATGAACTTATCTAGCTTGGACTTGAATTCTAGTGAAATTGTCAATCAACCACATCGTAAAGGAAATAGAGGCTGAAATTTTCCTATTAAATTAGTTAAATATAATTTTTGTTTCCGTGGTGACAGCCATGTTAAACAGTAGATATTTTTTCTAGTATTTAAACTGCTTTTCCTATCCAAAATGTTGCATTATTTCAAATTATATTGTAAATAGAGATGCATTATTAGCCTGGATTGTACATGCAAAACATGCCATCTCCCTTTGGACTCCAGCAGAAGAGCCAAATCCTGCTGAAATTAGCTACCATCTACACCTGAGTTTATGAGTCATAGATCATCTGCCAGGTTAGACCTAGCCCATGATCTGTTGGCCCATTGATTTCAAAGGGATCTGTTTTCAAAGGGCAGATGGGAAGAAAGAGAAAAATCACTTTAAAATATTAGCTTTTAATTATAAAAAATTCAGACATTAAAGTTTTAGCTAGTTAATATTTTTCATTTCTTTACTTGAGTTTTTATAGGTTTTAATGATTTCTCACTTTATTTCAGTAATGAACTTTTAATAGCAAGCATGAAAGAGCATTCTCAACTACAGTTTGTATTTCATATCTCAACCTTGGTGCATTTACTCGGCTTCTATAACTAGTTCATGTTTGCTGGCTTCTTCAATGTTGTTTAATTGGCGAATTGTCCATTCCTTTATCCGAGTTTGCTGTAGAAAAACAGCAAAAAAATACGGATGATTGTAAATCAGTTCCATTCTTTTTATTTAAAGTAGTCTTTGCAATAGAATTGATCACCGGGTTGTACTAGTTTATTTCAGTATTGGTTTGAATAACTCTTACATGCATCATTTTGGCCATTCAAAATATTTTCACTAACTTTGTTAAATTCTTTCACTGCTTAAGTTTGAAGCCAGAGCCAAATTGTCAGAATCACGCAAAACTGAAGTAAAAATGAACACAGTTCTCAAAACCAAATCTAGATGCATGCTATTTTTTAGAAATCTCCAGATTTTGGATTTACCATCACAAAACATACCTGCTCTATAGGCAATCTTTTTGCCCTTTTGTTTTTCCTTTTGATGATGGATTTCTCAAGAAAACTTGTATTAAAATTAGTGGAAGATTTGTGAGAATATGACTTGGATCTGCTTTTACGGGCAGCTTCAGTCTTTCCACTGAAATGCTTGAGAGATCTGGATGGTGTTGAATCATTTTCTATAGTGGCTTTAATAGTAGTAGTCTCTTCCATACTGGATTGACAATTCTTTTCATTGTCTGATGTGGGGGTTGGAACACTTTCTTCAAATATTATTGACAGCATTGTTCCTCTAAAAGTTGTAGACTTACTTGACATACTTGCACTCCATTGGCTAGCTCCTGGTTTACAATCAGTGTCAATTATTGTGCTGGGCTGAGATTTCTCAGGATTTAGAGGCAACTTTTCCTCAAAGTATTCAGAATTTAACTGTGCAAAATTAGGTACAGGAGAAGTTGTTGACATTGCAGAGTTGGGTAAAATTGAATCATAAAATATGTTCTGCAATTCATGGTCATGTTCTATCCTAGAAAGATCAATACTTTCTTCCAACTTCTCAGTCTTTTCAAAGTATGGTTCTTCAGGAGTGCTATATTTCTCAGAGAATGTACATCCAGCTCTCAATCTTGCCATATTTCAAAGGCAATTTTTTTCTCAGTCATACCTTTATTGGTTAAGGAGAGAATAAAACAAACATAGCGTAAAACGAACTTAAATTATGCTTTTCTTCCAAATAACTTTTTCATGGGATGATTTGGCATGTTAGTAACTAGTGGAAAGAATTGTGAAATCCATCATAATACACACTAAATGCAAGAGGAACTCAGCAAATCAGGCAGCATCTATGTAAAGCAATAAATGGTAGAAGTTTTGGGCCATGATCCTTCATCGGGACTGGAAAAGAAGGGGGAAGAAGCCAGAATAAGAAGGTGGGGGAGGGGGGAAGGAATACAAGATGGGAGATGATAGGTGAAACTAGATGAGGGAGAAGTGAGTGGGTAGGGAAGGGGAATGATGTAAGAAGCTTGGGAGGTGCTTGGTGGAAGAGGTAAAGGGCTGAAGAAGAAATGCCCCATACACCATCTAGGTAGTGTGACGAAAGGCCAAGTTATCAGAAGATTGATGCTGATGAGCGAGATAAGAGAGACAAAGAGAGAAGCGTTCAAAATATTAATGAGAGAGGAGAGAGATTAACGAAAAGAGATACAGTTCCGAGTATTGACAGACCGGTTGCTTTGAATCTGAACTGTTTGAAGTTTGATGGACAGGCGATACCCCAGCAGGGGGATAAAAGGAACGGGTTCGCTAAGGCACGACAGACACCACGAGATCACGAGATAAGAAGACCCTGGAAGTGCGGTGTCCCCCCACAAGTTGGTGGGAGTTTGGAGGTCTAGAAACGGGACCGACCATAGACGCACAGGGTGAAAAGGTACGATAGGCGGGAACCTGGTGTGTGTGTCCACCCTTGCCTGGGTGCCGGGTTCACTGCGGAAGAACGATCATATCCGGAACGGAGGGGTCACAGTTGGTGACCTCAGTAGACATTAAAAGGGCTCGCCCGAAAGCTAACTGCGAGGAACATCAAAGGTCTGTCTGAATCCAATTTGCATATTCGCTCTCTCTCTCCCCCCAACGGCACAACAGCGATTACTGCGAACTGTACTCAGCTGAACTGAACTCTGCGTCACTTGAGACTGATCATTTTACCCCTAGACTGCGATAGAGCTTGATTGATTCCTATTACCCTAGTTCTGTGTACGTGTGTTTTATCATTGCTAACCTGTTGCATTTATATCCTTACGATTAGAGTACTGTGTTACTTATTTCTTTAATAAAACTTTCTTAGTTCCAGTAATCCAGACTCCAACTAGGTGGTCCATTTCTGTTGGTTTGGCAACCCAGTTACAGGGTACATAACAGTAGTCTCCAGCCCCTTGGTATGAACATTGAATTCTCCAACTTCCGGTAATTCCCTCCCCCTCCCTTCCCCTATCCCAGTTTCACTCTGCCCCCTTCCCCAGCTGCCTACTACCTCCCTCATGGTTCTGCCTCCTTCTACTACCCATTGTGCTTTCCCCTATTCCTTCTTCACCTTTCCTCCATATCCCCTCCCCCACCCCTTTATCTTTCCCCTTACTGGTTTTTCACCTGGAACCTACCAGCCTTCTCCTTCCCACCCTCCCTCCACCTTCTTTATAGGGCCTCTGCCCCTTCCCTCTTCAGTCCTGACGAAGGGTTCCGGCCTGAAACGTTGACTGATCGTTTCCACGGATGCAGCCCAACCTGCTGAGTTCCTCCAGCGTGTTGTGAGTGTTGCTTTGACTCCAGCATCTGCGAGTATTTTGTGTTGTAGATATAGATGAATTCTATGAAGAGCTTGAACAAGCAAAGAATGGATGCAAATCTTGAGATATTATTATTGTCATGGGAGATCTTAAATGCTAAATTAGGACAAAGTGCTGATGGAAATACCATAGGAAAATTTGGACTAGGGGAAAGAAATGAAAGAGGTGAGAAATGGGTAGAATGGTGCAAGATGAATAATCAGGTCATTTTGAATACCTACTTTAAAAAACATCCAAGACGCTCGTGGACCTGGAAAAGTCCAGGTGATAACACTAGAAATCAGATCGACTTTATCACTATAAACCAAAGATTTAGAAACTCAGTGACTCAATGCAAAACATATCCAAGTGCAGACTGTAATAGTGACTATAAACCAGTAGTATGTCATGTAAAAGTAAAACTTAAAAAACTAAAGAAGCAAAAACCTGAACAATCCCTTGACTACTTGCAATTAATTAAAGAAGAAAACTTAAGACAAAAATTTACAATTGAAGTAAGGAATAGATTTCTAAGTCTAGAAATAGAATCTGTTGAAGATGATAGCAATCATGTAGAAATGAAATTTAACTCTCTAAAGGATGCCTTGGTAGAACCAGCAAAGTCAGTGATTCCTATAAAAGAAAAAAGCACATAGAATAAATGGATGACAGATGAAATCAAAAATCTAATGGAAGAAAGGAGACGGAAGAAAGCAAATCCTATAGAATATAAGTCCTTAGATAAAAAAGTTAAAAGCTTATGTCAAAAAGCCAAAGAAGAATGGTTAAACCAGCAATGTGAGCAAATAGAAAGAATCCCTATTACTGATCCAAACAGGTTACATCAACAAATCAAGAATATCACTGGTAAAAAGCTCCTCTGTTTTTCAGGTGGATGCTTGAAAACAAAGGATGATACCATTATCAGGAAAAAGATGAGATTATGAACAGGTTAACTGAGTATATTCAGGAATTGTTTGAAGATGATTAAGGTGAAAAACCAGAAATTAAAAAAAATATTGAAGGTCCAAGTATTTTAAAATCTGAAGTCCATAATGCAATAAATAAGATGAAGAAAGGAAAGACAGCAGGTCCTGATAAATTAGTAATAGAACAAATTATCGCCCTTGAAGATTATGGAATTGAAAAACTTACTGATTTAATCAATGACATTTATGAGACTGGAATAATACCAGAAGAGATGAAAAAAATCAGTATTTATCACTCTTCCTAAGAAAGCTGGAACAATAGAATGTGAATTACATAGGACCATAAGTTTAATGAGTCATTTCACCAAGATACTTCTAAGAATTTTGATGACAAGAGCTAAAAGTAAGATACAAGCTGAAATAGGCAAAGAACAATGTGGTTTTGTGAAAGACAAAGGTACAAGAAACGCAATATTGATGTCAAGGATACTATCGGAACGAGCTATTCAAGTGCACAAAGATTTGTTTGTTTTATCGACTACACAAAGCATTTGATAAAGTGAAGCACAATAAGTTACTTGAAATATTACAGAAAACTTTAGATCTAGATTCGAAAGACCTCCGCCTAACCAGAAATCTGCACTGGGAACAAACTGCCGCTGTAAGAATAGATGGAGAAGTAAGTCAGTTTACGAAAATCAAGAGAGGCATTAGACAAGAGTGTGTTTTCTCCCCTGATTTATTTAATGTGTACAGTGAAACAATATTACAAAAAATAAGAGACAACTGGGGAATCAAAGTTGGCGGTGAAAACACCAATAATTTCAGATAGTGAAAGTAGGAATGTGATGAGGTGGAGGATAAATGCGTGGCTGAGGGATTGGAGCAGGGGGCAGGGATTCAAGTTTTTGGATCATTGGGACCTCTTTTGGCGCAGGCGTGACCTGTACAAAAAGGACGGGTTACACTTGAATCCTAGGGGGACTAATATCCTGGCAGGGAGATTAGCGAGGGCTACTGAGGTGACTTTAAACTAGAATGGTTGGGGGGTGGGAATCAAATTAAAGAGGCTAGGCGAGAGGAGGTTAGTTCACAACAGGGGGATGGGAACCAGTGCAGAGAGACAGAGGGGTGTAAAGTGAGGGTAGAAGCAAAAAGTAGTAAGGAGAAAAGTGGCAGGCCGACAAATCCAGGGCAAGCATCAAAAAGGGCCACTTTTCAACATAATTGTATAAGGGCTAAGAGAGTTGTAAAAGAGCGTCTGAAGGTTTTGTGTGACAATGCAAGGAGCATTCGTAACAAGGTGGATGAATTGAAAGTGCAGATTGTTATTAATGATTATGATATAGTTGGGATCACAGAGACATGGGTCCAGGGTGACCAAGGATGGGAGCTCAACGTTCAGGGATATCCAATATTCAGGAGGGATAAACATGAAAGAAAAGGAGGTGAGGTGGCGTTGCTGGTTAAAGATGAGATTAACGCAATGGAAAGGAAGGACATAAGCTGGGAAGATGTGGAATCGATATGGGTAGAGCTGCATAGCACTAAGGGGCAGAAGACACTGGTGGGAGTTGTGTACAGGCCACCTAACAGTAGTAGTGAGGTCGGAGATGGTATTAAACAGGAAATTAGAAATGTGTGCAATAAAGGAACAGCAGTTATAATGGGTGACTTCAATCTACATGTAGATTGGGTGAACCAAATTGGTAAAGGTGCTGAGGAAGAGGATTTCTTGGAATGTATGCGGGATGGTTTTTTTGACCCAACATGTCGAGGAACCAACTAGAGAGCAGGCTATTCTAGACTGGGTTTTGAGCAATGAGGAAGGGTTAATTAGCAATCTTGTCGTGAGAGGCCCCTTGGGTAAGTGTGACCATAATATGGTGGAATTCTTCATTAAGGTGGAGAGTGACATAGTTAATTCAGAAACAAAGGTTCTGAACTTAAAGAGGGGTAACTTTGAAGGTATGAGATGTGAATTAGCTAAGATAGACTGGCAAATGACACTTAAAGGATTGACGGTGGATATGCAATGGCAAGCATTTAAAGATTGCATGGATGAACTACAACAATTGTTCATCCCAGTTTGGCAAAAGAATAAGTCAAGGAAGGCAGTGCACCCGTGGCTGACAAGAGAAATTAGGGACAGTATCAATTCCAAAGAAAAAGCATACAAATTAGCCAGAAAAAGTGGCTCACCTGAGGACTGGGAGAAATTCAGAGTTCAGCAGAGGAGGACAAAGGGTTTAATTAGGAAGGGGAAAAAAGATTATGAGAGAAAACTGGCAGGGAACATAAAAACTGACTGTAAAAGCTTTTATAGATATGTAAAAAGGAAAGGACTGGTAAAGACAAATGTAGGTCCCCTACAGACAGAAACAGGTGAATTGATTATGGGGAGCAAGGACATGGCAGACCAATTGAATAATTACTTTGGATCTGTCTTCACTAAGGAGGACATAAATAATCTTCCAGAAATAGTAGGGGACAGAGGGTCCAGTGAGATGGAGGAACTGAGCGAAATACATGTTAGTAGGGAAGTAGTGTTAGGTAAATTGAAGGGATTAAAGGCAGATAAATCCCCAGGGCCAAATGGTCTGCATCCCAGAGTGCTTAAGGAAGTAGCTCAAATTCTGGACTAGTTCCTGAGGATTGGAGGGTGGCTAATGTAACCCCACTTTTTAAAAAAGGAGGGAGGGAGAAACCAGGGAATTATAGACCGGTTAGCCTAACGTCGGTGGTGGGGAAACTGCTGGAGTCAGTTATCAAAGATGTGATAACAGCACATTTGAAAAGCGGTGAAATCATCGGACAAAGTCAGCATGGATTTTTGAAAGGAAAATCATGTCTGACGAATCTCAGAATTTTTTGAGGATGTAACTAGTAGAGTGGATAGGGGAGAACCAGTGGATGTGGTATATTTGGATTTTCAAAAGGCTTTTGACAAGGTCCCACACAGGAGGTTAGTGTGCAAACTTAAAGCACATGGTATTGGGGGTAAGATATTGATGTGGATAGAGAATTGGTTGGCAGACAGGAAGCAAAGAGTGGGAATAAACGGGACCTTTTCAGAATGGCAGGCAGTGACTAGTGGGGTACCGCAAGGCTCAGTGCTGGGACCCCAGTTGTTTACAATATATATTAATGACTTGGATGAGGGAATTAAATGCAGCATCTCCAAGTTTGCGGATGACACGAAGCTGGGCGGCAGTGTTAGCTGTGAGGAGGATGCTAAGAGGATGCAGGGTGACTTGGATAGGTTAGGTGAGTGGGCAAATTCATGGCAGATTCAATTTAATGTGGATAAATGTGAGGTTATCCACTTTGGTGGCAAAAACAGGAAAACAGATTATTATCTGAATGGTGGCCGATTAGGAAAAGGGGAGGTGCAACGAGACCTGGGTGTCATTATACACCAGTCATTGAAAGTGGGCATGCAGGTACAGCAGGCAGTGAAAAAGGCGAATGGTATGCTGGCACTTATAGCGAGAGGATTCGAGTACAGGAGCAGGGAGGTACTACTGCAGTTGTACAAGGCCTTGGTGAGACCACACCTGGAGTATTGTATGCAGTTTTGGTCCCCTAATCTGAGGAAAGACATCCTTGCCACAGAGGGAGTACAAAGAAGGTTCACCAGATTGATTCCTGGGATGGCAGGACTTTCATATGAAGAAAGACTGGATGAACTAGGCTTGTACTCATTGGAATTTAGAAGATTGAGGGGGGATCTGATTGAAACGTATAAAATCCTAAAGGGATTGGACAGGCTAGATGCAGGAAGATTGTTCCTGATGTTGGGGAAGTCCAGAACGAGGGGTCACAGTTTGAGGATAAGGGGGAAGCCTTTTAGGACTGAGATTAGGAAAAACTTCTTCACACAGAGAGTGGTGAATCTGTGGAATTCTCTGCCACAGGAAACAGTTGAGACCAGTTCATTGGCTATATTTAAGAGGGAGTTAGATATGGCCCTTGTGGCTACGGGGATCAGGGGGTATGGAGGGAAGGCTGGGGTGCAGGGTTCTGAGTTGGATGATCAGCCATGATCATAATAAATGGCGGTGCAGGCTCGAAGGGCCGAATGGCCTACTCCTGCACCTATTTTCTATGTTTCTATATGCAGATGACACTGTTAATTGCAAGTACAGAGGAAAAACTACAAAACTTAATTGATATAGTTGTTGAAGAAAGTGCAAAAATGGGTCTATCTATCAATTGCAGAAAGACAGAATGTATGGTGATATCCAAAAAGAAGGAGAATCCTATCTGCAGGCTGAGAATAAATGGGGAAGACATAAAACAAGTACAGAACTTTTGCTACTTAGGGAGCTGGGTGACATCAGATGGCAGGTGCGACTTGGACATCAAAAGACGAATAGGGATAGCAAAAGGCACCTTTACGAGAATGAAGAGTATACTGACCAATACTAAACTAGGCATGACAACCTGCCTCAGAATACTGAAATGTTACTTTTATCCAGTTATGTTATATGGCTCAGAGTGTTGGACAATATCTAGTAACAGGAAACGAATTGTAGCAGCAGAGATGTAGTTTTTGAGGAGGATGCAAAGAATATCATGGATGAAACGAATATCTAATAAGGATGTCATGAACAGAGCAAACACAAAAAGAGAAATAATGTATGAGATCATGAAAAGGCAACGTAACTTCTTTGGACATGTGATTAGGAAAGAGGAGTTAGAATGCACGGTGATTATGGGAAAGATTGAAGAGAAGAAAGCGAGAGGAAGATAAAGACAAATGATGATGGGGACAACAGCCAGAGAACTGGAAATGAATACCAATGAATTGATCCACTTGTCCCGAAACAGGACTGCGTGGGCCATGGCAGTCAAAGCTCAAACTGGGCATGGCACCTGATGATGATGATGATGATGATACTGACGTTGGTGAGGGTTCAGAGAAGATTCACGAGAATGATTCCAGGAGTGAAAGGGTTACCATATGAAGAACGTCTGGCAGCTCTTGGACTGTATTCCCTGGAGTTCAGGAGAATTTGGGGGGCGGGGGATGGATCTCATAGAAACATTCTGAATGTTGAAAGGCCTGAACAGATTAGATATGGCAAAGTTATTTCCCATGGTAGGGGAGTCCAGGACAAGAGGGCATGAATTCAGAATTGAAGGATGTCCATTTAGAACAGAGATGCGGAGAAATTACTTTAGTCAGAGGGTGGTAAATCTGTGGAATTTGTTGCCACAAGCAGCTGTGGAGGCTAAGTCATTGGATGCATTTAAGGCAGAGGTAGATAGGTTCTTGATTAGCCAGGGCATCAAATGATATGGGGAGAAGGCAGGGGAGTGGGGATGACTGAAAGAATTGGCTCAGCCCATGATTGAATGGCGGAGCAGACTCGATGGGCTGAATGGCCTACTTCTGCTCCTACATCTTATGATCTTATGGTCTCAGTCTGAAAAGTGAACCATTTATTCTCCTCCATAGATGCTGCCTGATCTACTGAGTTACTCCCGCATTTTGTGTCTGTTACTTTGGATTTTCCAGTGTCTGCAGAATTTCTTGTGTTTATGTCTGTCCAATTTTCACTCAACACAGAGAGCCTTGATTTTTCATTCTGGCATAGAAGCAAGCCCCATCCACAAAATTTTCCCACATCACCCAAGCATATTAGTCACTCTTAGGTTTCCTCTTTTTCTCGAGAGCAGTGGAAAATTTTGGCAAGCTTTCCCACAATATCTAACTCTGGTTCCCTGGGTAAAGTGAAATACATTCCATTTAGATCAGGTTGACACGTTCACTTTAAACATAGTCAGCTTTGTAGTATCTACATTTTATCAGTTTCCACTTCATCTATTATTTTTGTTATCTCCATTTCAACTGAAATTTGGCAGCAGCCTCCACAGTAATATGTAATGCATTTCAACAATGCCTACAGCCCCTCTGCACATTGAGCATTACTTTAATCATCTTGCGCCAATTATCTTCTTATTACCTACTTGCATTTGCAGGCCAGTGGAAGATGATTGGATTTTCTGAAGCTACCGGTCATTCTCTCAGCCTATTATTATTCATCTGCTTTTAATTTTCCCTTTCATTTTCTATTTTTTTCCTTGCTTTTCTTTTTTCCCCTCATCTTCTCTTTCTTCTTCAGCTTTGGTTCTTTTTGTGGAATGTATAGGCCTACATCTGAAACATGTGCTCTTCAAAAGTCACCATTATTCAGTTACAGTTTTACGCATGTTTGGTTTCAACTTTCTCGTAGTTTATTCCCTTCTCATTTCACCGATTAGCCCACTTCCAATTTAAGACAAATATCATTACAAAAGTTCCAGTTGCAAAAATAGTAAAGCCCCTTAAACCTCTAAGTGGAATCCCCAAATATAAATGTTCTTTAATTTATCACATTCAACCTACCAATTATCCATGATAATCCCTTAGTCTATGGTGAAACACAGTGCTGCTCTTCATTAAGTGATTATCACCAGATGCTCACTGGTCTTTTGCATCAATACTATTAAGTCCTAAGATCACTTTCCTTTATGAATAATCTTCCGCCTCTCTACATTATTCTTCCACCTGTACAACTTGTAAAAATTCATACCCATCTCTATTTTAATAGCATAGCATAAATTACTGCTTGAGCAGAAAGACCCATTCAGCTCAGTTTTCCAACACTTTCACTCAGATGTTGCTCTGTGAGGATCCATAGTTTTCCAATTCCATTCATTAATGAAGGTTCTCTATCACTATTTGAGAATGGTGAAATTCCTTCTTGTATCAAACTAGAATAAAATTAGCACCTATTACTTCACACAAATATTTTTTTTATATAAAGTGGGACCCTTGTATTCAATTGTATCTTAAAGCCTAACTCTACTTATTATCTTTCACATGGCAGTAGTCTCTTGTACTATCCAGTTGTCATTTTCTGGCATTGTATATTTCTTATCTTTAATTAATTTTTGTTCAAATAGTGAAACAATATGCTTTGTATGCTACCAAAGGTACCTTTACAGCAATTATTCAAATTCTTTTTCTCTTTTTTGCACCTATGGTCTGAGAGCACAAAATATGGAAATTTTTTTCACTATAACTTATTTTAGGTAGTGCCCAATTATTAACTGCAAATTGAGAAAAATATAATGCTGTATATACATTATGGCAGTGGTTTGTTTCACAACTATTTGTAAGGCTTATAGCAAGTTTTTCTAAAAGAAACCAATAAAACAGATATGAAAAATTATTATATAAATTAAATACTTATTTTTCAAATACTCTAACTTAGTTAAACATACTAAACCATATCTTAAACATACATTTTAAGATGCTTTCAAATATTAATATACTTAATAATGGAAGTTATATTAGCTTATTCTTAATCTCAGAATTATGATGTCACTAAAACAGACTCAATTCAAAGTTCAAAGTAAATTTATTATCAGAGTACATATACTGGATGTTGGCATATACAACTCCGAAGTTCATTTTCTTTCAGGCACTGAATCCACTGTAATCATTATGCGCCCATTTACACTCATTCCAAATATGAGAAAATCTGCAGATGCTGGAATTCCAAAGCAACACACACAAATTGCTGGAGGTACTCAGCAGGCAAGGCAGCATCTACAGTCATTTCATTTTGTTCTCCCTATATTCCATCAAATTCCCAGAGATTTAATCTTTCACCTACATATATTTAAAATTCAAGTTTATTTATTACATGTACATCGAAACATACAGTGAAATGTGTTGTTTGTGTTAACAACCTACACCATCTGAGAGTTACACCATCTTAGTTTGTTAATACTAAGTACAATTTACAAAGACCAACTAGCAACTTGTATATCTCTGGAACATGTGAGGAGACCACATGGTCCCAGGAATAACCCATGCAAACTGGAGGCATGGAAAGAGCCAGATTGCTGGAGCTGTGATGCAGCAACTCTGCTCGATGTGCCACTATGCCTCCTACGCAGCTCAGAAGTAGTGAACAAATTGTAACTGCATTCTGCATAATGAAGTACAACCCATGTATTTCAAAGCTTAGTTACTAAAGGGTTCTTTTTCAGTGAACAGTTACTAGAGTGAAAGATAAAATAAATAAAACCAATAAAGTATGACTGTGACTATGACAGGTAAGTAACTGCTTTATATTTAAATAAATAGATAACCCTGGAAAAGTATTAAATCTACTTCAAGTCTAATACTTTTTGCCTGGATAGTGGCCCACATCCACAAGATATTCATTATATCTTGGTGATATTTAGTAATTAAATGTCATTATATTAATAATAAGATTTTACTCTGACTTTCTAGTACAATCTATGTATTTGTTTTAAAAAGATTGAACATACAGGTGTGGATAGGTTTCATTTACCAATTTGTTGTTAATTATTAGGTCTTCCTTGTGTTGTTTTGCTTATTAATTATAATTTTGACACAGTTGTTTGATGTTGTTTCATGTTTTCAATTCACACATTTATGGAAGTTACCAATACTTTACAAGATCTGTTAAATAACAACAACTGACATTTATACCATGCCTTTAATATAGTAAAACTTCAGTAAATATGTCAGGGGGATATTATCACACAGCCAGATATATAAATAGATTTCAGAGCATATGCATAGTTGAAGTGAAATGTTTTAAAGAATGACACTTAGGATGAAAGGGGTAAAGTGGCAGAGTTGTTTCAAGCAAGTTGCAGAGCCTGGAGGTGAGACACTAAAGGTAGAGCCACAGGTAGTTTGTCTTGCATCGAGGATCATTAAATAGTTTAAAAATTGGAAGAATCAAAATGTAACCTTTGCTTTCTTTCACTTCTCCTTTCCAAACATGTCATAATAATAATGGGAAAAATTCTTCCCTTAACCTCATTTGCTTCAAGACCAACTCAGCCTAACTTTGTAACTAAGATCCCCCATTCCAGGATTAATTCTTGTAAATATCTGCATTCTTTTAAGGACATTGATATTTGCCAATGTGCCATTGGTAAATACTCTCTCAAAAATGTCTGCACCTTCAAAGGCCTTAAATAATAGGTCTCTCTTTCCTGGTATACTGTTTACTGCTATTAATTTACATTGCCTTTCTTAGATATTTGCAGATATTTTTGAGGATGATTGGACAGGAATAGATAAAGTGATGGAAAGGGTGAACTTGTTGGAGAGGCTTGAAAACAAGGATAAGTATTTTATAACTGAGCTATTCATTAACAGGAAGTCAAGACAGAGCAGAAGCTACTGGGTGATAGGTGAATGGGACTTTGTTCCAGTTAGGATAAAGGCTGGTGAGAAGTTTATAAAAGATGGAGGAAGAGAAAACAGCCTGGAATACTTTTAAGTAATTAAGTTCAGAAATAACAAAGGTTTATACAACTGTTTCAGCAGAAGCTAAGATGAGGCAAGGTGGAATTAGGGTATTTCCAAGTGAAAATTGGTATCACAATGATCTTGCATCTGTTCACCCATGCTTTAAGTAGTCAAGATCACTTTCAGGACAGTTGCCAGACTAAGGGAAGTTATTGGCAACAAAAGAATTGCATTGGTAGAACAAAAGCTTTTTAACTAAAAAGAAAATCCATTCTACTTCAGTACTGAATGAACAAGAAGTAGCCTAACTATATGGAGTACTTGCAGGGTTCAAAGCAAATGATGAAGGAGAGCTGAGTGTTATAGGTGGCCTAGAAATTAGAAATGCTTTTGACCTACAGTCAATCTAAATTTCAGATCGGACAAAAAAATAATTCGAGCTATCTCTATTCATGGGCATACAAGTTGCAACAATGGGTGGTTTCACCTATTTCCTCAGTACAAGGTTTAGTTTCCACGTTGACAGTGCAAAAAAAAAGGATGTACTGAAGTATTGGAAATTGGAACAACAATGAAACAGTTAAATTGTCCAATGCACTTTTTGTTCCATTACTTCACCAGCTAATTAGCAAAACAGAAAATTTATCTCCCCACACCATCACTATCTATTCATATCCCTAAACTAATTTTGCCCTAGTTCTCCAGAAAGCATGCAAGATTATGCATTACATTTTTAGCCCTACACAATTAAAACTATATGCATAAAATATCAAATTAATAAAGCATGCTTACATATTTGAATAGATATTGTAGCGACTGCCTGAAAACAAACTAAAAGTCACTAAAAGGCTAAATGAAGGAATATTGCACTATATGATGTGCTTCCAACTAACTGAATTCTAAGTCGAAAAATTAAATTAAATTCTCTATTACAAACCAGCAACAAAATCACTCAACTCGTCGGTAATTAATGTAAAACAAAAATGAGTGAAACAAGTTTAATTGGATCAACTTCAAACAAGGAAGAGTAGTCAAATACGAACGGTCAACAAAAAATATGTGCTCCCTACTCACCCCATCACTATGCTGCCATGCAGTTCAACAGGTAACTATATTAATTTATTTCTACTGCCACCCAACATCACACACCCTCTGCTAACTGCCGCCCAAACCCACATGACAAATTATACTCAAAAGTATTACTTCCTCTGATAGTTTTTGTAGTTGTGATAGACAGCTTGAGGAGGAACGCAAGTATAATTTCAGACTATTTGTATCACGCAGGAATTTGGCAAATCTAGAAATTAACTTTAATTAGCCAACATAAGCCAACATCAAAGTCAGAGAGAGGGCATATAATAGAGCAAAAATTAATGGGAAATTAGAGGATTGGGAAGCTTTTAAAAATTAACAGAAGGCAACTAAAAAGTTATTAAGAAGGTAAAGATGGAATACAAAAGACCAGAAGACATAGGAGCAGAATTAGGCCATCTGGCCCATCGAGTCTGTTCTGCCATTGAATCATGGCTGATCCTTTTTCTCTATCTCCTCCTCAACTCCAGTTCCCGGCCTTCTCCCCGTAACCTTTGATGCCATGTCCAATCAACAATCTATCAATCTCTGCCTTAAATACACCCAGCGACCTGGCCCCCACAGCTGCATGTGGCAACAAATTCCACAAATTCACCAACCTTTGGGTAAAGAAATTTCTCCGCACCTCTGTTTTCAAAGGGCGCCCCTCTATCCTGAGGCTATGCCCTCTTGTCCTAGACTCTCCTACCATGGGAAACATCCTTTCCTCATCTACTCTGTCTAGGCCCTTCAACATTCGAAAGGTTTCAATGAGATCCCCACCCCCTCATCCTTCTGAATTCCAGTGAGTACAGACCAAGAGGAATACAAAAGTAAGCTAACCTATAATATTACAGAGGATACCAAAAGTTTCTTCAGACACATAAAGCATAAAATAGAGGCAAGAGTGGATTTAAGGCTGCTGGAAAATTATGCTGGAGAGGTAGTAATGGGGAACAACAAAATGTCAGATGTATTGAAGTATCTTGCATCAGTCTTCACTGTGGAAGACATTAGCAGTGTAGTAGAAGTTCCAGGTGACAGGTGGCTTGAAGTGTGTGAAGTTGCCATCACTAGAGAGAAGGTTCTTGGGAAACTGAAGGGTCTGAAGGTAGATAAGTCACTTGGACCAGATGGTGTACACACCAAGTTTCTGAAAGAGGTGGCTGAAGAGATTGTGGAGGCATTAGTAGTGATCTTTCAAGAATCATTAGCTTCTGGCATTGTATCTGATGACTGGAAAATTGCAAATGCAACTTCACTCTTCAAGAAAGGAGAAAGGCAGCAGAAAGGAAACTATAGACCTGTTAGCCTGACATCAATGGTTGGGAAGTTGTTGGAATCGATTGTTATAGATGAGATTACGGAGTACCTGGAGGCACATGACAAGATAGGCCAAAGCCAGCATGGTTCCCTGAAAGGAAAATCCTGCCTGACTAACCATCTGCAATTTTTTGAGGAAATTACAAGCAGGGTAGACAAAGGAGATGTAGTGGATGTGATGTACTTGGATTTTCAGAAGGCCTTTGACAAGGTGCCACACATAAGGCTGCTTAGCAAGATAAGAGCCCTTGGAATAACAGGGAAGTTACTAGCATGGATGGAGCATTGGCTGATCAGCAGGAAACAGTGTGTGAATAAAGTTATCCTATTCTGGCTGGCTGCCAGTTACCAGTGGAGTTCCACAGTGGTCAGTGTTGGGACCGCTGCTTTTTACGATGTATGTCAGTGATTTGGACTATGGGATTAATGGATTTGTGTCTAAATTTGCCAATGATACAAAAATAGGTAGAGGAGCGGGTAGTGTTGAGAAACAGAGAGGCTGCAGAGACTTAGATAGTTTAGGGGAATGGGTAAAGAAGTGGCAAATGAAATACAATGTTGGAAAGTGTACGGTCATGCACCTTGGTGGAAGATGTAAACGGGCAGACTATTATTTAGATGGGGAGAGAGTTCAAAATGCAGAGATGCAAAGGGACTTGGGGGTCCTTGAGCACAATACCCTAAAGGTTAACCTCCAGGTTGAGTCTGTGGTGAAGAAGGCGAGTGCAATGTTGGCATTAATTTCTAGAGGTATAGAATATAAGAGCATGGATGTGATGTTGAGGCTCTACGAGGCATTCGTAAGACCACACTTGGAGTATTGTGTACAGTTTTGGACTCCTTATTTTAGGAAGGATATACTGACATTGGAGAGTGTCCAGAGAAGATTCATGAGAATGATTCCAGGAATGAAAGGGTTACTGTATGAGGAACGTCTGGCAGCTCTTGTGCTGTATTCCCTGAAGTTCAGGAGAATGAGGGGGGATCTCATAGAAACATTCCAAATGTTAAAAGGCCTGAACAGATTAGATATGGCAAAGTTATTTCCCATGGTAGGGGAGTCTAGGCAAGAGGGCACGACTTCAGGATTGAAGGACACCCATTTAGAACAGAGATGCAGAGAAATTACTTTAGTCCAGTGTGGGTAAATCTGGGAATTTGTTGCTACGAGTGGCTATGGAGGGCAAGTTAGTAGGTGTATTTAAGGCAGAGATAGGTTCTTGATTAGCCAGGGCATCAAAGGGTTTGGGGAGAAGGCTGGGGAGTGGGAATGACTGGAAGAATTGGATCCGCCCATGATTGAATGGTGGAGCAGACTCGATGGGCCAAAAGTCCTACTTCTGCTACTATATCTTAGGGTCTTATGGTTCAAATGAGGTTCATGAAAATGATTCCAGTATTGAATGGCTTGACATATGAAGAGTGTTTGATGATTCTGGGCCTGTATTCACCAGAATTCAGCAGGATGAGGGGGCAACCCATTGAAATCTATCGAATGGTGAAAGGCCTTGATAGAGTGGATGTGGAGAGGATGTTTTCCATTGAGGGGACATCCTCAGAATCGAGGGGCATCCTTTTAGAATGGAGATGGAGTAATTTCTTTCACCCAAGGGTGGTGAATCTGTGGAATTCTTTGCCACAGGCAGCTATGGAGGACAAGTCTTTCTGTATATTTAAGGCAGAGGTTGATAGATTCTTGATCGGTCAGAGCATGAAGGGAATATGGGAGGAAATTGGGGCTGAGAGAAAAATTGGATCAGCCATGATGAAATGGTAGAGCAAACTTGATGGGCCAAATGGCCTAATCCTGCTCCTATATCTTATGGTCTTATTAAATATAATGTGTTTAATTGCATAATGGTGATGTAGCTTTGCAATAGTTCAACTAAGCTAAGAATGTTCTGTAGATTATTTTTGTATTACTCAGTGTCTTAATCATTTAAGTGTCCAACAATGATCAGCCAACGTTGTTGGTTTCCAGTTGCCCTGATAGTTCTGCATGACCACAATGTCCTGGTGAAACCTTTCACAGTGTCTGTCATTGACAGCACCAAGATCTGCAGGGAAGAAGTCTAATTGAGAATGTGGAAAATGAATCGTTAATGACATGTAGCCCTAAATGGCTTTGTATGCTTGAAGCATGTTGTCAACCAGCTGCATGTAGTTTGGTGCTCTGTAGTTGCCAAGAAAATGTTCAACATCCTTAAATGCATTCCATGCAATTTTCTCCGGTCCCACTAAAAGTTCTTTGAATTGCCTGTCATTGATCACCTGTCTGATTTGTGGACCAACAAAAATGCCTTCTTTAATCTTGGCATCAGTTATTCTGGGAAACATCTGTCTTAGATATCAAAATCACAGCAAACTTTGTGCCTGATGACAACAAATTCCATCAATGCAGTCTTGAACCCAATAATTCTGCTTTTGCCTTTGACAAACCCAACTCTCTGACCAAGTCATTTAACTCAGAATGAGTGATCAGATGAGGCTCACTCAACAAAGAGTTCAAAATCTGTATTAGTATCAGTTTCATTTTCCATTCCTGACTCATGCATCATGGTATTTTCACCTGCTTCCTCTAGACTCTATGTCTCTGGTGGCTTCAGTACTGGAGACTATCATCATGCAGCACAAGTCTCATGGCTGAAGGGAGTTTGGGGTATTCAATGGATTGCTTGCTTTTAGCAGAGAACCCAAACACATTGCCAGACAGAAATAGTTGTTTGTCACATGATCCTTCTGCTCTCAGCATATTATCAGGACAGCGAACGGAATAGATTTCCCAGTATCTCTGAGCCAAGCTCCAAGATTGACAACGCATGTTGCACAACAAATCTAAGGAGCTTTGGCCTTGTCCTGGTTGTCAATTTTACACCCCAAGTGGAGCTCATAGGCTTTTTTTTTAAAATAAGAGTCATGCTTCAGCTTTAAGATTTAAACATATACTCTCCACAAATATAACAAAGTACTGTGGCTGTTACAACATTAGTGAGCCATTTTGCTATCACAAGTAGTACTGAAAATACAAGTACTTCCTATTAAAATGAGCACACACAATATGCTGTGCGTATAGAGAATGAGCATCAACGTGACCGCAAACCGAAATGTATGTAAGCGCAATGCAGAGAACAGTGTGTGCTTGATGATTTTATAACCTTTCCTAAACCCATCTTGCTATGCAATATCCACTCTGCCTAAGCATGCCCAGGCATGCCTAGACAAGATGGAAAACTTTTCAGCTTACATTGTGGGCAACATTTTAACTGATATGCACTATGAATTGAAATAACAAATATAAGTGATTTCAAGAAAATGGTGCATGATAGGGAAATTTCATGGTGAGTTTTCGTGATCAGCAGTCCAAAAACAATAGGATACACCCAAAAGTATTCAGAAAGCAAAATCTTTGTTGTCCAGTGTTACCTTAACCCAGAGTGAGGATAAACAACACAACTACAATAAAGGCAGACAACAAAGTGATACACAGCTCCTACATCCCCATCCCTAATTATAGCACTATAAGAATTACAACCACATATTACAAAATAGGAGACATGAAATCTTCGAGGATAAATGTTTACATATTATTTTAACATTTATGCAAATATTTTCCTTCTTCTTTAAACCAAGTCATGTAACACCCATCTAGACCAGAGGTTCCTAGTGTTTAGACCAGTAAAGAGTGATTTGTTACCACCACTCTCAGTCAATTCAGTAAGTCAAGTCAGAATCAGAATCCAGTTTATTATCACCAGCATGTGACGTGAAATTTGTTAACTTAGCAGCAGCAGTTCAATTCAATACATAATATAGAAGAAAATAATAGTAAGTAAATCAATTTACAGCATACGTATATTGAATAGATTAAAATCACACAAAAAAATGGAATAATTGTATATTAAAAAAGTGAGGTAGTGTTCACAGGTTCAATGTCCATTTAGGAGATGGATGGCAGAGAGGAAGAAGCTGTTCCTGAATCACTGAGTGTGTGCCTTCAGACTTCTGTACCTCTTACCTGATGGTAGCAGTGAGAAAAGGGCATGTCCTGTGTGCTGGAGGTCCTTAATAATGGACGCTGCCTTTCTGAAACACTGCTCCTTGAAGATATCCTTGGTACTTTGTAGGCTAGTACCCAAGATGGAGTCGACTAAATTTCAACCCTCTGCAGCTTCTTTTGGTCCTGTGCAGTAGCCTGCTACGCCAGACAGTGATACAATCTGTCAGAATGCTCTCCATGTGTACATCTATAGAAGTTTTTGAGTGTATTTGTTAACGTACCAAATCTCTTCAAACTCCTAACACGCTGTCTTGCTTTCTTTAAAACTGCATCAATTTGTTGGGATCAAGTTAGTTCCTCAGAGATCTTGACACCCAGAAACTTGAAACTGCTCACTCTCTCCACCTCTGATTCCTCTATAAGGATTGGTATGTGTTCCTTCCTGAAGTCCTCAATCAGCTCTTTCGTCTTACTGACATTGAGTGCAAGGTTGTTGCTGTGACACCTCTCCACTAGTTGGCATCTCTCTCTCCTGTACACCCTCTCGTCTCCATCTGAGATTCTACCAACAATGGTGAAAGTTAATGTCATGAAGTCAAACAATCAAAATAAGTGAAGCTCCTAGAGCTGTAGCTGTCGCTTCTCCAACTATATATGAAAAAAGACAGATCTTGGTTATAGGCCTGTCCAGACAGCTGGTTTTGGTCTTGACGCACCTGCCACATAAATCCTCTTCTGCCTGGAAAGGGTTGCATAACTCTTCCTCTTATCCATGAATTGTGAGGCGCTGTATCATCAATTATAAGCACAATGTCTCCTGGGAGGAAATTGCACTTTATACCTGACTATTTCTGACGTTCCTGTAACTGTGGTAAGTACTCCTTAACCCACTATTTCCAAAACAGGTTTGACATATATTAGACCTGCTTCCATCTATGATAAGCATAAATGTCTTCCTTTTGGAACTCTCTTGGTGACAAGGATGGTGAGAAGCAACAAATGGTTGGGTATAGTGCTTCCAAGTCATTGGGATCAAAGGATGCCTTTGTAATTGGAACACCATTGATAACAGCCTGTACTTCACAAATGACTGTGAAAACCCACTGTGTCAAGGTTTTGTATATTTATGCTGGAAGTGATGCTCTTTCACGCAGACCTGATCAATCTCTCCCACGTTCCCCCATAATGTGAGCCAGCTGGGGAGTTAAAAATCCACTTAATTCCTTTCTGAAGAAGGACATCACTGATCTACGAATGGTTCCACTTGTCGTCGGGAATCCAGTATTTTTAGCACAACCTGGACAACACATGGTTATGCCCACCATGTTCCATCTCCTAATGTAAATTCCTCAGAAAGATGTCTGAGATCTGGAGATTCTTTGCCACTATAACAGTTTGCTTAGACTCTTCAGGCATAGCTGACCTATTAAGTCGTCAACCTACGCTCAAGATATCATCTTGAAGTTCTGAATTGAGCTTGAAAAATATGGCTGTTCCTTTTCAGTTTCTCCCCTTTACAAACTTGAGAATTCATCTGGAAATCTTTTTCTTTGACAAAATCCAGTGATCTCCATTTCAGTCTCTCTGAGCTCCTCCACTGAGAGACAACCTCAGCCGATCTGACCTTTGGCCCTTTCCATCTCTCTCTCTCTCCCCCCCCCCCCAAAGAATGCCTTTGTTTTTCATACAAATCAGACAGGGCAAGTGTGATGGTCAATTGCTTCCTCTTCTGACTGAGAAACAAGAGCAGGTTCTTAAATCTAAGAATCCAGGCCACTGTCTTCCTCAACAGGTCCAAGACGAGAAGTGATGGTTTCTATATGTTATTGCATCCACCTCTTCTTCAGTCTGCGCAGCACTCACTGTAACAGTACTCTTGACTTCCAGATCATCTAGCAGGAGTTCTCCACAACAATCAGAAATATTTCTTCTTAAGCTGAAGAAGATATTAAGGCCCTGACACCCATGTCTTATTCTTCAGGAATGTTTCCACCTTCAACCCTCTAGAGGCCACATTTGCCAGATTACTTGAAGTATTTACATACCTCCATTGAGAAGCCTGTGAGATCTTAAGAATTTCTGAAACCCTGTTTGCAACAAAGGTTCAGAACCTGGAAGTTTTCTTCTTAATATACTTCAGTACAGAAGTAATATCAGTCTAAAAAACTGAGTAATGAAGCTGCATGTGCAATTCCTTCCTCCACAATGTGTTTACTTTGTGAGTCAAAAACCAGCCTCAGCACAGATGAATACAAGGTCATGATTGTGAGACACCACTTTTTCCCCAGAGGATACTGACACAAGGCAATCATAACATAGAAGCAATGCAAAACCTAATCCAATGTCTCTCAGCTTAATTGTTCTTCATAGAACAATTAAGAACAATTGTTCTTCATAGAACAATTGGCAAAGCTTGGTGATAACATTGATCCAAACACATGTACTACTATTTTAAAGTCCACCATATCTTGGTTGAGGTCACCATCAGCCCACCAGAGAAACCTCAGCAGATCTTCATCTTCCACTAGTACTTTAACCAGATGAAACATTGATTCAATATCTGCCATGATCACCCTGGATTTTTCTGAATCTGGTCATGACTCCAATCAGTGAGCTAGTAAGATGTGGTCCCTGAAAGAGCAGAGGCATAATGAGTGATTTTTTTTTTTTTTTTTTTTTTGAAAAGTTGCTCCACAGTTCTACTCAATACGAAGTTCCTATTTTCTGGGGTGGTAAACACTATGGTGTGGATATACTTGACTTTCCGATTACTGTGTTCCAGATCCTCTGCGGACACTCTTTTGACATATCCTTTGAAGATGTTTTCTTGCTGTACTTCACTATGACATCCTTCATGGAAGCTGTGTAGTCAGTGTGAAATGACAAATGAAATGACAAATCCCTCTTAAACCTCTTCCTTAGATTTAAAGCATGCTGTTCTGCCATATTCCTATTATTTGATATGTATTTCACTTCTAATGTAATGATCTTTCTGTAGCAGCGGCGTATGGATTATGGTTAGAGATAACATATGCTTTGGAATGTGAGCCATCCAATCACAGTAGCAGGTTCTTTGTGTTGAGCCAGGGACACTGGTGTGAGCTGGAGTTCTATGTGCAGTAGGAGATGAAGAGAAAAAACACTGGTAAGAACTTGTCATAAGATTTGACCCGGCGGGGGACTGTGATCCAATGGAGCCAAGGAAACCAGCAGGGTTTCACATGTTAACTTCCTTCTTTCTGAAAGGTAAACTAATCTGGTAGTGGCCATCAACCAGTTTTGCAGGATTTGCAACCAACTCCATGAACTTGTGGTCTTCTCTTGATAAACCAGTTTGTTCATCCTGACTGCATTCAGGGAAATGTGCCTTGAACTGCTGCCGCCAAAGCTCAACCAAGTTCAAAACTGAGAACCTCTTAACTGTCAGCTCTGGCTATGCATAGTCTCTTCCATCACTATTGTATCCTTTCAGTGATCCATTCACAGTCCATCCCAAGATTGTTTTAATTGCATAGTGGCCATTATTAACAGTACAAATCGTTGGCAATGGTTCGAATGCTTCAGGCACATTTTTTTCCTATCAGCAGCTCAATTTCTGAATCAGTCTCTGGCAAATGGAAATATTTCAAGTGAGACCATCCCTGGAGATCCCTGTGTTGTGAAATATTCATTCTCTGGACAGGCATACATACTTTGTGTACAGAAGCAAACTAGTTCACAGTAATTTTCACCATCTATGCTAACCACTTCCAATCCTGATAGAATGTAGCTACTCACAACCTTTTCTTGACCCATGGTACATAAGAAAATGCATTTCCTTTTTCTGGTGATGTTAAGCTTGTTTATTTGGTCCACTGTGCAGAAAACTGTGATAATCCCTTGATCTAAGAAAGTATGAGTAACCACTCTCTTGTTACCCTTCTTCAACTTCACTTGTACTGGATCTAAGGGAAGTTTACAATCATGATTGCCAGGCTTGTAAGGCCACTGGATAGCAGCACACTGCCCACTGCTGTGTCTGATTCTGCTCCTCTTTCCTTTGAGTGAATGTGATGTAGGCTGGGATGTTTTAAACTGCATACCTTGTATGAAAGACACATCCTGCAACCTTTGCTGATGTGTCATAGAGAAGTACAGCAGAGAAACAGACCCTTCGGCTCATCTAATCCATGCCAAAACCATTTAAGCTGTCTACTCCCATCAACCTGCACCGGGAGCATAGATCTCCATACCCCTACTATCGATGTACTTATCCAAACTTCTCTTAAACATTGAAGTCGAGCTTGCAGGCACCACTTGTGCTGGAAGCTTATTCCATGCTCTCATGACCCTCTGCGTAAAGAAGCTTCCCCTCACGTTCCCCTCAGTTTCTTTATAACAGTCAACATATTGGCAGGCATACACAGCTCACGCATGTACTGACTGCTCTTCTTCCATGGCATTGCAACAACCTCCAAGAAAAAGACTGTAATCTTGAAAAGCTTTCATGTCTTCAGATTTGCTGGATACTCTTGAAGAAGCCTTTCCCAAGTGCAATTTTGTGTTTAATACCAAAATGTTTCTGTAGTAAAGCCTTAGCGTTGACATATCCTCTCTTAGGGTTAACATGCTGGTAATTTCTAACAAATTCCCTAGGGTGATTCTTAGTGTACGAGGAGGTCACTCTAGGAAATAAAGGCAGTCACTATGGCTATCAGTCTTACATTCAAAACTGCTTTCAAAGCCCTTCATGAATGTATGATACTGCAATGGATCACCTTTGAAGATCTATATCTCTCTTTTAAGCAAAGATGAAAGGTGTTGTGCCAATAAGGTTGTTGTTTCATTTTGCTTCTTCATAATATCAAAAATTCTGTTTCAGTCTCTACTGTCTGAAACAAGAGTGTTTCCATTCTGTAAGTAAATGCCCCCATTGAGCTGCTGGACGTGACATAGGTTCAGGGTGCCTCAATAGTGCAGGCAAAGAGTGAACACACGGAACTACCTCTTGGGGGTTTTGTTCATGTTTCCCAGTCACTTGAGGAGCAAATAAATCAGCATTGACATTGAGTGTTTTTGTTTTTCTTTGTGCCTTTTCAATATAGGAATCCATGCCATTGGACTGTCCTATTGTAGCACTTTTAGCACTCGACACACTTGAAGCCCTTAGCATATTAACTTTGGCCATATGTGCAGCAATGTCTTCCTCCAACTTCAGCTGTTCCTCTTGTTCTCCCAGCACACATTTGTCTTCAACTTAACCTGTTCCTTCCTTTTCCGTAGCTATTCCTTACTTTTCCAGTGCATGTTTGTCCTTCAACTTAAGCTGTTCCTTCCTTTTCCATAGCTGTTCCTCTTGCTCTACCAGTGCATGTTTGTCCTACAATAATCATTGACACGCCATTAACACAGCTACATCGGCCTCTACTTTAATGTGTTCAGAGGAGGTAGTTGATACAGAAGATGTTCTTCCTGTAGCAGAGCTCTGTAAGCTAGTTCTTCTGCTTTCAACATTTGACTGTCACTTGGTTTTACATCATGTTGTATGTCATCTGTTATATCCAGAGTCATAACTTAAGAAACATCATCTATTGGAAGGAAAGGCAGGTCTTCATTTAGTACAGCAACATCAGATTGAACATGGCCATCAATGTGAAATGTTTGAACCAACCATTGTTTCACATCCTCTTTGAATGTTCTGCTGTGTTTATTAATGCTTGTTAAACTATTCATTTTGTTTTTCTTGGTCATTCTTGGGAAGTAAAGGAGTCACTGCGTGATGTAGCTTAGTGGCAGCTTCATAAAAGTTAGTCAAGTTTTCAAAATGAGATTGTACCTGTAAGATATTTTCTGTATTTTTCATAAGATTAATTAATAGTATTGAATCTTTAATCTTGTTCACCTTTGTTTCACATTCCTTTTGAAGATGTTCAATTTATTCACCAAAGCTTTGGTAGTGAGTTTAACTTCTCCTTTGCCAGCTTCTATTTCAGAGTCACTGGCGTCAGTCCCATCCTTTGATGCATTCATGTTGCTTTCTTCATATTGCAGAATTTACAATTCACAGCATATTTGCAAAACGCACTGGTGGTATTCGATTGAATCAACACAGGCAACAAACAATCTATTTGCTCATCCACAGTACACCAATCAAACCAAACAGAAAGCTTTTAGTTCAACTGTCAGCAACTGGGACAACATTTCAGCACTTTCGGATTTTGTAAATCACACAACAAACCAGGGTTTTAAGCTCTTCAACAAGACAGATCAACAAACCATCAGGCTGACACTACATGATCGAGCAACAGACCCCAATGGCTAGGCAAGCACTGACCACTCAAACTGTGTTCAATCCACAAATACACAGCATGAATCAACACAAAGCCATAGGTAGGCTTACCACTTCAGTTGCTCACGTTGCTGACATGCCTTCTCGGTGTTTTGATAGTAGTTATCACAGATGGCTGGCTGGCCTTTCTTTGCATTCCTTTCTGTTGGAATGCTTTATTCACCAGCAGGTCTGAGCAATCCTCTTTCGTTCAGAATGTGAAACATTGTGCGAAGTAGTTTGTGCTGATGGCTTTGCCATAAACTGTTGTTTGTTTGGTATAAAAATTTTTGTTGACAAAATATAGTGACTACTTGAAAACAAAATAAAAGTCACTTAGAGGCTAAGAGAGGAAGTATCACACTGTATTATGCGCTTCCAACTAACAAATCCAAGTCAATAAAGTACAAACATGTACATTCAATCCTTTATTACAAACCAATAAAATCATTTGGCTCTTCCGTAATTCATTTTCAACAAAAGTGAACGAGACGAGTGTAATTGGATCAAATTCAAACCAGGAAAAGTGGTCAAAGATGATCAGTCAACGAAACATGTACATCCTATTTACCCCCACTCTATGCTGCCATACAAGTCAACAGTTGATGATATTCATTTATTTCTACCGCCACCCAATGCTGCACTGCCCACTGACTGTCAGCCAAACCCTTGTGACAGAGTGAGGATGCTCAACACAAATACAATTCAGGCAGACAATAAGTAGATACATGACTCCTACAGATATGCATTGGGAAATATTACAGATGATTTTTATGAATGCAATGTACCATTTATTGTTTGGTGTATTTTATGAAAATAATGGGGAGAGAACTTCCGGGTCACCAAGAGAATGACAGCGTAGGAAAAGGTCTTTCGACAAAAAAGAACATAAACTGCCCCAAAGTTGAAATTAGACAAATATTTAGTATTGTATAACTATATCAATAAAAGGGACAAGGATGGAGTCTAAGTACAAGAATAAAAAGTCCGCTCAGAGGGCTGATAAATATAAAAAGACGCAGCAAGACGAGGGGCCTAGCTCCCCCATGACTAGCCAGGATGGAGATAATGTGGAAGAATCAGTGAATCTGACTTTGATTCTTAGAGAGATTCGTGATTTCCGACAAGATATCAACAAACAGCTGGAAGATACTAAAGGAGAAATAGAAACGACTAATCTGAGGTTAGATGAAGCTGAAGCGAGGATTGTAGGGACTGAGGAGAGGCTGCAAAACGCAGAGGAAGTGACAGGAGAAATGCTGAAGCTACAAGAGCAGCTCCAGTGGAAGCTAATAGACTAAGAAGGGAAAATGTGAGGATCTGTGAAGTTCCCGAAGGAGCTGAAAGTAAACCCGGATTGGTGATGCCCTTCATGGAGAAGCTGCTTAGAGAGAACCTTGAAATACCAGACTCAAAGGACCTACAGATAGAAAGGGCCCACCGCGCGTTGGCACCACAACCCCCGGCAGATGCCCAGCCCAGATGGATTTTAGTCAGATTTCTCAGTTACAGAACGAAGGAAGAAGTGCTTAAACTGGCATGGCAAAAGAAAGGCTTTATGTGGAACAACGTAAAATCAGTTTAGACCAAGATTACGCACCGGGGATCCTTGCCAGATGGAAGGAATACGCGGAAACACGGAGGGTCCTGAAGGAAAACAACATCAGATTTCAGACCCTGTATCCAGCTGGGCTAAGAGTCTTTTATGACGAAGGGACAAAAACCTATGCTACAGTGGAAGAGGCAATGTTGGATCTGGCGGTTTGGGGACTACCCATAAAAGTTAGCACCCAACCGGAGTCAGTACTGGAGAAGATTCGGCGGTGAACATGACAGCCAGTGCGGCGACAACGCTCCACTCAATCCAGAGTGTCAAACTATAAGGAAAAGCTCCAAGTATTCAGAAGCGAACGTACAGAGAGTGTAGAATAATTGAGAAATGTCCGAAAAGAGTAAATCATACTTAAAGGTAAAATGAAAGCTGATAATTGAAAATAAACTAGATGGAGTAACGAATGATAGCAATATGGTGGAGACATAAAAAGGAGAGAATTCTCTGTAACTGTTCACACTGCGGAGGGCCCTCTAACACAGACTGGAGATAGGGGTTATCCCTCTGAACTGAGGCGGGTCGGCGGAGGGCCCTCTAACACAGACCGGAAACAGGGGTTATCCCTCTGAACTGAGGCGGGTTGGTGCTCAGGCCTCACTGTTGAAAGTCTGGAAAAATTTCAAATGTTCTATGTTCAAAAGTACCTAGGGTTTGGTTTTATGTTCTGGTTTACTGTTGAGAAGGGATTGCTTACTGTTGGTTCAGAATAGGAGTGTGTTTTTTTTCTATTAGAGAAAAATGCAAATTGAACTGGTAAAAATAATTTCCTATAATGTACATGGGGTTTTGAATCCAACTAAGAGAAATAAGATTATGTCTAAATTGAAAAAGGAGAGGGCACAAATAGCTTTCCTTCAGGAAACGTACATGAGCCAATCCGAACATGCAAAATTAAAAGGAACAAGCTTTCAGCATGTATTTTATTTATCATATAAATTGGGCCACAAAAGAGGAGTAGCTACTTTAATATCAAGTGCTCTTAATTATGAACATATTTCAGAGACTAAGGATGGACGATTTGTAAAAATTACAGGAAGAATAGAAGGCAATGAAGTAACATTGTTGAACGTTTATGCTCCACCAGGTTGTGAATGGTCATTCTATAGACATATTTTTGACCTAATGGTCAGTTCTTAAAGGGTAGTAATCTGCGGAGGGTATTTTAATATTAGGTTAAACCCTGCATTAGGTTCTTCAAGAACAGTTATTCAGAATAAACCTCTGACTAGGAAAGTGAATTCATTGATGGAGGAGCTGGGAATTATAGATGTGTGGAGGGAATTACACCCCACTAGTAAAGACTATGTGCATTATTCTTTCCCTCATTCAGCTTATTCAAAGATAGACTTTTTTTTATATTTAACACAGATAGATTCAGGATAAAAGAGTGTCGTATTGCAACAATTGATTTGTCTGACCATAGTCCAGTCTCTAATTCTGGAAAGGAAAATGAGGAAAACACTATGGAGGTTAAATTCCCATATACTCAATAACCTGAAAGTAATGGAGAAATAAAGGGGAGAAATCAAAGAATACTTACACCATAATGATACGGGAGAAACATCACCAGTGATCTTATGGGATACATTGAAAGCTGTACTGAGAGGGAAAATTATTTCCATTACTACTCACATGAAAAAATTCAATGCACAAAAATTAGCAGACCTTAAGGAAAACTAAAACAACTTCAAGTTGTAGATAGCAACAAAATTAGTTCTAATTTAAAACAGGAAATTAAGAAAGTGCAAAGTGAAATTGGTGATATATACACATTGGAAACTCAAAGAAACTTTCTTTACCTGAGACAAAAGAATTATGAAGTAGGAGGAAAATCAGCTAGATTATTAGCGTATAAATTAGATAAACAACAAGCAGACAATACACTTCATAAAATAAAGAATCCAAAAACAAAGCTTGTGGAGAATACAATAGGAAAAATTCAAGAGAGTTTTGAAACATATTATCGAAAGCTGTACTCTCAACCTCGGGCCTCCAATGAGCCCTATTATAGACACTTTCCTGAATTCGTTAGATCTACCCAAGCTCACAGATTTAGGAAATGAAGGCCTATTAGAACCAGTAACTGCCAAAGAACAGAACGCGGCCATCTCTAGATTAAAGGCCGGAAAGTCTCCAGTCTCTGATGGGTTTACCTCAGAGTGGTAAAAATCGCTGAAGTCACAGTTAGTTCCATTATTACTTAACACCTTTAATTGGATCTTACAGAGGAGAAATTCCACCTTCCTGGAGCGAGGCGATTATCTCAGTTATTCGTGAAGTGGGTAAAGATAAACTAGAATGTTGTAATTACCAGCCAATCAGTGGACTACAAATTATTTACATCTGTATTAGCTCGTAGACTGGAAAAGCTTCTACCTGGCCTCATCCACTTAGACCAGACTGGATTCAATCAGCAAAGACAAACTCAGGACGACGCAAGAAGAACTTTACACCTACTAGAACAGGTTATTAAGAATGGGACAGAGACAATGGTAGTGGGATTAGACGCTGAGAAAGCTTTTGATTCAGTTAGTTGGGTATTCCTATACAGAGTGTTAGGAAGATTTGGCTTTCAAGAAAAGGTTCCACACGGTAGGCTTATTCAGAAAGTTAGAAGGCATGGGATCCAGGGAAGTTTGGCCAGGTGCATTCAGAATTGGCTTGCCTGCAGAAAGCAGAGGGTCGTGGTGGAGGGAGTACATTCGGATTGGAGGGTTGTGACTAGTGGTGTCCCACAAGGATCGGTTCTGGGACCTCTACTTTTCGTGATTTTTTTTTTAAATGACCTGGATGTGGGGGTAGAAGGGTGGGTTGGCAAGTTTGCAGATGACACAAAGGTTGGTGGTGTTGTGGATAGTGTAGAGGATTGTCGAAGATTGCAGAGGGACATTGATAGGATGCAGAAGTGGGCTGAGAAGTGGCAGATGGAGTTCAACCCTGAGAAGTGTGAGGTGGTACACTTTGGAAGAACAAACTCCAAGGCAGAGTACAAAGTAAATGGCAGGATACTTGGTAGTGTGGAGGAGTAGAGGGATCTGGGGGTACATGTCCACAGATCCCTGAAAGTTGCCTCACAGGTAGATAGGGTAGTTAAGAAAGCTTATGGGGTGTTAGCTTTCATAAGTCGAGGGATAGAGTTTAAGAGTCGCGAGGTAATTATGCAGCTCTATAAAACAATGGTTAGGCCACATTTGGAGTACTGTGTCCAGTTCTGGTAGCCTCACTATAGGAAGGATGTGGAAGCATTGGAAAGGGTACAGAGGAGATTTACCAGGAGGCTGCCTGGTTTAGAGAGTATGCATTATGATCAGAGATTAAGGGAGCTAGGGCTTTACTCTTTGGAGAGGAGGAGGATGAGAGGAGACATGATAGAGGTATACAAGATATTAAGAGGAATAGATAGAGTGGATAGCCAGCGCCTCCTCCCCAGGGCACCACTGCTCAATACAAGAGGACATGGCTTTAAGGTAAGGGGTGGGAAGTTCAAGAGGGATATTAGAGGAAGGTTTTTTACTCAGAGAGTGGTTGGTGCGTGGAATGCACTGCCTGAGTCAGTGGTGGATGCAGATAGACTAGTGAAATTTAGGAGACTACTGGACAGGTATATGGAGGAATTTAATGTGGGGGGTTATATGGGAGGCAGGGTTTGAGGGTCGGCAAAACATTGTGGGCCAAAGGGCCTGTACTGTGCTGTACTATTCTATGTTAAAAGTTTATTAAAGTAATCCAGACTTTATATGACAGCTCTATAGCTTGAATTAAGATAAATGGGGACCTCTGTGACTCTTTATTTTAGGGAGAGGAACTAGACAGGGATGCCCAATTTCTCCTCTCCTATTGCACTATAAATTGAACCTCTTGCCCAACTAATAAAAAATTGTAAAAGGCATCAGGGTGGCAGGGATTGAACAGAAGATGATGCTATTCACAGATGATGTTTTAGTCTATTTGAGTGAACCAGAAAAATCATTTATAGGATTGTTTACACTGTTGGATGAGTTCGGGAAAATATCAGGCTATAAAATTAATGTAAAGAAAACGCAGGTTTTGTCCTTAAATTATACAGCATCCAAAAACTGCAGGATACATATGATCTTAAGTGGAAAGCTAAATCATTAAAATATTTAGGAATAACCTTGACAAAAGATCTTCCAACATTGTCACAGGTAAATTATGGGCCATTAATTTCAGAGATAAAAGCAGGTATACATAAGTGGAATCTTATCCCCTTTTAAGTTTAAATTCAAGGATAAATACCATAAAAATGAATATTCTCCCTTGGTTACTTCACCTTTTCCAGACTTTACCTGTGGAGGTGGATGATAATCAACTCAGGGAATGGGACAAATGGATTTCCTGCATTATCTGGCAAAGAAAGAAACCTAGAATCCGATTTAACACCTTACAGTTAGGAAAGGGAGGAGGAGGTATGGCACTTCCTTGTTGAGAAATTATTTTTATGCATCACAGATAACCCCTCTGTTATATTGGTGCAATAGGGAATACAAGGCTAGATGGATGGAAATAGCATTTGGATTGATTGACAGTTTTCCTCTACAGGCCTCAATAGTGGACAAAGGATTGATGGCCCAATTGGAAAAGATTAAAAACAGCTGGATAAATCTCACATTACAAGTATGGCAGAAGGTGGCTAATTCATGTGGAATCAATAACATGTTAAAATTTTTTAGATGGTGTGCTTATGATACCGAATTTCTTCCCAGCAGAGGAGATAAAAGATTTGAACTGTGGATAAAGAAAGGTCTTACAACCTACCTCTCATTCACACATCAAAGTGTATTACAAAGTTTTCAATCCCTGCAGGACAAACATGGCCTAGAACACAATGACTTTTTTTTTAGGTACCTTCAAGTATGACGTCATGTTAACCAGAGCTGCAGATATACAGACTTATCAATAGTAGGATTAGAATTTTTCAAGATTCTGAGTTCAGCTTATAGTTCAATACCAAGTAAATCAATTTCTCAATTATATAATGCCCTCTCTCATGCCAAAAATGAAAACACACTGTATGTTAAAGAGTAGTGGGAGAAAGCAGGGTTGGTACTTTCGGAGGAGGCTTGGGGGAAAATATGCTGCTTCCAGTGGTCTTCGATTAACTCTTTGATTTGGAGAGAACATTGTTGGAAAAATATTATAAGATACTTCAAGACCCCATACCAGAAAAAATATGAAGACACAAATGTGGTGTGTTGGAGAAGGTGTGGCTCCAAGGAGGCAAATCATTTCTATTTTTTTGGGATTGCCCTAAATTAAGTTTATATTGGAAAGGTATTTGCAGAACATTAGTTAAGGTATTTAAGACTCAGATACCTCTGAACTTTGAGACTCTCTACTTGGGGCATGTTTTGTTTTTGGAACAGAAGAAAGATATAAAGCTGCTGCAGGCCCTTTTAGCGGCAAGTAAGAAATCAATCACCAGAAAGTGGTTAAATCCAACATCACCTACATAAGATTGGCATGAAATCATTTTGAAAATATTTAAAATGGAAAAGATGACCTACTCTCTGAGAACTCAGAAGGAAAAATTTTATCAAATTTGGAATAAATGGATTGAATTTATAACCCCAGAGCGAGCAGACTTTAGATGACTCTCCTAATGGTTTATACTGTTTGTCTCACCAACGTAGTAATAGTGTTAACATAAGCACCCTTGGCTTGAATGTATTTGAATATTTTTATAACAACTATTATCATTATTTAGTAGAGTAGAATTACAATTGCACATAAACATCTATTTGAGTGCCCAATTATTTTCTATATTATCTCAATGTGCACTTGTGAATGTACAAATCAATATCACATAAAAAATGGAAAAGGTTATATATGTTTAAGAATAGATAGATAGATATACTTTATTAATCCCGAGGGAAAAAAAGTTTGTATTACTTGTGAACACCTTATCCAAATAAAAATAAAATTTAGAAGAAGAAAAGAATGGGACATATCACAAACAGCTTTGTCCTTTGACAAAGAAATATGCTGCTTCGGTGATTACTTATAGATATGTTCCAGGTCTTGGTTAATAATATGCTTTGGGTAAATTGGTTCATTATTGTCATATATACCGAGGTATAATAAAAAGTTTAGTTTTGCATACCACCTATAAATCATTTCATTACAATAATGCATTGAGGTAGTTAGAAGTGCAACACAGAATAAGCCCTTCGAGCCGTACCACCCAGCAATCCCTGATATAGCCAATTTCCAATGACCAATTACCTACTAAACTGTACATCTTTGGACTATGGGAGGAAACCGGATGGCCTAGAGAAAACCCACACATTCCACAGGGAGGAAGTATAGACTCTTTACAGATGACATCAAAATTGAAGTCCAAACTCCGATGCCCTGAGCTGTAATAGCGTCACACTAACCGCTACGCCACTGTAGCGCACATGGTAATACAAAGAAAGATGACAGAATGTGGAAACATGTGTTACAAGTACAGAGAAAGTGCAGTGGAGGCAGACAATAAGATGCAAGGCCAAAATAATCGTGAGATCAGAAATCCATCCTTTTGTATTAGGTACTGTTCAACAGCCTTATAACAGCAGTGTAGAAGCTCTCCTTGAGGTGGTACATACTTTCAGGCTTTTATCCCTTCTGCCCATTGGGATGGGGGAAAAGGGAGAATGTCTGGAGTGAGGATGGTCTTTGATGATATTGGCTGCCTTACCGAGGCACCCTGAAGTGTAGACAAGTGTGCATGGAGGGGAGGCTGGTTTCTGCGATATGCTGAGCAGTGTGCACAACTCTAAAGTTTCTTGCAATCTCGGGCATAGCAGTTGCCATACCAAACTGCTAGTCGTCCAGATAAATGCTTTCTACAGTGCATTGATAAAATTGGTAAGGTGTTGACAAGTACATGTTAAATTGCTTTAGCCTCCTGAAGTCGTCGAGGTATTAGGGAGCTTTCTTGGCCGAGGCATCTTTGTAGTTGTACTGGAACAGGCAATAGGTGATATTCACCTTAGGAACTTAAGTTTTCAACCCTCTCAGCCTCAGCACCATTGATATAAACAGGAGCATGTGCACCGCACTGCTCTTCCTGAAGCCAATGACCAGCTCTTTTGTTTACCTGACATTCAGGGAAAGGCCACATCACTAGACTCTTATCTCCTTTCTGTAGTCCAATACATTGTATTTGAGATTTGGACCACTGTGGTTGTGTCATCTGCAAACTTTAAAGGGAGTTAGAATGGAATCTGGCTAGAGTCATAAGTGTATAGGTAATAGAGTTGGAGGCTGAGGAGAGCACCTTGTGGGGCAACAGTGTTGCAGGTGATTGTGGCAGAGGTGATCCTGCCTATCCTTAAAGATTGCAGTCTGTTGGTCAGGAAGTCAAGGATCCAGTTGCAAACGGAGGTGCTAAGTACCAAATCTGAGTTTGGAGACGAGTTTTCTTGGAATTATAGTATCGAAGACAGAGCTGTGGTCAACTAACAAATAGTCCAACTTGTATGCTTTGGAGATGTAGGGCCGGAGGAATCTGACATGGACCTGTTTCAGCTGTAAGCAAATTCCAGTGGACTAAGATTGTCTGAGAAGCTGAAGATAATACATGCCATGACCAGCCTCTCACAGCTCTTCTTGTTGGTGAATATCACAGCCATTGGGTAGTAGTTATTTGGGCATGTTACATTATTTTTCTTAGGTACTGGGATGATAGTGGTTTTCTTAAATTAGGTGGTAACCTCAGATTGAAGTAAGAGAACTTAAAGATATCTGCATTTACCTCCACAAGCCTATCTGTATAGGATCTAACAACATGACTGGCTACACCATCCAGGCCAGGTGTTTTCTGTGGGTTCACTCTTTGTGAGGAAGCACTAGATAGAATTAACCCAACTGCGCTAACTAGAAGGATTTCCAGCAATACAATGTAACAACTTTTAATTATCTCAACAAAATTACTTTTCAGGCTCATAACCACTACACTAAGGCAATTGATCTGCAACCTAGAGACGAGTCTGCTTTGCTGAATCGAGCAATTTGCTGTGTTATGCTTAGGCATGTCAAAGAGGCACTGGAGGACTTTGAACAAGCTATTAACCTTAGTCCTTACTCAGCTCACATATACTTTAACAGAGCAAACCTATATGCCACACTAAAGCAGTACCAGGAAGCTGAGAAAGATTATTCACAAGGTAAGATAAAGCATGTGCATTCTTTATGTATATTTTGTAGTGTAATAAGTGCAGTGAGAGCCAGTGAAAAACTCTAGTAAATTTTCCTTGCATAGCTATAATCAGTTAAAAAGCTGAATTATACTGTGTCACGTATGTCACTGCTGAAGAGTCTCAGCCCAAAACGTCGAGTGTACTCTTTTCCATAGATACTGTCTGGCCTGCTGAGTTCCTCCAGCATTTTGTGTGTGATCTTAATGTAGAATCTCATTTGTGTAATCCAGTACCAAATATATGGTTCAATTAATTCTTGAGAACTGCTGTGCCATGTTTTGAAATTTCTTCCATCAACTCAAAGTGTGCACAAAATTATGAAATGCAAAAATTATGTTTACTATCAAAAAAAAGCAGAATAGGTCATTAGCTTAATTTATGTTACAAATTTGTTTGAGCTTAAAAAAGCAATTCTTTTGGCTAATCCCAAATAAAACAAAAACAAATCAATATTACAGTCCTCAAAATTATTTAGGCAGCATTATGACAACTTAATGTCAGATAATATTATACTGCAATACAAAATAGATCAAACTCCAGCCCTTCGTAAAGCCCAATTCACAGAATGAAATATACAACTAAAATTTTCACATCACATGTAGGAAAATGTAGAACAATAAAATAAAACATTGAGGGAAATCCTTTTTAGTGTTGTTTGGAATATACTTACTGGGCATTTTCTGAATGCAAGTGCATATTTCTGTTACTTTTCTGTTTTTTTTATATGGATGGTTCACTAGATTCCTACATTGTTATTTTCCTTATTTTAAAGTGCAAACTTTTACCAGTACATTGCAAGAATATTGTGGCGAGCATTTGGTCCATAATGACACACGAGGAAGCTCGTTGAACTCTACAAGCGTTTTATTGTGATAAACACAAAATAAATCGGGCACCATGACCTGGAGAGTGAACCTCCCCCCCCGCCAGTCGCATACAGACAGGGGAGATGACCAGCACCCCCCACCCCCACCCCCAGTCACATACAGACAGGGGAGGTGACCATCCCCACCCTCCACCCCCCCTCCAGTCGCATACAGACAGGGGAGGTGACCATCCCCAACCCCCACCCGCCCCCTCCAGTCGCATACAGACAGGGGAGGTGACCATCACATACTCTGGTTACAGTTACGGTGACCCACAAATACACAAGTGAATAACTGTATAACCCAAGCTAGCATATGACAATAAATGAACTAGAACTTCCCACCAGAATCCCACAAAAGCATTTTAACACAAGAACAATAAATAGTACTGGTTATAGAAATGCAGGGGTGGGCTGTCAACTATGCCCCCTCCAGAGCGTCACAATATTAAATCATATTTCCATTCTTAGAAATACTCCTAAAATAATTCAAATTAAAATAATAATGAAGACAAATCTTTTCAACTTTAATTATTCACACAATGATTGCTAACATTGTACTGATTATATTTTAACATGCTTTTAATCATACTTTTGCAGCACTACAACTAAAACCAGGTGATGCTCTATTTTACAAACTCCGTGCGGATGTTCGAGGCCATTTGGGTTTGATTGATCATGCTATTACTGATTACAAAATAGCTATAGGCATCCAAGAAGATAGGTAAACAGGATATCTATTTTTTTATGATTAGTACAAAGATGCTTTATATTAAGGAGTTACAAAAACACAATAAAAGTGAACAAAATTTTTAACAGATTTCTTTTGGAAGTGTACAAATGCTTTAGTTCTGATGACATAAATGAAATTAACATCATATAAGGCAACATCTGCTCGTAAGTATTTCACAACAATGTTTGAAATTATGGTAATTGTTAGAAAGATTACATAATGTACATCCTATTGTTAAAAAACATAAATGTAAAATAATTTAATTTCGTCATGTGGTTTCATTTTCTCACAGATAGATATTCCTTGAATTGTTAAACTGCTTATTTTCTTCCTTGATATGAACATAAATTGTGCCCAATAAAAAAATTAATGAGTTTTGTGATGATGTAAGATTTAAGAAGTTCTTGAAATTAAAAAATAAAACATTATGAAAATAAAGCTTCAATATTGAAGTTGACCTCTATTTGTTGAATATTCTTTTTGGTGTGTTCCTATATAAAATTTTGATAATATTTTGTTATTAACTCCATATCATCAAAAGACACGATGAACAATATTGGCCATTTTGATACAGCTGTACTACTCATTGGGGATCTATCAGAATGTTAACTCAGTTTTGTTTGGAACTAACAGTTTCTGAAGGTGTTTTTGTTCATTTTCATTATACTCTGAAGTTTGCCTTATCTATTTCGTAGATTAACTTTACTCTTGCTTTAAAATTGACTTACTTTTATTACTTCTTTCTGAACTCTATGATCTTAAACTGTAACTGAAATATACATCATCTATTTAGACCCATGGCCTCAACCTTTCTTTGCACACACAATTATAAAAGAAAATCATACACTTTTCTCAGAAGCCATTATGCATCCAAATTTCATAACTCTGCTTCCTTCAGTACCCTTATCCCATTTGTAATTCTCTTTTCTAAAATCCCTATTTTATTTAATACTTGAAATATTTCTGAAAAGTTACATGATTGCACAATTGAATAGGGATCTACAGCATATTGTTAGCAGTACTGTTACATTAAATCTATTGTACTGTGACACTCACAAATACATAATTTTCTGTGTAGAAAATGTGCAGTGCCGATAAAAAGTATTCACCCCTTGAAGTTTTCATGTTTTATTGTTCTACAATATTGAATCACAATGGATTTGATTTGGCTTTTTTGACACTGATCAACAGAAAAATACTTTTGTGTCAAAGTGAAAACAGATCTCTATGAAGTGATCTAAATTAATTACAAATATAAAATACAAAATAATTGATTGCATAAGTATTCACATCCCTTAATATGACACACCAAACCATCACTGGTGCAGCCCATTGGTCTTAGAAGACACATAATTAGTTAAATAGAGATCTGTTTTAGGAGACCTTTGTGCAGTTAAGGTGTTTGAATTGATCGTAGTAAAAATACACCTGTATCTGGAAGGTCCAACTGCTAGTGAGTCAGTATCCCAGTAGAAACTACACCATAAAGACAAAAGAACGCACCGAGCAACTCAATGAACATGTTACTGAAAAGCACAAGCCAAGAGATAGATACAAGAAAATTTCCAAGTCACTGAATATTCGTTGGAGTACAGTTAAGTCAATCATCAAGAAATGGAAAGAACATGGCACAGCTGGAAATTTGCCTACAGCAGGCCGTCCTCAAAATGAGTGATCATGCAAGGAGGGACTACTGAGGGAGGCTGCCAAGAGACCTATGACATCTCTGAAAGAGTTTACAAGCTTCAGTGGCTGAGATGGGAGAGACTGCACATACTACAACTGTTGCCCATGTGCTTCACCAGTCGCAGCTTTATACAAGAGTAGCAAATAGAAAGCCACTATTGAAAATAACTCGCATTGAAATCTCACCTAGAGTTTACCAGAAGGCATGTGGGAGACTCTGAAGTCAGCTGGAAGGAGGTTTTATGGCTTGATGAAACCAAAATTGAGTTTTTGGCCATCAGACTAAACACTATGTTTGGCATCAGCCAAACACCGCACATCATCCAAAACACACTATCCCTACTGTGAAGCATGGTGGTGCTGCATCATGCTGTGGAGATGCTTCACTGCAACAGGCCCTGGAAGGCTTGTGAAGGTAGAGGGTAAAATGAATGCAGTAAGATACAGGGAAATCCTGGAACAAAACCCGATGCAGTCTGCAAGAGAACTGCGACTCAGGAGAAAATTTGTTTTCCAGCAAGAAAATGACCCCAAGCATAAGGCCAAAGCTACAGAGAAATGGCTAAATAACAACTACCACACTGAAGTGGCCAAGTCAGAGTCCAGACCTCAATCCAATTGTGAATTTGTGGCTGGACTTGAAAAGGTCTGTTTACTCGTGATCCCCATGCAATCTGGCAGAGCTTCAACAGTTTTGTTAAGAAGAATGGGGAAAAATTGTAGTGTCTAGATGTGCAAACCTGGTAGAGACCTACCCATACAGACTCAAGGCTGTAATTGCAGCCAAAGATGCATCTACTAAATACTGACTTGAAGGGAGTGAATACTTATGCAAACAATTATTTTGTGTTTTATAATTGTAATTAATTTAGATCACTTTGTAGAGATCTGTTTCAACTTTGACACAAACATATTTTTCTATTGATCAGCATCAAAAAAGCCAAATTAATTCCACTGTGATTCAATGTTGTAAAACAATAAAACATGAAAACTTCAAGGGAGTGAAAATCGTGTATTCATGAATGTCAAGGTACAATAGGTTTAATGTTACGGAGCTCCTGAACCAAAGGGGATAACTTCACTGGATCCATCACTGAACTGTTCCCACAACCTCTGGACTCACTTTCAAGGACTCCTCATCTCATGTTCTCAATATTTATTGCTTATTTACTTATTGTTATTTCATTTTTTCTTTATTCTTGTATTTGCAGTTTGTTGTCATTTGCACATTGGCTGTTTGTCCTTCCTGTTGGGTGCCATCTTTCATTGATTCTATTGTGTTTCTTGTATTTACTGTGAATGCCTGCAAAAAATGAATCTCAGGGTTGTATATGATTATACAAGTACTTTGACAATAAATTTACTGTGAACTTTGATATTTGGGTCTCAGTAATCAACAGTAATTGTGGTGATTGTGTGTACTGAATGCGTGAAAATAACCGATAACTCCACAATTCCAGTCCATGATAATCTGGGAGCCAAAGGACATAATGGAGTTATTCTGTAATATTTTACCAAAAAAATGGGCCATCAGTAATTTTCTGAAAATAATGAACAATGGGTTATGAGCTTCATACCTTGTAGGAAAAGCCCTGGACTTCTTAAACAACTGAATCAGAGAATAAAAGCTCTACTATGATCTTGAAAAAAAAATCATTAAACACCTTGATCTGAAATCAAAATATCAGTTTATAGATAAAAATTTCTACGTCTGAAATAAAGCCAGTGTTTTTTTCCAGAACATTCCAAACCACAACCAGTATATTTAAGTTCAAAGTAAAGTATGAAAGATTAATAAGCTAACTCATTTGGAGCTCAGTGTACTGATTGCAGAATGATTTGTACATAAATGAGGACCTAACCGTTTATGAACACAATTACAACACAGGAAAACTCAAGCAGACAGCCTCGATGCTGCCTTTTGCAGCTGGATCCTGGACTTCCTGTCGGATCGCCAGCAGGCTCCCTCACCTCCAACCCTCTGACTCTCAATAGTACACAGCCCTGAGGGGCTCCTGTAAGTCCCCTCCTTTACTCCCTGTATACCCATGACCGTAATGCCACCCACAGCTCTAATCTGCTACTTAAATTTGCCAATGACACTACATTGATTGGCCTTATCTCAAACAATAATGAGCTGGCCGACAGGGAAGAAGTCATCTCTCTGACACAGTGGTGTTAAGAAAGCAACCTCTCCCTCAATGTCGCAAAAACAAAGGAGCTGTTTGTGGATTACAGGAGGAATGGAGATGGGCTAACTCCTATTGACGTCAATGGATCTGGGGCTGAGGGGCTAAACAGCTTTAAGTTCCTCGGCATCCACATCACCAAGGACCTCACGTGATCTGTACACACCAGCTGTGTGGTGAAAAAAGCACAACAGCACCTCTTTCACCTCAAAGAGTTGAAGAAGTTTGGTGTGGGCCCCCAAATCCTAAGAACTTTCTACAGGGGCACAATTGAGAGCATCTTGACTGGCTGCATCACTGCCTGGTATGGGAACTGTACTTCCTTTAATCACAGAACTCTGCAGAGAGTGGCGCGGGCAGCCCAACGCATCTGTAGTTGTGAACTTCCCATGATTCAGGACGTTTACAAGGACAGGTGTGTAAAAAGGGCCCGTAGGATCATTGAGGACCCAAGTCACCCTAATCACCATCTATTACAGCTGCTACCATCCAGGGAGCAATACTGCAGCATAAAAGCCAGGACCAACAGGCTTCGGGACAGCTTCTTCAACCAGGCCACCAGATCGATTAATTCACGCTGATTTGAGTGTACTGTATATTACAGTGATTGTTCTATTTATTATAAATTAATATGTTGCACATGGCACATTTAGATGGAGATGTAACATAGATTTTTACTCATGTATAGAAGAATGTAAGAAATAAAGTGAATTCAATTCAATGATGAAACTGACTAATAAGTATCAAGCAACACACATCAAAGTTGCTGGTGAACGCAGCAGGCCAGGCAGCATCTCTAGGAAGAGGTACAGTCGATGTTTCAGGCAGAGACCCTTCGTCAGGACTAACTGAAGGAAGAGCTAGTGGGAGGGGGAGGGGAGATCCAAAATGATAGGAGAAGACAGGAGGGGGAGGGATGGAGCCAAGAGCTGGACAGGTGATTGGCAAAAGGGATATGAGAGGATCATGGGACAGGAGGCCCAGGGAGAAGGAAAAGGGGGAGGTGTGGAAAACCCAGAGGATGGGCAAAGGGTATAGTGAGAGGGACAGAGGGAGAAAAAGGAGAGTGAGAGAAAGAATGTGTGTATAAAAATAAAGGATGGGGTACGAGGGGGAGGTGGGGCATTAGCGGAAGTGAGAGAAGTCAAAGTTCATGCCATCAGGTTGGAGGCTACCCAGACGGAATATAAGGTGTTGTTCCTCCAACCTGAGTGTGGCTTCATCTTTACAGTAGAGGCGGCCGTGGATAGACATGTCAGAATGGGAATGGGATGTGGAATTGAAATGTGTGGCCACTGGGAGATCCTGCTTTCTCTGGTGGACAGAGCGTAGGTGTTCAGCAAAATGGTCTCCCAGTCTGCGTCGGGTCTCGCCAATATATAGAAGGCCACATTAGGAGCACCGGATGCAGTATATCACCCCAGCCGACTCACAGGTGAAGTGTCGCCTCACCTGGAAGGACTGTCTGAGGCCCTGAATGGTGGTAAGGGAGGAAGTGTAAGGGCATGTGTAGCACTTGCAGAAAGCAGAGAGAGGGGGAGGGAAAGATGTGCTTAGTGGTGGGATCCCATTGGAGTGGCCACACATTTTAACTCCACATCCCATTTAGTGTGTCCGGTGCTGACATGTCTATCCACGGCCTCCTCTACTGTAAAGATGAAGCCACACTCAGGTTGGGGGAACAACACCTTATATTCCGTCTGGGTAGCCTCCAACCTGATGGCATGAACTTTGACTTCTCTCACTTCCGCTAATGCCCCACCTCCCCCTCGTACCCCATCCTTTATTTTTATACACACATTCTTTCTCTCACTCTCCTTTTTCTCCTTCTGCCCTCTGACTATACCCCTTGCCCATCCAATGGGTTCCCCCCCCACTTCCTTCTCCCTGTCCCATGATCCTCTCGTATCCCCTTTTGCCTATCACCTGTCCAGCTCTTGGCTCCATCCCTCCCCCTTCTGTCTTCTCCTATCATTTTGGATCTCCCCCTCCCCCTTTCAAATCTCTTACTCACTCTTCCTTCAGTTAGTCCTGACGAAGGGTCTCGGCCTGAAACATCAACTGTACCTCTTCCTAGAGATGCTGCCTGGCCTGCTGCGTTCACCAGCAACTTTGATGTGTGTTGCTTGAATTTCCAGCATCTGCAGAATTCCTCTTGTTTGCGTTAATAAGTATCTAACCTTCAAATCAATCCTTGGCAAAAAAGGATTAACAGATTCATTAAACAGAAAGAAAAGGAGTGGAAAGCAGACTGAAGGAAGGTTATGTACGATCTGTAGACCATCAAATTAATTCACAGTGAAATTAAAGTTCCATTCCGATAAAACTATAAAAAGTCTATTAGGAATACATAGAGGAAATGCCAAGATTTAAGTTATCAATGAAAAGGCAAAGAAATTGGAGCATCATTGCCATGAAAATGAGAGTTCAAAGGCAGGCTAGATATCGGAAACACATCTGCAGAGAGTGACTATAGGTGGCATTACTCAGGAAAAAACAACCTATCCCACCATCCAGATTAGGAAGCGGGTTCAGGAGGCAAACTTACAAACATAACATTAAAATAAAACTGGATACAGGAGTGTGAAGGAACCTCATAACCACTCAAATTATACCAAATGATTGTCTGAAAATATGAAATGTGGTATCAGAAAGATTATATCTCAAAATTTAGTACTGTTCTGTTGCTGATGTGTGGAGGAGTTAATATTCTACAACTTGGAATTGCCCAAATCTTTGAGAAACACAAAGAGATGCAAGTTAACTATACAGTATTTTCTATGTCACAGAAATTAAAAGCCAGGCATTCTGGATCTGAGGACTTATGAGAAACTGAACTTCATTTCAAATTTTAGAATGCAGCTTATTTCTTTTTGATGTGTTTCCACATTTTTCTAATATTTAGCAAACTTGCATAAATCATATAAGACATAGGAGGAGAAGTAGGCCATAGAGTCTGCTCCACTATTCTATCTTGGCTGATTTATTATCCCTCTTGACCCCATTCTCCAGCCCTCCCTCTGTAACCTTTAATGCCCTTACTAATCAGAATCTATCCACCTTCGCATTAAATATAGCCAATGACTTGGCATCCACTGCCATCTGTGGCAATGAATTCCACAGATTCACGACTCTCTAGCTAAAGAAATTCCTTTTCTCTATTCTAAAGGAACGCCTTTCTGATCAGGTGTTGTGCCCTCTGGCCCTATACTACCCCACTATATGAAATATCCTTATCTACTCTCTCCAAGCCTTTCAATATTTAAAAGGTTTCAATGAGATTCCCACCCCACCCCCACTTTATTCTTTGAAGCTTCAGTAAGTACAAGCCCAGAGCCATTAAACTTCCTTCAATGCCAGTACATCCTTACTTAGATAAGGGGCCTAAAATTACTCACATTGCTCTAAGTGTGGTTTGGCCAATGCCTTATTGTTACATGACCATGGTTTCGTTTACTGAGAGTGTCACTTTGAAATGCCTGTATGAGGCGGGACTATGATGTCAGTAAAACAAGCTGCGACAGACCGCTGGGATTTTTCAGGAGTAAGGAGAGAGAGGGCTGTCAAGACTTCAGCTCACTACGATATGGGTAAAGTCTGATACTTTCCCATGCCCAAAGGACTGGATTGAGTAACGGCACACAGTGCACATTGCATGTGTGATTGTCACTTCGTATGATCCATATGTGAATGTTGTTGGAATATCCTGTGGCGACCACGCTTGTTAACCCTTACTTGGATTCGGGTGTGCTATGTGGTTACCACTTGTGCGAAAGGATATTCTGTGACTGTCACCTTGTGATGTTTCTACGTGGATTTCAGAACGACTTGATGGAAAAGATCTGTGGCAACTGTTACTTTGTTTTCCTAGCGTGGAACCTGTGGAATTCTTCATAATCGCCTTCTCTTTACATTTTAACCTGCATTTACAGATCTCTTCCCTCATTTATTCCGTGGATTACTGGACCTTTCTACTTTGCCATTTTAAGACTTTAAGACTGTTCCTAAGCTTGAAGTTTGGGAGCCACACATACAACACTGTTAACTTCTGGTTATTTTGTTTAATCATTTATATTTTAAGTAGATACTAATAAAGATAGTGATTTTAACATTAAAACTGGACTCAATGTGTGATCTATTGCTGCTGGTATGAACACTTGTGAAGCCTCAGCATTACATCCTAGTCCTCTTGAAATGATTGCTAACATTGTATTTTCCCCCTTTATCACTGTCTCAAGCTGAAAATTAACCTTCAGGGAATCCTGCACAAGGACTCCCAAATGCCTTTGCACCTCTAATTTCTGAATTTGCTCCCTGTTTAGAAAATAGTTTACGCTTTTATTCCTTCTACCAAAGTGCATGATCATACACTTCCCCACATTGTATTCCATCTGGCACTTCTTTGCTCATTCTCCTGACCTCTCTCATTCCTGATTTCTCAACACAATTGGCCCCTCCACCTGTTTTTGCATTGTCTGCAAATTTGGCCACAAACCCACCAATTCCATCATCCACATCATCGACATATAATGTAAAAGGAAGCAGTCCCAACACTGACCCTTGTGGAACACTACTAGTAACTATCAGCCAAAATGAAAAGGCCCCCTTTACTCTCACACTTTGCCTCCTGCCAGTCAGCCAATCTTCTGTCCATGTTAGGACTTTTCCTGTAATACTCTGGGCTCTTATTTAAGAACACAACTAATAGAAACAAGAGTAGTTTTTCTAAACCTCAGAGCCTACTCTACCGTTCATCAGAATCACGCCTAATCTTCTACCTCAGTATCATTTTTGTCAGCATATTTCTTGCTTCCCTTAACATTCAGAAATCTATCAAGATGTGTTTTGAATAAACTTAGTAACTAAGCTTCTACGACCCTTCAGAGTAAAGAATTCCAAAAATTCACCTCTCTTTCTCTTCATCCCAGTCTTAAATGGTCTCCTGCGTATCCTTGTCCAGGAATCTACAGCCACTGAAAACATCCTTCCAGAGTCACCCTGTTCGCACCTTGCAAGTTTCTGGAAGTGCTCATGTTATGGGAAAATAATGATACTTGGAAAACCTTGGATCATATAGGAGCCTGAAGGCACACACTCTACTATTCAGAAACAGCTTCTTCTATTCTACCAGCAGTGTTCTGAATGGACACCGAATCCATAAACACTGACTCACTAATTTTTTTTTGCACTTCTTATTTAATTTAACTATTTAATACACACACATATACTGTATGTACATATGCTTACTGTAATTCAGTTTTTATTATAATACATTGCTGCCGCATAACAACAAATTTCATGACACATGCAGTGATATTAAATCTAATTCTGATTCGTTGGAAAATGTCAGGAGATGATGCTTTTGCTAATTTCTTTGAATTATTGATGGAGAGTTTTAATCATTTGAGTACTGCTTTAAAGCATTGCCAACACAATCTGCTTTTAACCAAGTGACATATTAAGGATTGTGAAAATCTGTCACTTCATCTAAGCAAATCATCAACAGTAACGTGTATCAACCTACTGTTACTTCTCTGTTGATTATTATTTTGGAATCTCCACACATCCAAAATGGCATAATCTTTAATCGCAAATAACTGGTATAGCTCTTCCCCAACCTTATCCCGTAGAATGGAGTAGAGAGTCACAGTTTGAAGAAATATTGTGCAGCATTTTCTCACTAGCAAATTTTGCCTTATATGCTTTGAATAATATCTTTCATTACAAAACATCTCTGGTTTCTTGCCAAGCAAAACCTATTCAGAGAATTTATCTCCACTCTTTATTTCCTCCTAATTTAACTTGATTTTTTTTCCTGCCAGTTCCAGACTGATTTTTGGTGTGGTACAGAAGAGGAAATTTTCCTAACTTTCACTGTTTCTTCCTCTAGCTTCACACACTCATACCATCTTGATCCTTTCTCCAGTGTAGGTATGAAGAACAACAGATCATACATTGAGCTTTATTGCATCATCTGGCCAATTACATTTACATTCCTACTCACATATCAATCATCAGTATTGCAGTGCCAACATAAATTTCCATTGGCATTTTTTACTTCAATGTTACCTGATGTATGGAAAATTTCAATGGAAATGTACAGCATCAGCAGTCCAGATCATCGCCTTCTTTGTCTTGTCTATGGGTGTGCCCCTTTGCTATTATTCCCAATGAGCTTCATGTTGCTTATCAGCCTTAGTAGGGGGCAAAATGGCATTTTTCTTCCCTTCTACAAAGTAATTTACACAAAAAAAATTCCAGAACTCTTAACAGACTCAATGATAATCTTATGGAACTACTGAAAGAATCCAAACTGTCGTTTATCGTCACAAACAACCTTCAGGAGGAACTCAGCTGGTCGAACCTCATCTGTGGGAGGAAAGGAACTGATGTTCCAGGTTGAAGCCAAAACATACTAGCCATTTTTCCTTTCTGCCTCCCAGTCCTGATGCAGGGTTTCAGCCCAAAAGGTCAATCATTCTTTTTCTCCCACTGAATCTGCTCAATCCACTGAGTTCCTCTTGTGGATTATTTGTTGCTCCAGATTCCAGCATCTTTGTATCTGCCATACAACTACTATATAGACACCCACAGCATAGTAAATTTTAAATTGTCCCATTCAGGCCTAAATATTTAATCATTGTGAAGGCTTTCTTAATGTTGTGGGATAATGTCGTTCCTGACAAGGGGGATCATTCTGCTTGGTATGAGAGACTTGTGTCTGTGAAAATATCTCAGGTTCTGGGGCTTCCTCCTTTTAGGCAATTTCCATCAAGGACAAGTTCATCCCAGTGATGGTAAAAATGGGGGAGCTGGGATTTCTGCTGCACATTCCAGCTATTTCGGGTCGACCGGAGACAGTGTAGGGTCTTTTCTGGTTTCTCTTTGGATCATCTCTACTTTAATAGAGATACTTTAGATTAGCATTAGAGGAGTGTCCTCTTTTGTAAATTTTTCAGATATTTCCTTTTCCAGGGGTAAATGGGATAATCATTCTCCTGGATTCAATCTTGTAATTGTGTCCTCCAGGAAACAGAGCCCCTATCTGGTTTAGTACTGCTGCTGTTAGTGGAACAACCTTCTGTGGATTGAAAATGGACATTAGTGGTTGATGATCGGTAATGACCGTGAACTCTCTCCCATACAAGTACTGATCGAAACGTTTTCCACCCCAAACCAGTCTCAAGGCCTCTCTGTCAACTTGCGTGTAATTTTTCTCTGCAGCGGTAAGGGAATGTGATGCAAAGACTATGGGGTGTTCACTCCCATCACGCATAACATGTGACATGACTGCACCTTTCCAGAAGGTGAGGCATCACCGGCAAGCTTCACCAGACGATGTGGATCATAATGTGTGAGTACAGTGTCTGATGTTACCATTTCCTTTATCGTTTTGAAAGATACCTCACATTGCTTTATCCATTGCCATTTCTTGCTAACTATAATAATGAGTCTGTTGGGGGGGAGGGCGACATTACAACCAGATTTGGCAGGAACCTGTTATAGTAATTGACAAATCCTAAAAAGCACCACAACTGTGACACATCCTTTGGGTTTGTGGCATCCACCACTGCTTGAATTTTCTCAGCACACTTGTGTATTCCTTGTGCGTCAATGGTCTGACCACAGTAAGTGATGCTTGCTTTAAAGAATTCACGTTTGCTACATTGTGCTCTAAGCCCATAATCTTCTGGTCTTTTTCACACCATCTTGATATTTTGCAGATATTCCTTGTCATCCTTACTGGTAACAATGATCTCATCCAGGTAACGATAGCTAGCCTTACAACACTAGGTCCATAGCTTTCTGCCAGAGCGTGGGCACTGCTGCCACTCCAAAAATAATACTATTATAGTGATAGAGCCCTTTGTGAGTGTTAATGGTGGGAAACACTTTGGATTCTTCTTCCATCTCCAATTGCAGATAGACCTCAGCTAAGTCTACCTTGCTGAAGTGTTTTCCTCCAGAAAGGTTTGCAAGGGTGTCATCTATTCTTGGCAAGAGGGAATTGGGCTACTTTCAGTACTGGGTTAATGGTACCTTTAAGATCACCACATATCCTGACAGTCCTATTTTTCTAGACTACTGAGATCATTCGCATTGCCCATGGGCTCCATTTAACCTTGAAAAGAATTCCTTCAGCCTCCATGCGATCTGGATCACTGGCTACTTCATCATACATGGTATAAGGAACTGGATGGTTTTTCACAACTTAGGTGTGGCATTTTCAATTAACTCTATTTTACTCTTGATACGTTTGAGTTTTCCTATGCCACCCTTGAGCACTACTGTGTCACTGTAGCATCGTCCAGTACCTTTCTTAATTTGCTTTCAGTTGACTCTTACAGTGTCTATAAAAGGTATTCACCCCCCCCCCAGAAGTTTTCATGTTTTATTGATCTTCAATATTAAATCACAGCGGACTTAATTTGGCTTTTTTGCAACACATTAACAGAAAAAGACTCTTTCATGCCGAAGTGAAAACAGATCTCCATAAGGTGATCTAAAACATAAAATAATTGATTGCAGAGGTATTCACTCCCTTCAAGTCAGTATCTAGCAGCTTACCTTTCCAGCAATTACAACCTTCAGTCTGTGTGGATTTGTCTTTATCAGCACTGCACATCTGGAAACTGCAATTTTTCACCATTCTTCTTTACAAAACAGCTCAAGCTGTAGCAAATTGCACGGGGTTCGTGAGTGAACAGCCCTTTTCAACTCCAGCCACAAATTCTCAATTGGATTGAGATCTGGACTCTAACTTGGCCACTCCAGGACATTAACTTTGTTGTTCTTAAGACATTCCTGTGTGGCTTTAGCTTTTTGCTTGGGGTCATTTTCTTGCTGGAACATAAATCTTCTCTCTAGTCGCAGTTCTCTTGAAGACTGCATCAGGTTTTCCTCCAGGATCTCCCTGTATTTTGCTGCATTCATTTTATATTCTACCTTCACAAGCCTTCCAGGGCCTGCTGCAGTGAAGCATCCCCACAGCATGATGCAGCCACCACCATGCTTCACGGTAGGAACGGTGTATTTTTGATGATGTGCCATGTTTGGCTTATGCCAAACATAGCATTTAGTCCGATGGTCAAAAAGCTCAATTTTGGTTTCATCAAACCCTCACCAAGTTGACCTTAGAGTCTTCCATATGCCGTCTGGCAAATTCGAGCTGAGATTTCTCGTGAGTTTTTTCAACAGTAGCTTCCATAAAGCTGCCACTGGTGAAGCACCCAGGCAACAGTAGATTTATGCACAGTCTCTCCCATCTCAGCCACTGAAACTTGCAACTCCTCCAGAGTTGTTATAGGGCTTTTGGTGGCCTCCCTCACTAGTCCCCTCTTGCATGGTCTCTCAGTTTTTAAGGACTACCTGGCCTAAGCAGATTTACCGCTGTGCCATATTCTTTTCATTTCTTGATGATTGACTTAACTGTGCTCCAAGGGATATTCTGTGACTTGGAAATTTTCTTATGTCCATCTCCTGACTTGTGCTTTTCAATAACCTTTTCACGAAGTTGCTTGGTGATTTCTTTTGTCTTTTTATTGTAGATTTTTGCCAAAATATTGATTCATCAGCAATTGGACCTTCCAAATACAGGTACATTTTTACTACAATCAATTCAAACACCTTGACTGCACACAGGTCTCCAAAATCAGATCTCCATTTAACTAATTATGTGACTTCTAAGACCAATTGGCTGCACTAGTGATGATTTGGTGTGTCATCTTCCTTTGGGGGGGGGGGGTGCATGAATACTTATGCAATCAATTATTTTGTGGTTTATATTTCAAATTAATTTAGATCACTTTGTAAAGATCTGTTTTCACTTTGACAGAAAAGTCTTTTTCTGTTGTACAGTGTCAAAAAGCCAAATTAAATCCACTGTGATTCAATGTTGTAAAACAATGAAACATGATAACTTCCAAGAGGAGGGCAGTGAATACTTTTCATAGACACTATATAGGGAATGTGACAAACAAATGGTGGATGGATCTCCAATCAAGTTGTAGTTGTCTCAGCCAATCACAACCCCAGAAAATGGACCTTCTTTGTTTGTACCACGTACAAGCCCAATGTATTTCACTAATGAATATCATTCCCACAGGAGTTATCTTTTCCCCAGTATAACTTCTCAGTTACATATATTCAGGCTTCAGTTCATAGAACAGTACAGCACAGTACAGGCCCTTCAGCCCACAATGTTGTGCCGACCCTCAAACCCTGCCTCCCATATAAGCCCCCACCTTAGATTCCTCCATATACCTGTCTAGTAGTCTCTTAAACTTCACTAGTGTATCTGCCTCCACCACTGACTCAGGCAGTGCATTCCACGCACCAACCACTCTCTGAGTAAAAAACCTTCCTCTAATATCCCCCTTGAACTTCCTACCCCTTACCTTAAAGCCATGTCCTCCTGTATTGAGCAGTGGTGCCCTGGGGAAGAGGCGCTGGCTATCCACTCTATCTATTCCTCTTATTATCTTGTACACCTCTATCACGTATCCTCTCATCCTCCTTCTCTCCAAAGAGTAAAGCCCTAGCTCCCTTAATCTCTGAACATAATGCATACTTTCTAAACCAGGCAGCATCCTGGTAAATCTCCTCTGTACCCTTTCCAATGCTTCCACATCCTTCCTATAGTGAGGTGACCAGAACTGGACACAATACTCCAAGTGTGGCCTAACCAGAGTTTTATATAGCTGCATCATTACATCGCGACTCTTAAACTCTATCCCTCGACTTATGAAAGCTAACACCCCATAAGCTTTCTTAACTACCCTATCCACCTGTGAGGCAACTTTCAGGGATCTGTGGACATGTACCCCGAGATCCCTCTGCTCCTCCACACTACCAAGTATCCTGCCATTTACTTTGTACTCTACCTTGGAGTTTGTCCTTCCAAAGTGTACCACCTCACACTTCTCCGGGTTGAACTCCATCTGCCACTTCTCAGCCCACTTCTGCATTCCTATCAATGTCTCTCTGCAATCTTTGACAATCCTCTACACTATCTACAACACCACCAACCTTTATGTCTGCAAACTTGCCAACCCACCCTTCTACCCCCACATCCAGGTTGTTAATAAAAATCACGAACAGTAGAGGTCCAGAACAGATCCTTGTGGGACACCACTAGTCACAATCCTCCAATCTGAATGTACTCCCTCCACCACCACCCTCTGCCTTCTGCAGTCAAGCCAATTCTGAATCCACCTGGCCAAACTTCCCTGGATCCCATGCCTTCTAACTTTCTGAATAAGCCTACAGTGTGGAACCTTGTCAAATGCCTTACTAAAATCCATATAGATCACATCCACTGCACTACCCTCATCTATATGCCTGGTCACCTCCTCAAAGAATTCTATCAGGCTTATTAGACACGATCTGCCCTTCACAAAGCCATGCTGACTGTCCCTGATTAGACCATGATTCTCTAAATGCCTATAGATCCTATCTCTAAGAATCTTTTCCAACAGCTTTCCCACCACAGACGTAAGGCACACTGGTCTATAATTACCCGGACTATCCCTACTACCTTTTTTGAACAAGGATACAACATTCGCCTCCCTCCAATCCTCCGGTACCATTCCTGTGGACAACGAGGACATAAAGGTCCTAGCCAGAGGCTCAGCAATCTCTTCTCTCGCCTCGTGGAGCAGCCTGGGGAATATTCCGTCAGGCCCCGGGGACTTATCTGTCCTAATGTATTTTAACAACTCCAACACCTCCTCTCCCTTAATATCAGCATGCTCCAGAACATCAACCTCACTCATATTGTCCTCACCATCATCAAGTTCCCTCTCATTGGTGAATACCGAAGAGAAGTATTCATTCACTTCCACAGCCTCCAGGCACATCTTCCCACCTTTATCTCTAATCGGTCCTACCTTCACTCCTGTCATCCTTTTTTTCTTCACATAATTAAAGAATGCCTTGGGGTTTTCCTTTACCCTACTCGCCAAGGCCTTCTCATGCCCCCTTCTTGCTCTTCTCAGCCCCTTCTTAAGCTCCTTTCTTGCTTCCCTATATTCCTCAATAGACCCAGCTGATCCTTGCTTCCTAAACCTCATGTACGCTGCTTTCTTCCTCCTGACTAGATTTTCCACCTCACTTGTCACCCATGGTTCCTTCATCCTACCATTCTTTATCTTCCTCACCGGGACAAATTTATCCCTTACATCCCACAGAGATCTCTAAACATCGACCACATGTCCATAGTACATTTCCCTGCAAAAACGTCATCCCAATTCACAACCGCAAGTTCTAGCCTTATAGCCTCATAATTTGCCTTTCCCCAATTAAAAATTTTCCTGTCCTCTTTGATTCTGTCCTTTTCCATGATAATTATAAAGGCCAGGGAGCGGTGGTCACTGTTCCCCAGATGCTCACCCACTGAGAGATCTGTGACCTGACCCGGTTCATTACCTAGTACTAGATCTAGTATGGCATTCCACCTGGTCGGCCTGTCCACATACTGTGACAGGAATCCGTCCTGGACACACTTAACAAACTCTGCCCCATCTAAACCCTTGGAACTAATCAGGTGCCAATCAATATTAGAGAAGTTAAAGTCACCCCTGATAACAACCCTGTTATTTTTGCACCTTTCCAAAATCTGCCTCCCAATCTGCTCCTCTGTATCTCTGCTGCTACCAGGGGGCATCATTCAGTATCTTTGAAATGCCATTCAAGCTCATTTTTTGGAATGACTGAAACTGCCAAGCCAATATTTAATTCAATTTTAATTAATTTGCCATTCACTTCTGGTGTAAGCCATATTGCTTGTCTATTGTTAGTTTTCACGTTGTAAATCTTTAGGCTGCTCAGTCCTGTGAAACTCTCATCACTATCAAATTTTTCATCAACAGCAAAAAGATTCGTGCTCTTTTTGAAACTGTAACTTGACTTTCTATCTTTTTCTCCTCTCTGTGTAGTCCATTGATTTTTGTCTGCCTGACATGCTCTTCGCATGTGTCCTACTTTGTTGCTTTTTTTTTTTGCAAGTTTGACCTTTAAACCTGCATCGGTCCAGTGCATGTGAGCCCCTGCCACAGTGGTAACACAATTTTTTTCAGCCAGGACAGTTCAGATGTTGCAATCTTGTTCATGTGCACTTTCATTCTTAACTGCAACTTAATTGTGTGTCTGTCTATTGTTTCCATTGCTCAGCAATTTCAACTGCTCTTTTAAATGTAAGTTGTGCTTCAATTAGGAGCCATTTTTGAAAGCTTTCTTGTAAGATTCCACAAACTAATCCATCTCTCATTAAGTCCATTGTAGAACGGAGAATGGTCAATCTCTTCAATTTAGCCATATACACTGAAAAGAACTCTCCTTCCTTTCAATTCCACTTATGAAACCTACAGTGTCTCCAGTCAACAATGTTCTAAATGTTCCTGCGTTACTTTCACAATATCAGCAAAGCTCATCTTGTCTTCTTTGTTTAGAGCAATTAAACTTCTAAGCAAACTGTTTGCCTTTAAATCCAATGCACTCAGTAAAACTGGTACTTGCTTCTCATTTAAAAACGCAAACATTAGGAAATCTGCAGATGCTGGAATTTCAAGCAACACATATAAAAGTTGCTGGTGAACACAGCAGGCCAGGCAGCATCTCTAGGAAGAGGTACAGTTGACGTTTTGGGCCGAGACCCTTCGTCAGGACTAACTGAAAGAAGAGCTAGTAAGAGATTTGAAAGTGGGAGGGGGAGGGGGAGATCCAAAATGATAGGAGAAGACAGGAGGGGGAGGGATGGATCCAAGGGCTGGACAGGTGATTGGCAAAAGGGATACGAGAGGATCATGGGACAGGAGGCCCAGGGAGAAAGAAAGGGGGAGGGGGGAAACCCAGAGGATGGGCAAGGGGTATAGTGAGAGGGACAGAGGGAGAAAAAGGAGAGAGAAGAAAAAAGAATGTGTGTATATAAACAAATAATGCACGGGGTACGAGGGGGAGGTGGGGCATTAGCAGAAGTTTGAGAAGTCAATGTTCATGCCATCAGGTTGGAGGGCTCCCCTACTGTAAAGATGAAGCCACACTCAGGTTGGAGGAACAACACCTTATCCTCTGCTTTCTGCCACAGCAACAACTTTTAAGCCAATGTACAATCATCCTTGCGTCCCATGAACTTCAATTTCTTTCATGTGGATTTTGTCTGATGATAAAACTCACATACATCCTTGATCTTCTTCATTCAGAAAAATTCAGTTAAGCTAAACATGGCTCTCCATTAATGATCCTGTGCTGAATGGCCTTTATTAATCTGTTCCACTCTAAATGCTAATTGATGCCTTTGGAATTTTTCAAGACAAGGGTTCTGTTGTCACACAATCTATCTCTTTATCCCTTTAGTAATCTTTCAGCATTCTGACACCAACCCTGGTTTCAAGCATTTCCTACTATTCTGATTCTGCTGATTCATTCAGAGGATAATTTCACCATTGCTGGCCACTCTTGGAGTTAGAGATCTAAGCCTTGACCAGCAATGAAATGGTATCTGAGGACAGTAATTCTGATATTCATTTTTCATTCATTCGACTACAGCATGTAAGAAAATTGTAGTGTACAGACCAATGGCAAATATACTTCTCATGGCTTAAATTTTATTGTGAAAGCTGGCATGAACATAAAGCTATGTTCTCTGTTTCTATATCAAACATGCTTATTAGTTAAGTTGCCTAAAGAAAATAAATCTCAAATATCATGGATATCCAATTTATGGAAGCAAAATGGACCAACTGAGAGATGGCTTTGATCACCTGCCTTTGATAATCCTTCCCAATGTTCTTTCACATGTTCTGAAGTCAGGAAAATTTATTCTCTGTAGTTTTATTGTGCAATTTTCTTGAGTAGTTGAATGAAGCTAATGGGAACGAACATCAAAATACATAACAGACCATTGATCTGTTATCACATATTTAACATCTCCACCAAATTTGAAAATTCAAAAAACAAGCCTGCCCTCCCAACCTGCTCATCTCCTCTCCCAGTTTGCAACCTCTATTCCATGTCTACTGTCCACTTCTATCAGATTCCATCTGGACTTTGCCTCATCCACGAATCACCTCCCAGCCTCTCATATCATTGCCACTTCAATCCCTCCCCCACCCACTTATCTTTCTCCCTAACAAAGATTAACTTATTATCCACAAGCTCAAGCTCCTCTCCTCTCCCACTCTTTTATTCTGGCTTCTGTCCACTTCCTTTTCCAATCCTATTAAAAAGGTCTCAGTCCAACATGTCATCTGTTCATTTCCCTCCATAGACGCTGCCTGACCTGCTGAGTTCCTCCAGCGATTTGTGTGTGTTGATCTAAATTCAGCCTTATTCCATTCTCTATTCACGTATTAAGCTGCTACCATATTCCACTAAAATTCTACGAAAAGACTAATTAATTGAAATTTATGGTATGCCAGGTGCCAATATATGATAAAGAATTAAATAACATCTTGCATGCATGTAGTTTCATGATTACTTCAGGAAAATGAATAGACATAAACAGCTGTTTCTTTTCTGCCTTTTGGTTTCTGAACTTGTACAAGAAAACTAATTTACCAGACCATTACATTCAACAGTCTAGGGATGCTAACCACGTATACACTTCAAATTTTAAACCACCAAAAAGAAACATGAACTGAGGATAGTAATTCCAGCTTAAGTTATTTAATACATTCATTCAACAAGTAAAAAAAAATTGCAATGGACAAATGGGAAATACATTTGCTTTTTGTTAAATTACTGAAAGAAAACAATCTCAAAAATCATAGTTACATTAGAAATTATTAATACTTATTATTTTACAAGATTGAACAAAATCAATTGGCCTAAACAAATGAATGGGTTGCTACTTCACAGAAGTTGGCAAAACTAGGTATAATAAGCATCTGACGATTTGGAATATAACTGGATAAATCTGGCTGCTCGTGTCTTATGGTTCCAAGGAGAAATGCTTGCATTCAGAACAGAGGCAAGTCCTGGACTTAAGTTATGTGCTGTAATTCCAGGACACACAGTGACAGGTGACATTGTATATGCCAAAATATTCCGTGTCTGGAATCCAGTGGTAAATTTCAGTCTTTCTGAGCATTGCACAGGGAATATATAACTCAGCTACTACCTCAGGACTGATATGGTGTAGGGTCCAGCACCCTGCTGATTTAAATAGACATCCTGGGTGTGTGGATTAAGAGGCAAAGTGGGAGATAAATTACTTTGTAAATTATTTCATTATAGTTTAACTTTTAAGTTTTTATTTACATTCATTACAGTTTTATTTAATGATTTTGTATTTTTTTCATTTATTTTTATTTCGATAACTTTTCAAGTACTTGGACATTTAAAATCAGTTTCAAGACAAGACAAGAGAACTTAATGTCAAAGCTTAAAAGTTCAAAGTTTAAAGCAGGGTCTTCATAATACATCCCCTGGGGAAAAGCTAGCATTTGGACTTTGCCAGCCGACCTATGGGCACAGAGCAGCAACGAAGCTGGCCACACACATCAAAGTTGCTGGTGAACGCAGCAGGCCAGGCAGCATCTCTAGGAAGAGGTACAGTCGACGTTTCAGGCCGAGACACTTCGTCAGGACTAACTGAAAGAAGAGCTAGTAAGAGATTTGAAAGTGGGAGGGGGAGGGGGAGATCCAAAATGATAGGAAAAGACAGGAGGGGGAGGGATGGAGCCAAGAGCTGGACAGGTGATTGGCAAAAGGGATATGAGAGGACCATAGGACAGGGGGCCTAGGGAGAAAGAAAAAGGGGGAGGGGTGGAAAACCCAGAAGATGGGCAAGGGGTGTAGTGAGAGGGACAGAGGGAGAAAAAGGAGAGTGAGAGAAAGAATATGTGTATATAAATAAATAACAGATGGGGTACGAGGGGGAGATGGGGCATTAGCGGAAGTTTGAGGTCAATGTTCATGCCATCAGGTTGGAGGCTACCCGGATGGAATATAAGGTGTTGTTCCTCCAACCTGAGTGTGGCTTCATCTTTACAGTAGAGGAGGCCATGTATAGACATGTCAGAATGGGAATGGGACGTGGAATTAAAATATGTGGCCACTGGGAGATCCTGCTTTCTCTGGCGGACAGAGCGTAGATGTTCAGCAAAACAATCTCCCAGTCTGCGTCGGGTCTCACCAATATATATAGAAGGCTGCACCGGGAGCACCGGATGCAGTATATCACCCCAGCCGACTCACAGATGAAGTGTCGCCTCACCTGGAAGGACTGTCTGGGGCCCTGAATGGTGTAAGGGCATGTGTAGCACTTGTTCTGCTTACAAGGACAAGTGCCTGGAGAGAGATCGGTGGGGAGGGATGGGGGGGGAACGAATGGACAAGGGAGTCCAACAAAGTTGGCCTTCTACCTCTGGCCCAGGTGAATATGAGAATACAGGGACCAGGGGTGGCAATTAGTGGCAGTGGGCTGGGTTCAGCACATTCTCTCTAATCAGGTCTTCTTCTGTAACTTGATGCTCTTGATGAGCTGAAAATTATCCACGCATTTACAAACCCAGATCAAAATACCTGCCGACAATATATAGTATTTCTTGGAATGAATCAACATTTGAAGCAGGTGGTCAGGCTAACATGATGAGTTATAAAACCATTCTTGCTTCACTCTGAACTGTGATAGCTGTAGTGAAAGTTTCTCTCTGTATATTGGATAAGGGAAAAGGTGGAAAGAATTGAGCAGTCTAATTTGTTCACAGTGAACATGAATAAATGCAAAACTATTTTTTGGATCCATAGCTGAAATGTACGCAGAAAAAAAATCATATAATTGTAGCTACAGTTGCAAAAGAAAGATAAAATTTTAGACTTGAGGACAACCTGCAACAGGAAAAATACTTAAAGCAACTACAATAGTCAGTCCCTTTTTATTGATTTTATTTGGGACTAATTTATGTCAATATATTACTTTTAATAGTGTTCTAATTCTAATCCAGTTCTTGCAGCAATTTTGTACGATCTCTGCTGTCCAAAATGAAGCCACTTCGTAAATTTTACACAAAGATTATAATAAGTGTCTTGGGTGTATTTCTGTTTATTGTGTAAATCCTGAAATTATATTTACTTCAAGATGTTGTATTAATCCAATATACACTTGCCTTTCATCTCATTTGAAAGCTAGGTGAAGCCAGGAGAAATAATTTAGTCTTCATTTAGAGACTCTAAATGAAGCCACAACGGCCACAGTATGCGAGACAATAAAATATTTAGTATCAACAGCATAAAACATTCAGTGGGACACCACTGAGATGCATTTTGAGACCTTTTTTTGAAAACACATGCATGGGAAAGATTGTGTAATATATAAAATGGGTGACAGCTATTTGGCTGGTTGTTACATACCTCACTTGATTTTATATCTCCATTAGAATAAGTAAAAATTTCCTATCCAATGATTGCAAAGGATTGAGATGTTATGCCAGGGTTTTATTTCAGTTAAAAAAAAAATACAGCATTTCTGAGTACAACAGATGGCAGATGCTGGAACCTGGAGCAACAACCAGCTGCTGGAAGATCTCAGCAGATCAGCCTGCATCAGTGGAGGGAAATGGACAATCAACCATTTCAAATCGAGAACCTTCATCTTGACTTCAGGTTTCTGATTTCACTAGTCAAAAATGACCCCTTAAAATAAATGTTATCAACATTAAAAGGGTACTAACTGTTTCATCCATTTTTCCAATTTATTATGACAACATCCATAACTTGAAAGTGGTTGAAATCAACAACACCTGATGAAGTTGTACTCCTCAAATGCAAGCAAAACAATGGCACATTTCTCTGGAAGAGAAAATAATTATGATTCGGGAGTGCAATCTGTAATTTCTAAAACTGACACAAAAGGTGGCAGTATTGCCGACAGTGAACAGAATATTAACAGATTGCATCACAATATCAAAAAGCTGATGGAAACGACCAACACGAGGCTGAAAACATTTAATGCAATTTGATGGGTTAAAAGAGAAGAGCTAATAGAATGCTGTTTTAAAAAGGTGGTTGAGAGAGACCTGGAGGTATTCGTGCACGAAGCATTGACAGTGGCAGGGTAGGTAGAGAAAGTGGTTAATAAGGTATACATTATTATATGGGGCTTTTTCAGCTGGGATAGCACATAAAAAGCAGGGAAGTTATAGTGACACTTTATGATACATAGACTGGCCTTAAGTGCAATATTGTGTTTATTCTGGCCACATCATTTCAGAATCAGGTTTAATATCACTGATATATGTTGTAAAATTTGTTTACATAAAACTACTGTAAGTTACAATAAGTCTAAAAAGTGCAAAAAGAGAGCAAACTAGTGAGATAATATTCATGGACCAGAGGGGAAGAAGCACTGAGTGCGCATCACCACGTCCTCGCCGCTGTAGTAACAAGGAAAGGGCATGCCCTGAAAGGTGAAGATCCTTAATGATGGATGCTGCCTAATTGAGGCACCACATTTTGACCATGACCTTGATGGTGGGGAAACTGGTGCCCATGGTGGAACTGGCTGGGTCTACAACCCTCTATTGCTCTATTCAGTCCAGTGCATTGGAGCTCCATATCAGGTGGTGGTGCAGCCAGTTAGAATGCTCTCCACAGTACACTTGTAGGAATTTGCTAGAGTCTTTGGTGACATACCAAAACTCCTCAAACTCCTAATGAAGTGTCTTCTTCATGATTGCATATCTGAGGACAGATCCTCTGAGATGATGACGCCCAGGAACTTGAAGCTGTTCACCTCTTCTACTGCTGACCACTCGATGAGGACAGGTAGGTGGGTGGGTGTGTGTGTGTGTGTGTGTGTGTGTGTGTGTGTGTGTGTGTGTGTGTGTGTGTGTGTGTGTGTGTGTGTGTGTGTGTGTGTTCGTTCTTCCGACTTTCCCTTCTTGAAGTCGAAAATCAATTCCTTGGTCTTACTGATGTTGAGGGCAAGGTTGTTCAGGAGGGTGTGACAGTATTAGAAAGGGTCAGAAAAGAGTAATGAGAATGGTTCCTTGGGATTAGACAACAGTTTCTAACTTACATTAGAAGTGATGCTTTCTTCAGAATAGAGCATTATAATGAGAGATTTGTTAGGGGAAGGATCTGAATAGAGTGGACAGGGACAGTTCTTTGTAAAATAAGTCAAAAACTGCAGGCAAATAAAGAGGGAGCAAAGTAAGAGTGATATTAAAAAATTGCAGCATGTTGATGGATTCTGGAATCCAATGCCCACAGATATAATGGAGCGAGAATTGGACACACTCAGTGACCACTTTATTAAGTATACTTGCTCATGAATGCAAATATCTATTCAGCAATCATGTAGCAGCTACTCAACGCATAAAAGACATGTAAGCATGGTCTAAAGCAGGGGTTCCCAACCTGGGTTCAAGGACCCCTTGGTTAATGGTAGGGGTCCATGGGACTAAAAAGGTTGACAGCCCGGTCTAGAGGTTCAGTTGTTGTTCAGACCAAACATTAGAACAGGGAGGAAATGTTTTATAAGTGACTTTAATTGTCAACTGATTGTTGATACCATACAGGATGATTGGAGTATTTCAGAAACTTTTTCACACACAACAGTGTCAGGAGATAACAGAGAATGGTGTGAAAAAAAATCCAGTGATCAGCAGTTCTATGGCGAAAATGCTTTTTTAAATGAGAGAGGTGAGAGATGAATGGCCAGAATGGTTCAGGCTGACAGGAAGGCGACAGTAACTCAAATAACCATGTGCTACAACAGGAGCATCACTGAATGTACAACATGCCAAACCTTGGAGGGTGAGCTACAGCAGCTGAAGAACACATTGTGTTCCACTCCTGCACTGAATAAAGTGGCCACTGTGTGTTTATCCAATTACAGAGAAACATTTGCAAGCCAATGGAGTAGGGGCTGCTGGTTGAACTCACAAGTTACTCTGGTAAACATGAGCAAAGGAGACTCCTTCTTTGGGAGTTTTGGTGCACAAAGAAGCTGCTACTTTCATTATATTACAAACACCATATCTCAAACCTGTGTATCTAGCATTTTTGTAATGTCCCAAAGGGAAATTAATTGCCTCCTCAAATATTTCTGATGACATAGGGCTAGTCAGTTAGTTTATGGAAAGCCATGTTCTACAAGAGTATATTTTGTATGCTAGCCCTAAAAGGGGAAAGGCACAAATGCAAATGTGTGCTTTGACTGCTTTCAATGGGAAAGATTCTTGTACCACCAGTGATAGTTTCAAGCGTTTAGTTAAGAATTCAGTTAATGCCTCACCATTAGATATTTCACAAGCAATGGTTAGCCTGGAAGCAAGCATGGCACGGCCTCTGTGAAAAGCCAAATTCTACAGGCAACAAACAAATGTTGGCCTTTGAAGACTGCAAGAACACACAGCTGCACCTTGAATGATTCTGTGGAATCTTTTATGTGCACTGACAACTGGTCTGCTGCTTAACGTTTAACTTCATTTGGAAGATTCCACCTTTTTTTACTCCAGTGGTTGGTAAATTGATGTAAAATATCCTGAGAGGCAGGATTTATGAACACTTGGAGAGGCATAATATGATTAGGAAGTCAGCATGGCTTTGTCAAAGGCAGGTCGTGCCTTACAAGCTGATTGGATTTTTTGAGGATGTTACTAAACACATTGATGAAGGTAGAGCAGTAGATGTAGTGTGTATGGATTTCAGCAAGGCATTCGATAAGGTACCCCATGCAAGGCTTATTGAGAAAGTAAGGAGGCATGGGATCCAAAGGGACATTGCTTTGTGGATCCAGAATTGGCTTGCCCACAGAAGGCAAAGAGTGGCTGAGTATGGGTCATACTCTGCATAGAGGTTAGTGACCAGTGGTGTGCCTCAGGAGTCTGTTCTGGGACCCCTCCTGTTCGTGATTTTTATAAATGACCTGGATGAGGAAGTGGAGGGATGGGTTAGTAAATTTGCTGATGATACAAAGGTTGGGGGTTTTGTGGATAGTGTAGAGGGCTGTCAGAGGTTACAGCGGGACATCGATAGGATGCAAAACTGGGTTGAAAGGTGGCATATGGAGTTCAACCCAGATAAGTGTGAGGTGGTTCATTTTGGTAGGTCAAATATGATGGCAGAATATAGTATTAATGGCAAGACTCTTGGTAGTGTGGAGGATCAAAGGGATCTAGGGGGTCTGAGTCCATAGGAATCTCAAAGCTGCTGCTGTGGTTAAGAAGACATATGGTGCATTGGCTTTCATCAACCATAGGATTAAGTTTAACAGCCAAGAGGTAATGTTATAGCTATATAGGACCCTGGACAAACCCCACCTGGAGTACGGTGCTCAATTCTGGTCGCCTCACTACAGGAAAGATGTAGAAACTATAGAAAGGGTGCAGAAGAGATTTACAAAAATGTTGCCTGGATTGGGGAGCATGCCTTATGAGAATAGGTTGAGTGAAATCGGCCTTTTCTCCTTGGAGCAGCAGAGGATGAGAGGTGACCTGACAGAGGTGTATAAAATGATGAGAGGCATTGATCATGTGGATAGTCAGAGGCTTTTTCCCAGGGCTGAAATGGCAAACACAAGAGGGCACAGTTTTAAGGTGTTTGAAAGTAGGTGAAGAGGAGATGTCAGGGGTAAGTTTGTTTATTTGTTTGTTTTTACACAGAGAGAGTGGTGAGTGCGTGGAATAGGCTGCCAGCAATGGTCATGGAGGCAGATACGATAGGGTCTTTTAAGAGACTCCTGGAGCTTAGAAAAACAGAGGGCTATGGGTAACCCTATGTGATTTCTAAAGTAAGTACATGTTTGGTACAGCTTTGTGGGCCAAAGGGCCTGTATTGTGCATTCTGATATGCTGGTCCATGGCCTCCTCTTGTGCCAAGATGAGGCCACCCTCAGAGTGGAGGAGCAACACCTCATATTCTGTCTGGGTAGCCTTGATTTCTCTTTCTGGTGAAAAAATACCTTCCCCCTCCTCTTCCTCTATTCCTCATTTTGTCCTCTTACGTCTTCTCACCTCCCCCTGGGTCCCCTCCTCCTTTCCTTTTTCCCATGGTCTACTCTCCTGTCCTATCAGATTCCTTCCTCAACTGCCCTATACTTCTACCCACCTGGCTTCACCTATCACTTTTGAGCTGCTCTCCATCCCCTCCCCTGACCTTTTTGTTCTGGTGTCTCTCCCCTTCCTTTCTAGTCCTGAAGAAAGGTCTCGGCCCAAAATGTCGACTGCCTATTCGTGCTGACTGACCTGCTGACTTCCTCCAGCATTTTTTGTGTGTGACTTTCTGCATTTCCTCAGGACATGCTGATGAGTGTGTACAAACGTTTGTACATTATGAGCTGATGCAAAGCACAAATCTACAAGCTTTTGACTCAGCAGTAAAAATGTTACCAACATAGCCATTCTGGCATATAACATAATCAGAATTTAAGTAAGACTGCAATGTTTTATAGTCAGCTTCCACTGCACCCATTGCATAGCTGACCCTAAAATTTCATGAAGCATTTAGATGGTAAATCAATGTTGTATATTTAGTAATGAGACGTACTGGATGAATAATTAATTCATGTCTCTGCAACTTTTTTGTCATTTAAATGGAAACACATGTTGATTTTGTTTACTTGATGTAACATGTTTTGTGGAAGTGGATTTGAATTGTGCATTGATTACTTGAAGGAAATTTAGGCCCATTATGAATGGAATGTCAAATAAGTTAAACAACACTGATATAGTGAATGCATCATATACTTATTGTATTACAATATATCTTTGCAATTGAATAATTTAAAATTCTAAAATTATATACATTATAGCATTAACTAGAAATAGTTAATAAAGCCTTCTAAATTGTCGACAAAAAGCATTAGCTCTGTGATATAAGATTCTTGTAAAGAGCATCTTTTAATAATGGCAATTCTTATATTTGATGCTTACATTCTAATGCATGAAATTTGTACTGCTAACACTAAGGAAATTAAAATAATTGATTTGAGGCATTGATACCATGAGAACAAATCAGGCATCCTGGGGAACATATGCAAAAAATTTTGGGGAATCTGGAAAATATAGGCATTACAGAATGAAAGTGGATTTCAAACGGTGGTTCACTGGTGTCTATTTAAAGATGACACCATTTAAAAGCGCAGAATGGTTTCAGCATTATCTTCAAGGTTTTATTGCTCACTGTTGGTAGCCTGTTCTAAAGCCAAGGACACTAATAGTGCTACCCACAGTATTTTAATGGTCAGCTGATGTCACTCATTGTCCTCTGTCATGATGACCTGCAGCAAACCTGGGATATTGTTCAAGGCATAGATTAAAATAAAAATGAATAAAAAATGGAAATTAATATCAAATCTATCAATGAGTAAAAGAGAAAAAAGCTGGGGAGGTTTGCAGTCTTCTGCTGCGTAAAGGGGTAGCGGTACCTGTGATTTGGTGGGGGGGGGGGGTCAGACTGTACTCCCTTGTTCCACTATTTAAGTTTCGTCTGCATTTTAGCACAAATTAGCATACAGAGCTGCAGAATGCACATGGTTAGCAACCCCTGTGGCACCAAACTCTGCCCTCAATACTACTGGCTGTGTAGTGTTGTGAACTAGAAAAATGATAAACAAACAAAGATTCCTTTTTTTTGCCCCAGAGCTCCTTCCCACTATTCTCACAAGATGGGAACTTACTGCAGCTTTCGGCACCGGTTGCTTAATATAAATTTCAATTTCACTCGGGCCCTGATGATGTTGTGGGAATTCAACATAAGAACATAAAAATGACCCTTTTGGCTTTGTACAGATGTACTTGCCATCTGCTCAGTTGATTGTGGTGCCTGCAGATCAGGTAAGTAACCTATGTGATTTTAACTGTATCTGCCCAGAGTTGGGCAGATACAGTTGAAAATAACTTCTGAGGTTATTTTCACTGATTCAAAGCAATAAATGTTAGCTTCTGGGTTTCTTAAAGGCTAGAAGCGCTGGAAAGAATACTTTTTATATCCAATGTACAGAATTAAGTTTTCCCTGAAGTAGTACTCAAAGGGCAACTGCTGTTTATAGCGGATGTACTTGCCATCAGAGTTGTGCGCGCACCTCATGTTCAAATTGGATCCTAAACCATTGAAACATGGGAGCAACACCATCCAATTTATGTTCAGACATATCTATGAGAAAGCTGTTTAACAATGAATTACAAGTGGAAACAGCAACAGGAATAGAATGGTTTCTACCATGCTCATGAACAACATTAATCACATCAGTATAGAGACTAATATCAGGATTCATTTCTGTCTTGACTTCAAAACTTGCCAGGAAGTAAAGAGTAACATCAGCTAGGTGAAATAGCAAATTCTTATCTCCTTCCATATAGATGAATAACTGGAATGTTACAAAAGCAGATTAGCCTAGGGAACTCTGCTTGTCTCGTGTTCTGTATACAAACATGTAACATTGAAATTCTACTGAAGAGGTCCTAGCACTTAGCTTCAAGGTGGACCTTGCACAGAAAAGGAAATAAATAAATGACATAACAATTTTTTTAAAAAAGGGCAGTATTTTAGAAGACCTATACAGTATCACTATTTCTCCTCTGATACTGGAGGATAGCCCAACAACTAAACCAACAAAGTGTATTTTAATTAAGGAACTTACAGAGATTTCTCTTCTGTGTGTTTCTCCTCTTCAATCAGCCTGCTCAATGTAATAATTGAGATGTGGTGACAATTAGTCACATGGTTCAAGTCTTAAAGAGGTTCACACCCTCTGTTACCACCTCTTTTGAATGCAGTAAGAGTAATTGTCTTCAGAGGGGACTTAGCAAAGTGCCCCATTGTTGAAAGGACAACTGTTGATCGTAAATTAACAGAAAAGCAAAACATCTGTAAGTGAAGTCATGTGTCAGACTAAGAGAAGCATTGGTTCTTATTCGAGAAATTCTGACAAAGGGCTATAAAATAAGGTAAAGGCATTCATTTTTTTCTATATTGGCTATATTTAATCTTTGTACAAGAAGTTGTAACCTTGCTATTGAAATTGTAGAAGAAGAAGCTTGGTGATGACGTGGAAATTGAAGGATTTAAGGAAAAAGTAATGTTAAAATGCAAATATTAGAGTGGGCGAGACAAGGACACTCACTTAAAATGTTAAGAGTAATGAAATAACACAATGGCAAAATCAGAATTTTTAAAAAATTCCATCAAATAAAGAGTGCTGAAAACCTAATGTGAGCACTACAGAACCTCTGAGCACCTGTTGTCATGCTTATCCGTCCCTGTAAGGGGCTCCTGCATGAGCATGGGTGGGTGCTCACCCCAGCTGACAATGAGCTGTAGGGGTAGCAACTTGTGCGCATGCAGGATCTGACTGGTGGTGGATTGGTAGGCTGGTGGCCAGAGCAATGTGGCAGGCCATGCATGGAAAAAGTATTGTCCAGTGTTTTGATTTTACATCTCTCTTCTCCTCCCCCCATCTCCAGCTACATATCACCATTACTATGTTAAGAAAAATTATTTTATCTGCGTGGGATTGTGGTAACCACAAATGGAATTAACAGTCCTCAATATAAGGCCTTTCTCCAAAAATGTGGAAGGGCAAATTAATGGGGGTGTTTAAGATTTGGTAGAAGAGAAGTCATAATTGCAACCAGGAAAGGCTCAGTCAGGCCACAGAATTTTATATATTGTCTTTACTGTAGAACTATGTGATGTGGGATGGGGATTCATGAAGGAGGATTATTGGAGCCATGAAGTCAGTTAAAAGTTGACACGTCTTTTTGCACTGAGAGTCCACAGCTTTGATGACTTGGAGAGAAAATGAGGATTCATTAACTGGTCATCTACACGCTAACTACTGAAAAGTCCTGCTGGAAAAGGCCTTAAGAATATGTTAACAGCAGCTGTTCTTGTAGCCATGGCATTCATGCGCCTGATCTAGCTGGTCTGGTCGAAGGTGACTTCCAGGATATTGGTGGTGGGGGAACTTGGTGCTGGTAAAGCAATTGAATGCCAAGTCTATATGACTGATGTCGGCTAATGTCTGATATTTGTGGAACAAATGGCAGCATAACTTTAAGGTATTGGGAGGAAAGTTTAAGGGGGATGTCAGAGGCAGGTTTTTTTAAACACGGAGTGGTGGATGCATGGAATGTGCTGCCAGGGGTGGTGGTAGAGGCAGATGCATTTTGGAGATTTAAGAGAGTCTTAGATAGACACATGGATGATAGAAAGTTTGAGGTCTATCTGGGAGAAAGAGTTGGACTGATCTTGGAGTAGATGAATGCTGTGGGATGAAGGGCCTGTTCTGTGCTGTACTTCCATACGTTATAAATGATATCAGCCACTTATCAGACCATAGCTGGTTGTGGTTTCTGTCTTGTTGCATGTAGGCATGGGCTGAGAAGATGTGACTGGAAGGGAATAGTGTGCGATCATCAGTAGGCATCCCCACAGCTGACCTTATGATGCAAGGATGATCACCAATGAAGTAACTGAAGGGCCAAGAACACTGTTCTGAGCAACACCTACAGTAATGTCCTGTGACTGGGATATTGGATTTCAAACAACCACAGCAATCTTCTTTTTGTATAAGGTACATCTCCCAAAATTCCCCCTCCACTGACCTCACTTTTACCAGGATTCCTTGGTGCCACACTTGATGACTCTCACTTCTTGGAATTTACTCTGCTGTTCATGTTTGGACTAAGGGTGTGATGAGGTCTGAAGCTGAGTAGTACTGGTGTAACTCAAAGCTGAACATCGGTGAGCAGCTTATAGTTAAGTGTGGATTGACAACAGCTTCCATCACTTTGCTGATAATTAAAAGTCGACAGATTGAGTAATGAGCTGCAATAGGATTTTTCTTGCTTTTTATAAAGATGATGCATCTGGACAATGCTGGGTAGATTCAAGTGTAACCACATTGGATTGCTTCTGGCGAAAACTCTTGGGTGCTACACCCAGGGTTTTGACCTCTTCGGCTTCGCTGTATACTGTGTTCTCAGCAACATATCTTGGCAACATATTGAGAGATTAAATTGATTTTAAAGACCAGCTTCTTTGGTGGGGATCTGAGGTACATGCTAATATGAATGTGGTTATGCATCTCTTAGTGTCGTCACTACTATTCGCCCGCTGGATCCTGCCATCAATGAGAAGGAAATATTTATTGTGCCTTTTGCTCATGTAAAATGTTTAATTGTCTACCACCATTCTTCAGTACATACAGCAGGACTAGAGAGATTCAGTCTAAATGGTTGTGAGATTGTTTAGATCTTTAGGGCTGCCTCCAAGCTTCTCTTCAAATGCTGCATTGAAGTGCAAGATTACTAATATTTCATTAGGTAGTTTTGGACAAAACCTGCTGGTGGAAGAAACAGGTGCAGCTCCTTTAATCTACATTACGATTATGGCTGAACCAATCCTGGCCTCAACACCACTTTTCTGCTCTTTGCCCATGACCCTTGACTCACTTAGCAGTAGTTCCTGATCAGCATTTGAATACCTGAGTATCCATAAGTCTCACTTTCATTATCAACAGTGCACTGCTTCAGAATCAGAATCAGAATCAGATTTATTATCACCGGCATGTGATGTGAAATTTGTCAACTTAGCAGCAGCAGTTCAATGCAATATATAATATAGAAGAAAAATAATAATAAATAAATCAATTCAGGATACGTATACTGTTTTACCTTTAAACATTAGACAAAGGTGTTGTTTGGTGCAGTTCTTGATATATTCCCTGTGTTTGTACATCTTAAATGCAAATCAAACAACAATATCATAGACTTGGTTTGGTAACCAGGATAAAGACACTTATGCTTTCATCTGATATGTATATTGTCCCAAACATTCACAGTATTCAGAATCAAAATCAGGTTTATTATCGCTGACATATGTCGTGTGTTACGTACCCCGTAATTGGATTGCCAAACCAGCAGAAATGGATCACTCAGTTGGAGTCTGGGTTACTAGAACTAAGAAAGTTTTATTAAAGAACAAGCAACACAGTACTCTAATCAAAAGGATAATGAATGCAACAGTTCAGCAATGATAAACATACATGTACACAGAATTCAGATAACAGGATCAATCAAGCTCTATCGTTGTCTAGGGGCAAATGACCAGTTTCAAAGTAACGCAAAGTTCAGTTCAGTTCGCAGTAATCGCTGCTGTGGGAGATGGACAGTGTGGGGGAAGGAGAGAGAGAGCAAAAACGAATGAATATTCAAATGGCTTCCACACACAGACCTTCGCAGTCAGCTTTCGGGCGAGTCCTTTGTGATGTCATCTGAGGTCACCGACCGTGACCCCTCTGTTTCCAGATACGATCGTTTCCCTGAGCTGAACCTGGCACCCAGGCAAGGGTGGACACACACCAGGTTCCCGCCAATCGTGCCTTTCCACCCTGTGCGTTTATGGCCCGGTACTTCCCACCGACTTGTGAGAGGAGCACCGCTTCCAGGGTCTCGTTACCTCGGGTGTCGTGTGTGTCCTGCCTTAGCGAACCTGTCCCTTTTTATCCCCCTGCTGAGGTATCGTCTGTCCATCACTTCAAACAGTTCAGGGTTCAAAGTGGGAGCCGCTCTTGACAGCTCCCTCCTTCTGTTACTCTATCTCCCGTCCCTTCATTACACATCTCCAAATGCTGCTCCATTGTTTTCCTTATCTCTCTCTCTCCTGAAGACAGGTGGCAGACCAACTGCTGATCACACAGGACAGCTAACATCTTAATCTATGTGTATTCTTGTCACACTTCCCCCCCCTTTAAGGATTTTTACCGGGGGGGGGTAAAAATTACAAACATGAATACATTATTTGATACACACACAAATATACATCTTTATCAGCTATTTGGCTAATACAGCGAGTTTGAAGTTGTCAACACCTGACAGACAGTCAGCCATCACATTTTCTGTTCTTTTTATATGTGTTATTAATAATCCCTTAGACCAGGCTCCAACTTAGCAAACTTCATAGTGGCCAAAAACACTGATGAATTGCGATCAAAGTAACCTCTCATTTGGTTTTTGTCCCGGACCACAATAACAAGGGCCATCCCATTCCGACTTAGTTTTCTCTCGCAAGGGTTTAGTAGGAGGGGGAGGGGTAGTGAACGCAGAGTTATTGCAAAACTTCCTACAGTACCCCACCATCTCCAAGAGCCTTTTGAGGGCCCTCTTGTCTGTCGGGGTTGGGAGGTCAGCGATAGTCTGCACTGTAGCTTGCATCGCTGCCAGCTGCCCCCGTGTCACCACAATTCCCAGGTAAGTGACCTTCGTGTGGCCGAACTCATTTTTTTCAAGGTTCACTATCAAGCTGGCTTCAGACAGCCGTATTAAATTGCCAATACACACCTCTGTGTTCGTCAGCCCTTTAGTCACTGAATTACTCATTCTATATAGATGTTGCTTGCTAGGCTGGCCTATTGTAACAGACACCACCCAACGTCCCAGTTCTTTGCATCGCCTCGGGACAACCAAACACACGGGTGCAAGTCGTTTAATTACTTCTCCTAAAGAGTCGCTTTGTTCGGGGATTAAGGGAGAGACCTTATCAGCAGACCTGGCCAAGACAATAGCCTTCTCCCATCTGGTCGATACCATACTCATCTTTTCAAAATGTTTTTTTTCTCTTATCGGGGGGACCCTAGCTTCATTGATTTCCATGCTAACACCGACTAGGTTTGTTAGCATATCAAAAGCCTGTGACCATCTCAGTTCGCGTCGGTCATAATCAATAACATCCTTCCCCCTGGGCAGCCGGTAAACCTCTTTCATGGTTCCACCAACTGTTCCCTCCAGTACCGCAAAATGTCCACCGGGGGGTACCTTGTGGGCCAGGTTAAAAACCTCATCCTCATAACTCTTTTGCACCACCCCCCATTCCTCATCTGCGGGCACGGTACTTGGTCTCCCTTGCTTCCTTAGCACTTCCTCCTCCACACAATAGCCTACTAGTTCCCTTGTCAAGTCTGTGTCAGAGAGAGCTGTCTCTGCCAAAACCATCAGCCCCTCGTCTCGCTCCTGCTCCTGCGCCTGCACCAATTCTTTCCTGGCTAATGCTAAGTCTGTCTCAGCTCCCTCACTACCTCTTGTTTCACTACACTCCTTCTTTTCACTTTCTACCCCCTTCTCGTACAAGGCTGGCAGAAACGTCTCAGCTAAATTTACTGCCGCGGTCCCGTGATGAACCTGTGAGTCCCTGGGCGGGGCCTCAATGCTGGCAGGCTGACCTGTCAATCTCACTGCTGGGAACACGATTCCCCCGGCGATGTCATTACCGAGCAAGACTTCCACGCCTTTCATCTGTAATTCGGACCTCACCCCGATCGTGACTAGTCCAGAGACCAGGTTGCTTTGTAAGTGTATCTGGTGCAAAGGGACTGACTCTGTCCCTTCCCCAACACCTTTGACCTTGACCTCCCCAGTCTGGGTCTCTGAGCTAAACTCTAATACACACTTCAGTATTAGTGACTGACATGCTCCCGTGTCTCTCCAGATCCGCACTGGAACTGGTTTTAACCCCTCCTTCACTGACACCAATCCGGCCGAGGTAAACTTCTCGTGCCCTTCCTGAACTTTGGCAGACCTGTCCTTCCCTAGCGGTTCGTTTACCAGCTCGATACAGCCAGTCAAAATCGCCGTTTTTCCTTTTCCCGTCTCCTCTTTGGGGCAAAGCACCTGGACGCAAAGTGTCCGACTTTCCTGCAATTATAACAGACGACCCCAGGACACTTCCTACCAGACTGCTCCTGGTCTACCTTATCCTTCTCGTTAGTCCCCGGCTTACTTTCTGACTTTTCTGGCCGACACTCCCCGCCTTCCTGACTACCCTTCTGGTAGCCTTTACTCGGGGCAAACTTCATTTTATGCGTCAACGCATACTCATCCGCTAACTTAGCAGTTGCGGCTAACGTGGCTGCCTCTTTCTCATCTAGGTAGGGTCTCATACCCTCAGGGACACAACCTTTAAACTGCTCAATCAGGATCAGCTGTAGCAATCTGTCATAATCCCCCTCTACCCCCTTCGAGGCGCACCAACGCTCACAATATGTCTGCATCTCACGGGCAAACTCTAAATACGTGCGGTCCCACTGCTTCCTTGCATTCCGGAACCTCTGCCGGTATGCTTCCGGGACCAACTCATAAATCCTGAGGATGGCCTCTTTCACTACCTCTTACCTCTGGGCATCTTCCGCGGACAAAGCTGAGTAAGCTTCTTGGGCTTTCCCTTTCAGTACACTCTGAAGCAAAACAGCCCACTTATCCCTGGGCTAGTCCTGACTTATAGCCACTTTTTCAAAATGGAGAAAGTACCGATCCACGTCGGTATCATCAAATAGGGGAACCAGTCTAACCTCCTGGGTCGCCCGGAACCCTCCACCTTGGTTCGGCACGAGCCCCTGCTCTGCCCTTAACCTTAACTTCTCCAGCTCGAATTCCCTTTCCCTCTGTTTCTCCTCTCGCTCCAGCTGTGTCTCTCTCTCTCCTGCCTTTCTAACTCTCTCTCTCTCTCTCTCTCTCTCTCTCTCTTTCTCCCGCCTTTCTAACTCTCTCTCTTTCTCCCGCCTTTCTAACTGCTTCTCTTTGTGTTCTAACTGCCGTACCCGGAACTCGTGCTCGAGTCTCAGTTTTTCAAGCTGTACCTGTACCGCGTCTCCGGCAGGTTTTTCAACAGACACCACCCCCAGCTCACCTTGGGGAAACACACCTTTAGATACATAGTGCTCTACGATAGCTCAGTGTATCTCCTCTCTCCTCATTGTCGACTTCCCCTTAGCAAGATTCAACCGTTTGACCACAGCTACCAATTCCGATTTCCTGGCATCCTCTAATGCCTCCAAGGTCGGCGCCTTTATAAATTCCTCAGCCTCCATTTCTGCTGTTTGTCTTTTCTTTCTTTCGGGAATTTTGACCCAATCAATTTACTCCGTCCCAAATTTAGTGTTCAAATTCGCAGGCGAGAACCCCACTTATGTTACATACCCCGTAACTAGGTTGCCAAACCAGCAGAAATGGATCACTCAGTTGGAGTCTGGATTACTAGAACTAAGAAAGTTTTATTAAAGAAACAAGCAACACAGCACTCTAATCAAAAGGATAATGAATGCAACAGTTCAGCAATGATAAACACACATGTACACAGAATCCAGATAACAGGATCAATCAAGCTCTATTGTTGTCTAGGGGCAAATGACCAGTTTCAAAGTAACGCAAAGTTCAGTTCAGTTCGCAGTAATCGCTGCCGTGGGAGATGGACAGTGTGGGGGAAGGAGAGAGAGAGCAAAACAAATGAATATTCAAAACAGCTTCCACACACAGACCTTCGCAGTCAGCTGTCGGGCGAGTCCTTTGTGATGTCATCTGAGGTCACCGACCGTGACCCCTCTGTTTCCAGATACGATCGTTTCTCTGCGCTGAACCTGGCACCCAGGCAAGGGTGGACACACACCAGGTTCCCGCCGATCATGCCTTTCCACCCTGTGCGTTTATGGCCCGGTACTTCCCACCGACTTGTGAGAGATGCACCGCTTCCAGGGTCTCGTTACCTCGGGTGTCGTGTGTGTCCTGCCTTAGCGAACCTGTCCCTTTTTATCCCCCTGCTGGGGTATCGCCTGTCCATCACTTCAAACAGTTCAGGGTTCAAAGGGGGAGCCGCTCTTGACAGCGCCCTCCTTCTGTTACTCTCTCTCCCGTCCCTTCATTACACATCTCCAAATGCTGCTCCATTGTTTTCCTTATCTCTCTCTCTCCTGAAGACAGGTGGCAGACCAACTGCTGATCACACAGGACAGCTAACATCTATGTGTATTCTTGTCAGACGTGTAATTTGTTGTTCTGCAGCAGCAGTGCAGTGCAATACATAAAAAATACTACAAATTGCAATAAGAATATGTAAAAAATGCAAAAGGAGAGAAAATAGAGGTAGTGTTCTTGGGTTCATGGACCGTCAGAAATCTGATAGCAGAGAGAAAGAATTTTTCCTAGAATGAGGAGTGTGTGTCTTTCAGCTCCTGTATCTTCCCCCCTCATGCAGACCACCCAGGTAGTGAGTGCGGTTTCCCTTTAAGAAAGTGAGGCTGCCAGGCTGAGCTGCAGGTAAAACTGAAACACAGTACAGGGCCCTGAGGCTCCCACTCCATACCATCCTTGTAGTGACGAACAGTCTCTGAAAAATAAAATTGAAGACCTCAGAGCAAGATTGCAGCACCAGAGGGAAATCAGTTACTGCTGTGTATCCTGCTTCACATGGTTGAGTCCCAGCACTCCAGACACACCACTTCAGCATGAAGGTTTCAGCTTCCACTTCATGGACCAGACAATGACGCAGGTAAAGGCAGATACAGCCTTTGTTTTATGATTAACTCATTGTGCTGATGAGGCAGTTCTGCCTCCATTCTGCTTCCCTGAAGTGGAGAATCTGTCAGTCAAGTGTTGTCCATTCTATCTGCCAAGGAAGTTTTCTGTTTCAACGTGGTTGCAGTATACATTCCACCCCTGGCCAACATAAAGCTGGTACAGGAGGATCTGAGCACCGTGATCAGCGTCATAAGACAGCGCAGCTTGCTGCCTTTATGATCATTGCAAGGCCAGCTTGAAGGTGTCTCTGACCAACTAGCACCAACATGTCACCTGTTGAGGACACAGAGGAGCCAACACACTTGACCACTGTTACACCACCATCAAGAATGCTTACAGTGCCATCCCATTTCCACATTTTGGCTGTACTTCCACTCCAGCTACGCAGGCAGAGACTGACAACCACAGCACCAGTGGTGAGAACCATGAAGGTATGGTCATAGGAGGCTGAAAAGTGCTTACAGGGCCTCAGTATCGGTGGACAGGATTCATCTTCAGATCTGAATGAATATGCAACATTTATCACAAACTTCATCAAGACCCAGGAGGAGAAGTGTGTTCCTTCAAGAACATATACATACCCAAACCAGAAGCTTTGGATGAACTGTGAGATTCGTAGTCTGCTGAGGGCTAAATCTGTGATGTTCGATACTGGAGATCCAGAACTCTACAAGAAGTACAGATATGACCTATGGAAGGCTAGCTTAAGAGCAAAATAGCAATTCCCAGTGAAATTAGAGATGAAATTGGATGGACATGAGCTATGGCAGGGTTTCCTAAAAGGTGGACCCTAATCTCACCTATGGCTGTGATGCTTCACTCCCTGATGAGCTAAACACCATTTATGCCCACTTTGAAAGGGAGAATAAAACTATACCTGTGCAAATCCCATTTCGTGACCTTGTGATATCTGTCCCAGAGGCCGGCATCAGAACATCTTTCAAGAGGGTGAACCCTCACAAAGCATCAGGCCCTGATGGTGTACCTGGCAGGGCATAAAAAGTCTATTCCAACCAACTGCTGGACTGTTCAAGGACATCTTCAGTCTCTCACTGTGCTGGTCAGAGGTGCCCACTGCTTCAAAAGGGCATCAGTTACACCCTGCTCTGTGTTACACAGTTACACAGAGCAGGGTGAGCTGCCTCATTGACTATTGCTCAGTAGCATCACATCTACTGTGTTGAAGAGCTTTGAGACATTGGTCTTGGCTAGGATTAACTCCTGTCTGAGGAAAGACATGGGCCCATTACAACAGGTTTACAACAGATGCAATGTCTCTAGCTCTCCAATCGGCCTAGGACTACCTGTACAACAGCAGTAGTTATGCCACGCTGTTGCTTATTAATACAGATCAGCGTTCAACACCATCATCCACTCAGTACGAATCAACAACCTTCAGAATCTGGGTCTTTGTTCCTCCCTTTGCAACTGGGTACTTGACTTCCTCATCAGGACACCACAGTCAGTGCGGGCTGGAAATAATATCTCCTCCCCACTGACCATCAACACTGTTGCACTGCAAGGGTGTGTGCTTAGCGCACTGCTCTATTCTCCCTGCGTGACTGTGTGGTTAGGCGCAGCTTAAACACCATCTATAACTTTGCCAATGACACAATTGCTGCTGGCAAAATTTCAGATGGTGATGAAGAGGTGTACAGGAGTTTGATAGATCTGCTTGCTGAGTGGTGTCACAACAGCAATATTGCACTCAATTTCTTATATTATTTACCTTTTATATCTCGTGTATCACCACATCTAAATTGCTTCATAGCCAGTGGGAAATTTCTGCTAATTCAAGATATTTTTTAAAAACTGGAAGACCATGGAACCATTTTGAAGAAGTTGGGCTGAATTGCCGAGGTCTGCTCCACTATTTAGTCGGCTGATTTATTGTTCCTCTCAACCCGATTCTCCTGCCTTTTCCCTTTAACTTTTGACATGCTTACCAACCAAAAACCTATCACCCTTTTCTTTAAATATACCCAATGATACAGTTAACTGAGGCAATGAATTCCATAGATTCACAACCTCTCGCTAAAGAAATTCCTTCTTATCTCTGTTCTAAAGGGCTGCTTTTTTTTATTTTGAGGCTATGCCCTCTGGTTCTAGATTCTCCCATCACTAGAAACATCTTCCGGACATCCACTCTATCCAGGCCATTAAATATTTGATAGGTTTCAGTGAGATGGCCCTCTTCTTTCTAAACTCCAGCAAATACTGGCCTGGAAACATCAAACACTCGTCAGATGTTAACCCTATCATTCCCAGGATATTTCTCATAAACCATGCCTGGGTCCTCTCCAACAATGGCCCACCTTTCCTTAGATTTCGAGCCTAAATTGTTCTCAATACTCTGAATGTGGTCTGATAAATGCTTCAGATTCACTTCCTGTTTTTGTATTCTAGTCCTTTAGAATTAATGCTCGCATTGTATTTGCCTTCCTAACAACCAATTCCTCCTGCAAATTTAACTTTGGGGATACACTAGGACTCCTAAGCACCTTTGCACCTCTGATTTTTAAATTCTCTTTCAATTTAGCATTTATTACCTCTACTAAAGTGCATGACCATACACTTTCCTACACTATATTCCATCTGCCACTTCTTTGCCCATTGTTTCAACCTGTTCAAGTCCTGTTGCAGTTTCCCTGTTTACTCAACACTATCTGCTCCTCTGTCTATCTTTGCATCTTCCACAAACTTGGTCACTAAGCTACCAATTCCATCATCTAGTTCCTTAACATATAATGTGAAAAGTAGTGGACCCAACACTGGCCCCTGCAGAACACCACTAACCACCAGCAGCCAAACAGAAAAAGCTCTCTTTATTCCCACTCTTTGGCTGACTTACAGAAGCCAATTTTCTATCCATGCTTGTACCTTTCCTGTAATGCCACCAGCTTCTTCTATCTTACTTAGCAGCCTTATGTATGGCACCTTGTCAAAGGTCTTCTAAAAATTCAGGTTTTAAAAAAAAATCCTCTGACTCTCCCTTGTCTGTCTTGTTTGTTAGTTCCTCAGTGAATTCCAACAAATTTGTCATGCAAGTTTTTCCCTTAAGGAAACCATGTTGACTTTGGCCTCCAAATACCCTGAAACTCCATCCTTAATAATGGACTCTAACATCTTCACAACCACTCACGTCAGGTTAACTGGTCTTTATTTTCTTGTCTTTTGCTCCACTTCTTAAAATAACATCTGCGATTTTCCATTCCTCTGCAACCATTCCCGATTCTACTACTTCTTGAAAGATCACTGGTAATCCCTCCACAATATCCTTAGCTACTCTGGGATGTTGTCCACCTAGTCCAGGTGACTTATCCACCTTCAGACCTTTCAGCTTCCCAAGCACGTTCTCCTTAGTACAAATGGCTACACTCATTTCGAGCATGTTGCTGATGTGTTCCACAGCGAAGGTTGATGCAAAATTCTTCTTTAGTTCATTTTCTATTTCTTTGTTCCCAGTTAGTACTTCTCCAGCATCATTTTCCAAATGTCTGATCTCCACCCCTGTCTCTCTTTCACTCTGTATAGAACTGGAAAAAAATCTTTTTGTATCCTCTTTTATATTATTGGTTAGCTTACCTTCAGGTCTTACCTTCAGCTTATCTTCAGTAGTGTAGCAGTTAGCATAATGCTATTACTGCGCCAGTGACCTGGTTCAATACAGCTGCTGTCTCTAAGGAAGATGTACCTTCTCTCCGTGACTGTGTGAGTTTCCTCCAGCTGCTCTGGTTTCCACCCACATTCCAAATGCAGGTTATAGAGTCATAGAAACAGGCCATTCACCCCTTCTAGTCTGTGCCGAACCATTAAACTACCTAGTCCCATTGAATTGCACATGGACCATAACCCTCCATACCCCCCCCCCATCCATATACCAAACCAAATTTAATTTATAAGTTGAAATTGTCCCTGCATCCACCACTTGTGCTGTCAGCTCATTCCACAATCTAACCTCCATCTGAGTGAAGAAGTTCACTCTCACGTTCCCCTTAAACATTTCACCTTTCACCCTTAACACATGACCTCTAGTTGTAGTCTCACCCAACCTCAGTGGAAAAAGGCTACCTCCTTTTACCCTAACTATACCCCTCATAATTTTGCATAACTAACAAATCTCCCCTCAATCTTCTACGTTCTAGGGAAAAAAAAATCCTAACCAATTCAACCTTTCTCTATAGCTCAGTCCCTCAAGCTGCAGCAACATCCTTGTAAATTTTCTCTGGGCACTTTCAATCTTATTTACATCTTTCCTATAGGTAGGTGACCAAAATACTCCAAATTAGGCCTCATCAACATCTTACACAATTTCATCATAACATCCCAACTCCTGTACTCGGTGCTTTGATTTATAAAGGCCAATATGCCAACAGCTTTCTTTACAACACTATGACAGCGCTTTCAAGGAATTGTGGATCTGTATTCCCAATTCCGTCTGTCTACCACACTTCACAGTGCCCTACCAATCACTGTGTAAGACCTATCCTGGCTGGTCCTCCCAAAGTACAAAACCTCACACTTGCCTGCATTAAATTTCATCTGCCAGTTTTCATCCCGTTTCACCAGCTGGTCCGGATCCTGCTACAAGCATTGATAGTCTTCCTTGTTGTCCAATCTAGGTGTCATCCGCAAATTTGTTGATTCAGTTTACCACGTGAGTATTCAGATCATTGATATAGGTGTCAAACAGCAATGGACCCAGTACCGATCCCTGTGGCACACCACTAGTCACAGGCCTCCAGTCAGAGAGGCAGCCATTTACAACCACTCTCTGGCTTCTTCCATGAAACCAACGTCTAATACAACGGAGGAGAAGATGGTGGTGCGACGCAGCACGCGCGGCCTCTCCGGTGAATGATATGATATTTGTAAGTAGGATGCCATGCACAATTCTGATTTGATGGAGACAGACGCAAGAAGCACAGAGGAACATCTGGAGAAACTTCTGAAATGCCCGGTTCGCTGCCACTGCTACTGTGCGATCAAGAATCTCCGGAAGGGAAGGCCCTAAATTGTCGGCTTTGCCTGTTGCTGGCGGCCAGAGCCGGGGCCAAAGCACTAGGCAGAGATGGTGCTCGGTGTCGGCGGGCTGATCGGAGGCTCGAAGTTTTCGGACAGCTCAGAGTCGGACTGTGGTCGGGTGCCTCCAGGATGCTACATCGGCACGTTTGCGGCGCTGGAAGCTCATGACAGGGAGAGTTTTCTTCCTTCTACCACCTGTGTGAGATGATGGGACTTTCGAGAGACTTTGAGACTTTTTTGTTTTACCGTGCTCATGGTCTGTTCTTCATCAAATTATGGTATTGCTTGCACTGTTGTAACTATATGTTATAATTATGTGGTTTTTGTCAGTTTTTCAGTCTTGGTCTGTCTTGTGTTTCTGTGATATTACACTGGAGGAACATGGTCATTTAGTAATGCATGCATTAAGAAATGATACAATAAAAGAGGACTGCGCATCCTCATAATCTAATCTAATCTAATTTACTACCCCATCTTGAATACCAAGTGACCAAAACGTCTTGACCAATCTCCCATATGGGGTCTTTTTAAAGTCCATGCAAAAACCATCCACTGCCTTGCCTTCATTAACTTTCCTGGTAATTCCTTGAAAAACTCTAAGATTGTTTAGACATAACCTAACACGCACAAACCATGTTGACTATTCCTAATCAGTCCCAGTCATCAAAATATTTGTATATCTCATCCCATAGAAAACCTTCCAATAACTTTCCCACTACTGATGTCAGGCTCACCAGCCTATAATTTCCTGATTTATTTCTAGAGCCTTTCTTAAATAATGGAACAAAATTAGCTATCCTCCAATCTTCAACCGTGGTTGAGGATGTTTTAAATATCTCTGCCAGGGCCCCTGCAATTTTTGCACTTGTGTCCCGCAGGGTCTGAAGGAACACCTTGTCAGGTCCTGGGGATTTGTCCACCCACCTTAATTTACCTCAAGACAGCAAGCACCTCCTCCTCTGTAATCTGTATAGGTTCGTGACCTTGCTGCTGCTTTGCCTCGCTTCTATAGACTCTGTGTCCATTTCCCAAGTAAATACAGATGCAAAACATTGTTTTAAGACCTCCTCCTTCTCTTTTGGCTTCATGCATAAATTAACACTCAGATCCAGAAGACAAATTTTGTCTCTTTCTATCCTTTTGCTCGGAATATATCTGTAGAACCCCTGTAGATTCTCTCTTACCCTGTCTGCTAGGGCAACCTTGTGTCTTCTTTTAGCCCTCCCAATTCCCTTCTTAAGTGTTCTCTTGCTTTCCTTCTATGCCTCAGCCTCATTTGTTATTGCCTGGTTATTCCTACTATACCCTTTTTTTTAAACCAGAGCCTCAATATTTCTTGAAAACCAAGGTTCCCTAAATCTGTTAACCTATTCTGATGGGAACATACAAACTCTGTACTTTCTAAATTTTATTTTTGAAGGCCTCCCACTTAACAACTACAACTTTGCTTGGAAGCAACTTGTTCCAGTGCACACTGGTACCTTCAAAATTGTCCTTTCTCCAATTTAGAATCTCAACTCAACAACCAGACTTATCCTTTTCCATAATTACCTTGAAATTTGTGGCATTATGATCACTGGATGCAAAGTGTTCTCCTCCACAAACTTCTGTCACCTGACCGGTCTCATTCCCTAACATGAGATCTAGTGTTGCAACTCTCCCTAGTTGGGACTTCTATGTACTGATTAAGGAAAGCTTCCTGGACACATTTGACAAACACTTTCCCATCCAGCCCTTTTACAGTGTGGGAGTCCCAGTCAATATGTGTAAAGTTAAAATCACCTACTATCACAACCTTATATTTCTTGCAACAGTCTACAATTGCCCTACAAATTTGCTCCTCTAAATCCCACAGACTCCTGGGTGGTCTATAATATAATCCCAATAATGTGGTCATACCTTTCTTGTTCCTCAATTCTACCCATGAAGCCTCACTGGACAAGCTCTGAAGTCTGTCCTGGTGGAACACTGTGTGACATTTCCCCTGACAAACAATGCCACCCCTCCGGCTCTATCACATCTAAAACAATGGAACCCCAGAACACTGAGCTGCCAATCCTCCCCCTCCTGCAGCTAAGTCTCACTAATGGCTACAATCTCATAACTCCACGTGGTGATCCATGTCCTGAGCTCATTTGCCTTTCCTACAATGTTCCTTGTATTGAAATATACACAGCTCAGGACATTATTTCCATCATGCTCAACCTTTTGATTCCTGACTTTGTATGTAAGCTTAAAAACATCTTACTCCACAACCACTCCACTACTTGTTCTGCCCCCCACCCCCCTCCCCCATGCAGCATCAGCAAACCTTTCTGCTAGGATATTAGTCCTCCTTCAGTTCTGGTGCAAACCGTCCCTTTTGTGCAATACCTACCTTCCCTGGAAGAGAGCCATATGATCAAAGAATCTGAAGACTTCCCTCCTGCACCAACTCCTTAGCCACATGTTAAACCGTATGATCTGTTATGGTTTTTCTGTTTCTGGTATCAGAAGCATGCGGCAATCCTGAGATTATAACCCTGGAGGTCCTGTCCGTTAATTTAGTACCTAACTTCCTGAACTCATTTTGCAGGACCTCATCACCCTCCCTACCCATGTCATTGGTACCAAGACGGACCACAACCTCAGGCTGCTCACCCTCCCACTTAAGAATGTTGTGGACTTGTAATCCCTGACCCTAGCACCTGGGAGGCAACAAACCATCTAGTAATCTCATTCTTGTCTATAGAGCCTTCTTTCTGTTCCCCTAATAGCCTGCCTCTTCTTCCCTTTCCCTTCTGAGCCACAGTGCCAGAGACCTGATTGCTGTGGCCTTCTTCTGCAAGGTCATCCTCCCCACCCAATGGTATTCCTGTTGTTGAGGGAAAAGGCCACAGGAATTCTCCACCCTTGCTGATTAATCTCCCTTCCCCCTCCTGACAGTCACCCAGTTGGGTATAACTAGCTCCCTGTATGTCCTGTCTATCAATCCCTCAGCCTCCTGATTCAAAATTCATCCAGTTTCAGCTCTGACTGCTTAACATGGTCTGTTGGAAGGTGCAGAAAGGCTGTACTTACAGGTCTAGTTGTCAGCGACATTAGAGGTCTCCCTGCCTTCCCACATCCTGCAAGAGTAGCATTCTGCTATCCTGCCAGATATCCCCACTGCTCTAAATGTGCAATAAGAAAGAAATAAAAAATAAATAATGAAAAAAAATTACCTAAGGCCTACGCCTCTCTTCACTGAAGCTTCAATGAGCCAAAACCTCAACTCTCCACTCTAACACTGGCCCATTCACACAATGACAACTCCATCTCAACCTAACTTCTTTTAATTTGTTTATCGGTTCTTGGCAATCTAATTATGTGCAATCCAATGTCTCCTCAGGAATTATGATGTGCAAAATGTGCCAACTGCTCCTGCTCACCTGTTATAAATTCTTTCTCCCTCTACGCAACCCAGTGCCTCCGAGACTGTGGTATGCAAAAATCTTTTAAAAGTTTGTATTTGTCCTACGTCCATACTAGACCGGATAAATCCGTAACTGAAGCTTTTTCTCTTTGTTTTGACCCGCCCTTTACACTGAAACGGCATTTTCCTCCCCCGAAAACAGAGATTTTCAGAAACGTTCTCCAGAGTGAATAAATCTGAAAGCACCTAATATCCAGTGTAGTGTGTACGGGGTAACCGGCTATTTTTAAAACCGCTGTCATGACATGCTGGAACAAATGATGGCGGCAGCGTGGCATTTCATTGTTTTCTTGTTGTTGTCGTGGCTATCCCTCGAGGTCGAGGATGATGGTCTTCGTTCTGAAGAAGTGGCCCACAGAGTGAAGATGCCTGTGTGTGTATTTGTTTAACGTGTATTTGATGTTGCACTCCAAGAAGCACACGATACTTCACAAGTCAACCAACTGATTCCAATGGCATGGAAACCAGGACAATTGGAGCTGATGGATTTGTTGCAGCCTTCATCCACCTTCACAGCCATCGAGTTCGAAGTAACTTCGTTCGTCTGCTCCACCGTTGAGGTCTTGGTTGGATTGTTCTTTGTCAGGGACCTCACCCTCAACCTTACCGCCATGGGTGACCCTACCAGGAGCATAGCTCCAGACGGCATTGCTCTCAGGATCACAGGGCCACACAAGCTTCTCCACTGCGACAAGGTGACAATCCACGGTTGCATGAGGTTGCATGAAGAAAATCCATGGAGGTTTTCTTGTATGCAACCTCCAACACCACAACAATATCTGACAATAGATGTGTAACATCCTAATGTTACATTGTATGGAAATACAAGACAACACTGATGCAGACATGTTTTATACATTTAACAAGGTGTTTTATTCATGTATTGCTTGTGCAAACATTCAATAGATGCAGTTGTCACTTTTGCCCAGTAACTTGTTTTATTGCACATGTTAAATACAGCAAAATAATACACAAAGACATGGCAAAAGTAAAGGCAAACAAATGAGGTAACAGCAAATTTCACTTTTGCCCAGTAACAAGCCTTATTGCATTTAGTTGTAGCTGTTGTCCCTTTCACAGTGAAGAGACTATGGCTGTAGGAAATGTTTCTGGACAAACGTGCACTGTCTTTCGTTTGGCAATTTCCTTCTAAGTTTTTCTACTCTGTAACTGGACAAACGTGCACCAAGTATACTGTTTCCTCTTCGCTTATTTTCTGTGTGTCCTGCGCATGCCCAGTAGGAGGAGATTCACTCAAATATCCATTTTAATGTGGACAGAGGTATTTTTAAAAACACCTAGTGTGGACGCCTGTCATTTTTACGCGAAACCGGCATTTTCAAAATTATCTGGTCTAGTGTGGACGTAGCCCTGGAGTACTGTGGAGGCAGGGATTGACAGACTTTGAACTGCAAAGGAGTTGAGGGGCATGAGGACGATAGTGGTGTTGAGGCCAAGGTTGACTCAAGGTTGACAAAGTAGTGGAACAAGCTCGGTACTGGTTGGCCTATTCTCGTGTTGAGTTCATAGCACGAATGCCACATGTGTAAGTAACTGATTTCATTTGAAACTTTGGAGTCAGAACAATATCCTCAGCACCAGCACTAGCACACCCTCTCAATTTTAATAACTTTGCAAAGTTTAGCTTTTATTTCTTTAGAATCAGAGCAACAGTCTGTAGAAAGCAATTAGCAACCAATTTCCATGTAATTGATGAATCCTATAAATGGGAGAGGGTGTTGGAAATAGCTCCATGGCATACAACCTTTTGGGACAAAATTTTATCAGTAGCTTTATTCACATTTTTCAGATGACAGATGGTCTGGTTGGGGAAAAGACATTACCTTCCTGAATTCATTAAAATAATTGAATACTGTAGCTGCAGCATAATGTTTTTGAAACTATGACCTACCTACAAAAATTATTCTAAATTAATGAGTAGTGACTTACACAGCATGTGTTTAATTCCATGCTTCACTAACTTGCTAGTTCTGGTCTTGTATCCAATTGATTATAGTTTACTCAAAGTTCAAATCTGTGTCCCCATGTTCTGTGGTATGGTTTTATTGTAAATAAACATTGATACTGCTAATCAATTGAAATGGACAATACACGTTTTGGTTTACACAATTCCTTGTTGATTATTGTGCCATTCATGTGGAACAAATCTAAATGGATTAAGGTATGTAATCAACACCTCGTGGGGAGGAGCCAGCAGAAATTTATCACATACTGTTTTATTTATTAGTTTCCTAGGATGCATTTGGAAACTATAACCAAAAGAAAAATTCCATTCTGTGGCCATTTCCTGATTAAACACAAACAAACTGAAAACCAGAAATAAAGTTAGTTCCTGGAAATGCACAGCAATGGATGTGCATCGTAATAACATCAGGACCCTACTTGCATCAGAACATTAAACGAACTGATGTGCCGACCGAGCACTTTTTAATATATGCACGGTTTAAAACAAAATTGAAATTTAATGCATAAAGTGGATTATCTGTTTTACACTAATTTCAAAGGTATAGAATATTCATAACTGGATCTGTTCCCAATCTTATGAAGAGTCTCATCATGAAATGTTGACTGTTTATTCCCCTCCACATACAGTATGTGCTGCCTAACTTGCTGAATGCCTCCAGAATTTTGTGTGTATTGCTCACAATTTGCAGCATCTGCAGAATCTTGGGTTTGTTGTTCTCTGGGAGGCACTGTGAGAAGTGAGGAGGGCAGTAATTAACTTTGAGAAAACCTTAACAAGCTGGTAGAATAGTCAGATTCAGGTAACATTTGGTATGGAAAAGTACAAAGTGCTAGGTTATTTTGCCCCCCTTCTTTCTTTTTAAATAAACCAAACAGACACACCTCTAAAAGGAGGAGAGGAACCGAAAGATCCTGATGATTTATGTAGAAGGTAGCTTGTAAAATTAGTGAATAAGACACCTGACACTTTAAAATAAGATAGAGCAGAAATGCAAATCAACTGAACCTCCGTAAATACTGAAGAATTGAGTCAATTATAGGCACTATAATTTAGGAAAAATCCGAAGGTCTTGGAAAAGATGCAGGTGATTCATACAACTGGAGAATTGTGTACAGTTCTGGTCTCCAAATTTGAGGAAGGACATTCTTGCTATTGAGGGAGTGCAGCGGAGGTTCACGAGGTTAATTTCCGGGATGGCGGGACTGTCATATGTTGAAAGATTGGAGCGACTGGGCTTGTATACACTGGAATTTAGAAGGATGAGAGGGGATCTGATTGAAACATATAAGATTATTAAGGGATTGGACACGCTAGCAGAAGGAAACATATTTCTGATGTTGGGGGAGTCCAGAACCAGAGGCCACAATTTGAGAATAAGGGGTATGCCATTTAGAACGGAGTTGAGGAAAAACCTTTTCACCTAGAGAGTTGTGGATCTGTGGAATGCTCTGCCTCAGAAGGCAGTGGAGGCCAATTCACTGGATGCTTTCAAGAAAGAGTTAGGTAGAGCTCTTAATGATAGCGGAGTCAAGGGATATGGGGAGAAGGCAGGAACGGGGCACTGATTGTGGATAATCAGCCATGATCACAGTGAATGGCAGTGCTGGCTCGAAGGGCCGAATGGCCTACTCCTGCATCTATTGTCTATTGTCTATTAACTTCAGTTATCTGCAGAAACTAGAAATGTTAAGGTTGTTCTGTTTGAACAGAACGGGTTGAAAGGGCATCTCACAATCTCACACTGCACTCCATTCTGATACAGACTCAATACTTCTGCACAGGTACAGTACTGAAATAGGTTAAATGAGAGATTGTTCCCATTGGCGGAAGGATCAGAGTTAAAGGATTTAGACAAAGGTAAGAGAACAGAAGAAAATAAAACGTTTTTAGGCTGTGTGTGGAATGTACTGCCAAGGGTGATGGCGTGGCAGATTCAATGTACTGTTCAAATGTGATAAATATACGGATGGAAAGGATTTAAAGAGTTGTAGGGCAAGGGTGGAGCAAATTCCACTGCTCTTGTGTTGAACTGCTATGGACCCTGTAGCCTAATGATATCCCGTGTTGTAAAAATTCTATGATGATGTCCAGGTAGACTGCAGGAATAACTTGCCATAATTTACTCTGCAAAAAGTTTTTCTTGCATGAAATGTAATGATAAATGTTTAATTCACAAAAACACACATGGACAGCTTGAAATTTCTGGCATGGTCAGGTTTATCAGCAGTAATAGACAGCAATGGTAGCAGCAGACATCTTTGCCTATCTGTGGATAACATACTGTATATTTAATTGCCCTTTAAAAGGCTCTGTCCTTACTGCATTAAATTAAATTATGTCAGAGACACAGCAGGATTTTTTGACTCAGCTAACCACTGCTGTTTCAAAAGCAATTTGTGTTGCCTGGTATTAATTTCAAATTGACTCATGAAAGTGACATTTACTGTAATGCATTCTTGTTGAGGTTCAGCAGCTGCATCATCTGTAAACTCTGGTTCATCTCTGAACTTCCATAACCTACCGTAAGGTACCCAGCTTCATACCTGTGTCAACTTTCACATTACAGTATTACTGAGGCAAACAGAAACAACCTAGTCTAGGAATAAATGTGTGCACTTCACTGGACAGGAATAGGTATTGAAATAGGTTAAATGATCCGTCGTTTAAAAAAAATCTCCCTTGACAGATTAATGAAAAGAGCATGTTACTTTCAAAAAAATGAAATTTAAAAAGGCACACCAACTGTTTCTTACGATTTTACAATGTTGGTGGTGGGGGCACTTAATTACTGAAGAATTTTTTTAATGTAATGATGACAACATGTTGCATGCCCTTTATATTCAGGACTGTATTCCCAGCTCTTAAGGTAATCATGACTGACAGTGTTGGGAATAAAGGATTGGATAGAATAGATGCCAGTGGTCTTGGAGGTACATCTGCTGAAATTCACTCTGGTCCCTGAAACCAGTTTGAACTGATCACTAATGCACATCAGTCTGTGAATCAACAGCAGTTCCAGGCAAAACCAGCATTCATCCTTATACATACAGTTAAATGCAAAAATAAAAGTTGCAGTCAAGGATTCACTGCTTCTCCACAGGGTGTACTGATTCTCACCTTAACAGTCGCCACCATCCTTTGTGGTGACTAAGGCAGGTTCTCGCCTAGTTAACTCCTGCTGGTTCTGGTTGTGCACTGCCTGGTTTGGCAAGAAAGGAAAGATTGAAAAGCTGATAGAACCTACAGGCTGGAGTGCGGGCTGCAGCAGTGTCTGTGAATGCAGAATATGAATATTAAATATCAGCCCTGAGCGATAGACATTGCTGGTAGGTCAGTCTTCAGACTATAATCCTTTGAGTAGTGCGCTGCTACGTTTTTGTATGTGGAAGGATATGGCATTCGGGAATGTAATTACCAGCATTTCTGTGACATGGCAACTTTTGTATCTGGGTTCTCAGCTCCATGTTCCTGGCGTTGTCCTCCTCGACCTCCTATCTACTCTCATTGCATGAGTGATGAGGATATTCTGACATTTATAGGATCAGGATATTTCTCCTGCTTTGTATCTTCTCCATTAAGAGTTCCAATGCAGCTTCAAAAATATTGTCAGACGTCCTGCAGTGTTTCCTGGGCCAGATTTACTTTATTACTATGGTCACAGTGCCCCTCTCCCTTAAGAGGTGCTTTCTCACTGTGAGCAGAGCCAGCTAGCTTTAACTGGAGTTGGTCACCATTGTTTTTGATTCTTTGTCAATTTGTCTCAATGGTGAACAATAGAGTTGGAGTTGATGGAACATTAATATTGAACAATAATATTGAAAGAATAATAAAATGTTTGAAAGCTATCTACACTATAACGTAAAGGAAACAAAATAAAACTGCAGGTGCTGTAAATCTGAAATAATAATTTTATTTTTTGGATTCTCTATATATCATCATTTTCCTGAGCCACCACCATAATGACTTATCTGGTCTCCCCCTGACCTCCATCTATCACAATTATTCCCTTGGTTCTCTTCGTGAACTTTGTTTCACCTCCCACTTCCCATATTTAATTTCTGACTCATCCAAGTTCTGACGCAAGGTCATCAACCTAAAAGATTATCTCAGTTTTCCCCCCACTTAGCTGCTGCTTGGCCTGTTGAGTTTTCAGGATTCTGTACTTTTATTTCAATCATCCACTATAATTGCCGTCATTTTCAGGGGCTACTGAATTTACCCTCAAGGATATTTTGATCTACTTCATCATTAGTTAGCTACAAGGTGCATTTACTTCAACAATTTCATGGACTAACAATGGTAAACAAATTCTAAGTTAGAACTTAGAATCAAGTTGATTCATAGAACACCACAGCGCAGAAATAGACCCTTCAGCGCATCTAGTCCATGCCAAGCCATTTATCTGCCCAGTCCCATTGACTTGCATCTGGACCATAGCCCTTCATGATCTCTGGTTTTAGTTTCATCCAACCTCAGGGGGAAAAATGTGCTTGCATTTACCCTATCTATACTCCTCATAATTTTATAGACATTTTTCCAAATCTCCCCTCAATCTTCTACATTCTAGGGACCAAAGTCCTAATCTGCAGTATTCAATCTTTCTTTATAACAGAGGTTCTCCAATCCTGGCAACATCCTTATACTGTAAATATTCTCTGCGGTCTTTCCATCTTATTTACACCCTTCCTTTAGGTAGGTGACCAAAACTGGACACTAAGCTGCAAAAGTTTCTTCAAATATGTAAAGTGTAAAACAGATATCGGATTGTTGGAAAATGATGCTGGAGAGGTAGTAATAGGGGACCAAAGAAATGGTGGACAAACTGAGTAAGTATTTTGCATCGATCTTCACTAGCAGCATGCTGGAAGTTCAAGATTGGCAGGAGGAAGAAGTGTGTGAAGTTGCCATTACTAGGTTGAAGGTTCTTGGAAAACTGATAGGTCTGAAGGTAGGTAAATCACCTGAAACAGATAGTCTACAGCCCAGGGTACTGAAAGAGGTGGCTGAAGAGATTGTGGAGGCATTAGTAATGATCTTTCAAGAATCAATTGATTCTGGCAAGGTTCTGAGGAATGGAAAATTGCAAATGTCTCTCCACTCTTCAAGAAGGAAGAGTGGCAGAAGAAAGGAAATTATAGGCCAGTTAGTCAGTGTTTGGGCAGATGTTGGAGATGATTGTTAAGGATGTGGTTTCGGGGTATTTGGAGGCACGTGATAAACTGGCTAGAATGTTTTCCTTAAGGGAAAATCTTGCCTGACCAATCTGTTGGAAATCTTGAAGAAATAACAAGCAGGATAGGCAAAAGAGAACAGGTGGATATTCTGCACTTGGATTTTCAGAAGGCCTTTGACAAGGTGCCACACATGAGGTTGCTAAACAAGTTAAGAGTCTGTAGTATTAAAGGAAAGATACTAGCATGGATAAAACAGTGGCTGATTGTCAGGAGGCAAAGACTGGGAATAAATTGAGTCTTTTCTGGTTGGCTGCCAGTGACTAGTGGTGTTCCACAGGGTCTGTGTTGGAACTGCTTCTACATTATATATCAATGATTTGGATGATGGAATTGATGGCTTCGTGGCCAAGTTTGCAGACAATATGAAGATGGGTGGAGGGGCAGAAAGTTTGGAAAAAGCAGAGAGGCTGCAGAAGAACTTAAACAGATTAGGAGAATAAGTAAAGAAGTAGCAGACGGAATTCAGTGTCTGTGATGAGGAAGGCTAATGCAATGTTAGCATTCAATTTGAGAGGACTAGAATATAAAAGCAAAGGTATAATGTTGAGGCCTAATAAAGAATTGGGGAGGCCTTGCTTGGAGTATTGTGAGCAGTTTTGTGCCCTTATCTAAGTAAGAATATGATGACATTGAAGAGGGTTCAAAGGAGATTCATGAAAAAGATTCTAGGATTGAAAAAATGTTACTTCTAATTTGTAATGACCAGTGTGCACAAAACCTTATGCTGTGCAATTTTTTTTCATGTGTGCACTGAATTTTTAACTGGAAGTAAACCTAAAGCTATTCTAAGGATAATAAACTACCAAGTCCAATTTGTTGTTCATTGTATAAAGGAAATAAAATAATACACATCAATGAGTCTTATTTCTTATATACGGTACAACAGCATGTAATATCAATATTTTCATGTAACTAAAGTTGTTTGAAATTGTCAAACAAAACTTATAAAATTACAAAGCTAGTTGACAAAATCTGTACTCTTTACAAAACATACGTTGCAGGCCTATAGCAGGTAATGAAAAATTTTCTCACCGGTGCTTTTGCACACCGTCCTTATTTGATTTGCTTGCTAAATGACGCTTTAAAAAGTCGTTTCCAAATATCACTCCACTCCTTCCCACTCGCAAATTCTCCAGAAACTTTTGCATCACAACAATACATGCAGATAACACCAGTTTCTCTATTGCACATAACTATTTCTTGTAGCTGCACCTCCCTGACCTCATGAGCTTTCAGTATAGCAGTTTCTACTGTTTCATTAAGCCATTCTGCTTTAAATAAGCTAGCAGTTCTTTTGCGCTACGTGCCCTTTGATTCTTTGGAATTCAACATAGTGAATCAATAATTTCTTCAATAAAAACAGTATAAATAAGCCAGTCCTAAAATCTGCAGACAAATTATCACAAATTCCACGTTGTCAACGCTGTCCGCATCAGAAACTGGAAAATGAAATGCGGTTGTGAATGATTGTGAAATATACTTAACATACCAGCAAGGTAGAGGATGACAACCTTTTGTGCACAGATTAAATTCCTTTGTGTGCTAGTAGCAAGAGTTATGTGTGCACACACACCTTAGAGGGAACACATTTAAAGGCTTGTCATAGGAACGTTTGATGGCTCTGGGCCTCTACTCACTGGAACTCAGAAGGATGAGGGGTTACCTCATGGAAACCTATTGAATGTTGAGAGATCTGAATAGAATGGATGTAGAGAGGAGAAGTCTAAGACCAGAGGACACAGCCTCAGGGGTGTCCTTTTAGGACGCAGATGAGAAGGAACTTCTTTAGTCGGAGAGTGCTGAATCTGTGGGATTTGTTGCCACAGGCAGCTGTGGTGGCCAAGTCTTTATGTATATTTAAAGTATAGGTTGATAAATTTTTGATTAGTCAGGGCATGAAGCGATACGGGAAAAGGCAGGAGATTGGGACTGAGAGGGAAAATGGATTAATCATGATGAATTGGTGGAGTAGACTCAATGAGCTAAATGGTCTAATTCTGCTCCTATATCTTATGGCCTTTTAGGCCTCAGCAATGTCTTATACAATTTCAATATAACATCCCAACTCCTGTAATCAGTACATTGATTTATGAAAGCCAATGTGCCAAAGCCTTTTTTATGATCCTATCTATCTGCCACTTTCATTGAATTATGGATTTGTATTCCCAGATTCCTTTTATACCACACCCACTCCTCAGTGCCCTTCCACTCACCATGTAAGACCTACGATGGCTGGTTCTCTGAAAGTGCATCACCTCACACTCGTTTGCATTAAATTCCATCAGCCAATTCTCAGCCCATTTCACCAGCTGGTCCAGATTCTGCTGCAAGTTTTGATCATCTTCCTCATTGTCCACCCCACCCCCAATCTTGGTGTCATCCACAAATGTGTTGATCCTGTTTATCACATTGGTATCCGGATTGTTGATATAGATGACAAACAGCAACAGACCCAGCACTGATCTCTGTGGCACCCCACTAGTCAAAGGCCTCCAGTCTTTTGTATTTTTTTTAGAGGCAGCCATGTAAAACTCTCTGGCTTCTTCCATGAAGCCCATGTCTAATCCAATTTCCTACCTCATCTTGAACGCCAAGCGAGTGAACCTTCTCGACCAACCTCACATGCAGGACCTTGTCAAAGGCCTTGCTAATGTCTATGCAGGCACCAGCTATTGCCTTGCCTTCAACAGCTTTCCTGGTAACTTCCTCAAAAAAAAACTCTTAAGATTGATTAGACACGACCTACCTCGCACAAAGCCATGTTGGCTATCTCTGATCAGTCCCTATCTATCCAAGTACTTGATATCTGATCCCTTAGAACACTTTCCAATAACTTTCTCACTATGGTCACCAACCTATTATTTACTGGCTTATTCTTTGAGCCTTTCTTCAACAACAGATCTATATTAGCTATCCTCTAGTTCTCTGGCACCGTATCAATGGATAAGGATGATTTAAATATCTCTGTGGGGCCCCTGTAATTTCTGCACTTGCCTCCCACTGGTTCAGAGGGACCACATTGTCAGACCCTGGGGTTTTATCCACATTAATTTGTCTCAATACAGCAAACACCTCTTCCTCTGTAATTTGTACAGGATCCGTAACGTCATATTGCCTCACATCTATAGAAACCGTATCCATCACCTGAGTAAACACAGATACAAAAAATCCATTTAAGATCTCCCCCATCTCTTTTTGCTCTACACACAGATTACTATCCTAATCTTCCAGAGGACAAATTTCGTCCCTTACTGTTCTTTTGCTCTTAATATATCTGTAGAAGCCCTTAAGATTCTCCTTCACCCTGTCTGCTAGAGCAACCACATGTCTTCTTTTAGCCCCCTGATTTCCTCCTTAAGTATTCTCTTGCATTTCTTATACTCCTCAAGTACCTCATTTGTTCCTACCTGCCCATACCTGTTATGAACCTCCTTTTTCTTAACCAGGGCCTCTTGAAAACCAAGGTTCCCTAAACCCGTTACCCTTGCCTTTTATTCTGATGGGAACATACAAACTCTGTGCTTTTGAAAGCCTCCTGCCTACGCTTCCAGAAAAAAACCTGTCCAAATCCACACTTGCCAGATCCTTCCTGATACCATCACAATTAGCCTTTCTCCAACTTAGAATCTCAACCCAAGGACCAGACTTGCCTTTTTTTCATAATTACCTTGAAATTAGTGATGTTTTTATCACCAGATGCAAAGTGTTCCCCTACACAAACTTCTGTCACCTGACCTTTCTCATTCTCTAATAGGAGATCTAGTATCACACTCTCTCTAGTTGGGACTTCTAAGTAACTGATTAAGGAAACTTTCCTGACACATTTGACAAACTCTTTCCCATTCAGCCCTCTTACAGTACGGCAGTCCCAGTCAATATGTGGAAAGTTAAAATTACCAACTATTACAACCTTGTGTATCTTGCAACAATCTACAATCACCCTAAAAAATTGCTCCTCTAAATCCCATGGACTGTTGGGTGGTCTATAATATATTCCAATAATGTTGTCATATCTTTCTTATTCCTCAGTACTACCCATAAAGCTTCACTAGGCAAGCTCTCCAGTCTGTCCTGACTGAGTACTGATAACATTTTCGGTGACGTGTAATGTCACCCCTCCCCCTTTAATCCCTCCTGCTCTATCACATTTTAAGCAAAAGAATCCCAGAACATTGAGCTGTCAGTCCTTCCCCTTCTGCAACTAAGACTCTCTACTGGCCACAATGTCATAAATTCCATGTGCTGATCCATGCCCTAAGCTCATCCCCCTTTCCTACAGGCTCCCTGGCCTTTAGCATTATCATAGAAAAGGATAGAATTAGAGAGGACAGGAAAAATTTTAATTGGAAAAGGGCAAATTATGAGGCTATAAGGCTAGAACTTGCGGGTGTGAATTGGAATGATGGGTGGAAGTCAGGAACAGGAAGGGAGCAGTTACTCTGTTGGGAGTATTCTATAGGCCCCCTGGTAGCAGCAGAGATACAGAGCAGCAGATTGGGAGACAGATTTTGGAAAGGTGCAAAAATAACAGGGTTGTTATCATGGGTGACTTTAACTTCCCTACCATTGACTGGCACCTGATTAGTTCCAAGGGTTTAGGTGGGGCAGAGTTTGTTAAGTGTGTCCAGGACGGATTCCTGTCACAGTATGTGGACAGGCCAACCAGGGGGAATGCCATACTAGATCTGGTACTTGGTAATGAACCAGGTCAGGTCACAGATCTCTCAGTGGGTGAGCATCTGGGGACAGTGACCACCGCTCCTTGGCCTTTAGAATTATCATGGAAAAGGATAGAATCAGAGAGGACAGAAAAATTTTTAATTGGGGAAGGGCAAATTATGAGGCTATAAGGCTAGAACTTGCGGGTGTGAATTGGGATGATATTTTTGCAGGGAAATGTACTATGGACATGTGGTCGATGTTTAGAGATCTCTTGCAGGATGTTAGGGATAAATTTGTCCCGGTGAGGAAGATAAAGAATGGTAGGGTGAAGGAACCATGGGTGACAAGTGAGGTGGAAAATCTAGTCAGGTGGAAGAAGGCAGCATACATGAGGTTTAGGAAGCAAGGATGAGATGGGTCTGTTGAGGAATATAGGGAAGCAAGAAAGGAGCTTAAGAAAGGGCTAAGAAGAGCAAGAAGGGGGCATGAGAAGGCCTTGGCGAGTAGGGTAAAGGAAAACCCCAAGGTATTCTTCAATTATGTGAAGAAAAAAAGGATGACAGGAGTGAAGGTAGGACCGATTAGAGATAAAGGTGGGAAGATGTGCCTGGAGGCTGTGGAAGTGAGCGAGGTCCTCAATGAATACTTCTCTTCGGTATTCACCAATGAGAGGGAACTTGATGATGGTGAGGACAATATGAGTGAGGTTGATGTTCTGGAGCATGTCGATATTAAGGGAGAGGAGGTGTTGGAGTCGTTAAAATTCATTAGGACGGATAAGTCCCCGGGGCTTGACGGAATATTCCCCAGGCTGCTCCATGAGGCGAGGGAAGAGATTGCTGAGCCTCTGGCTAGGATCTTTATGTCCTCGTTGTCCACGGGAATGGTACCAGAGGATTGGAGGGAGGCAATGTTGTATCCTTGTTCAAAAAAGGTAGTAGGGATAGTCCGGGTAATTATAGACCAGTGAGCCTTACGTCTGTGGTGGGAAAGCTGTTGGAAATGATTCTTAGAGAAAGGATCCCAGGGCATTTAGAGAATCATGGTCTGATCAGGGACAGTCAGCGTGGCTTTGTGAAGGGCAGATCATGTCTAACAAGCCTGATAGAGTTCTTTGAGGAGGTGACCAGCCATATAGATGAGGGTAGTGCAGTGGATGTGATCTATATGGATTTTAGTAAGGCATTTGACAAGGTTCCACACAGTAGGCTTATTCAGAAAGTCAGAAGGCATGGGATCCAGGGAAGTTTGGCCAGGTGGATTCAGAATTGGCTTGCCTGCAGAAGGCAGAGGGTCGTGGTGGAGGGAGTACATTCAGATTGGAGGGTTGCGACTAGTGGTGTCCCACAAGGATCTGTTCTGGGACCTCTACTTTTCGTGATTTTTATTAACAACCTGGATGTGGGGGTAGAAGGGTGGGTTGGCAAGTTTGCAGACGACACAAAGTTTGGTGGTGTTGTGGATAGTCTAGAGGATTGTCAAAGATTGCAGAGAGACATTGATAGGATGCAGAAGTGGGCTGAGAAGTGGCAGACGGAGTTCAACCCAGAGAAGTGTGAGGTGGTACACTTTGGAAGGACAAACTCCAAGGCAGAGTACAAAGTAAATGGCAGGACACTTAGTAGTGTGGAAGAGCAGAGGGATCTGGGGGTACATGTCCACAGATCCCTGAAAGTTGCCTCACAGGTGGATAGGGTAGTTAAGAAAGCTTATGGGCTGTTAGCTTTCATAAGTCGAGGGATAGAGTTTAAGAGTCGCGGTGTAATGATGCAGCTCTATAAAACTCTGGTTAGGCCACACTTGGAGTACTGTGTCCAGTTCTGGTTGCCTCACTATAGGAAGGATGTGGAAGGATTGGAAAGGGTACAGAGGAGATTTACCAGGATGCTGCCTGGTTTAGAGAGTATGGATTATGATCAGAGATTAAGGGAGCTAGGGCTTTACTCTTTGGAGAGAAGGAAGATGAGAGGAGATGTGATAGAGGTATTCAAGATGTTAAGAGGAATAGATGGAGTGGATAGCCAACGCCTCTTCCCCAGGGCACCACTGCTCAATACAAGAGGACATGGCTTTAAGGTAAGGGGTGGGAAGTTCAAAGGGGATATTAGAGGAAGGTTTTTTTACTCAGAGTAGTTGGTGCGTGGAATGCACTGCCTGAGTCAGTGGTGGAGGCAGATACAATAGTGAAATTTAAGAGTCTACGAGACAGATATATGGAGGAATTTAAGGTGGGAGGGGGTAAGTGGGAGGCAGGGGGTAAGTGGGAGGCAGGGTTTAAGGGTCGACACAACATTGTGGGCTGAATGGCCTGTACTGTGCTGTACAATGCTCCTTGCATTGAAATATATACACTTCAGAACATTAGTCCCACTACGCTCGATCTTTCGTTTCCTGACTTTGTACGTAGGCTTAACAATATCTTTCTCCACAGCCACTACACTAAGTGTTCTAGTGCACTGGTTCCCATCCCTGCATCTCGAGTTTTAAACCCTCCCCCTGCCCCAGGCAACACTAGCAAACCTTTCTGCCGGGATATTAGTCCCTCTTAGTTCAGGTGCAAAATATTCCTTCTCTACAAGTTCCACTTTCCTTGGAAGGGAACCCAATGATACAAAAATCTGAAGCTCTCATTCCTACACCAACTCCCACATTGCACAAGAGGAGCATTCCACTATCCCGCCTGGCACCCCCACTGCTCAAAGTATGAAATAAAAAAGAAAGAATAAATATTGGGAAGAAATCTACCCACAGCCTATGCCTCTTCTCACTGAAGCCTCAATGAGCCAAAGCCTCAACTCCATAGTCTAACACTGGTCCACTTACACAATGACTGCTCCCACAACGGCTACTCCACTTAAACCTTACTTCTTTTTATTGGATCTTGTCAAGTGCCTAATTATGCACAATCCAATGTCTCCTCAACACTGTGGTGCGCAAATGTGCTGACTCTCCCCACATGCTTCTTTTAAACTCTCTCTCCTTCCAACCTATCCGGTGTCTCCATGAAATTGTAATGAGCAAAATATGTTGACTGCCCCCACTCACTTCTTTTAAACTCTGCAAATTAATTGAGTATTAGTAGAAAGTGCTAATAAATTCTGAAGTTACATCATGTCACCCTATAGAAGGAGAGAGCAAAGACATACAAATGGCATTTTTCATAACTTCTAGAGACCTAGAGTTATAGTCAAAGGCAAATAATACAGTAGGCATATCTGCATAGCAAATTCACAGAATATGCAGCTAACTAATCCATTTAGTTAATTTGGTTGAGGTGAAATATTCACCAGTAAAACTTCACAGCTTTTGATTTTGAATGAGTAATCTTAACTTGATGAAGAGATGAAGATGGAATTCTGCTGATAGACTGAGAAAGGACTCCCCAGAACCAATCCCACTGACAAATTGTTGGGCCTTGCTGCTTCGATGAGGGATCAGACTGCAGAAGGCAAGCAACTTCATTTAGCCGTATCTATTCAATCCACAAACCTATTCAATACGGTAAATATTAACTTGCCTTTTTAAGAGTGGAGTAAATTGTGGAATGCCAGACTATGAGCTTCCACTTTTATTGAAAAGGCTGTTCTTGCCTGTTCCTTTAGTGAGGGCCACTAAAATGTTTCCGGGAAGTCACCACACTCCACTGGAGCCTGCAAAATGCTGATACTTTGGGAAATGATACTAATCAGTCTGAAGTATTTAGATGGGAGCATGCACAAGAGGCGGGAGCAAGGGGAAGCATAGAAACCGCCCCCAACACACACCTAATTATCCGTTAGAGAAAAATATAGTAAAATGTTGAGTAAGGCTTTCCAATGCTTACTTTTTTGTATGGCCATCCAGTTTTCAGCTTGTGCATTTCTATCATGAGGTATAAATCTTTCAATCACTCTTGATGAATATGAATATGGCTCATTGTCTATAGCTGATGCTCAGGTCTCCTGCCGTTCATGCCAATGCATTCTCAGGTGGAATGATCCTCTCCAAAGCTTGTTCAACTAGATTCTGGCTTTGTGGAAGACCCAAAGGAAAGGGCAAAGACTGGAATTTAGCAGTTGCACAATCATTGCATGACCATGTGAAGTCTACTTTAATATTTCCTGAATCAAACGAAGAACTACAAGTCATATGCAGGCATTACTGAGGTTAGCCGACATCCTTGCCTTTCTGATGCGCATAGTTTTACAAGGCCATCTAGTCCCCAGGCCTACATCCCTGATGTGGGCTAAGCCTAAGAAGTTGAATGCTCCTTGTCCCACTTTGGTTTGTTCTTCACTTGCTGAATGATTAGAAGACCAAATGAAGAAGTTTGAAATAGAGAAGATCGCATATTGTGGGATATGATGAAGGGGAGGAACTTATTCAATTGTGGAGTGGTTGCAATAGGCATTATCAGATCAAACAGAAAGGTGAGGAGCAGTACTCGGATAAGCTGCACTTTGTCAGTTTATTGAATCTTTTTCAGTAGGAGCACAAGTTCTGGCATAATACTGCTAGTGGAGACTTTCCGGTCACCTCAAAGTTCAAAGTACATGTATGTCACCATATACAATCCTGAGATTTGTTTTCTTACAGGCATACTCAATAAATCCAATAATCTAATGGAATCAATGAAAGGCCACACCCAATAGGGCAGTCAACCAGTGTGCAAACGACAAAAAATTTTGCAAATACAAAATAAATAAATAAATGACAAAGAGTGAGAACATGAGATGAAGAGTCCTTGAAACTGAGTCCATGGGTCGTGGGAACCGTTCAGTGTTGGGGTGAGTGAAGCTGAGTGAGGTTATCCCCTCTGGTTCAAGAGCCTGATAGTTGAGGGTAATAACTGTTCCTGAATCTGATGGTGTGGGTCCTGAGGCTCCTATACCTTCTTCCTGATGACAGCAATGAGAAGAGAGCATTGCCTGGATGGTGGGGTCCTTGATGATGGATGCTGCTTTCCTGCCACAGCATCCTGTGTAGATCTGCTCATTGGTGTGAAGGGCCTGACCTGCGATAAGCTGGGCCATATCCAAAAGCTCTTGTGGGCCTTTCCATTCAAGGGTATTGGTGTTTCCACACCAGGCTGTGATGCAACCAGTCAATATACTCTCCACCACACATCGTGAAAGTTTTTGATGTCATGCTGAATCTTCACAAATTTAAGAAGTAGAGGTGCTGCCATGCTTTCTCTGTAATGGCACTTGTGTGCTGGGCCCAGGACAGTTCCTTTGAAATGATTACACTGAGGAATCTAAAGTTGCTGACCCTCTCCACCTCTGATCCTTCGATGAAGACTGGCTCTTGGTCCTCAATGACCTGACCATTTTCAACAGGAATTTTAAAACCAGGGAGTTGCCATTCAATTCATTTCTAAGATTCACCTCCTTCACATCATAATTCAGTAAAAACTGAGAACAACATGTTCTCATCAGAGTTCAGGTAGCCCATCAAAAACTCTTTTTAAAAAAAAAAACAAAACTAGTTTGCTGCTCATGTCATGACATCACTGGGTAACCAGGTCTCAAGCTCTAAGTAACATGGGATCTGATCATGCAATACTCTCTTTATTTTGATTCTAACTCAGATCAAGTCTCAAAGCAGTTTTCTATCTCTCCTGATCGAATAAATCTAGTGGGAAGGTTGTGACTTACAAGTATCTTTAAAGCCTAGTTTATGTAGGTATTGGACTGGAGTGCTGTTCAACACCCTTCCTTCATTTAATAAAGGCCATTGCCTCACTGGCATTGTCTCCGGGATGTTAATGTGTATGGCAGACACTAAGTGCTTGTAGTGCTTCTAATTCGTCCTACTGAGCTTGTAGGATAGCCTGCAAGACCTGCTGCCCCTCCTGTGGGAAATTAAGTCCTGAAGATGTGACCTGATATTAATACCAGAGATTACAATTTTTGTCTCCGTAGGTGTGCCAAGTGAAACCAACAGTTAAAAGTAAACAAAGCTATATTTGCATGACCTTGAAATTTTGGATATATTTTCAACTTTATTAGGGAATTTTAATTATGGGTTTATTTGGACTCAAGAAGAACAATGCAAAGATTCACAAAATTATATTAACAAGTGATGCTCACTTTCCCATTTTCAGCTCGTCATGAAATTTTCCAAAATAATGTCTCACTTTTTAGCCTGCCAAGCTAAATTTGATGAAAATCTATTCTCTGTTTCTTAAAAAATGTAAGGGCATTTGGAGTCGTAACATCGCCAGCATACACATATGCCAGGTGCAGTCTGATTATTCACTGAACAGTATTCGTCTTTACAGTCTGGGTATAACTGGAGAACAAAATTTACTATAAAAGCATTTCCTTTTTCAATCATTTTATGAATGATTTAGGTGTTAACATAAAACTATGCAAAAGTCTTCTCCAGCTCAATAATGAAAAGCTACTTGAGAGTATATTGTAATTCAATGTCACCTTTTCGTTGAAATGGAAGTATCATGTATAGAGGATATGAATTATGTGCATCTAACCAATAAATGGCTTTTGCTGTGAAAATGCAACCATGCATTTTTGACTTTAAGGTTAACCTGTGAATGTGTATGAATTACCACCAAAATTATTATTTGCTTCTTTCTTCTTGCAGCATGCATTTTAGGTTTAATGTTTGTTTAATTTGGAGACATTTTTTAAAGCAGTTTCTAGTAAGTCATAGAGTCATAGGAAACTACAGGACAGAAACCAGCCCTTCTGCCCATCCCATCCATGCTGAACAATTTAAACTGCCTCGTCCCATCGTCCTGCACCCAGACTGTAGCCCTCCATACCCCTCCTATCCATGTACCTATCCAAGGTGTCTTATCTGGCTTTAGATAACGAGCAATGTTGCTATCAGAGTCAATTAGCTTTGTCTAAGGAGGAGTTTGGCAAGTTGATTCAGATTCAGTTTTATTATCACATGGAATTTGTTTCACAGCAGTAGTACAGTACAATACTCTAAAATCGCTATAAATTACAATAAGAATATTTCAAAACCAAATGGTGCAAAAAGAGATCAAAATAGCGAGGTAGAGTTCATGGACAATTCAGAAATCTGATGAAGGAGTGGGAGAACCTGTTCCTAAAACTTTGAGTGTGAGTCTTCAGGCTCCTGTACCATTTCCCGGTGATAGTAATGAGAAGTGAGTATGCCCTCTGGTAAGGGACTCTCCTTGATGGAGATGACTACCCTTTGCAGCTTTTTCCGATCCTGTGCGGTGGTCCCTCCATACCAGATGGCAATGCCAAGAGTCAGAATGCACTTCACGGTATATCTGTGGAAATTACTGGAGTCTTTGGTGACATCCCAAATCTCCTCAAAGTTCTAATGAATTATAGCCATTGGCATGTCTTCATAATTGCATCAACATGATGGGCCCAGGATAGGCCTTCAGAGATGTTGAAAATGCTCACCCTTTCCACTGCTGACCCCTCAATGAGAGCTGCTGTGCCTTCTCCCAATTTCCCTTCCTGAAGTCCGCAGTCAATTTCTTGGTGGTACAGGTGTGTACAAGGTTGTTGTTGTGACACCACTCAACCGGCCATTCTAACTCAGTCCTATACGCCTCCTCATCACCATCAGAGATTCTGCCAATAACAATTGTGTCATCAGCAAATTTATAGATGTGGTTTGAGCTATACCTGGCCACACAGTCATGAGTGTAGAGAGAGAAGAAGAGTAGGTTACGCACACATCCTTGAGGTGTGCTGGTGTTGATTGTCAGCGGGGAGGAAATGTTATTTTCAATCCACACTGTTGCAAAAGCCCAGATTTTGAAGCCTGGTGATTAGTGCTGAGTGGACATTGCTGTTGTCTGGGGGTCCAAGGCTGAGTGGACCGCCAGTGAAAGTGCATCCACTGTAGACCAGTTGTGGTGGTAGGCAAATTGCAGTGGGTCCAGTTCCTTGCTCAGGCAAGGGTTAATTCTAGCCAAGATGAACTTCTCAAAGCACTTCATTTTAATAGAGTGAAACTGGGTAATAGTCATTAAGTCAGCTGACCCAGCTCGAATTGGCCAGAGGTATGATTGATGTCCCTTTGAAGCAGGAGGAATTTCGAACTGCAGCAGTGAGAGGGCGAACATGTCCTTGAACACTCCAGTGAGTTAGTTGGCACAGGTTTTCAGTGCCGTGCCAGATACACTATTAGATCCCGATGCCTTGCTATGGTTCACACTCTTGAAAGGTGTTCTGACATGGACATCTGAGACGGATATCACAGGGTCACTAGAACTGCAGGGATCCGCACAGATATAGAAGATAGTGTTTTTCTTCCTTTCAAAGCATGCGTAAGATGTTGAATTTACCCATCCAGTGAGGGGTTTATTACAGCATGTCTCGTATTCAGAATCTATTTGTGAAATGTGAATACTGTTTGTATGCATGGTATTTAATGGCCATCCTGAATTTGCTCTGAAAATCAAAACCACAAAAGCTGAAAATTTGAAACAAAGACAGAAAATTCTCGTCAGGTAGCATCGGTGGAAGGAAAAACATTTAGTGTTTCAGGTACAAGACCCTTCATTGGAACCCTTCTGCAACATGAACCCTTTCTCTTTCTAAGTACACTGCCTGGCCTGCTGAGTGCTTCCAGCGTTTTGTGCTTTTATTTATAAATTGTCTTCATTAGGGTAGAGACTTGCTGCCAACTTAAATCCCCTGTGGTCCAGTGCTGAAGCTGTCCCCACAATATTGTTATATAGAAAGTGCTGGGGTTATCTTCCACTGTTGAAGGAATAGCAATGTATTAACAAGTAAGGTGGAATGATAAGCCGATGCTTATGTTGGGGAATAACTTGAAGGTAATGGAATTTCCACATTTCTGTTGCCCTATACCTGTTAATTACCTGCTGCTGAAGAAGTTGGTTGCTGCACTGAATCAAGATCAAACACAATGAGACCATAACATATAGGAGCAGAATTAGGCCACTTGGCCCATCGAATTTCTGCACCATTTCATCATGGCTGATCCATTTTTCCAATCTCCTGCCTTACCCCCATTTCTCTTCATGCCCTGACTAATCAAGAATCAGTTAATCCCTGCCTTAAATATACCCAGTGACCTGTCCTCCACAGCCGCCTGTGGCAATGGATTCCACAGATTCACCACTCTCTGGCTAAAGGATGTCCCTCTAGTATAGCCAAGGTATTCCTAATGTTGGAGAGGATGATGGATGGGATGTTTGTCAAGTGGACTGCTTTATGCCAATGCTGTGTTAACTATCTGAAAATGATGAATGAGATTTTACCTTGGCTTTCAGATTTTATTTCCTTGCTACAAGGAAGGAGGTAATTTAGCCCAAAGAGGCTATACCAGCTGTCCATCTATACCCAATTCTATCACCCTGTTACATTGGAAGTCACTTACAGTACTCATTTAATCTCCTACCTGCCATGTAGATGCTGAATAAATTTTGGAGGTCCAAAGATGAGTTGCCTACTGCAGAACATGTAGCACCTTACCTGTTCTTATAGAGCTGATGGCCCATATTTTGTCAGGTGTGTCCACTGCCTGCCCACTTCTCAGATAGCCAGCTAACCCACGTGTACCTGTTCTCAACCCAGACTGCCAAACCTGTGGTGAGGGCTTGTCTGGCTTTGGACGTTGGTTACCTATGGAGCACTCAGCCCAAAATCAGGCACTGCTGAGGGAAACACCAAGTCAACTTTGGGCAGAATGAGAAAGTATATAGACTGACACTGGGGCACTGAAGAAATGCCCTGGCACGAAGCTGGGGACAGCACAGAAGGAGAACCTGGGCTGAAACTGTGGCAGCTCTATAGGAGTACCTGGGCCAACATCAGCACAATGCTGTGGAGCTGCCTGGAGCGCACCTGCCACTTCCTGTGCACTTGACCAGTCAGTATTCTCCATGGATATTGGATAGTAAAGCTTTTATTGTAATCAGGTCACATGAAAACTCATGAATCTGCCCGCAAACCCATCAATAGATGGCAAAGCAATGTCACAAAGGTGCTACAGCTTTGGAATACTTCTGAACATTCCTGATACTGAGAATCATTTTGTTTTAACTTGACATAATACTTTTAAAAGTAATTTGAAAATAAATGAGTTAATCAAGAAACTCCTTTAAATATTCACAAACTTCATACCATGCCAATGAATGAGCACAAGTATGAGTTATTTTTCCATTTTTGATGCCATCCAAGGTGCATGAGCTTGCGAATGGTGCATCAGTTCTAACCTTTCACAGATCCTTGAGCAGATTCAATATCCAGCACGCTTCTGTCAACAAGTTTGGGATTTTGATGTTTGAGAACGTGTGTACAAAGGACCAGTCTTGCTGCTGTTTACATAAGTAAATATCGACTGTTCACTGTAGACATTTACCAGCAATATTCGGCTCAGTATTTAAGCCTAACACTGTGGATGCTGGCCTTCTAAAATAAAATTAGAGAACGGTCAAAATTCTCAGCATTGCTGTCTGCTATGACTATTAATTTTCATTTCAGTCCAGGCATGAGGGTTGTCCAAGTCTTGCAGCATTATTTGAGAGATTGAGCAGAACTCAGCAATCATCTCCTCAAAGAGCTTGTGATGGAAGGAAAGGTATTATCAGCAGCTAAAGTTGTTTGAGAAGTTCATGCTGTGATATCCCAGGGCCAGGTATATTGGTCTCCAACGGTTGTTGTCATCTTCATTTGTGCAAGGTACAGTGAAGCCAGTAGAATCATTCACTTTAATTTTAATTATTCAATCAATCAAGTCATTAATTTGCCATCATGTCCTGTTCACACCATATGTGATACTCAGGTGGCAATGAAAGATTTTGCCATCATGTTTGTTTCGAGCATATGTGATACTTGTGTGCCTCTATTGCTGTGTCTTTCTTTATTGTGGTATTGGGATTGTAAATATAGAATGGATTTGATACATCCAATGGCAGTGCCTAACCTTGCACAGTGCAGTTGAATTTTTATGTATCATCGCGCAAGTACCATCTTGAAGATTGAGTTAAAGCCCAGCTGGGTACATTGTTAAATATCACATTAGGCCCTTGTCATTCAGCTAGTTTGAATGCTTCTCACTTTAAATATTAAAAGAATAAATGGAGTTTAGGTGATAACATCAACACTTAAGGAGCGGCACAGTAACGTGGAGGTGACACTATAACAGCACCAGCAACCACAGCTCGGTCCTGCCGCTGTTTGTACGTTCTCCCGGTTACCATGTGGATATCCTCAGGGTGCTCCAGCTTCCTGTCGCATTCCAATTGTTTCGCAAGTGCCCTAACCCATTCCGGATTCACATTAACTCCCCCTTCCCTGTGTCTCTCAGCCGGCTAGATCCCAATTAACTCAGCAGCTGCCGATACACTGAGCCCTGTCTCTCTCGGGGTCTCCATCACTTCACCATGTACACGTTTGTAAGTTAATTGGTCACATGAGTGTAATTGAGCAGCTCGGGTTTATTTGGCCAGAAAGGCCTGTTGCTGAGCTCTATCTCTAAGTAACTAAAATAAAACCAGCCAACCCTGTAATTTTCCATTGCGGAGAAACAATTTCATTGGTTTCTTACCTGACAACTCTGAAGTATTTCTAATTACTGTGCCACTGAGCCAGGGACAGAAATGATGGATTGTCACTGAGAGAAACTGATAGAATATACTGTGGGAGTTCTGCAAGTCAAGCCAAGACAAGTGTAATATTTGCAGTGTGGTTGCTAGTGTTCACCTAGTACTTTTGTCAGGTACCCTAGGCCATTTTTTTGGTCCTTAAGGAGTTTTGTGGGCACCGTTTGTAATTCGCCAACATTTTACTTAATCTCTTCCTGCAATCAGAAGGTGAATTTAGTGTTTTATTTGTTCCAGTGTTGATTTCTCACTGTTTAACAATGATTGATCAGTTTACATTTTAAGTGATTACGTATGCTTATTTTGTAGTATATGGTGTACTTGGAAATTTGGTGCCATTATATTCAAAAACAGCAGGCCCAACACCAGCATTATCACTAACTGGGAACTGCCTGGTTCTGATTAGCATTGCTTCAATTCTTCAAATCCAATTCGAATCAAGACTTCAAAAAATCTAGCATAAGACATACTGCCTTTTGGTCAGGAGACTGAAAAGCAGGTAGCTAAATTGAAACTATAGATATGCATCCCCCAGCAGTTCAGAACACTTGAATGCTTGCAATTTGGATTTTTCTAGACAAGGTGAAAAGGTCTCATTTAAAGGATACAATTAAAAGGTTTGGAATTGTTTCATGTTGGCTTCATTTGGGCATATCTCCAAACAGTTATTTAGATGTAACAGGGCAATAGTGGTTAAAGTGGCAGAACGAGGGATGAATTACATCATGTTACAAGCAATTATGCAGTAAAACCTGCTTCTGAGTAAGAAGTATATAATTTTCTCTAAATATAATGAGAAAGTGTTCCATTCACTCTGCTGTCACCCGATCAAAAAGTGAACATAAACATTTTTAAATTCTAAGCCTGATTGCAAAAGGAGTCTGATTTATTTAAGAATCCTTTAATCAGAATATCAAATGATAGACTACGTGCCTTTACTTGATTACACTTTTGATATTAATACTTAGATATCAAGGAAAGATTAAAGTGTTGCTTGATGTGGATGATTTACACAATTTAGAAAGAAATCTAATTAATTGCCATGTACAGAACTTATCAAGGCTACTGATTTCCTTAGTACCAAAGCAGGCAATCAGTGCTTAAACATACCTCATGAGAAAATAACAATGCGTCTCCCTCCACAACACGTACCTCTCCTGTGGACAGGTGGGAATCTAATTCATTCACTTTCAATCATAATTACTCACCCCTGCTCTCTTGTATTCCCTAGATGCATAGCACCAGCTAGTAATTTCTAAAAGGGTGTTCTATTTGTGTGGGAGCCATATGAGAACTAAATCTGACGTGGGAATATTTTAAGAGGGAAGGAAGCAGGTTCCAAAAAATTTGGATAATGTTGTAGGAGTACTATTAAAGGGGATGTAAAGTGAGAAAGCTGCCCTCTGCTGGCAGGAATCCAAGAGGCACTCCAAACACAAGGTCAGAAGACGGTGGGAGAAGTTGGTCGTGGAGAATGAGGCTTGTACAATTGAGATACAGTTTACAAGTACAGTAGACTCCAGTTAATTGGGCCATCAGTTAATCAGGGCAGCCGGTTACTTGGGACAACTCTTAAGGAACTAAAACTGATCAAGAAAATAGCCAGGATTCCCTTTGTTTATTTGCGACACTATGTCATTTAATTGGGACAGGAGACTGTTGCTGAGCAGTTTCTAACTAACATCAGTCACATCAGTCACATGCACGTGTGGCCATTAGGCACTATCTTGTGCTTAGAGCGAACACCTTTTTTAATAATGCCAGCTGCTTGTGTTTTGTGTTCAAAAAGCAGTTATTTTTTCCACTGATAGATAGTGAGAAATAAGCAGTAAGACAATTCAGAACTGTTTTTCTCACTGTGGTTTCAAGCATTTAGGCTTAGAAGATGCCAGAAATAGCCATGAGTGAAAATGAAACAATTTCAATACTCCAACAAGTTAGGAACTACAAAGAATTGTAGTTCCTGACTTGAATGTTACAATGAAAATTATAATTTGGAGGATCCAAACATTTAAAGCATTGTACGTAGGCAGTCAATTATCTGCACTAGCTGTCTGCACTGATCTTGTTCACTTACAGTCAGTCAAAAGAACATGGCAGTGTACACTGGCTGTATTCCTCTATCTATAACTATTAGGAACTAATATAGTTTTATAGTACTATAGTAGTATTGGTAGTGCTCTAACTTGACTACATAATTTGTTACTCAGTTAAAAGGTCTTTTTTTAAAAAAAAAAATCTTTTTAACTATTTCCATGAAACTTCAGCTAACTGGGTCAGCTGCTTAATTGGCCCAAAATGTACTGGTTCCAATGTGTCCAAATTAACAAGAATCCAGAGTAATTTAGTGTCCTCACAGTAGTAGCTACAATTAATGATAGTGTTAACAATTGTCTCACCACACCTTTTCTTCCAAGGAAACTACTACCTTCTGTACCCAGATATTGGAGCAATTGATTTGTTCAGAAGCTTAAAATTAGCACAATGTTTTTCAGTACTTATTACATCACTCATGAAAACTTTTGAAAATAAAATGTGCCAAATACCCTAATCTGTATTTATTAGTCACGGTGTTGCATTTCATTTACGTAAACACAAGGAATTCTGCAGATGCTGGAAATTCAAGCAACACACATCAAAGTTGCTGGTGAACGCAGCAGGCCAGGCGGCATCTATAGGAAGAGGTACAGTCGACGTTTCCGGCCAAGACCCTTCGTCAGGACTGTCCGACATATATTTCCACATATTGACTGGGACTCTCATACTGTAAAATGAGATGAGATAGAGTTTGTTATATACGCAGGAATGTTTCCTAAATCAATATATAGAGGTCCCAGCTAGAGAGAGTGCAATACAGGATCTCCTATCAGGGAATAAGACAGGGTAATTGTGTGCAGGGAAACACTTCTGATCATAATTCTGTGAGTTTCGAGATAATTATGGAGAAAGCTAATGAGTCTCATCTGCTTAGGTTTGGAATCAGTTTTCCTTCTCCTAGATTGGTTGCCAGCCAAGGCTGACGAGCCCTGCCCAGCCACCCAGGTATACCACCAGACACTTGGTCGTGCCATGACATAGCAAACTCAGTAAGAACAGGAACGCCATGTGAAGGTGTTGCTATGGGCACAGTAGTGTAGGAGCGGCCATACGCAAGCGGCCCCCTGCATGCCAAGCCAAACAGTTGTCCTGTGGTGATCACTACACCTGGAAGGGAGAGGCTACGGAAGACGTTTCACCTTCCTTAAGTGAGCAGGACGTCCGGCCCGGGATTCACCCGACATTTATGCCAGGTGGTCTGTTTAGGAGAGGGAAAGCTTCAATACTCAACCTACAGCCTTGCGGTTGCCGCAGCTCACCATGCCATTGTGGAATGTCGCCCAGCCTAAAGTGTGGAATTGGTCCATGCACACCAATCCACACTATAAACCTATGCAGTTCAGGTGGGGAGAAAAGTCCGACAGCGATGGAGAAGAGGCAAAACGATAGGTGTTAGATGACATTGGAAGTCACAGTCTCAACTCCTCTATGGTCACCAATGATTGTGCTGTTGCTCCTAAGGACTCTTCTTCCCTCCTGATCTTCGCAAGTGAAGAACCAGCCATCGTCGTCATGGAGAAGGATAGAACTAGTCCTCTGGTTGAGATTCTAAATAGCAGAAGGGCCCGTTTTGTTGGCATCAGAAAGGATCTGGCAAGGATGGATTGGGACAGGTTGTTTTCTGGCAAAGGGATGCTTGGTAAGTGAAAGGCCTTCAAAAATAAAATTTTGACAGTATAGAGTTTGTGTTCCCTGTTAGAATAAAAGGCAAGGAAAACAGGTTCAGCTTAGTTTTTGAAGAATATTAAGGCTGTGGTTAAAAAGACGATGCGTAGTAGGTTAAGACAGCAAGGAACAAATGAGGTGCTTGAGGAGTACAAGAAATGCGTAAGAACACTTAAGAGGGAAATCAAGGCATGAGGTTGCTCCGGCATAGACGGTGAGGGAGAATTTTACAGATGTATTAAGAACAAAAGGATACCAAAGGACAAAATTGATCCACTTGAAGATCAGCAGGATCATCTATGCATGGAGCTGAAAGAGATGGGAGAGGATCATAAATTAATTTTTTGCTCTGTATTTACTTGGTAGACAGACAGTCAATAGAACTTGAGAGCAGAGTAGTCATGGACCCTGTACACATTATAAAGGAGGAAGTGTTTGACAACTTGAGGCTTACTAGGGTGGATAACTCCCCAGAGCCTGGCAGGTTGTCCTCTCGGACCTTGCGGGACACTAGTTGGGAAGTTGTAGCGGCTATAGCGGAGGTATACAAAAAGTCTTTAGCCATGGGTGAGGTGCCAGAGAACTGGGAGGTGGCTAATGTTGTTTTGCTGTTCAATAAAGGCTTCAAGAATATGCCTAGAAACTATAGGCTAGTGAGCCTGTCATTAGTAGTGGGTAAATTATTAGAATATATTCTAAAGGACCAGATATATAAGTATTTGGATAGATGGGGCCTTATTAGGGTTAGTCAACATGGCTTTGTGCTTGGTAGGCCATATCTAACCAATCTTATAGAGAATTAGAGTTGCATGGGAGCTTTGGTCAAGAATATTCAGTCACTTAGTGTTCAGAATGAGGTAGTAGATTGAATTCAACATTGGCCTCTCCAGAGAAGGCAGAGAGTGGTAGTAGATGGTTACTTCTGACTGGAGGCCTGTAACTATGGTGTGCCACAGGTATTGGTGCTGGGTCTACTGTTGTTTGACTTGTATATCAACAATCTGTTTACTAATGTGGTAAACTGGATTGGCAAATTTGTGGCTAACGCCAAGATTGGGGGTGTAGTGGACAGTGAAGAAGACTATCAAAGCTTGCAAAAGGATCTGGACCAGCTGGAAAAATGGACTGTAAAATGGCAGATGGAGATTAATGCAGACAAGTGTGAGGTGTTGACTTTGGAAGGATGAACCAGGTACATGGTAAGTGGTAGGGCACTGAGGAATGTGGTAGAACAGAAGGATCTGGGAATACAGATTATTATTTCTTGCAAGTGGCATCACAGGGTTGTAAAGAAAGCTTTTGGCACATTGGCCTTAATTTGATTTGTGAAGTCTAGGAGTTGAACTGTTACATTGAAGTTGTATAAGATGTTGGTAGGGTCAAGTGTGGAGAATTGAGTGCAATTCTGGGCAACTACCTACAGTAAATATATGAATGAGATTGAAAGAGTACAGTGAATATTTACAAGGATGTTGCAAGCACTTGAGAACTTGAGTTATAGCTAAGCGTTTGAAGTACAGATATGGTAAATGCAAATAGGCTTTTTAAACTGAGGTTGGGTGAGACTAGAATGTGAGGTCATAGATTAAGGGTAAAAGGTGAACTACTTATGGGGAATCTGAGGGGGACATCATCCAGAGGGTGACGTAAGTGCGGAAGGAGGTACCGTTGGAAGTGGTGTATGCAGGTTTGATTGCAGCATTTAAGAGAAGTTTGTACAAGTATGTGGATGGGAGGGGTATGGAGGGCTTTGATCCTGGTGTTGGTCAATGAGTTTAGGCAGATAGGATAGGTCAGAATGGCTGAATGGCCTGTTTCAGTGCCATACAGCTCTATGATTCTGTTATCCTTTTATGTTTGACTGTTACAACCCTCTGCTGTCACAATGATGAGTGAGGGTTGCCGTCTGTAATGATCAAGATGAGAATTGATGACGTTACTCATCTGGCAAATAACCCCTGTGTCTCCCTGGGATGAACCAGTAATGCAGGTTGAAAGCTGTCTTGCCCAGTCAGAACCTTGAGTGCTGTGGACAAGGATATGGATCATTGAAGAAATCCATTGAAGAGAGCACCTCCAATGGTTCAGGATTGGTGTGGTCTTTTTGGGCAAAGCTCCCAAGAAGGTTTCAGACATTGATCCAGCACTACACCGCCTGCTGAAAGCCTTGGCTATTAGCCGAGCAGTCAGGGCACCTCACTGATTGCCAGCCATCCAAGAAGAGCAGAAGCATCTTTCAACTAACAGTTGAGAATTCTGAATTTCTTTTAAGACCTTTGCCACTGATTCCTTCCCTATATTTGATAACTTTCAGAATTTGAGCTAGGAAGTTCACAATCTCAGTGTTTATAGTAAGAGGTTTGCCCACAAATCCAGCCTATTACTAAAACTGCTCCTGCCCCCTCCACACCATTGCCAGCACCGCCCGGCTAGACTCAACTCAACTGCTGTTGAAACTGTCAGCCACCTCCACATTTTGTATTCCAGTGGACTGCTGGTCACCTCTGTTGTTGTGATTAATGTAAACCTGAAAAAAGCCCAAGTTCAGTTGCTATATATTATCTCACACCAAACCTGGCATCCATATTCACCCTCACTACTTCACAATTCAGCAATGCCTCAATTAAAAATGTTTATTCTTATTTTCAAAGTGATCTAAATTAATTACAAATATAAAACATAAAATAATTGATTGCATAGGTATTCAGCCCTTCAAGTCAGTATTTAGTAGATGCACCTTTGGCAGCAATTACAGCTTTGAGTCTGTGTCGATAGGTCTCTGTCAGCTTTGCACATCTGGACACTACAATTTTTCCCCATTCTTCTTTACAAAACTGTTCAAGCTCTGTCAGATTGCATGGGGATTGTGAGTGAACAGTCATTTTCAAGTCCAGCCACAAATTCTCAGTTGGATTGAGGTCTGGACTCTGACTTGGGCATTCTAGGACATTGACTTTGTTGTTTCCTGTGTAGCTTTAGCTTTATGCTTGGGGTCATTCTCTTGCTGGAAAACTAATCTCCCAAGTTGCAGATCTCTTGCGGACTGCATCAGGTTTTCCTCCAGGATCTCCCTGAATTTCCCTTCTAACTTCACAAGCCTTCCTGGGCCTGTGGCAGTGAAGCAACCCTACAGCATAATGCAGCCACCAAAATGCTTCATGGTAGGGACAGTGTGTTTTTGATGATGTCTGGTGTTCGGCTTATGCCAAACATAGCATTTAGTATGATGGCCAAAAAACTCAATTTTGGTTTTATCGAACCATAAAACCTTCCAGCTAACTTCAGAGTATCCCACGTCTCCTAGAAAATTCTAGCTGAGCTTTCATGCAAGCTTTATTCAACAGTGGCTTTCTCTTTGCCACTCTCCCATAAAGATGCAACTGGTGAAGCACCCGGGCAACAGTTGTTGTATGGGCAGTCCTTCCCATCTCAGTCACTGAAGCTTGTAACTCCTCCAGAGTTGTCATAGATTGCTAGGTGGCCTCCCTCACTAGCCCCTTCTGGCATGATCACTCAGATTTTGAGGACGGTCTGTTCCAGGCAGATTTATTGCTCTGCCATATTCTTTCCATTTCTTAATGTTTGACTTAACTCTACTCCAGAGGATATTCAGTGATTTGGAAATGTTCTTGTATCCTCCTCCTGACCTGTGCTGTTCAATAGCCTTTCCATGGAGTTGCTAGGAGTGTTCTTTTGCCTTTATGGTGTAGTTTTTGCCAGGATACTGACTCACCAGCAGTTGGACCATAAGACAATAAGACATAGGCCATTCAGCCCATTGAGTCTGCTCTGCCATTCCATCATGGATGATCCCAGATCCCACTCAGCCCCATCCACCTGCTTTCTCGTCATATCCTTTGATGCCCTGACCGATCAGGAAACCATCAACTTTCGCCTTAAACATACCCGCAGGGTTGGCCTCCACCACAGTCTGTGGCAGAGCATTGCACAGATTCACTACTCTCTAGCTAAAAATTTCCTCCTTACCTCTGTTCTAAACAAGGCACTAGTTCATTGAAAAGCAACAGAAAATAAAAAAGCTAGCATCAATTAAATATTTCAGCCATCTAATTGAGAGCTACTATGTTTCATGAACAAATTAAATGTGAAGAATTGATTGTCTGCATTTTAAGCATGACAGATTTATTGTTACTTTCTCCAGTTTAAGAAAGTGTATTAAACTGGAGAAAGGTGCAGATGATCAATTTTTCTACTTGTAACAATACTCTCTGGTTTGACTTATCCTGGCTTTTTAGGGTGGGATAAAAACTACCTCTCTGCAATACTTTCAAAGGAAAGAGGAGATGCTAACCCAGTCAGAAACTTGGCTAATTTTCAGGTGATCTTGTACATTGGACTGCATGGTATATAATTGATGGCCCATCCCAAAAAAGTTTGCTAAAGGCACCAACTATTTTCATAGCTGGCTTAAAAGAAATAAAGTTGGCAAAGTGCCAGGACTGAATGGGCAATGGTAGGCAACTTCCTGACTGTTAAATATGTCTGCTAAATCTATCCATTCATGACGTAGTGAAATCACATTAACGAGATTTAATTCCTTCAGTAGGTAAAAGGGAGAGTTCAATTGTGAATTTGATATGGTCTGTGTGGATCTTAGAAAAGTTTTTAATAAGGTCTCATAAAAGTGGACTGATCAGAAAAATTAAACACCATGGGATCCAAAGCAGATTAACAAATTAGAACTAAGACAGGTTTGTGAAAGGCAATGGTTGACAGACGTTCTTATAGTGAGAAGTGGTGAGTTTCACAGGTCTCTTTTTCTCATAACTGCTAATGATATAGGTCTAACTATAGCAGCATTATAACAGTCTGCACATAACCTAGAGAAGTGTGAGGTAAAGCATTTGGGAAGTGTGGCAAATTAAAGGAATGTATAATAAATGGGAGATGGATATTGAATGATTTGGATGATAAAGCTGGAATGTATGCCCACAGATCCAAAAAAATTGCAGCACAATTGAATGATGCAGACAACGAGGCATTTGAGATGCCGCTATTTATTAGCCTGGATGTATAAGATAAAGGAGATGTTTGCAGTTCCAGTATAAATACTAATTCTTCACAACTTGACCACCACACACAGTTCTGGCTTTTACTCCTTGGCTAAATGTCATCTATTGCCATAGCTGTGTGTCAAAATTGTCAAAATATATTATAATTTTTGAATGTTTCTGACAACCAAAAACATATGAAAATTGTTTAAGAATACCCACATATTGAAATATTTTAAAGTTACAGTACTGTGCATAAGTCTTAGGAATATATATATGGCTAGGCTACCTAAGACTTTTGCACTGTACTGTAATGTATTTGTCAACATGGAACTGAGGGCAAGCTTGTGAATCTGGCAGGAGCAAAGGAAGCTGGGAATGGCAAGGGTGGAGTGTCATGGGAGGGGTGTGGAACAAGCGGCAGAGAAGGAGAGCCAGGGTGGAGGGTGGAACAGATGCAGACACACCAGGCAAGGTCATTCGATTCCAAACTGTTGGTTTACTGATCATTAGAGTATGTCACTGTAATGCTTCCCACTCCTTCCCCTCTCCCTTCCCATTTTCCCAACCATGATTCGCTTTTCCCTGCCCCCCTTCCCACTCTCATCCACAACAGAGACTCATAGTAGAATCAAGTTTATTATCACTCACATTTGTCATGAAATGTGTTTTTTATTTATGGCATCAACCTCTACTGGAAGGTAATGAAAGAAGTGAAAACTACATATAACAAAAGTATTGTAATTGAAGCTTTAGAAATCTATGATTGTTCTTTATGGTGATTCCATTCTGTTACTTCACAAATAATATTAGTCCTAGAAGATGTTTTTCTTTACAACAAGAAACAAGTCAAAAAGTACAAAATTGTGATGCATGAAATCAAAAATAAAAATGTGTAATTCTGAAAACACTTCACAAATCAGGTAGATTTTGTCAAGAGAGAAAAAGTTATTATTTCACATTTATGACACTTTGGTGGACCCCTACCACTTTCAGAAATGTATGTTTTGAGATGCAATATTCTCACTGGTCAGAATTGCAGGCTCCCTGCGCAGATTGTCACCCACTCGTGAAGATCACCTTTAAAATTTAAAATTAGGGCAGTTTTTGTAGCCCTGTCCCTCATATAGCACTACACCCTATGATGGTCAGATAACAAAAAAAAACCACTGGAAAAGTTTATATGCCAGATCATTTCCATACTTGGAATATACTTTCATTTTGGTAGAAAGCAATGGATTTGAACTCTGCTACCATATGTCATTATGTCAATACCCTCTAGGTATTTGGATTCATTCCCACAATACTGTTTTGAAAAAATGGAGTAGTTTTGTTTCCCCCTGTTCAAGACAATAGTGACCTCTCAATACACAACATGTTGGAGGAACTTAGCAGGTCAGGCAGCAACAATGGAAGGAAGTAAACAGTTTACTTCTCGGGCTGAGACCATTCAATTGTCCCGATAAAGGGTAATAGCCCATGAAGTTGACTGTTTATTTCTCTCCATAGATACTGCCTGTTCTTCTAAGTTCCTCCAGCATTTTGTGTGTGTTGCTGAAGCGTTTCAGCATCTGCCGAAATTCACTTGTCTCCAACGGTTGCCTCTCAACAAGTAGTACAGAGATTCCAGCATTTATGCAACCCTGCTATTGTAAATTGACTTCTCTCTTTTCTTCCTATGACACTTTGAAGCCCATTTTCTTAAAAAAACAATTTGAGATGGGCAGAAATCATAAAGACCATAATATAAGTATACCGCTTGCTATTAAATAGTGAAGGGTTAGTGTTGGTCCGCCAAATATCTAAACCTATCATGATCCAAATATTTTAAAGCTTTACAAATTTTAAATCCTAGCAAGTGTTAGAATTGAAGATCTTGAGTAATATTGCTGCAAGGCATAAATATTTGTTTTCAATTATATCAATTTTTTTTATCATTCTATTAAATAATGTAAGTATGTTAACTTCTTGTAGAGGCCAAGTCATTGGATAGATTTAAGGAGGATATTGATAGGTTCTTGATTAGTCAGGGCATCAAATGTTACAGGGAGAAGACAGGAGAATGAGGTCGAGAGGGAAGATAAATCAGCCATGATTGAAAGCCAGAGAGTAGTCTCGATGGATTGAACAGCCTAATTCTGTTTCTCTGGTCTTATGATCCATTCAACTGCCCAAATGATCATCAATGTTTGAAAATCTGTGTTCCTAGAAATGCTTGAGGATTAAAAATTGTTGATGGATTGGGTGTTTAGTCTTAAGTCATGCAAACAAGTTTTATCTAGCTCTGGTACATTATTTCCTCCTCTGGAATAATGAGTCATTCAAAGTTTCCAGCTCAAAGTATACTTGTACCCAGTAATCATTCCTAATGAAATTCCATCCAGACAGTTCCTGAAAGATACCTCTCCCTTAATGCTTCTTTGTTCCCTATCATGTTATCACCATACCATTCTAGAAGGTGGAAGAATAATCTGGAACACCATTTGGCTTCCTCATTGGTATTGTGAAAAGCAGCAGGGCTTTGCTGGAATGCATAATTGACTGCCTTAGTTACTATCCTATTTCTGTAATATTTCTATTGGAAAAGGGATAAACTAACATATGTTCACATTATCAGAGATACTGGAAATTTCTTGAGTGTCATTAGAGTTGCATTTGCTCAAGTGGACAGTTTTATATTGTACTCTGACTTGTATTCTTTGGGTAGTGGAAAGACTTTTGAGGAGCCTGAAAGTGAGTTTTTCCTCTAAATATGGCCAGGCTTGAATATGGGCTTGTTAATATCCATGTATGTCAATCACTGAAAGTTGACATGCAGGTCTAACTAGCAATTAGAAAGGCAAATGGTACGAGTACACTAATAGAAAGGGGATCTGGGGGAAAGAGTAATGAAGACTTATTCCAATTACATAGGATCCTGTAGTAACCACATATGGGATATAATGCTGGTATCTTTTCACTTACAAAAGTATTATCTGCTTGTGATAGAGGGAATCAAAGGTTTGCCAAATCGATTCCTGGGTTGGCAGGTTGCCATATGCAGAGAGACCATACAAATTGGGTCTATGGACTGTTGAGCTTAGAAGTGTGTGAGGTAATTTCATTGAGATATATGATCTTCTTACAGGGTTTTACAGCTAAAATGTAGAGTTGATATGTATCCCAGCTCGGTGCTTAAAATAATTGTTCACAGTCTTAAAAATAATGAGTCACCTATTCAGAAGGGTAAGAATTTTTTTCAATTAAAGACATTAATCTTTTGCATTTCCTTATCCTAATTTTCAGTAGAGGCTGTGACAAGAATACACATAGATTAAGATGTTAGCTGTCCTGTGTGATCAGCAGTTGGTCTGCCACCCGTCTTCAGGAGAGAGAGAGATAAGGAAAACAATGGAGCAGCATTTGGAGATGTGTAATGAAGGGACGGGAGAGAGAGTAACAGAAGGAGGGCGCTGTCAAGAGCGGCTCCCCCTTTGAACCCTGAACTGTTTGAAGTGATGGACAGGCGATACCCCAGCAGGGGGATAAAAAGGGACAGGTTCGCTAAGGCAGGACACACACAACACCCGAGGTAACAAGACCCTGGAAGCGGTGCACCTCTCACAAGTCGGTGGGAAGTACCGGGCCATAAACGCACAGGGTGGAAAGGCACGATCGGCGGGAACCTGGTGTGTATCCACCCTTGCCTGGGTTCCAGGTTCAGCGCAGAGAAACGATCGTATCTGGAAACGGAGGGATCACGGTCGGTGACCTCAGATGACATCACAAAGGACTCGCCCGACAGCTGACTGCGAAGGTCTGTGTGTGGAAGCCGTTTGAATATTCATTCGTTTTGCTCTCTCTCTCCTTCCCCCACACTGTCCATCTCCCACGGCAGCGATTACTGCGAACTGAACTGAACTTTGCGTCACTTTGAAACTGGTCATTTGCCCCTAGACAACGATCAAGCTTGATTGATCCTGTTATCTGAATTCTGTGTACATGTATGTTTATCATTGCTGAACTGTTGCATTCATTATCCTTTTGATTAGAGTACTGTGTTGCTTGTTTCTTTAATAAAACTTTCTTAGTTCTAGTAATCCAGACTCCAACTGAGTGATCCATTTCTGCTGGTTTGGCAACCCAGTTACAGGGTACGTAACAAGGCTTAGTTACTGAATATGTCTAAGATAGTGATTAAATTACTTTTGGATATTTAAGGAGAGCTAATGAGATAATGGATCAGGCAGAAAAGGTTGTTGAGTCTATGAATGCTTCCATTTCTTATGTTTTGATTCCTACATAACTGGGAAAGGAGAGGGCAGAACAGTGCTGGAAAAGGAATATTAGAGGAACCACATCCATCTTCATATTCAGAGAGCAAATCTTCGAAATGATGCTCTGCAAACACCAGAAGGTGAGATTTCTGTATTTTAAACAGGGTATTTTTAGTGAAAGATGCCATCTATTGCAGCCACACTTGCAGTCTCCAGTGTGCTGGAGAGACATGGAGATATAACTTTTCAGGTCAGCTCTCCGTTGTTCTGTAACTTTATCACCGAGAGAGATGGGGAGAATGAACTACATTTCATGTTCTATTGCCAAAACTAAAAATTTGGAGAGACTACGGGGCCCAGCTGGATTGTGGGACATTTGACAACTAAGCGTGCTGTTTTTTGCGTGCAGATTCAGAATCAGGTTTATTATAGCTGACGTATGCAGTGAAATACTTCGTTTTGTAGTATGGCACAGTGTAACACGTAAAACTTACTGTTCCACAAATAAATGGTGGACAAGTGATGATGTGTGCTCTTCACCATGCAGGAACTAGATACTGAATCTGCTTTTGTTATGAATTCAAAACTGTTTCTATTGCCTCAGTCTCTAACCTGTGTGTGGTGTGCACTCAGAGTCAATTAACATCCCACACATCGAGTCAGAGTTTGTGCTAAGAGATGGTCTCTCTGTCAGTGCTTACTATTCACGCACCCCACCCAGCACCCTAACAAAGGTCCCACTTACGAGATCCAGTGCTGTGAGTGGGCACTTGAAAGGGGAAGGATCACAGGGCAGTGTGTAGGGTGTCGTTGGCTGGGGCACCCAGAGAAAATAGGCACCTATAGCTGAGCCACTCAGCAATGTCTGACTTGCTGAATGTGTTTGAATGTTTCAGACAATTGCAAACATTTAAAAAAGAAATCACAAACTATTTTTTAGCTTGTTAAAACTATCAAGGAAAAATATGAAAAGCCAAAAAAATTAAAAATAACTAGATTAATAAATAGTTACCAATGTCATCCACGGCCGCTGCAATTTATTGTGGCATTGGGGTGGATGCTCACTGCACCACTTCCATCTTGGTGCCAGGGCTCCAGATGGAAGGAGTTTTGAAGTGGAATACAGTTAGTGTCCACCAATAAAGGGCTGATAAGAAGGAAAAGTTGGAAGTAGGTACGTGGGGTAACATCCATAAACCCGATAGTTTGGCGGCATTTCTCTGTTAGCTGGAACCTGAGGACATAAGATGTGGGTGCAGTGGAACACATGAAGACTGGGTATGAGCGTGATTGATAGCAATGATCTGTAGGTAAATAGTGTGAGTGTGGTGAATTGAGTGGTGTCTGAAGTTGTTTTTGTTAGTGACCCATGACATTTTTAAATGTATCACCTAGCTTGATTACTAATGTAACTGCGTCAGAACTCCAGACCTGGCACTGACTACCATATCTTCTGATTGTACTGCCTTCCAAATATTTACCTAGAAAGACAATGGCATCCAACATCCCTTCCTCCACCACCACCTTACCAGGGTATAGAATGTTTCTCTTTTCCACCTTCTCTTGCAAAATCCCTTGTGCAGTGTCCACTGTCCCATCAATGCTATTTTTCAGAGGTTCTCAGACCTGATTGCATCCTGCAGGCTGCTAACTCCAGTGCCCTCTACTCCCTCCCCCGAGAAAGCATATTCTCTTTAGCACTGCACTCTAGCTTTAAGCATCCTGGACTGACTTTAATGGAGTGAGGCATACACTGCAATATTCCAAGATTGGAGCACCAGACATACTGCGGTGTGGTTGCTGCCAAGCTGGATGGTGAAGCTGTTAAGTGAGCAGTATGTTGGTGTGCTGCCTACATTGTAATCAATGGGCACTAGTCATTGTACACCATGAGCCTCACAACTATTTTGAAGTTATGTAATTTACAGCCCCCAATCTCCACCCCACCAGACACAAACACCACTCATCTCCACACAACTTTGTATAATGCATTACAACTCCAATTAACAGAAATGTTTGAAATTAGCTTTTTATTGACCACATAATTATGATATTATAAGTTTTGAAAACAATTGGTCAGATATTGTTCTGAGAAGCAAATGACATCTCACAGACACATTTCATGGGGTTTTGCACTGACTGGGAATCCATTCTGTACACTGCCCTTTCTAAGAACCCTGGGAGCTCTGCAATCAATTAATGAATTAGATCAAGATAACTTACATGAGGTGAGCAGTCAAAATGGGGAGAGTTCATTTGAATGTCTAATGCTCAAAAACTGAAATAAAGAGGAAGAATAATGGGATTAAGAAAAAGCAATAAACTTAAATTATTTTGTTGAAAATCAAATAATTAACAGCTGTAGGAATGAGATTTCACACTTGACAAATGAATTAAAGTTAATTTTCAGATGTTTTAGCAGAATTACAAATTTAACAAGCATTTAAAACTATTTTCCCTTAACTAGACAGGTTTTAATGTTTCTGGTGATTTTCTAATAGGAAGTCTAGCCCATGCATTACATTTCGCAGCTGTCTCCACAGTGTTATGCCAGAAGGAATGTGCTGGGGTGCAGAGCAATTTTGACAGGAAGTTCCTGTTTTTGTGTTACTGAGCAAGTCATCTTCATACAGGTTACATTTTAATAAATGTGCTGACAGTCATCCTTTTTTTTTACAAAATAACATTGACTAGCCATGACTGTACTAAAACACTTAACTACATTCAAATAATTATTGGGAAAACAGAATTGCTTATATATGTAATACTGTACCACTTCCATTCATACTTTATCTTCAAATCCAGTACCATTTAATTTGGTGCCAATCTTTGACAACATGTTGAATCTCCAAAATTAAACATCAAAGAAATTGGCCTTTCCATTTCTTCATTCATACCAACCATCCTACCTAACAATGCCCATCTCGCAATTTCCCTATATCTCCCTATGCCTTTCCTATCCAAGTGCCCTTTAAAGGTTATAATACATCTCCTCTGGTTGGTCACTCCAGATTTGCATCACCCTCTGATCTCCTTAAAATTTCTTTCCTCTCACTTGTGCCCTCTAGTTGTAGATTCTCCTGTGAAAATTATTCTATCTATCCTATCAATGACCTTCATAATTCTTTAACCCTCGATAAGATCACTCCTGAGCTGCATACATTCAAGTGAAGGTAAGCTCAGATTGCCCTGTTTCTCCTTATAAGTACAACCCAGTATTCCAGACAACAATCTCTTCCGCATTCTATTGCTACCACATCGTTCCTATAGTGCAGTGACCAAAACACTCTGAGTGTCGGTTTCGGCAATGTTTTGCACAACTGCAACATGAATCCCCAATCTTTTACTCAATGCTTCACAAAATGAAACAAAGAAATTTGAATCCTATAGCCAAACACCATTACTGTTTGAATGTTATTATTCACTTTTAAAAGTTGTTAAGGTAGCATATTATTGAAAACTTTACATTTTTCTATTACTTAGTGAATTAAATGCTGCATAATTTCATATGGACAAACCCTTATCACAGAGACCGTGCTTTTATTTCAAACTAGGTTTGGTAATAAAGTAACTGGAATATTTATCTATTTAATCTTTCTAATCTATTTTATCTATCTATCTGATACAACACGGAATAGGCCCTCCCAGCCCTTCAAGCCACACCACCCAACAATCCCCTGATTTAATCCTAGCCTAGTCACCGAACAATTAACCTAGCAACCAGTAGGTCTTTTGGACTGTGGGAGAAAATCCATGTAGACACCAGGAGAACGTACTAACTTCTTATAGTCAGTGGAGGGAATTGAACCCTAGACATTGGTACTGTACAGCCTTGTGCTAACCAGGACGCTATCTCCCTGATACTTCGCTCATTATAAAATACGTAATTATGGGAGTTTGTAGTTATTATATTAGTTAATATTTACATCAATATTTGTAATAAAATTAGATTGGACAAATGCTAAATTCAGGTGACTGTTTATATGTTTGTTAACACGGATTTGAATTGGTCTGCGAGGTAAAGTGAGGCGTGCACAGTAAATGGCCGAGTTTTTATTTTGCGGCGGAGTTGAGAGGCCTGGGCTGCCAGCAGCGCCAACACTGCAGTAAAGAAGGTTCTCCTCTCCCCCAAACATTCTCAAACTATTGCTAGCTGGCGAATCCCTGCCCGCAACCTCCCCCAACTGAGAAAGCTTTAAGATTTTTAAGTGTTGCAGGATGTCCCCGAAACTTTTATACACTCGAAAGTTTAACAAACATAAAACAAAACCGATCCCCTTTTTTTCATAGTTTGACAATCCCTCCGAGTTCAAAGGGGTCACGGATCCTTCGCCAGCTTTAAATATTACCGAATCCTGGCTGAGCTCTGGTCTACACGGAGACAGCAGAAACACGAGCTCACCGATTCCGTATTACGGGTGCGCCGGCGGAAAAAAAACTGGGACCTGAGCTCCCGTTTGATAGCGTGAGCACAAATTCCCGGACTTGCAATTATTTGAACAGGTTAGTGCCAGTAGTTCTGTGTGGCAATCATTAAAATATATTTCTTATGCATTAACTAACAAAGGAGGTCTTGCCAGTTTCTTTATAATCAACCGCAGTGTAAATTAAAGGCATTGTCTACATGAGGAAGCGTTATCCGTATAAGTAATGCAGCATTTCGCTCACTGAGCAACAGGATATTTTAAACTTTCCAATAATGCAGCAGAACAGCAACTTTCAAAAATGAGTAATACTTCGAGAGAAAAAAAATGCATATAAACCGCGTTTCTTCGTTTCTACAACAGTGATTTTTGGAGTTTAATCATTTAAATTATTAAAACAATATGATTCTTCTCCACATTTAAATATATGAAGTTTTTACAAAGTAGTTTCTAGGGATCGTGATTCCCCTGGCTGTAGTAAAAACGTCACTTTAAGGGATCGTCCATCCATAACTGACATGAAAAGAGATTTATTCATCCACAGACTACGGAACCATTTGGATTCTCAGACTGTGGTGGCTAAGTAGATCAAGAATATGTTTTGAGCTGTTAGGAAAATCAAATGATATGAGATTACTGCAGGAAAGTGACACTGAGGTAAAAGATGTACGGTGGGACGATCATGGAGAAGCGAATTGCTTCTTCGGAAAAATCCATTTTCAATTCTTCTGTTCCAACTTAATTTAATTCAAAATACCCAAACCCTGGCCAATGTCGTATCTTTTTTAGCAAGTAAAGGTGAAGTTGATATAAATATATTTCTGTGAGTGAAAGAGCATGTTGGGTAAGGCACATCCAAATGTTAATCTGCGGTTCCAGCCGTGTAACAGCGAAGATAGATGCCATTCTGATCAAAGTCTTGCGACTGTAACGACATTTTTATGAAAATTAAACACATAAAACATTGCTAGATTAATGACACGGAAAAGGGAAAGAGCGAACCCAGCAATCGATTACAATTTGAACATTTGAGTCAGAAATTAAAGTAGTCATGATACAACCCTATCAAATGTTGCGCACCGTACTCACAAATAAGGCTCTGCAAACAGTAGTCATGGGTGATTGCTGGTATTTGTTTTAAGAAATTGTCTCCTAAGGAGGTGGTTGCTTCTGGTTTCATTTTCACAGGGCTATTAAACCATTGCGAGTTTCATGCTCAGTTGTTCAGACAAAGCTTGCAAAGCGCAGAAATGATGGGGCTAAAATAAAATCATCGGGAACGGGTCGATGCGCTCGTATCCTGCTTAGCATGGAATCCAGAAAAAAATAATCAGAATTATTAATGACCGGCTTTGGTTCAGGTGACAGCCTAAATTTACACAGTTGGTCTGAAATAGGCTGCCGTGCAATAAATTATTCTGATTGTACAGCGCATCTTGTTTAATTGTGAGCCCGTAGATTTCCCACAGCGCTGCCTTTCTGGCATTTAACTTTTACAGTGCAGAGCCGAACGCCGGTCTATGTGCAGTGCTTAGTTATCGCGCATTGTGTGACAAGCTGTACACGTGACTCGTAATTTGCACCAATACCTGAAGAAATCGGAGAGTTGGCTTTCGTGATTGATTATTTGCCTGAAGCTGCGCTCTGCGCAGCTCTTACAAAGTCAGCTGCGCACCCACATTACGGGCATTGGATCCACCGGACGATCTCAGGTCTCCGAAAGCGGCGTTGTGCCGTGCGGCGGACAACCACGCCACCTCTAGCCGCAGTACAATAGTGAGAATTGCCTGGTTGCCATTGCTGATGTTTGCCTGTTAATCGGTGATCTGTTAGATATACAGCAGCTTGTCTGCGAGAGAAGATCGGGCATTGTCTCCAGACATTTCGCTGGAGCGTCCGACACTTGAGAAGTCGGAATGGTCGGAACGAATAAAAGCAAAGAGTTCGAGGAGATGTCGTACGCATTGCAGGCGAGAAACGAGCAAGCGCGGATTTGAGAAGGAAAGCCTTTACGATAGTTTCTGAGGGTACAGTATGTTGTCCAATGTCTCTGCCAACCCAGACGATACCATGAACGGTGCCAATTTTACTCACAACGGGACTACAAGCGGCGCGTATAGTCGCGCTATCTTCATCTCATTCATCTACTCCGTCGTCTGCTTTGTTGGATTGTGTGGGAACTCCTTGGTCATATACGTGATCCTAAAATATGCCAAAATGAAGACGGCAACCAACATCTACATCTTGAACCTGGCCATCGCCGACGAACTGCTGATGTTAAGCGTGCCATTCCTGGTAACATCGACCTTGCTGAACCACTGGCCCTTCGGCTCGTTGCTCTGCCGTCTGGTGCTCAGCGTGGATGCGGTCAACATGTTCACCAGCATCTACTGCCTCACTGTTCTCAGTGTGGACAGGTATATCGCGGTGGTGCATCCCATCAAAGCTGCCAGTTATAGAAGACCCACCATAGCTAAAATAGTCAACCTGGCCGTGTGGCTCCTGTCCATACTGGTAATTCTACCCATCATTATCTTTGCAGACACGGCCCCCAACACTGACGGCTCGATCATCTGCAATATGCAGATGCCAAAGCCTGACAGACAGTGGCTTGAGGTATTCGTGGTCTACACGTTTTTAATGGGGTTTCTCATCCCCGTTGTTGCCATCTGCCTGTGCTATATTCTCATCATTGTCAAAATGAGAGTGGTTGCCCTTAAAGCTGGGTGGCAACAGCGCAAGAAGTCGGAGAGGAAGATCACCTTGATGGTGATGATGGTGGTGACCGTGTTTGTGATGTGCTGGATGCCATTTTACATAGTTCAGTTAGTGAAGATATTTCTGGGGCGACAGAATCTGACCGTCAGCCAGCTCGTGGTCGCCTTGGGTTACGCCAACAGCTGCGCCAACCCCATTCTTTACGGCTTTCTCTCGGACAACTTCAAGCGATCGTTCCAGAGAATCTTGTGTCTACGGTGGATGGACAATGTGGTGGAGGAACCCATAGATTACTATGCCACGGCCCTCAAAAGCAGAGCGTACAGCGTGGAAGAATTCCAGCAGGACCCACTGGAATCGGAGAGCGCCTATCGCAATGGCACGTGTACCTCAAGGACAACCACCCTCTGAGGAATCGCAAGGCAGCTGAGGAGAACCCAGCAAAGGTGCTGTCCTTTGGCTCGATAACTCGATTAGTGGGACAGATTTCTGCCGCTCTGTTATGTTCTCTGGTCGCATCCCCTGCCGTAATGCTTTAGGTTGTGAAGAAATATAACTGATGTTTAATAAGGCTGCGATCTCTCGCCTATTTGAACTGTTCAGTCGCTTTTATATGCAGTATATAATATAAAACTTCTCTCTAATTCATCTTAAGCTTAATTCAGATAAGAGCTGTCGCGTTTAAACTATGCTGGAAGCTTTGTGTTGATGTTGGCAAGATCCGTTTAAACATGTTTCTATGTGTGGGCTTCTTCAGAGTCTGCCAATGATGTAGTATTTCAAACCTGATTGAATTAAAGTTCTTCCCCCATTAGTTTCTCGCCGCCTTGCAACACGATGGCCAATGACTCCCCAAAACTAGACAGAGAGGCAGTTTGTAATATTTGTTCAACTGATGCCTTGTTTCATCAAAAGAAGGACTCTTATCTTTCATCGCCTATAAAATTATGCCCTTTAGGCAATTAACTTTTTTTAATGGCGCTTCTCCATAAAAAAACTAATTGGCAAAATGAGGATTGGTGCACAAGATCTCATTTGAACTTTAAGGCCAAATAATCCGATTTTATTACCGTTCTGCACATTAATCAAGTGGGAAGTCATTCCGGGAACATAACTTTGGCCCATCCAGATGGTGAGCAGTTTCGCTTTACAACTGGTCGTCCTTTGATATCCGCCCCGCCCCCATCAGCGTTAAATACAACTCTGCACGTGTCGGGACAGGTTTTTTTAAATTTAGTTAGGGAAATTAATTTGCTAAGGAAATTCAATTAAAGTTGATTGCAAGTAAATTAGACACGGACTTCGAAGTAAAGAGAGCTTTATTCACGATATCGTGGGGACTAGAACTCCAAATAATACAGAGAGCACTGCTCCTTTTATAGATGTACAAATCGATTGCAGAAGCACAGACTGTTCGATTAGCCCTGTGAATTACAAAGTTATAGCTAGGTTCACATGCAGTTCTCTTGTTATAAGGGATACCCATAGCAACAGCCCATTTTTAAAAAAAAAATCAGTCTTGTGTACAACTTTGTATTAACAGTTTGTCTCATTCCCTTGAGACTAATTCTTACAAGTATCTGCAAGCATTGATTCTAAGATTGGATCTGCTAAAATATAAGGCCATATCTCCCACAAACTAAGCTGCAAACTAACTGGTTTCCTTATTCAAAAACCAATATTAACCCCTGTCTATCAAAATATTTAACTCACACTATTTTCCTCCACGTTTACAATATTAAGATCTAAAACGTGTTTGGAAGACGAGTCCGTGCTTTTCCGTCGATACCTGATGATTCGCGTGTGAGCGGGTGAACAAACAGAAGAATATACTGACTACATACTTTTTACCACATTGCAGCCTCAACAAGTCAGCAGACGTGACAACTAATGTATGGTTCGGACTGCGGATCATTTGACTGTAAAGTGATAACTCCCTCCAATGCTGCTTTCTTACTGCAAATGCCACATATGTCCTCCCCCCCCCCCCATTCCCTTTAGGAAGACCACTGCTGAACTAATAAATTGACAAACATCCTCCCTGAATTATTTGGCTGTGAGAAACTCTGGCCTTTGGCCGAATTCTTGCAACGTTCCTCTAGTTAGTAAGTATGAAAAGGCACAATCAAATTCATGTTAAAATTTACTGGAGAGAATGCATAATCTTTTTTCCCATCTCTGACACTTTTCTCCCTTTCTTTGTCTCCCATCTCTGGACGTCTTTACCAACCTTCTGATTTTTACAGTTATCTTGACTGTACCTCTTATAGAAATGATATTCTCTGCTCTCAGTTCCTCCGTCCTCGCCACATCTGTTCTCCATTCCAGAACATCTGAGATGTCCTTTTTTTTTCCAAAGAACGGGGTTTCCCTTCCACCACCATCGATACTGCCCTCATCCGCATCTTTTCCGCTTCTCGCACATCTGTCCTCACCCCATTCTCCATCCGTCACAACAGAGATGGAGTTCCACTTGTCTTACTGTCCCACCATCTTCTGTATCTCGCACAACACGCTCCGTAATATCCGCGATCTCCAACGGATGCCATCAGAAAGCACAACACCGCCCTCCCCCCACCCCGCGCTTTTCAGAGGAATCCCTGTCCACTCTTCCTTCCCCGCTTACAGCTCTCCGGACACTTACCTCGCAGCGGAGCAAGTGCTACACCAGCCCCTGCACCCCTCCCCCTCTCCCCCTCTCCCTCTCTCTGTCGGCAGCCGGGGCTGCTGGTGCGGCCTCTTCTACATCGGCGAGACCCGACGCAGATTGGGGAACGGCTTTATGGAGCACTTTTGTTCTGCCCGCTGCTAAAGACTGAAATTTACAGTGGCCCAACTCAGTTCGACTTCCCATTCCCTCTGCTGCCATGATGAGGCCAAACTCAGGTTGGAGGAGCACACCTCATGGTCCGTCTTGGTAGCTTGCAACCTCGCGTCATGAACATCGATTTCTTCCCACTCTGGTTACCCTCTCACTCTTCTCCTCACCTGCCCATCACCTCCTTCCTCTCTCCCTTTTTTCAGAGGTCCACTATCCTTCTTCGGCCCTTTATCACGTTCACCTATCACCTCCCAGCTTCCTCCTTCATTCCCCTCCCCCACCCACTTACTTTCCTCCCCTCACCTGGCTCCACCCATCACCTGCCAGCTTCCCCCACCCCCACCTTCTTGTTCTGCCTTCTGCTCTCTTCCAGTCATGATTAAGTGTCTCCGTCGAAACGTTGTTTATTTCCCGCCGTCGATTCTGCCCGACCTGCTGCGTTTTCCCAGCATTCCGTGTGTGTTGCTCAAGATTACCAGCATCTGTAGAGTCTCTCGTGTTAATATCCGTCATTCACTTCCTTGATGAAACAAGGCAGTAAATCCTTCGGCATGGGACACACTAGTGATTCATATCCCAGCTGCAATCTCCAGTACATCTTGATGGTCACTGATGTAATATTGCCTGGCAGGGCCTCTCAGGAAAATCTTGTTTAAGGAATGCGTTCGCTTAAAAATTGATGGTGTGTGGCTTTTTATTTTGCCCCAATGTGCCCTGCGAATGTTGGCCACCCGAGTGGATCGATCCATTCTGTGACTAAAATAAATAGTACTTTTATGTTCTGCGGAGATCGTCGTTAACTTCTTTAACATATAAATTCAAATACTGGTATGCATTTAATATAAACCCGCATAATAAATTTGGGGTGCATCCTTTTCCTCTGGGATGGAGTGTTCGAATTTTAACAGCAGCCGTGCAGCCGCGTGTTTCCTGGAAACGAGGTTTACTCATCAGATCAATGTCAACATGACTACGTGGTTTGTGTTCTCTATTTAATTTATCGCGCCTGTTGGCATATTTGCACAGCTAGTAACTAAATGACCACGTTTTCTGTATGTCCCAGTCACTGTAATGTCTATACAGATCTATAGGAAGTATCCAAGTCAGCCAGAGGGTTACAAAGTACAGTAATTCACACAACTCAGCTGGCACGCAGAATCATTCCGCTTGAGCGATGAACAGTCGACGTTTTGGACCGAGACCCTTCACCAGGACTGAAACATCAACTGTTTGTTTCTCTCTCTCAGTGCTGCCTGATCTGGAGTTCCTCCGTCGATTTGCGTGTGTGGCTACAGATCTGCAGCAACCACTGTCTTTTGTATCTCCTCTTGAAATACCTAGGCATATATATGATTCAATATACAATGGAAAAGTAACAACAGGAACTATTTCTGTCGTCCAGCCTTTTAAGACGTATCTAGTATTATTTGCTTTTCCTTTACAACAAACGTGCTGGCCACTTTTAACGACCATTACACTTTAAAGAAAGATTTACCGCACATGTAAGTGTATGTGGGCACTGGGCCAGTTATGGGTCACAGCTTTAAACAGAGCACCTCCGTGTGGTTCCTCACTGTGCTACTGAAACACTTATTTCACCATTTTCCTTGGGTAAGTTAAATTCTTTTTCACTCGCTGGAGGAGTTTCCACGTAATGGTTTTCATTTGTGACATTTATGGTAGTATTCGCTGGGGCGTTTTCTTCGTCTTGGAGCGCAGAATCTACATGTTTTGTTTCTATTCGAAATGCCTCTAGTTCCGTTTTCTGAGCACCTCTGTTCTCCCGCTTCATGATAATTATAACCGCAACTGCAAGCAGCAGCGTCAGAGCTAGTACCCCAATAATAACTTGGTAGATCAGGAAGGGCGCGTTTGAGCGAGCCGCGCTCTCTGAGCCTCTGACACCTGAAGGAAAGGTGGTCGCGGAATTGTCAGCATAGCCGGTCAAAGGTATTGATGAAGCGGGCGCTGATACAGAGGTAGCAGGGGAAATAGTATTGGCAACTGGGATCTCAACTTTCAGGAAAGTCTCGTACGACACGTTGAAACTGTTTTCCAAGTCTGCCTCGGAAACGCATCTGTACAGATGAAGGTTGACCAAGAAACCCTTGTCACAGAAACAGAAATCCTCCTCGGCCGTCCGAAAACATCTATTTTGACAAAAGTCATTTTTTGTAATTTCCCCACAGTTGTTGCATAGAGATTCCAAGTTTCCCGAATATAACCATTTAATTTGCCCCCGCTGTAGCCCACATCTCACAGCGACTGACTTGCCATTTCTACAAGTAATGAGTGCCACCGAATCTCTGGGTACACGAGGAAAGAACTGGCTTAGAGTGTGTAAAGGAAGTCTATAAGCGACTGTTCCCATGTCAGTATTTAGGCTTTCGCACAACTGATACTTACAGATGAAACCTTCGCTACTTTTGGCGTTGCACGCTAAAGCATTCCACTTGAGTTGTATTCGTGTTGTAAAGTTTGCCACAAGTGCCACGCATCTCTCGTGAGTGCAGGTTTGCTGTGGTTCTTCAATCCAGAGGTTGTAGATCGAACTGTCATTCCCGCTGACCCATGTAAATCCTCGCAGCGGCTCTTCGGCGATATAGCACTGTTTGACCTTCTGGTGAAGTCCAATCCACAGGTAATGCAGCTGAAGCGAAGCATTCGCATTTCTTTCTAAAAGCTGCCGAATGTTCTCTGCTTCGCGCTCACTCTCCATGGAGGTAAGAACTCCCTTGTTAGCTTCACACCTCTCCTTTGCCAGGGCAAAGGGAACTCCATCCCAGTGCAAACTGTAACACGTCCCACCGTTGCAAAACTTTTGTGTTTGGGAGAGAACACCAGACTTTTCCAAGTAGTTCTGGAGCCAAAGCAAAACGAAGAACAAACGAAGCATGTCAGCTGTCCCCGAAGGTGTTTGCTTTCTCAAATCCAAAGTTTATAAAAAAAAGTTAGCTTTGACTGCACTTGATGTGCATTTCCCACTGGTCGCAGATCTAACTGAAGTACTCCCCAGCTCCGAGGGGAAATCTGACAAATGCAGTTCTAATTGTACATCCGGTGACTTGAAGGCAGGAAATAGGAACTTTTGGTAGGCACACTTTAAAGGGACACTCAGCAAAAAAAAAAAACCCGGTGGACATGGAGGCAATGTTTTGCTAGTCACTGCTAAATGGGCTGGATTGAACATAAGAGAAGGTGGAATAGATTTTTCTTTTTGTTTAAGGAACCAATGAAATCAGTGCAGGATATCAGAAATAGTTAAAATGGCCAGGGTTGTTAGTGGATAAAGTAAGGCAGATAATAAACGATCCAGGGTTCATACAAATTGGTGCAAATATAAATTGATGGTAACTACACCGTATTGTGTCGGATCGGCTAGTCAAGTGGTATCTACTGAATTGATATAACTGACTGTTACAGGAAGGTTATAGTTCCAGTCAAGTTTTTATTCCAGAAAGTATAAATAGATGAATGAATCAATTAGATAAGCAAACAATAATGGAAAGTCTGGATTGCTGATGTTCTTGAGCCTTTTTTAGTATTGGACAGATTAAAGTGTGGATATGCTTAACAAGATAAAAGAGTCTATGGTATTACAGGAAAGTTACTAGCATTGATAGAGCATTGGCTGATTGGCAGGAGGCAGAGTGGGAATAAAGGGAGCCTTTTCTGATTGGCTGCTGGTGACGTGTGGTGTTCCGCAAGGGTCAATGTCGGGACTGTTTCTTATTACTTTGTATGTCAATGATTTGGATGATGGAATTGATGGCTTTGTGGCCAAGTTTGCAGATGCTATGAAGATAGGTGGAGGAGCAAGTAGTGTTGAGGAAGCAGTGAGGCTGTAGAAGGACTTGGGTAGATTAGGAGAATAGGCAAAGAAATGGCAGATGGAATATAGTGTTGGGAAGTGTATGGTGATGCAGTTTGGTAGAAGCAATAAAAGCATAGACTATTTTCTAAATGGGGTGAAAATTCAAAAATTTGAGGTGCAACGGGACTCGGGAGCACTCATGCAAGAATCCCAAAAAGTTAATTTGCAGGTTGAGTTGGTGGGTGAGGAAGACAAATACAAAGTTAGCATTCATTTCAAGAGGACTAGAATATAAACAAGAAGATAATGCTGAGGTTTTATGAGGCATTAATCAGACCAGATTTGAGCATTGTGAACAATTTTGAACTCCATATCTAAGTAAGCATGTGCTGATATTGGAGAGAGTCCAGAGGAGGTTTACAAAAATGATACCAGGAGTATAAGGGTTAATGTATAAGGAGTGTTTTATGGTGCTGGGCCTGTACTATCTGGAAGTTAGAAGAAAGAGGGATAATCTCATTGGAACCTATCGAATATTGAAAGGACTTGATAGAGTGGATATAGAGAGGATGTTTCCATCAGTGGGGGAGTTGTGGACCATGGAAGGACGACCCTTTAAAACAGAGATGAGGAGGACTATCTGTTGCCAGAGGGTAGTGAATCTGTGAAATTCATTGCCACAGATGACTGTGGAGGCCAAGTCATTGGATATATTTAAAGTAGAAGATCAAAGTTAAAATTAAATTTATTATCAAAGTACATATGTCACCATATACAACCATAAGATTCATTTTCTTGAGGGCATACTGAAAAAATCCATAATAGAATAATAACCATAATAGAATCAATGAAGGACGACACCAACTTGGGCATTCACCTAGTATGCCAAAAACAACAAACTGGGCAACAACAAAAAGAAAAAAATAATAATGAATAAGCTATACATATGGAGAACATGAAATGAAGGGTCCTTAAAAGTGAGTCCATAGGTTGTGGGAACACTTCAATGATTGGGCAAGTGAAGTTATCACCTTTGATTCAAGAACTTGATGGTTGAGGGGTAATAACTGTTCCTGAACCTAGTGGTGTGAGTCCTGAGGTACTTACTCCTAATGGCAATAGCAAGAAGAGAGGATGGCCAGGGTGATAGGAATCCCTGATGATGGATGCTGCTTTCCTGTGACAATGCTTTGTGTAGATGTGCTCAATGGTGTGGAGGGCTTTAGCCCTGATGGACTGGGCCGTATCCACTACTTTTTGTAGGATTTTCCATTTAAGGGCAGTGGTGTTTCCATGAGGCTGTGATGCAGCCAGTCAACATACTGTCCATGAAACATCTATAGAAGTTTCTCAAAATTTCAGATGTCATGCCAAATCTTCGCAAACTCTTAAGGAAGTAGTGGCGCTGCCGTGCTTTCTTTGAAATTGCACTTAAATGCTGGGCCCAGGACAAATCCTCTGAAATGATAACACAGAGGAATTTAAAGTTTCGATTCCTCTCCATTTCTGATCCTCCAATGAGGAACACCTCATGTACCTCTGGTTTCCTCCTCCTGAATCTCCTTGGTCTTGCTGACTTTGAGTAAAAGGTTGTTGCTGTAGCACCACTCAGCCAGATTTTCAGTCCCCCCTCCCATATGCTGATTCATCACCAATCCGGTCTATGACATGGTGTCATCAGCAACCTCAATGTGGCATTGGGGCTGTGGTTAGCCACACAGTCATAAAAGTAAAGTGAGTAGAGCAGGGGGCTAAACACCCAGCCTTGTGGTGCACTCTTGCTGATGGAGATTGTGGTGGAGATATTGCCGATCCGAACTGACTGGGGTCTGCAAGGGAGGAAATTGTGGATCCAGTTGCACAAGGAGGTACTGAGACCAAGGTCTTAAAGTTTATTGATTAGATTTGAGGGGACGATGGTATTGTAATCAATATAGAGCATCCTGATGTATTCATCTTTGCTGTCCAGACGTTCCAGGGCTGATTGAATAGCCAATGAGATAGCATCTGCTGTAGACCCATTGTGCCTCTATGCAAATTGGAGTGGATCCAAGTTGCTTCTCAGGCAGGACTTGAGATGTTTAATTACCAACCTCACAAAACACTTCATCACTGTAGATGTAAGTGCTACCTGATAATAGTCATTGAAGCCGGTTACTACATTCTTCTTAGGCAGCGGTGTAAGTGAGGCCTGCTTGAAGACAGTGGGTATGACAGACTGCCAAAGCAAGAGGTTAACAATCTCAGTGAATACTCCAGCCCAGCCTTTCTCAATCTTTTTGACCCTTGAAATAATTTTCAGGCCTCGGGGAATCTCTGTATAAAAATTATGATACTTACAGCTCACAGTACATTGTAGTGTAATCAGTAAGTTGTAAATATAATAATCCAAAAATAATTGTCAATGCTCTTTTGAGTAGAGAATCAATTTTTAGCCAACCTTTCTTGAAAAACGAACAGGTAGTTAAGCTTAGATTATCTTTCTTGAAATTAATCTCTTTCTTTTCCTTTCGTAAATTTTATAAACTCAAGGCAAATATAATAAGGCAAATAACTGGCTTAAACCAAAATAGGATTTAATTATTATAAAGATAGACTTTATAGATTTAATTTAAAGAAAGGTTGCAAATTGATTTTAATTCTTGCTGTTTACAACGTGAATATTTATTGACAATGTTGAATAGTAATGTTACTAAAAACCATAAGCCAAAGCAATATGAATAAAAGTATAGCCTATGACAATTTTATACAAGACTTTTTAAAAACATTTTCTTACTACATGACATGATCAGGCTTTAATACAGGCCTAGCATGTGAAACCTGTGCTTGTTTTTTTTTCGCTGCAATTCTGGGTCGAACTTGAGATAAGCACACATGGATTTCACCTTTAACTGAAATGAGATGATTTCTATCCTTGTTCTTGATGCTTGTTAAACAAGAGAAAGCTTGCTCACACATGGAAGAAGTTGACAACTAGCTAAATATTCCTTGCTTTCCTATAAATGGCAGGATACTCTTCTTTCACAGAAATCCAGAACTTGTCTGGGACAAATCAGTAAATCTCAACTCAAGTCAGTAAATCCTCCCGGGAGAGGGAAGAAGATGGCGGCGCGACGGCAGCGCGTGCAGCCACTTCAGTAATGAATATCTGTTATCTGTCAATTAGGGGACCGTGAACAATCCTGATTTGATGGAGACAGATGTGAGAGCACAACGGAACATCTGGAAAACTTCTGAAATGCCCGCTTCGCTGCCGCTGCTACTGTGTGGGAACCGGAATCTCCGGAGCTGAAGGCCCTGAAATCTTCGGCTTTGCGTGTTTCAGTGGCCGGGGAGAGGTCGAAGGCGCTCAGCAGAAGATGGCGCTCGGGAGGCTGTATCGGAGAGGCTGGTCGAAAGCTTGAAGTTTTCGGATGGATGGACTGAGTGTCAGCTGGGGTCGGCTGCATCCAAGGTATTGGCAAGTTGACGATGCCTGGAGGTTTATGGCAGGGAGTTTCTCCCTTTTGCCGCCTGCTACTGGGGACTCGGGAGTCGATCGACTCGGGACTTTGAGATTTTTTTTTACTGTGCCCATGGTCTGTTCTTTATCAAATTATGGTATTGGTTTGCACTGCTGTAATTATATGTTATATTTACATCGTTCTGTTAGTGTTAGTCTTTGGTCTGTCCTGTTTTCTGTGATATTACTCCGGAGAAACATTGTATCATTTCTTAATGCATGTATGCATTTCTAAATGACAATAAAAGAGGACTGAGTGTTCTCATAATCTAATCTAATCTAATCTAAAGTGCACTTTCGGACTGCAGCTCACAAAATTCTTCCTCTTTTCTCAAAGTCAAATTCTTAGGCTGAGCAGGAGATTCAGAGAAAGGGTCCTCACATAGTCATACACTTGTGTTGAAAGGGAGGAAAAATACTGTATCAATTTTGTTCTGCAGTTCTTCCAGGTGGCTTTCAAGAAAATTCGAGACTTTCTGATATCCTTCCTCACTCTCAAGCCCAAGCAGCAGTGGAAACATGTCAAGATTTCCTTTTGCAACATGATATTCCCAAAGATTCAGTTTCCTTTTAAATCCAAGAATGTTGTCACTGGAAGTCAAAACATTTTCTCCAGGGCCCTTCAGAGATTTGTTCAAATGGTTCATATGATGAAAATTTCTGCTAAGTAGGCTAGCTTCTGCAGCCATTCTTCATCTTCAAAGCACTCAGCAAAATCTGGCCCACTATTTTTTTTTTGAAAGTACTCCTGCAATTCACCTTTCAGCTCAAATACCCTGTTGAGAACTGCTTTCTGCTAAGCCACCGGATTTCTGTAGGTAGCTGGAGATTGGTGTGCTCTTTGTCCAGGTTTTCACACAGTTTTTTAAACATTCTTAAGTGAACTGGTCTCTTTTAATAAAGTTAACCATTTATGTAGCATCATTCAGAACTTTTTAAAAATTTCATCTCCAAGGGTTTTTGATGTCAGCACTGCTCTGTGAAGAAAGCAGTGTGTTGTGATAATGTCAGGATTTTCTTTTTTTACAAGAGAAATGAAAAGTCTCATGGAGCCAACCATTGACGGGCAACCATCAGTACAGATGCCAACACAGTTCCTCCAAGACAGACCTTTTGTTTCCAGATATGAGGACAAAATATTAAATATATCTTGGCTTTTGCTTGTTTCAGGCAGCTCTTTGCAACAGAAAAAGTTTTCTTGAATTTCACCATCATTTACAAATCTTACAAATGCTACAAAATGACATTTGTTGCTGAAATCTTTTGACTCATCAACCTGGATAGCGAAACTGTTGTTTTTCAGTTTATCACACAAAACCTTCGTTGCACGAAGTTCAAAAAACAGTATTTAGAAACATAGAAACATAGAAAACATAGAAAATAGGTGCAGGAGTAGGCCATTCGGCCCTTCGAGCCTGCACCGCCATTTATTATGATCATGGCTGATCATTTATTTTTCTTATATATCACGACCTCTCATGGAACCCCTAGCAACCTGTAACAGAAACCCGGTTGAGAAACCCTGCTCCAGCCAGTTGATCAAATCAGGTCGTTAGTACTTGGCCAGTTACTCTGTCTGGGCCGAATGTTTTTGTGGGTTCACCCTCCTGCAGGCTGCTCACACATCGACCTCAGAGACTGAAATCACAGGACTATTGGGAGCTGTGGAGTTTGTGAAGGTTCCTCCATGTTTCGACGGTCAAAGCGAGCATAGAAGGCATTAAGAACATCTGGAAGCAAAGCCCTGTTGTCACCTATGTTGGTTGATTTCACTGTATAAGAGGCGACAGCATTCAAAACCTGCCATAACTGTTGAGCATCCTTCATTTATTCAAGTTTAGTCCACAATTACAACTTCACCTGGAAGGTGGCATTCCAGAAATTGTACCTGGACATCTTGTAATTTTCTTGGTCACCTGACTTCAATGCCTCTGATCTGGCCTCAGCAGACTGCAGATCTCATGGTTAATCCAGGGCTTCTGGTTGGAGAAGACTGAATGATTTTGTGGGGACACACTCGTGACAACTGTTTTTATAAAGTCCATGACAACCATGGTGTAGTCATTCAGATCCACTGATGAATACGGCCCATTCCACTGAATCAAAGCAATCCCATAGCCATTCCTCTGCCTCCCACAGCCACCTCTTTGTTGTCCTGATCTCTGGAGCTTTGATCTTTAGCCTCTGCCTCTGTGCAGGTAGGAGAAGGACAGCCATGTGATCAGATTTCCCGAAATGTGCCATGGGCATGGAACAGTTGGCATTCCTTATCTTAGTATAACAGTTATCTAGTGTGTTAGGACCTCTGCTGTTACAGGTTATATGCTAATTGTTATAGGGCAGGGATTTCTTCAAACAAGCCTGTTTGCAGTCCCTGACTATGATGTGAAATGTGTCAGGATGGACTGTTCCTGGTTTGGAGACGGTATCATGCTGTATGTCGTGTGTTTGATTATAGTGGATAGCTGGCAGTGTGTAAACTCTGGTGAGGATCATGGATGTGAATTCCTGAGGTAAAGAGATAGGTTCTTGATTACTAAGGGCATCAAAGGTTATGGGGGGAAGCTTGCTAATGAAATTAGATAAGGATGTGAACAGGGAGGAAAGATATTAAGAGGTTTCAATTGAGAATATGGAAAACTAAATGAGTGATCAGCAGAAAGATAGATATGGGGGAAAAGGCTGAGGTTAGCTGCTTTGAACAAACCATAAAGAACAGGGTATTTGCTGAAAGGTGAGAGACTGGGTAGTGTTGATGTTTAAAGGGGTCCAGATTGCTCGAACGCAAGTCCCTGAAGGCCAACATGCAGGTACTTCAAGCAGAGCACCAATAACCTCTCCTGCTCACTGACAATCAATACAGGTGCACCTTAGAAACTGTGCTTATTCCACTGCTCTACCCTCTCTGCACTCATGACTATATAGCTAAGCACGGCTCACATGGCATGTATAACTTGCTGATGACACCACTGTTGTTTGCAGAATTTAGGTGAGTGATATTGCAACACAACTTTGCACTCAACATCAGCAAGTAGAAGGAATTGATCGTGGGCATTGGGAAGGGGAAGTTGGGAGAACACACACCAATTTTCATTGAGGTGCCAGCAATGGAAAGAGTAAGCAACTTCGAATTCCTGGGTGTCAGCATCTCAGAGGATCTATCCTGGGCCCAAGTCAATGATGCAATCACAAAGAAGGCACACCAGTGGCTCTATTTCTTTAGTGTGTTGAGGAGATCAGGTATGTCACCAAAGACTTGTACAAATTTCTATAGATGTACCATGGAGAGCATTGTGACTGGTTGCATCACAGCCTGGTATGAAGCCTCTAGTGCACAGGATCACAAGAAACTACGGAAAGTTGTAGCTCAGCTAGTTCCATCTCAAGCACAACCCTTCCCGTCTTCAAGGAGCCCTGTCTCAAGAAAGTGGAATCTATCATTAAAGACATTCACCTTCCAGGACAAGCCCTCTACCATGTTACTACCATGGGAGAAGAGCTTCAGGAGCCTGAAGACCCACATTCAACGTTTCAAAGACAGCTTCTTCCCCTCCTCTTCATCAGATTTGTGAATGGACCATGAACCCACAAACATTACCTCATTAATTGTCTTTTACACCATTAGTTATTTTTGTAATTTTCATGTACTACTGCTGCAAATTAACAAATTTCACAACATATATCAGTGATAATTCAATGGATTCTGATTCAAATGACATATTAGCCATTATAATAAGAGGGTCTGATTATAGAGATAAGGAGCCATAATGTATTGTAAAGGGCCTTCCTGAAAGAGGGCATTGTGTACATTTTTGTTTCTGCACTTACATAAGGATGTACTGGCCATGTAGGAGGAGCAGCATGGATCCCTGTTGCTGCTTCTTGACCTGAAATGTCAATCTCCCCTTTGCCTCCCAAGATGCTGCTGACCCATTGAGTTCTTTCAGCAAAGGTTCACTGTATCCATTTCAGGATGGCACGTTTGCCATGTCAGGATTTAGGAGAGATTGAATAGACTTTGATAATGTTCCCTAGGGTTTAGGAGAATGAGAGAAGGTTTTATCATAATTTACAAAATTGTTAAAAGACTCAACTGGCCACGTGAAGGGAGGATGCTTCCCATTGACTGAGGGGTGTAGAACCAGGGAGTACATTTTTGGAAGGGAAGGGGTAGGCTAATTAGGAACAATTGAGCCACTTAAGGATAACAGCGGGTAAAGTGCTAATTTCTGGTATTCTGTGCTAAAGAGAGTTGTCAAAGGTATTTCATTAGAATTATTTAAAGAGGACTCTGATCAGTTTTTGAAAGATTAGAGGATTCAGGTTTATGTGGATCTGGCACAAGAAGGGGCCAGATAGATCAACCTTGATCATATTGAAGGATAGAGCAGACCTAAGTGGCCAAGTGGCTTACTCATAGAGCCTTACAGCATGGAAACCAGCCTCTTGGCCGTACTTGTCTATTCCAACTGTGTTATCCAGTGAGCTAGTCCTATGTTTGGCCTATAGTCCTCAAAACCTCTACTATCCAGGTACTTATCTGGATGGCTTTTAAATGTTGCTAATGTGCTTGCCTCAACTATCTCTGGCAGCTCATCTCAAATACGTACCATCCATTGCATGAAGAAGCTGCCCCTGATGTCCCTCTTAAATCTTTTCCTCCAATCTTAAGCTTACTGTCTCTCATTTTTAGCACTGCTTTCCTGGAAAAGATACTGTGCTTTCATCCTGTCTGTTCCCCTCATGATCTTAAGTACCCCCACCAGGTCACTTTCAATCTCCTACATTCCAGGGAATAATGTCCCAGTCTATGCAAACACTCCTGCAAATCAAGCAACATCCTGGTGAAATTTTCTGCACTCTTTCTAGTTTAATAACAATTTACCTATAAGCCGGTGACCAAACTGTACACAATACTGCAAGTGAGGCCTCACCAACATCTTGTATAACAGCAACACAACTTCACAACTCCTGCACCCGGTACCCTGACTGACGAAGGCCAGCATGCCAAATGCCTTCTCCTCCAACCTCTCTATCCGAGATGCCACTTTCAACTTGCACTCCTCGGTCCCTCTGTTTCAATCTCCTACTCCTGTTTTCTTGTACTTTTGTGAATGAGGTAAGGCACTTGCATAATGGTGAGACTTTGAGATTCTCTATCCAAATGGCTTTGTGGGCTCAGTCATTGTGTTAATTTGAAACAGAATGATGGTTTTTTTGGATCTTAGGTGAATCAAAGGATGTAATGATAGTGATGGAAAATGGCACTGAGGTTGAAGATCAGCTGTGATTTTATTGAATGGCAGAGCATGTTTGAAGGGCCAGGTAGTCTACTCGTGTCTCATTCCCCTATGGTATCTTTATGCAGCTCTATATGCTTTGGAATAAGTTTAACAGCAGCTATAATTTTATATATCTAGAATAATTTAAATGAAGGGTCATTTAATGAGTGATGAGCAGTAGCTTCTAAAAATACGCTTTAACCAATCACACTTCAACTACTGACATTAGTTTACACAACCATTTTACTATATTTAAGCTACAATAAAACAATGTACTACTATATTAATGCTGTAAATGTGACAAATGATCTTGGTACATTTATTGTTGCTATTTAATGCACATCATGATTCTACTCCATTCAAATTGTTAATTTCTTTGAATGTTCATGGTTAAAGCCTCATACGTAGCCACTTGAAATTCAGACCTAGGCTTGAGTGCATAATCTTCCTGGCTGAAACTAGCTTTGGTGTCAGTCTGGACTGAGGGGCCTGTGCTATAAGTACTGGGTCAGGAAGGTTAAGATGAAATCTATGCTATGGGAATATTACATTATTGTAAGTGCTTTCCTAGTGATGACCCCTGGGAGGATTTTAACCAAGTGTATTGGGTTTTGCTAAAGGGAATGCCATACCCAACTCATGTTTTTAATGTGATGTTTAGTTATTGCATATCTGGAGATGAATTGATATATAAACTTTAGTACTTTATAGTTCTTTGGAGAGCAGCTCTTTGACCAGTGCAAGGAGATAATTGAGAACCATTGTTTCATATTTCATGTCTGATAAAAGGTCACCTCGGATAATCTTCACTATTTATAAACTTCCTATGTATCCCTTGTATCTGAAAGGTAAAAACACATTTTCTGCAGCAGAAAACAAAGATCTTTTTCTGCAGAGCTATCTTTACAAGAAGATCATGACTAATTCATCAGTACAAATACTTCAAAGGCACCATCACGATAATTTCCATAAATAAATGACAATTCACTGAACATGACATGCTAAGGTTGCCTTCTGATGACTCTTCTGAGGAAAGTTCATTGACCTGGCATGTTAACCTTTCCTCTCTCCACAGATGCTGCCTGTCTTGCTGTGAATCTCAAGCTTTCTCCATTTTCATGTAGGGTTAACTTCCACCCCTGTTTATTGATGGCCCTTTTGTGAGCTCACAGAGGAATTATAGGATCCACATAGTCAATACTCTTGGTGATTACAATACAAAATGTAAATTAGCGGAACTAATACTGGTTCAATCTTTGGACTTTGGTGCCCAAACTTGGAGGAATGCTTTTCTTCCTCCAGTGATTTTGTCATTATCATTTCTAAGAGCTTGATGAACAGACCCAGACTTGGAGTCATAGGTTTTACTTACCTGCCTGATTACAATCCAATTATAGACCCAAGTTTTAGGGGTTCAACAAGTATCCAGCCAACTAGTTTGAATAGATCAAATATTATTATTTGCTTTGGTGTACAGTGGTTACATAATCAAATTAATAATCAAGATGCTATAACTGGTGATATACGTTCAAATCCCATTATGACTGATTAATTTTAAAAACAGTAATTAATTTTAATACAGTCTCAGTAATGGCAAAATTATTGTCATAAAGCCTCTAGTTCATCATTGCCATTCAGGATAAGAAATGTGCATCCAAATCTAATAACTATGAACTTTCATCTGAAATGACCCAGTAAGCTGCATCATTACCATTATGACACACCAGTTCCTGCAGCTGTATGGAAAGATGAGATGGGAAGAGTGATTGTTATAGAGTCACAGTACAATAAGACGTTAGCCCTCCTCAGTTTGGTCATTCTATTGCAATACCAGGCTATTTCCATTTATCATTTGTATTCCATTCATTGAAGAAATGACCAACCACTCACTTTATAGGTCTGGTTTGATTGATGTCTGTCATCAGCCAAGTTTATCTTTCAGCCCTTGAGCAAAGCTGGTTGCTTATATTGGGGAAGAGTTTTACATACATGATGCCAAACTTTTAAATGCTTCATGAATGAGAGAAAGTTTATCATTACTGATGAGTTTCTGTGCACCTTCCCCTAATACCAGGGCCCCTGTTTCACATTACTGATGAATTCGGCAATGGTTGGAACCTTTAGAGTCAATTTGATATCATCAAAGACAAATATTGTTCAAAACATTTCGGGCCAGCTGCTGAACTGCATCACAGGCGCTCAGCATTGTTTTAGTACTCTGTAATACTTAGGCATGGGAATTTGCTGCACCGGCTTCCAAGGACCAGTGTTTTTTACAGACAGGCAGAGTTTCCTGGGGAAAACACTTTTCAAATAGCAGGAAACTAGAGTGGAATATGTTAAAAGGTGAGAGCTGTTGGCAATTTGCCTTGTCCTAGACCAAGGAAACAAATATCCTTTGGGTGGATAAAACAGCAGAGGAAAGGCCAAATAGCTGTCCAAAGATGCTAACTTGATCACATCAGAAATATTTTAATACTAAAGACAAAATTATTTCTTTAAGGGTGCTCCTAATAAGCGTGCATTTTATTTATTGCTCCTGTAAAACAAGAGATGGAGCATGAAGTGTGGATGAGTTTCCAAGGACATGGAATATTTCATTTTGAAAATAATCCCAGGTCACTTGTAAATCAATATCATTTAATGAAACAAAGCAGTGTTTACAATAATATTTTAATTCTATTTCAGTACATGGATATTTGGCTGTACTGGAATTTTTTGCCCATTATTTATTGACTTGGAGAACACAAGACATTAAGAGTACGAGTAAGCCACCTGACCCCTCAAGCCTGGCCTAGCATTCAATGTGACCATGGCAGATTTACACTGGCCTTAGCTCCTCTGATAGCTCCCAAAGCTCTCGATTCTTCAATCTTCCAAAACTACACCCAGTGACAACTTTATTGGGCACATCTGCAGTTCATGCAATTATCAGCCAATCATGTGGCAGCAGCTCAATGGATAAAAGCATGCAGACATTGTCAAGTGGTTCAGTTGTTGTTCAGACCAAACATCAGGATGGTGAAGAAGTATGATCTAAGTAACTTTGATTGGGTGATGATTGTTGGTGCCAGACGTGGTGGTTTGAGTATCTCAAAAACTACTGATCCCCTAGAATTTTCACACACAAGTCTCTGGAGTTTATTACAGAGAATGGTGCAAAAAAATTTTTAAAAATCCAGTGAGCAGCAAATCCATGGGCAAAAATGCAACTGTGTGGCCGTTGGACACTACACTGTGCTTAGAGCAAACAGTTTTTAAATAGTATCAGTTGTGTGCACTTGTGTTTAAAAAGCAGTGATTTTTGTCACTGATAGTTCGCAAGAAATAAATTGTAAGACAATTCAGAAATGTTTTGCTCAGCGTGGTTTCAAGCATTCAGGCATGGAGATGCCAGAAATGGCAGGGAATGAAAATGAAACGATTTTACTACTTCAACAAGTTAGGAACCATGAAGAATAATCATCTTGACTGTTACCATGAAAGTGAAGAACTGGAGGATGCAATCACCAAAGGCCTTGTCTGAAATCAGTCCGTTATCTGCACTAAGTGCCTGTATTGATTTTGTTCATTTACAGTCAATCAAAAGACCGTGGCAGAAGACACTCTATGAATTCCTCCCTCAATAATTATTAAGAACTAATACACATTTTTATCTGTAGTTCTGTAGCAGTATTGATAGTATTATAATTTGTTCTGTATTTCATTCAAATACATAATTATTCACTCAGTTAAACATTAGCTTGTCTTGTCTATTTTACATTTTTAACTGTTTCCATAAAACTTTGGCTAATTGAGGTGGCTGCTTAATTGGGCCAAAATACACTGGTCCTGATTTTGTCTCATTTAACCAGAATTCTCTGTGTAAGAAAAGTGGAGTTCAAGTTCAAGTTTAATTGACATTCATGAATATAGCCAATCAAAACAATGTTACTCCAGGGCCAAGCAGCTAAACATAATACCAACAGTCATACGCAGCACAAGGCACACATATCACATATATGACAGGAGTTAAATACAGTGCAAAGAAATAGTCCAAGTCCCTGAGTCCATAAGTGTTGTAGCAGTCTGCATTTGAACACAATACATCTTGTCTTCTGCTGAGCGAACACTGGAGAGCAGCACGGACTCCAGCCCGTATGCCACACCACACTGCCTCCGGCACTCTAGTGGACCAGACGGATTCTGATGCCTCTCTCCCGGTCGGCTGCAAATCGGCTACACCGTGGCTTGAGACCTGGTCCTCACTACAAACCGAGGCCACGCAGCTCCCCTGCCACTCACCAGTAAAGCAGTGAATCAAGGCCTGAAGTACTTTAAGTTGTTAATGTTTAGCAGGGTGTTGTGATCATAAAAAATTCATTTAAAAAAGACTATTACACCTTTTGTTTTGTTAGAAGCTGCTGCGTCCAAGCACAGCATCACCTTACCAAAAGTTACTGTACCATTCAGTAAAGTGTTGTGATCAAAGGCCTTCTCAACCTTGCAGGCAAAATAAGTACTTCCCATTGGACCTGAATACACACTCCTGTGAATAATTCAAAGTTCAAAGTACATTTATTATCAAGGTACTTGTATGTCACCATATACTACCCTGACATTCATTTCTTGCAGGCATTCACAGTAGAACAAAGAAATACAATAGAATCAATGAAAAACTGCACACAACGACTGACAAGCAGCCAGTGTACAAAAGAAGGCAAACTGCAAATACAAAAGAAAGAAAGAAATATATAAATAATACTGAGAACATGAGTTGCTGAGTCCCAAATGCATGGTTCTGTTTGAAATATCTTCTCTTTGTCCACGTACTAATTTGATAAGGTAACAAAACAATCTAGAATAACATTTGCTAGATTAGCATCCATGTATTACACTTGGTAAATAAGATTAAATATTGGTAATTTTTAGAATGTTAACTTTTGATATCTTTAACATGTTTGCAGATGAATATGCAAAAATATATATTTTCTTTCATATGGTTAGTTTTTCTTGCATTTCCTGTCTTTCTTAAAGTCTTGTCTTGCTACAAATAGCTGTATATCTCAGACCAATCCCTTCTGAAAAAAATCTGCTGAAAAATAAGAACGTTATTTAAGACATCGTTGGATACAATAGTAATCTTTTTCAGGAAACCTTTCTTTGTGTTTGTGAGGAATTGCAGGAAGTCTATCATTCCTCTTGGAATTAGCTTTCATGTTTCTTTTGTTTAACAATTTATGGGACAAGGAATGCTTTAGCTCAGAGTAAAGAATACAGGAATCACATTTTAAGATTGTGTATGTAACCAAGAACAATTTAAGGAATACAGATCAGTAGGCATATTTCTAAATCAAACGTTTTAAAATCTAAATGTTCTACTTAAAAAAACAGCAAAATGGAAAACATAAAGCTTGTTTAGATGGGAACACCTTTTGAACCTTGGGAAGTTCATATTAGCCTCTCTCTTTCCAAAGTCACTGTGCTTTACTAACTTACATACTATAATGCACAAAAAAGCATTTGACCCATCATGTTCACATCAGCCCCAAGCGGAGCAATTCCATCAGTCCTGTTTCTCTTCTCCTAGTTCTTTATACCCCTACAACTTTACCTACTCTGGCCATTCACAGTTGCCAATCAAGCACCAGCATGTCTTTAGAATGTGCAGGCAGGAAACCAGAACTTGTGGGGAAAACCCAGGCCATCACAGGGATGGGTTTTCTCTATGGGATGGTGCAAACACCACACTCGTAGCCTCTCAGGTAAGGATCGAACCTGGGTACTTGCACCTGTGAGGGAGCAGACCAACAGCTACATTTCCTGTCTGCTGCTGAGGCTGTGCTACATGCTTCCTTCCCAGCAAGTAAGCAGCCAGACAAACTAGCTGTCAGCCAGAGAGCAACCTGGTCAAACAATTTAACTAACTCCTGAGGGACTTCAGGAAATACAGGTTTCCATCCAGAGAATGTTGTTACAGTAATACTGGGGAACTTTAAAAAATAGTGTAAACTGCAATTCAACCAACACACATCAAAGTTGCTGGTGAATGCAGCAGGCCAGGCAGCATCTCTAGGAAGAGGTGCAGTCGACGTTTCAGGCCGAGACCCTTCGTCAGGACTAACTGAAGGAAGAGTGAGTAAGGGATTTGAAAGTTGGATGGGGAGGGGGAGATCCAAAATGATAGGAGAAGACAGGAGGGGGAAGGATAGAGCCAAGAGCTGGACAGGTGATTGGCAAAAGGGGATACGAGAGCATCATGGGACAGGAGGTCCGGGAAGAAAGACAAGGGGGGGGGCCCAGAGGATGGGCAAGAGGTATATTCAGAGGGACAGAGGGAGAAAAAGGAGAGTGAGAGAAAGAATGTGTGCATAAAAATAAGTAACAGATGGGGTACGAGGAACCCTATTCCTAGTGGGGTGGCGGGAGGATGGAGTGAGAGCAGATGTACGTGAAATGGGAGAGATGCGTTTAAGAGCAGAGTTGATAGTGGAGGAAGGGAAGCCCCTTTCTTTAAAAAAGGAAGACATCTCCCTCGTCCTAGAATGAAAAGCCTCATCCTGAGAGCAGATGCGGCGGAGACGGAGGAATTGCGAGAAGGGGATGGCGTTTTTGCAAGAGACAGGGTGAGAAGAGGAATAGTCCAGATAGCTGTAAGAGTCAGTAGGCTTATAGTAGACATCAGTGGATAAGCTGTCTCCAGAGACAGAGACAGAAAGATCTAGAAAGGGGAGGGAGGTGTTGGAAATGGACCAGGTAAACTTGAGGGCAGGGTGAAAGTTGGAGGCAAAGTTAATAAAGTCAATGAGTTCTGCATGCGTGCAGGAAGCAGCGCCAATGCAGTCGTCGATGTAGCGAAGGAAAAGTGGGGGACAGATACCAGAATAGGCACAGAACATAGATTGTTCCACAACCCCAACAAAAAGGCAGGCATAGCTAGGACCCATACGGATGCCCATAGCTACACCTTTAGTTTGGAGGAAGTGGGAGGAGCCAAAGGAGAAATTATTAAGAGTAAGGACTAATTCCGCTAGACGGAGCAGAGTGGTGGTAGAGGGGAACTGATTAGGTCTGGAATCCAAAAAGAAGCGTAGAGATTTGAGACCTTCCTGATGGGGGATGGAAGTATATAAGGACTGGACATCCATGGTGAAAATAAAGCGGTGGGGGCCAGGGAACTTAAAATCATCGAAAAGTTTAAGAGCGTGAGAAGTGTCACGAACATAGGTCGGAAGGGCTTGAACAAGGGGTGATAAAACTGTGTCGAGGTATGCAGAAACGAGTTCGGTGGGGCAGGAGCACGCTGAGACAATAGGTCGGCCAGGACAGGCAGGTTTGTGGATCTTGGGTAGGAGGTAGAAACGGGAAGTGCGGGGTGTGGGAACTATAAGGTTGGTAGCAGTGGATGGGAGATCCCCTGAGCGGATAAAGTCGGTGATGGTGTGGGAGACAATGGCCTGGTGCTCCTTAGTGGGGTCACGATCGAGGGGTAAATAAGAGGAGGTATCCGCGAGTTGTTGCTGTGCCTCGGCAAGGTAGAGGTCAGTACGCCAGACTACAAAGCACCCCCCTTATCGGCGGGTTTAATAATAAGGTTAGGATTAGTGCGGAGGGAGTGGAGAGCAGAGCGTTCCGAAGGAGTGAGGTTGGAATGGAGACAAGGTGCGGTGAAGTCGAGACGGTTGATGTCCCGTCGGCAGTTAGCGATAAAGAGATCCAGAGCAGGCAGAAGACCAGAGTGGGCTGTCCATGAAGAAGAGGAGGGTTGAAGACGGGAGAAGGGGTCATCGGTGGGGGTGGAAGAGTCCTTGCCGAAGAAGTAGGCTCAGAGACGGAGACGGCGGAAGAAAAGTTCCGCATCGTGGCGAACACGGAACTCGCTGAGGTGTGGGCGAAGGGGGACAAAGGTGAGGCCCTTACTGAGGGCAGAGCGCTCTGCCTCCGACAGTCGAAGGTCGGAGGGGATGGTAAAGACCCGGCACGGATGAGAGCTGGGATCAGAGGGGGGAGGGGGGAGGCTGGGGGTGTCAGTGGAGAGGGGAGGGTTGGGGTGAGAGGAAGATGGAGCCTCTGAGGGCCCAGGAGCTGACAGTGGGATCTGAGGGAGACGGGATTGCAGAGTGGTGGTGGGGGAAGGGGAGACGGGAGTCATAATAGCAGCACATAAAGACCCGGCCTGGAGTTCAAGGCTGGAGTCGCAGTTGAACAATCTATGTTCCGTACCTATTCTGGTATCTGTCCCCCACTTTTCCTTCGCTACATCGACGACTGCATTGGCGCTGCTTCCTGCACGCATGCAGAACTCGTTGACTTTATTAACTTTGCCTCCAACTTTCACCCTGCCCTCAAGTTTACCTGGTCCATTTCCGACACCTCCCTCCCCTTTCTAGATCTTTCTGTCTCTGTCTCTGGAGACAGCTTATCCACTGATGTCTACTATAAGCCTACTGACTCTCACAGCTATCTGGACTATTCCTCTTCTCACCCTGTCTCTTGCAAAAACACCATCCCCTTCTCGCAATTCCTCCGTCTCTGCCGCATCTGCTCTCAGGATGAGGCTTTTCATTCTAGGACGAGGGAGATGTCTTCCTTTTTTAAAGAAAGGGGCTTCCCTTCCTCCACTATCAACTCTGCTCTTAAACGCATCTCTCCCATTTCACGTACATCTGCTCTCACTCCATCCTCCCGCCACCCCACTAGGAATAGGGTTCCCCTGGTCCTCACCTACCACCCCACCAGCCTCAGGGTCCAACATATTATTCTCCGTAACTTCCGCCATCTCCAACGGGATCCCACCACTAAGCACATCTTTCCCTCCCCCCCCCTCTGCATTCCGCAGGGATCGCTCCCTACGCAACTCCCTTGTCCATTCGTCCCCCCCATCCCTCCCCACTGATCTCCCTCCTGGCACTTATCCGTGTAAGCGGAACAAGTGCTACACATGCCCTTACACTTCCTCCCGCACCACCATTCAGGGCCCCAGACAGTCCTTCCAGGTGAGGCAACACTTCACCCGTGAGTCGACTGGGGTGATATACTGCGTCCGGTGCTCCCGATGTGGCCTTTTATATATTGGCGAGACTCGACGCAGACTGGGAGACCACTTTGCTGAACATCTACGCTCTGTCCGCCAGAGAAAGCAGGATCTCCCAGTGGCCACACATTTTAATCCCACATCCCATTTCCAATCTGACATGTCTATCCACGGCCTCCTCTACTGTAAAGATGAAGCCACACTCAGGTTGGAGGAACAACACCTTATATTCCGTCTGGGTAGCCTCCAACCTGATGGTATGAACATCGACTTCTCTAACTTCCGCTAAGGCCCCACCTCCCCCTCGTACCCCAACTGTTACTTATTTTTATGCACACATTCTTTCTCTCACTCTCCTTTTTCTCCCTCTGTCCCTCTGAATATACCTCTTGCCCATCCTCTGGGTCCCCCCACCCCGTCTTTCTTCCCGGACCTCCTGTCCCATGATCCTCTCGTATCCCCTTTTGCCTATCACCTGTCCAGCTCTTGGCTCCATCCCTCCCCCTCCTGTCTTCTCCTATCATTTTGGATCTCCCCCTCCCCCTCCAACTTTCAAATCTCTTACTCACTCTTCCTTCAGTTAGTCCTGACGAAGGGTCTCGGCCTGAAACGTCGACTGCACCTCTTCCTACAGATGCTGCCTGGTCTGCTGCATTCACCAGCAACTTTGATGTGTGTTGCTTGAATTTCTAGCATCTGCAGAATTCCTGTTTGCGTAAACTGCAATTCTGCTGGTTTAATGCTTTTTTCCTGCTTGATTCAAATGCACAGCTCCGAAGCCATATTTAAGTTTGCTCATGACACCACTGTCGTTGGCCAAATCAAAAGTGGCATTTAGGAAGGAGATTGAAAATCTGGCTGAGTGGTGCCACAACAGCAACCTCTCACTCAGTGTCAGCAAGGCCAAGAAGCTGATTATTAACTTCAGGAGGAGGAAACTGGAGAGCCATGGTGTTATCATTTCTGATTATCTGTTCTTGGCCCAGCACATAAGTGCAATTACGTGGAAAGCATGGCAGTGCCTCTACTTACTTAGAAGTTTGTGATGATTTGGCACGTTATCTAAAACTTTGACAAACTTCTACCGATGTGTGATGGAGAGTACATAGACTGGTTGCATCATGGCCTGGTATGGGAACATCAATGCCCTTGAATGGAAAATCCTACCAAAAGTAGTGGACACTGCCTAATCCATCACTGATAAAGCCCTCCCCAACACTGTGCATATCTACACACAACACTGTCGCAGGAAAGCAGCATCCATCACCCTGGCCATGCTCTCTTCGCACTGCTGCCATCAGAAAGGTGGTACAGGAGCCTCAGGACCCACACCACCAGGTTCAGGGACAGTTATTACCCCTCAACCATCAGCATCTTGAACCAGAGGGATAAATTCACTCAACTTCACTTGACTTATCACTCTTTCCACAACTTATTAAAGTTCAAAGTAAATGAATTATCAAAGTACATATAAGTCGCCATATAAAACACTGAGATTTATTTTCTTGTGGCCATACTCAATAAATCTATAGAATAATAAACATAACAGAATCAATGAAAGACCACCCAACATTGGCATTCAACCAGAGTGCAGAAGATAACAAACTGTGCAAATACAAAAACAAAGAAATAATAATAATAAATAATACATATTGAGAACCTGAGATGAAGAGACTTGAAAGTGAATCTTTTGGTTGTGGGAATATTTCAACGATGGGGCAAGTGAAGTTGAGTGAAGTTATACCCTTTGATTCAAGAGCCTGATGGCTGAGGGGTAATAACTGTTCCTGAACCTGGTTGTGTGAGTCCTGAGGCTCCTGAACCTTCTTCCTGATGGTAGCAAGGAGAAGAGTGCACGTCCTGGGTGGTGGGGTCTCTGATAAAGGATACTGCCTTCCCATGATAGCTTTTCATGTGGATGTGCTCAATGGTTAGGAGAGCTTTACTGTGATATCTGCTTTATCCTCCTCCTATATGCTGATTCAACACCACCTTTGATTCACCCTACAACAGTGCTGTCATCAGCAAACTTAAATATGGCATTGGGCCTGTGTTTAGCCACACAGTTATACGTATAAAACAAGGAGAGCAGGGGGCTAAACACCCAGCCTTGTGGTACACCTGTGCTGGTGGAGATTGGGGAGGAGATGTTATTGCCAATAACTGAGGTCTGCAAGTGAGGAAATCCAGGATCCAGTTTACACAAAGTACTGAGACCAAGGGACTGAGAACAAATCTACCAGAACAAGCGGGAACTCCCAGTGGCCACCCATTTTAATTCCACTTCTCATTCCCATTCCAATATGTCTATCCATGGCCTCCTCCACTGTTGTGATAAGGCTGCATTCAGGTTGGAGGAACAACACCTTATATTCCATCTGGGTAGCCTCCAACCTGATGGGATGAACATTGAGTTCCTGAACTTCCGGTAATGTCTCCCTTCATCATTTCCCATCCCCTTTTCCCTCTCTCTCCTGCTTTCCTTGCATACCCATCTCCTACCTCTGGTGCTCCTCCCCCCTTTTCTTTCTTCCATAACCTTCTGTCCTCTCCTATCAGATTCACCTTTCTACAGCCCTGTATCTTTTTCACCAATCAACTTCCCAGCTCTTTACTCCCCCCCCCCAGTTTTACCTATCACCTCCTGTTTCTCCCTTTTAAATCTACTCCCCACCTTTTTAATCTACTCTTCATCTTTTTTCTCCAGTCCTCATCAAGAAACGCTGGCTGTACTCTTTTCCACAGATGCTGCCTGGCCTGCTGAGTTCCTGCAGCATTTTGCGTGTGTCTTTTGGAGCTTATTGATTAATTTTGAAGGGATAATGTTATTGAATGCTGAGCTGTAGTTGATAAAAAAAATCTTTGTTGTCCATATGTACCAATATGGAGATTTTCACTTTCAAGGATTCCTCACCTTATGTTCTTGATGTTTATTGCTTATTTATTATTATTATTAATATTTTAATATTTTTCCTTTTGTGTTTTCACAGTTTGTTGTATTTTGCACACTGGTGCTTGTCTGTCCTGTTGGGTACAGTCCGCCATTGATTCTATCATGTTTCTTGGATTTCCTATGCCTGCAAGAAAATAAATCCCAGGGTTGTATATGGTGAACATATGTACTTTGATAATAAATTTACTTTGAACTTTGAATTTCAAAACTTTATGATTTTTACTTTTATAAAATTGATGTTCTTATTACAAATTGAAACGCCAGGGTCTGAATCAGGCAAATTCAGTCAGATGAGAAAGCTGTAGATACACATTCCTACACCTTAACCATTGCATCCTGATATCATTTCCACTGGAGTTATGTAAACAGACCTGTTATCCACCCCTGTATCTGATCCTGGGGCATTCCATGGTGCAACCAAACCAACAATGAAGAAACAAGTACCCATGTTTTGAAATTTAAAAAATATTATCTGGTATTATTGCAAAAAAACAAATGTATGATCTTAAGGTGAGATTTAAATAATTGATGCAAATAAAAGACTTGAATTTCAGCATTCATGTTGCAAATGCAGATGAACCATAAAGCCAGTGATATGCACTCCAATCTTGTAAATAAGCCAAGAGTAGACTATCACCTGTATAACTAGATATGCTCAGTGTGTAATGACACAAGATAAAACTGTCAGAAATAAAATACTGAGTAATATGAAGCCTAAATTAGCAGAGATTGCTTTTATCCACAGCTGACCTTTATCGTAGACTGTTGTACATGAACCAAATTGAGCTGCCACAGGAAAGGACAGGTCAGTGCTGCCTGGAGCATGAATAAGTCAAGCAGCAAAAGCAATAATTGTATTAATCTGAACTGTCACAATATATTTATGGATCAATTCCCCAAAGGAAACAGTCCCATAATGTAAACAAAAGGAGCTAAGATGCAGCTCTCTTTTTGGAGAAACTAAACATTTTAAACTGGAAATGCAGGCAAAGTAATGGTAGATGGAAATTGACTCTGACAAATGCAGAAAGATGTATTTTGAGAATTTAAACCAGGACTGGACATACATAGTGAATGTCGGGTCCTGGGGAGGATTGTAGAATACACAGAACCAAGGGTACAAGTATCCTTGAAAATGAAAACACTGGTGGAGAAGGCATGCTTGCCTTCATTGGACAAAACATTGAGTAACGTCGTGTTACAGCTGGTCAGACCGCACCTGAAATATTGTAAGCAGTTTTATTGTCATACTTGAAGAAGGATCTGATTAAGTTAGAGAGGGTGCAGAAAATATTCAAGAAGACTTTGCTGGGACTGGAGGGCTTGAGTTACAAGGAGAGGCTGGATAGGCTAGGACTATATACCCTAGAGTGAACTATACTGAGCGGTGACCTTACAGAGCTCTATCAAATCAAGAGGAGCATCAATAAGGAGGATAACCACAGTCTTTTTATTTCTAGGATAATAGAACTTTCAACTAAAGCTCACAGATTTCAGTTGAGAGGGGAAATATTTAAAGAGGACTTAAGGGCCAAATTTTTCTTGTGGAAGTTGAGGGATATATTGAATGAGCTGCCTGAGGAAGTGGTTGAGATAGGAACAATTATAACTTCTAGGAGACAAACGGGCACGTTTGTGGATTGTAAGGATTTTGAAGGATATAGGGCATGCAGGTGAATGGGACCAGTTCAGGAAGACACCATTCATGCACGAGTTGGAAAGCTTGTTACCATACTGTATACTGTAACTAAATTACCCTATGGAACATTGCAGGGTATCTTAAACAAGAAACGTGAGTGAATCAACTGTGGGTAAGTAATTGGAATGGTAAAGTTTGGACTTTGTTTTGTTAGCCCACTGAATCAAGGCTAAGGAAGCTGGAGTGGCTTGAGTTTAAAGTGAAGGGTCAGCTTCTCTTGATTCTATACACATACCTGCCTCTATTGCTGAAGGCATCTACATAGCCACACTTGCGAAGGTGTCTCTCAAAGAGTTCTCTCCCTCAACTTTCTGTGTCCATTTCCAGTGTAGCTTAAGTTGTGAAATCAGTTTATGAGGTTCAAGCTACATGATTTTGAGTTTCTTCCCTTGAAATTCCAACTTGCTTCACTGCTGCCCTATTCTTGAAATAACTTATACACAGTAAGGTTTTGTGGCTTTGGCTCAAAGAAAGGTAAGGAAACCATTTGCGGAATGCCATCTAAGAACCTTCTCACCCCCCACAACAAAAAAAAATTGTTGTTCTTACACTTTGAAATTGACCCATTAATGATAGTGATAAATCAAGGGCATGGAATATAATCAGTCCAGTGGATGCTAAACACACAACAGTGGTTGTAGAGCTACTGAATAACCTGGGCTGCATACTAATTTACACATCTTTAAGGTCATCATGTAGGGAAGCAGCATTTTGCATTTCCTTTGTCTCAGATCAAAGCACAAGAGAAGAGATTGTTCATGGACGTGGTTAGACCAAATGTAATGCATTGTAATAAAAATAGAAAATACTGTATCTTCTGTTTCTAATTCAGATTTACATTTAATTTAATTTACCGGGTGCTATTTAGAATACCCCACTATAGAAAGGGCATTAAAATCCTAAATAACAAGTCACATAGATTTGCCATGTTGACAGTTGTTATAAGGAGGATAGATTTCAGATACTGTGACTGTTTCTAGTGCCTCAGAGAAGGAATGAAGATTTATTCGAATATGCCTTGTCTGATAAATTGGACATGATTAACTAACCTCCAACCTTTCTGTAAGGTAAAAATTTGCTTAGACACAATGATTTTCAAATAGATTGCAGGAAGTGCACTGGTGACATGAAAGACATTAACACTTCAAATAAGGTTATTAATGACAGTCATTATATTGGGATTGATCAGGCGTCCCACAACACACCCGTTGATAAATTGTAATCTTCCAATAATGAATTTGACTTATAAAGATGCTTATTTTCCTTTTTTTCAAGATTAGGCTTACTCTTCAATTGCAAACTCTTCTTAAAGAACCTACTGAGAACCTACAGGTTCAACTTTAATATAATTTGATTATTATTATTCACTGCAAATAATTCTAAGACAGAAGATTTGTCTAGAACATTCATCCTTACTTAACTGCACTAAACATTTAAGTCTGGCTGAAGAAGTGACTTCAATTAAAAAAGAAACTGAAGGCAGAATATAACATGCTGATAAGATTACTAACCAGAGATGAATTTCTAGGCAACTGTACTTATAAAATAGAAATTAAACCTGTACAAGCAGCTTTATCATTATGGATCAGCAAGCAAGGATCAAGCATTCCGGCTTAGATCCATTTCACCAGATTCCTGCTCAAGGTGCATGTTATGGCCAGTTTAACCAGTGAACCTGTGTCTCACAGCCCTCTCAATGAAATGGTATTCCCCTTTAAATAAACTCGGGCCCACTCTTTGAGCATATAAACAAAAGATGTTGGAGATATTCAGTGAATAAGGCAGCTTCTGCAGAAAGAGAATCAGGGTTAACATTTCTGTTTGATGGCCCATCATCAGCTCTGTCACCCCAAATTTGGCATGTGCATAATTATATGTTAAAATATCACCTCAGAAACATTTACACTACTCAACATTACAAATTTTTAGACATATAATGTATTGAAATTCTTGTAAACAAGTTCAAATAGCCGGGCTAAGTCATTCTGGAGCCCATGCCTGGACTCATCACGCAGTGTGCCAGTTTGGCTGCACAAGCCTTTTTGAGATGGCAAATCATAGACACAACAGATTCTGCAGATGCTAGAAATACAGAGTAACACACTCAAAATACTGGAGAAACTCAGCAGGTCAGGCAGCATCAATGGAGGAGAATAAACAGTCAATGTTTTAGACCATAAACCATAAGGCATAGAAGCAGTAATAGGCCATTTACTCCACCATTCAATCATGCTGATCCTTTTCTCATCCCCTCAGCCCCACTCCTCGTCCTTCTCCCCGCAACCTTTGGTGCCATGTCCAATCAAGAACCTATCAATCTCTGCCTTAAATGCACCCAATGACCTGGCTTCCACAGCTGCCTATGGTAACAAATTCCACAAATTCACCACCCTCTCGCTAAAGAAATTTCTCTGCATCTGTTTTAAATGGATACCCCTCTATCCTGAGGTAGTGCCCTCTTGTCCTAGACTCCCCCACCATGGGAAACATACAAACTTTCCACTTTGGTCTTTGGGCCAAAACCCTTCATCAGGACTAGAAAGTGAGGGGCAAGAAGCCAGAATAAGAATACTTGGGTAGGGGGAGGGAGTATAAGCTAGCAGCTGCTAGGTGAGACCAGGTGTGGTGGAAGTTAGGTGAGTGGGAGAGGGGGGGGGGTGGTTAAGTAAGAAGCTAGGAGGTGATAGATGGAAGAAGTAAAGGACTGAAGAATGAAGAATTTGATAGGAGACGAGAGTGGACCATGAGAGAAACAGAAGGAGGGGTAACAGAGGGAAGTGAGAATAAGAGAAAGGGTATGTGAAAATCCAGAATGGGGAATCAAAAAAGAGAGAAGGGAGAGGGGGAGAAATTACTGAAGTTTAAAAAATTGATGTTCATTCCATCATGGTGGAGGCTGTCAAGATGGAGTATGAGGAGTTCAAAGTAAAATTTATTATCAGAGTACATACATGTCATCACATACATCTCTGAGATTGCGGACATACAGTTGAAGTCAGACGTTTACATACACCTTAGCCAAAAATATCTAAACTCTGTTTTTCACAATTCCTGACATTTAATCCTAGAAAACATTCTCTGTCCTAGATCAGTTAGGATCACTACTTTATTTTAAGAATGTGAAATGTCAGAATAATAGTAGAGAGAATGATTTATTTTAGCTTTTATTCCTTTCATCACTTTCCCAGTGAGTCAGAAGTTTACATACACTTTGTTACTATTTGATAGCATTGCCTTTAAATTGTTTAACTTGGGTCAAACATTTTGGGGTAGCCTTCCACAAGCTTCTCACAGTAAGTTGCTGGAATTTTGTTCCATTCCTCCAGACAGAACTGGTGTAACTGAGTCAGGTTTGTAGGCCTCCTTGCTCGCACACGCTTTTTCAGTTCTGCCCACAAATTTTCTATCGGACATAAAGCAAATACAGCAGGGAGCACTAGTGCTAGTGCTGATGGTGATTGTGGAGGAATCCAAAATGACTGGGGTCTGCGAGTGAGAAACTCCAAGATCCAATTGCACAAGGGAATATTGAGGCCCAGGTCTTGCTCCTCCAACCTGAGAGTGGAATTATTGTTGCAGTAGAGGAGGCTATGGACTGACATATCGGAATGGGAATGGGAAGTAGAATTAAAATGGTGGCCTCTGGGAAATTCTGCCTTTCATGGAGGATGGAGCAAAGATGCTTCAAAGAAGTGGTACCCCAAATTCAATCAGGTCTCACTGATGTAGAGGAGGCCACACCAGGAGCACTGGATAAAGTAGATGAATACACTCAATGACTTGGTCTCCACAGCCACTTGTAGCAATGAATTCCACAGATTCGCCAACCTCTGACTAAAGAAATTTCTCCTCATCTTCTTTTGAAATGGGCACCCCTCTATTCTGACATTGTGCCCTTTGGACTTGAACTTCACTGTGATAGGACCTCTCCACATCCACTCCATCTAGGCCTTTCAACATGTGATAGGTTTCAATGAGATCCACCCACATTTTAAATTCTAAATTCCAGCAAGCACGGGCGCAGAGCTATCAAACGCTCCTCGTATGATAAGCCTTTCAAACAACCTCCTTTGAACCCTCTCCAATGTCAGCACATATCTCTTAGATAAGGGGTCCAAAACTGCTCACAATACCACAAGTGAGGCCTCACCAATGCCTTATAAAGCCTCTGCATTAGATCCTTGTTTTTTTCCTATTCTAGTCCTCTCAAAAGGAATGCTAACATTGGTGGGGGGAGGGGTTGGAGGTGTAGCGCTTGTATCACTTGTAAGTGAGAGAAGGGGGTTAGTGGGGAGGAAGAAGTGCATGCAGGAGAGTCACGTTGACAGCAATCCCTGCAGAAGGTGGAGAGAGGTGAGGGCGAGTGGTGAGAGAGAAAGATGTTTTGAGTGTCAGAATCCGGTTGAAGATGGTGGACGTTATGGAGAATGATGTGCTGGATGTGGTGGCTCATGGGGTGGACAGGCATTGATGAGGGGAATTCTATCCTTGTTATGACAGCAGGAATATAGGGTGAGGACAGTTGTATGGAAATTGGAGCTGGACAGGACTGAACAAACAGAATCTCTTCCCCAAGCATCATTGCACAAAGCAGAGTTGGCTCCAACAGAGAGTTAGGCCTCAGTTAGTATACCGCAGAGCTTGTAGGTCAAGGCCTTCAAAATATTTTAAATGTCCTGAACAGTCAGATACTGTATATTCTAAGACCATTCAGAAAGATTTCAATACTTTAAACAAAAATTAAGCTTAATGAAAATACCATAAAATACTTACAAATAAATAAGAACATTAAAATACAGAAACATAATTCCACTGGTACAGCAAGCATGCTCGAATGAATGAGGTTGCTAACTGTGTGTCTGCCTTCCCTAGCATAAGGCCCAGATTCCAAGCACACCTCAGCACCTCTAAAGTTCTACCATTGGGCTCAGTGGTGGGTCCATCTGTGACTTTAATGGGGTCCACTGACTGGGCTGTTAAATTTGGTGACAAGCAGAAGGTATTATATTCTGTCCTTCAACAATCCAAAGAGAAGCTGGAAGCTTTCCACCAGGGTGGTAATCAAAAATGATCATTGGTGTTGAAATGTACCAGTATAATTGCCAATGAAGTTAGATAATTTTTAAAAATATTTATATTTGTGTTATGTAGATATATGAAGTGAAGTAAATTGGAAAATTGGCTTGTTATTGTCACATGTATGGCTTCCAGCATGCCCAGCAGGGTCTCACCCATACCTCCTCGGCTTCTCTTCTCCTGGTCAGCTGCAGCAAGTGTCCCCGCAACCTCAGCCTAGACCTTCACAAATGAGGCAGTCTCGCCAATGAACCAGTGAACCAGTAAACCAGACTTGTAGTATTCTACATTACCAATGACAGGCAGGGTCTTGCGATCACAATAAAATCGTAGAAGGTAATCAATCTCACTGCACACCGTCCAACAGTGCATAACAAGTCGAGGTGACAACACAACAACAGTATGCAGTAAGTCCAGCCCCAACACTTTCCAGCAACTCACTGATGGGCTAGTCCTGCCAAACTTGATGATCTTTGTATCCAGCAGCTGCATGTAATCATGAAAAAGACATACAAGATGAACAAATACACCTTTGGTTGGCTGCTGTGTCTGAGTGCTTGGGATTCCATGATGTGCTGGGCTGTCTCCACAACCCACTGCAGTTTCTTGCAGTCACGGGCAGAGCGGTCCCCATACCAAGTTGTGATGCATCCAGATAGAGTGCAATAAGAATTGATGAAGGTCAAAGGGAACATGCCGAATGTCTTTGGTCTACTGTGGAAGTAGAGATGCTTGTGAGATTTTTTTTCACTGAGACACCTATGTGGTTGGACCTAGAATAGGTATTGGTGACGTCAATCCGCAGGAACTTGAAGCTCTCAATCTCCAGACTGTTAATGTTAATGGAAGTGGGCCACCATCCCCCTTCCTGGAGTTAATGACCAGCTCTTCTGTTTTGCTGACATTGAGGGAAAAGATGTGACCATGTCATGATGTTACTAGGCTCTCTATCTCCGTCCTGTACTCCAACTCATCTTTATTGGAGGTACAGCACACTATTGCAGATTGTGCTTGAGCAGAATCTGGCTACATAGGCATGGGTGTACAGGGAGTAGAGTCAGAGACTGAGGAGGCAGCCTTGTGGGACACCAATGTTTATCATGGCAGATGTGTTGCTGCTTATGCTTACTGATTGCGGTCTCTTTGGCAGGAAGTCAAGGACTGTGCTCTGGGCTTCTGGATGAACTAAAATGAAACTTAACTTTCAAAATCACCATCAAGATTCAGATTGATCTAGAATCAAAAAATAATGCTCTTTTACTGTGTTCATCTCACCAAACATTCTTAAAGAATTAATTTACAGAATTTCAGAAACAAGAATGTATAAAAGTTAAGTACAAGACTCTCCACTTTTCAAAATAAAAAAGAATAGTTTTTTGTGGGAAGTTTATAAAGATATATTAAAAATCAGGTATCATATGTCTATTCTCATAATCAGCCCACAAAGAAGATTACTAAGATTAGAAATGTGTAGGTGCTAAATATCTGGCTTGAAGTTTTTACTGTAATAGCAACCTAACATCATATCATTCATCTTACTTTTAAGTGCAGTGGTTTCCGGTTAATTGGGCCATCAGTTAATCAGGGCAGCTGCTTATTTAGGACAACTCTTAAAGAACAAAAACTAATCGAGAAAATAACTGGGATGCCCTTTGTTTAATTGGGACTTCTTCCATGAAACTTCAGCTGATTGGGGCAGCCACCTGATTGTGCTAAAAGTGTACTGGTCCCAATGTGTCCCAATCATCTGAATCCACCGTGAAATGTGTTTGCATCTTTACCTTGATAACTACCAGTGGGTTACATTTTAACACACTGCTGTCACTCTCAAATTATGTTTTTCCATCAGATTGTTGATTGTGACCTTAGACAGTCTGATATAATTATTTCATATTCATGTATTACACAAGTCTGTTGTGAAACTGTGTGATCATTAGGGGTGAAGCCTTGTTGGTGGCTGGCGAACCCAGCACTTGCAGTTGGCAGGTTAGATAGAGACCAGGCTAGGTTGTTAGAACCAGGGGTTACAGTCTCAAAACAAGGGGTTGTCCATTCAAGACAGAAATGAGACAGAGATGTAATATATTCATGCAGATGGTTGTGTGGATCTTTAGCATTCTTTACCTAAGAGGTCCGTGGATACGTACTTCAAAACAGAGACTGGTAAATACTAAGCGAATGAAAGAATGTGAAGAAAATGTCACAATAACAATCTTGTGGAATGACAGAGGAGGCACAAAGGACCAAAAGGTTGTCTCCTGCCTTCCTTTCTGATGCTCCCAGATTCTAGGACAGGCATTTTGGCGATAGGGGTTTAGAAACATATTGAAGTGCAAAATGTAAAGACAATTTGAACTGTCTTAGAAGTGGCACTTAATGATTGGTCATCTGAAACTGATAGATCTTTCTTAGCCAATACGATTGAAATTGGCTTACTTTGTCACGTGTACTGAAATATAATGAAAAACTTTTGTTTGAATGCCATCCAGACAGATCATTCCATACGTAAGTACCTCGAGATAGTAAAAAGGAAGACAGAATGAGAATATAGTGTCACAGTTACAGAAAAAGGATAATGCAAATTAAGTACGGGGAACACAACAGAGTAGATTGGGAGATCAAGAGTTCACCTCTTAATATATCAGAGGCTCATTCAAGAGTCTTATAACAGTGGGATAGAAGCTGTCCTTAAGCCTGGTGCTAATGATATTGAAGGCTAAGACAGTGAATTCACATCCTTATGCTGCAAATTATGATCACAAAACCATAACAAATAAGATTAAATTGTAACTGTACCTTTTAATGCTAACCATTGAACTGTTCAATATGAAATTCAAGGAATTTGTGCTTGTTGCCTTATTGCAAAACATCCATTTAGAAGCAACAAAGTGAAATTGCTCTATTTTTTAAATTAAATGTAATACTTTACTTCACTTGAATTTGCTATTGAAATCAAATAACCTTCCAAGAGAGAGAGACAAAAGGAAAAGAGTCCTGCACAGAAGCAACCCGTTGATTCCTCTGAAGCAATACAATTGTCATGCTCTACTAAACTTTTCAAATGACATGGCTCAAAAAGGTAGTAATTCCACACCAAGTATTGCATAGAGAAATTAATAAAGATAACTAGGTGCAATAAAAAGCTTCACATATAAAACCCTTGAAAATGGCTTGTATACAAGATCACAGCTATGAACTTCAAATCATGAAGTTTGAAAGGCAAAGCATTTTTTCTTCAGAAAGTCTGCAGAATTTTGTGGCAGGGTTCGGTTGTGAATAAAGACCACTGGTAATGACACCTTCCATTACTGCTGATCATTATTGGGATAATTGTTAGCCAAATTGGATTAATGTGAATAGGTCACACCAAGTTAATTAATTTTCTACTTGATTAGGTAGATCCCTTATTTCTAATTACTGGAATAGTACAGTGGCTGAAGGTCTGATCTCAAGAGTAGTTTCACCTTAGCACACTCTCATTGATGATGAAAATACATTTCGTCGCATCTTTAAGAGATCAGGGCTCTATTTGCAGTTTCTTGCTTAGGGCCAGTACTTCACACATAAGGACTTTAAGATTCTCCCTATAACCCTACCGGTACCCATTTAGAAATGCAATAGAGTAACTAGGAAAATGTGGGAATTATCCAGGATTAGAATTGATCCTTTCTCAAAATAGGCTTTATTAGTGCTGGTGGAATACTGATAGAACCTCTGGTAGTATCACAGTAAAATATTTGTAGAATCTTATTTCCTTTGAATTATGATTGAAAGGTTTCATTATAAAATGCCCAGTTTAGCTGAAAGTAAGATTGATACATTGCATATTTTAAATTTTTAGTGTTTTCTTAGTGTGTTTAATTATTTAAAGTGACATAAGTGGTTTGAGTGTTGATTACCTTTAAAATGTTTACATAAATTATTTCATTTCCAATATTTTTAAAATGTGGTTAGCTTTGACAGATTCAAAACTTATGCAGGGAGGTTTCCCAGAGTTTTATGGGCAGAATTTGTCTTCCTGCTCACATCACTGCCAAATGTTTGAGGTCCTGCTTCCAATCAGGGAATCATCTCCGGACCTCAGCACTGCAAGGATAGACAAGGACTTGGCTAAGTCCAAGAGAGGGCAAAGACAGTCAGCAAGAATGATGGAGGATCCACATCAGTAAAATGTGGGTCAGTGTTTATCTTAATGGACTCCAAGTTCTTCAGCAATGCACATATGATAACTTTCAGGCACTTGGATTCTGAACGCTGTTAATGGCACTCAATAGCCTGTTATATCTAGAATAGACCCATCTAGTGTGTGGAGGGCTACTCAGTATAAGAACTGAGGAACCCTCCTAGGATCCAAGATGGCTGCTCACATAGTCTGCAAATGTTGAACAACCTCACGATGTTTTAGGACTTTGCTTATTTAGAATCACAACAGGTAAATACAAAACCTATAGAATATGAACGGAATGTTAACTTTTGCAAAAATAGCAGATTTTATTTAATTGGCCAAGAGTAGTTTTGAAAGCACCTGTGTATGTCACCAGCAAAATACATGACAGGGAAGAATGCTGTGGGAAATCACTTTCTCAGCGGTGGCTCAGTGATTCTTGCCTCGGAATGTGAAAGTCGTGTGTTCAAGTCTCAGTCTGGAGACTTCAGCACTTAGGAGCTGCTGTGTTTATGGAAGAGAGATGTTGAAGTATTTTTCACCTGTAATTGCAGTGATATATGCAATGGTTTAAACTTGACTGCTTTTGGAGGAACATGTCAAACAGTCAAATTTTATCATGAGTGCACATGTCTTTAACATAAGATGATATTCCTGGGGCCCAGTTCTGATACCCAGAGAAATTGCAATGTATTATCTGATCTTTATCATATTAATATGTGTGAGAGCTTGCTGTGGGGACTTTGGCTAATATGTTTTTTTTGTTCATTGGAATAATAGGTCTCTGATTATAAAGCTCTTGAGGAAAGGGACATAAAGTACCACAGAAATACACATCTTATTAATTGCAGTTCACAGACTGAATTCTGTTTACGTTGAATATTCTCCCTCAAGCTGTTATTTTTGTAAATCTTTTTGGATTATTGTAGAACCAGGGCATTTTCTTCTATTGCTGTATGATTTAGGCTGCGTGCATACATAAGGCATCATTTAAATTCATTTTGGAATGGTGATAAATTATCTGATTCACATAAAAGTTACCTTTTATATAACTGAGATTATTGAAATGTTTGGTGCCTTTATATTAGCAAGAATTCAACCTGGTCACAGTATATTATTATTTCACTGCATGGATTTTTCTTACCATGCCTCTCTCTAATTTTATGTTATATTTGGTTGACTTAAGTGTAATTGGAAGGATAGAAACTGTTTTCTTCATTTCCTTGTTCACAGCTCTACTGGCACCAAGAATAGGAATGAAAGCAATGCACAAATTCTGTCAACCAAGTCATTGAAAGAACCATGCTGACAGCAAGCATAGAGGGCGCACATAAAGCACTTAAAACAAAATTTAAATTGCTCAAAATTTTATACAATTAAATTGATACAAAACTCGATCATGGCAGTAACATTAGTGACTGGAGCATTCATCTTTTAGCTGGTCACCCACAAAATATTAAGGTTATTTTCCTTTTATTCCTTGGCCCATCATGTCAGCTCAATATTTAGCTGAATGAGTTTTATTAGCCTTAATTCAGATCAAATGAGAAAAAAAGCATTCTGTGCTAAATATCAAGAAGAGTAAAGGGAAGATAACATGCTCTCAATCTCCTTAACAACTTTCAACTCCCTGGCCCTGATCGCCTCATTTTCACCATGGATGTCCAGTCTGTATACACTTCTATCTTTCATCAAGAAGGCCTTAAAGCTGTCCCTTCTTTCTTGACAACAGACCCGGCTAGTTCCCCTCCACCACCACCACCACCCTCCATCTAGCTAAACTGGTTCTCACACTCAACAATTTCTCTTTTGGCTCCTCTCATTTTCTCCAAACTTAAGGTATAGCCATGGGCACCTGCATGGGCCCCAAGTATGCCTGCCTTTTTGTTGGCTACATGGAACAATCGATGTTCCAAGACTTCCATGGTACTTCTCCCCGACTCTGTCTGTGCTACAGTGAAGACTGCATTGGTGCTGCTTCATGCACCCATCCTGCGTTTGTCAATTTCATCAACTTTGCTTCTAACTTCCACTCTACCCTTAAAGTTAATTGGTCCATTTCTGACCCCTCTCTCCTCTTTCTCAATCTCTCTGTCTCCATCTCTGGAGCCAAACTACCTACAACATGTTTTATAAAATTGCTGATTCCAATGGCTATCTTGAATATACCTCTTCCCACCTTGTCTCCTATAAAAATGTTATTCCCTTTTCTCAGTTCCTTCAACTCAATCTGCATGTCCCCCAGATTAGGCTTTCCTTTCCAGGACATCAGAAATGTCCTCTTTCTAAAAAAGGGGGTTTCCCTTCCTCCAACATTGACGCTGCCCTCACCCACATCTCCTCCATTTCCCGAACATCCGCCCTCACCCCACTTCCTGCAGCCGTAATAGAACAGAGTTCCTCTTGTCCTCACCTATCTATCACATCTTCCTGGTGCCTCTCCTCCTTCCCATTCTCCCATGGTCCACTCTCCTCTTCTATCAGATTCCATCTTCTCCTGCCCTTTACTTTTTCCACCTATCACCTTCTAGCTTTGAACCACCCACCCACCCGGCTTCACCTATCATCTTATAGCTTGTAGCCCTTCCCCTCTCCTCACCTACTTATTCTGACTTCCTTCCCCCTTCCTTTCCAGTCCTGATGTAGGGCCACAGCCCAAAATGCCAACCGTTTATTCATTTTATAGATGCTGTCTGACCTGCTGAGTTCCTCCAGCATTTTGTGTGTGTGTGTGTTACAAGAGAAAATGACATTGTCCAGGTCTCCACTCAATCTAAAGCAATTTCACCAAAAATCAATTTCCAATTTAACAGTCATGGACATGCTAGCACCTTAACTCCAAAGCTTGTTGGAGATCAAGTTTTGAATCTAAGCTATTTACTACAGAAGGCACCTGACCTCAGCATGATGGTGCTGACTTGAAACACTGGTAAATGGCAAATTGGTTTATTATTGTCGCATACAATGACAACCTTTGTTTTGCATGCCATCATTGACGCCCCCCCCCCATTATATCTCCCTACTCAATATATTGTGATGTACAATCAGTGACCACTTTATTAGCTACTTCCTGTACCTAATACAGTGGCCAATGTGTGCATGTTTGTGGTCTTCTGCTGCTGTAGCCCATCCACTTCAAGGTTCAATGTGTTGTGCTCTCCTGCAGACCACTGTTGCAAAGCTTGGTTATTTGAGTTACTGTCAACTTCCTGTTAGCTTGAACCGGCTTGGCCATGCCCCTCTGACCTCTTTCATTAACAAGGCGTTTTCACCCACAGAACTGCTGCTCACTAGATATTTCCTGCACCATTCTCTGTGAAGCCCTTTCTTACTGGGCGTCTCTGGAAATGTGGCTCATTAGCACCTTGCTAACAGCCATTGGATTCCACTGCAATAAGCCCACCATTCTTCGGCTTCATAAATCTAAGGTGTATATGACTTTAGTCCTGCCAAATCCATGAGATTGGGATGTCTCGCCCACCCAAACTCCAGTTTGTGTGAACGCTTTGTGATTAACTGCCCTGCAATAGCCAGTCAGCATGAAATAATAGGTCACACACTGCATACAATTATAAAGAAGTATATCTGTGAACGTTAACTTAAACAAAGAATTAGTAAAGAAAAGAAAGAAGAAAAACAAACAGGCCCATTATAATTAAATGGTCAAATGTGCACAGGGTGGATCTCTAATCTTCCGAAAGCCATATTCACTGATCCTCGGTAGACCTCCGCACCTGGGCTCCATCAAATCGTGTTTTCCCACCAGATCGAATCCTACGACCGCTTCTCTCCAGCGTCTTCTCAATCATCTCCCGCTGCAAAAAAGACAAAGACCCACCACTGGTGACAGTCACAAAACCGCTTCCCCCAGCCTTCTCTAGAACCTTCTCCCCATTCCACTCTCCTGATTGGATGGCCAACATTCCCAAGCATCCCTTATCTCCAACAGTAACCCAAACACTACTTCTACAGAAAAACCATTACATGAAATACCCTGCAACACGAGCAGTAAAACGTTTAGCAGAGTGTTACATCTGTAAAACCTAAAGACTGTTGTGTGTGAAAATCCCAGAAGATCAACAGTTTCTGAGATACTCAAACCACCCTGTCTGGCACCAGCAATCACTCCATGGTCAAAGTCAATTAGATCACATTTCTTCCCCACTCTGATGTTTGGTCTGAACAACAACTGAAGCTCTTGACCATGTCTGCATGCTTTTATGCATTGAGTTGCTGCCACGTGATTGGCTGATTAAATATTTGCATTAACAAGATGTACAGGTGTACCTAATAAAGTGGCCACTGTTGTACATTACTGCTGCACTTGTCGCAATAGTGAATTGGCCACAAAGAGACAGAATAGTCATTCAACCTTTAAAGCTATTCCACAGTAGTTTACATTTGAAGGGTTACGATTATCTGAGGAAAGTGCATTGGTGCAGAGCTGTCATTTGCTACAGAGATGTAGAAATCCATTTAAATAATTAGGAGCAGGAATTCATTCACTGAAGTTTCATTATCTGCTGAATATGGGAGGATCTACAAAGTGTTGTGAGGAAAAATATGCATATCTGATTTCTCCTAGCTGATTACTGGTGATAACAATTGGAATGTGAAGAGGGTCACTTGGTTTACATTGATCTCACATGAAATGTCATGTGTCATGGTGATTTTAGATTAGATTAGATTCAACTTTATTGTCATTGTGCCGAGTACAGATACGAAGCCAATGAAATACAGTTAGCACCTGACCAGAAATGCAAAGAATAGTGTTGTTTACAAAATAACTGTGAATAAAAAGTAAATGCTACAGCACACAAATATAAAAGTACTGAAACAGTATAATATGGATGCAATACTGCTTAGCATTGTGATGAGAGGTTCAGCAGTGTCACAGCCTCACGGAAGAAGCTCTTCCTGTGCCTGCTGGTGCGGGAGCGGAGGCTGCTGTAGTGCCTACCGGATGGGAGGAGAGTAAAAAGTCCATGGTTAGGGTGAGATGCATCCTTGATAATGCTTTTCGCCCTGCCCAGGCAGCATTTATGGTAGATGTTCTCAATGGTGGGCAATTGGGTGCTGATAATCTGCTGGGCAGTTTTCACCACACACTGGAGTGCTTTGCGGTCTGATATGGGACAATTGGCATACCACACTGAGATGCAGTTGGTGAGTATGCTCTCAATGGTACAGCGGTAAAAGTGCGTCAGTATCCTGGGACAGAGGTGAGCTTTCTTGATGCTCCACAGGAAATAAAGGTGCTGTTGCGCCTTTTTGATCAGAATGGAGGAGTTCAGGGACCAGGTGAGATCCTCAGAAATGTGGACACCAAGGAATTTGAAGCTTGATATACGCTCTACTTCAGCTCCGTTGATGTAGATGGGGACGTGAGTGTGGCTCCTAGCATGCCTGAAGTCCACAATGATCTCCTTGGTCTTCTGGGTGTTAAGAGCCAAGTTATTGTCAGCACACCACGCGGCCACATGCTGGACCTTGTCCCTGTAGGCCATCTTGTCATCCCCTCTGATCAGGCCAATCACCGTGGTGTCGTCTGCGAACTTGGCTATGGAGTGAGAACCATGTACAGGAATGCAGTCATAGGTGAAAAGGGAGTACAGAAGAGAGCTCAGCACACAGCCTTAAGGCATGTTCGTGTTCAGGGTGAGAGTGGAGGAGGAGAGGTTGTCTAACTTAACTGTTTGAGGTCTGTTAGTCAGAAAGTCCAAGGTCCAATTGCAGAGGGCTGAGCTGATACCAAGCTGGCAAAGTTTGGCGATCAGCTTGGAGGGGATCACAGTATAGAATGCCAAACTAAAGTCAATGAACAGCATTCTGACGTAAGAGTTGAGGCTGTCCAGGTTGGTCAGGGCAGAGTGAAGTGCCATGGAGATGGCATCCTCTGTTGACCAATGTTGGTGTGATAGGCAAATTGATGGGGGTCCAGGGTAGTGGGCAGATAGGATTTCAGATGTGATAGAACCAGTCTCTCATAGCACCTTGCAATGATGGGGGGTGAGTGCAACTGGGCGGAAGTCATTCAGGCCCGTGGCAGTGAAATGCTTCGGCACTGGCACAATGGTGGTGATCTTGAAGCTTGTGGGGACAACTGCCTGGACCAGGGACAGATTTAAAATGTCCGTGAAGACCCAGGCCAACTGCCCTGCACAGATTCTGAGCACACGGCCAGGGATTCCATCCGGACCAGCTGCCTTCCGTACATTCACCCTGCTCAGGGTGGCACAAACATCGGAGGTGAAAAGTGAGAGAGGCAGTTCACCAGGTGGGAGATCCGCTTTAAGGGTGACCTCCTTGTTCTCTCGGTCAAAGCGAACGTAGAAGTAATTGAGCTCATCAGGGAGGGAAGCAGAGCTGGAAGGGGGCACAGTACTAGGTGGTTTGAAGTCTGTAATGACCTGTATGCTATGCCACATGCGCCGGGGGTCCGAGGAGTTGAAATGCTCCTTGATTCTCTGTTTGTATATGTGTTTAGCCTGAGAGATTCCCCTCCTCAGGTTGGCCCTGGGTGAGCGGTAAGCCTCCCGGTCTCCAGACCTGAAGGCTGAATCTCTGGCTTTGAGCAGGAGGTGAACTTCTCTGTTCATCCATGGTTTCTGATTGGAGAAAACTTTTATTTGTTTTTGTGATGTCACTCTGTCTACACACGTGTTGATGTGCTCAAGGACAGAGTTGGTATATAAACAAATGTTAATCTGAGAGTCTGTGGTGGCATGGGCAGCAAACGTACTCCAGTCTGTGTGCTGGAATTGGTGCTGAAGACCAGAGTCAGCACCCTCCAGCCAGATCTTAATAGTCTTCATTGTGGTTTCACAGGTTCAATGACCGGGCTATACTTGGGAAGCAGAAACACTGAAAGATGGTTGGACTGTCCCAGGTGGGGGAGGGTAGTGGGTTTGTAAGCATCAGCCACATTTGTGATCTAAGGTTTTATTACCCCTTGTGCTGCACGATACATTTTGGTAAAATCTTGAAAGCGCGGTACGTAGGTTACAATGAATTAAAGTCCCCAGCGACAATAAATGCTCCATCTGGATGCAATGTCTGCAGCTTGCTAATAGCAGCACTGAGGTCTTTCATGGCTACTTTAACATTAGCATCCGGTGGAACATAAACTGCGACAGCAATGATGCATGTAAACTCTCGAGGTTGATAAAAATGTCTGCACTTAATAATCAGGTATTCCACATCAGTAGAGCAGTAAGTGCCAGCAATGGTAGAGTTAGTACACCATGATCGATTCACGTAGATGCATAAACCACCTCCCCTACTTTCACCTGTCGCTGTTGCAGCTCTGTCAGCCCTGAAGACCGTGCACCCTTCCAGTTCCAGCACGTTGTTTGGGACATCACTGTTTAGCCACGTCTCTGTAAAAAACATGACGTTGCAATCCATAAGCCTCCTTTGTGTGAGTGTCCAAGTCCTTAGTTCGTCCAGCTTGTTTATCAGAGACCGAGCATTGGCGAGAAAGATGCTAGGTAGTGCTGGCCTGTGTGGATTTAGCCTTGGCCTAGCACGCAAACCTCCATGCTTCCCCCGTCTTTGTTTACGGTCTCAACACTGGCACCGGGCCCTTCTGGTCAGAGCGAGTTAGAAAAACCTGGAACTTATCGTCAGAGATGTGATCTGGACCTCAAGATCTAGTTGTAGGCCTATTGCTTTTGTCTTCTGTCCTAATTTCCTTGGTGGCCAGATGCTTAGGTTTATAACCACTAACTACCCCTTGAATGCCTCGCTCAGCAACTACGTTCTGAAAAGGTCAGTCAATCTTATCTGGAGCTTGGCCATCTACCCATTTAGGTTTCCCTTTCTCAAAATAACAATCAGTAGCAAGCAAGCAGATGTGCTCCTGGTTCTTCTGACACTGTTCCATGGTGGTCATTGTGTTGTGCTTTGAGCTGTAGGGTTATGTTGGTATGGGCAGAAACATGTGTTAAACAAGTAATATCACCACTAATTGAGTATCTGACACAAGAATATGTGTGATTTGAATCTCACACCTACCTCGCATGCATAAATACCCTGTTTATTTCTTTAAATGGTATGACTTTATCTAAAAATGATCACCGCTATGATTTCCCCCAGATAAAATCCATTTTGGATCACAGAGCACCTAAAAAGCTAGTGCTACCCAAATCAGATTTAGGTAGTTTTATTCATGTGAGAAATCAGAAACTTGGCTTCCAAAAAACTCTTTTGTCAATCGTTGAAGATAAAACAAAGCAGCTCTAAATAATGGCAATACAGGTAAGGGAGATCAGAACTCTGCAAAGCCACTGTTGTAATTTGAAAGGTTGATGGTAGGAGGATGAGACTTCAAGAATATCTCTGTCCACAGTGAGGCCAGGTCCCAGTATATGATTTCTCTTTTTTTTTGGCGTGTGCCTGCGTGCGTGCGAGTCTGTGCGTGTCCATGCGTGCGTCCGTGACGATGGATTTTTCATGGCTAGTTTACAAGGCGCGGACCGAGAGAGAGACTGTGTGGCGCGCCACTCCTCACACAGACACTTTCACAGTATTTTCTCTTTGTTTTACGAGGTCGAGTTGCGATCTCGACGCTCAACCCGGCACGAATGGAAAGCGTACTCGGGGGCGGACCTGACTAGTTTTGAACTCGGGAACCTCCACTCCCAGGTCCGGTGCCGATGTTGTTGCACCACCAGCCGGCCCCCAGCATATGATTTCTAAAGATAAGTCTGAAGCATGAAAACTGTGTTCTGATGAAAATATTAAACGAATGATGCATCTCAGCCTCCTCCTGAAATCTCACCTTCACAGAAGTCATATCCCAACCAATTTGATTCACTCCACGTCTCAAGATATGACTGAGCACTGGATAGGACAAAGACCACAGGACAAGACAACATGCCAACTATAGTAAATTCTGGAAAGAGCTGCACCTCTAGCCAAGCAGTTACAACACTCACATTTACCCAGTGGAGTAGAAAATTGCCCAGGAATATCCCATAGCAATAACAAGAATAGATCCATTCAGGCTGAATACCATCCATTCAGTCTGCCGAAAAGCTTCAGTAAAGTGATTAAAACAGTCATCAACTGTCCCATTGGATGGTTCAATTCAAATCAAGGGAAATCAAAGGAAAAACTCTTAGTGACTGGAATCACACCCTCCCCAAAGGAAGATGGTTGAGAACGCTTTGTTAAAAACCTTCATTGCATTATATAGGGTAAAGTGGAACCAAGTGGTCCTGGGAAAATGTTAACTGGTGAATAGATTGTTGGTGAATAGATGTCACTTCATGAAACTTTCAGATGATGGCTTCTATTAATTGGGTTTATGATTGAAAGTAGACTGATTGGTCATTGGTTGGATTGGATTTCTCCCGCTTTTTGTGAACAGAGCTTAACAGTGCAATTTTTCACAATATGAGGTGGATGCCAATATTGTAACTGGATACTTACAAAACAGTAATATCTTTGCTAGAGAGCTATTTCTGGAATGGGGGTATTCAGTATCAGAGCTGAGATGTTGACTGGTCCCATAGTGTTTTTGTCTCTGAACCCAACACTTTCAGCCATTATCAGATGAACTGAATCAAAATGGCTGGAAAGTGGCTTCTGTAATGGTGAATATATCAGAAGGAAGTCAATTGCATCTAAAAATAGTGTTAGTTTCCAATATTCTTCTCTAACTTAATATCACTTCTGTAGATTTATTTACTGGATTTATATTGTTGTAATCCAGAGCAAGTGGGGAAGCTTAATCCAAATAAATATTGATAATACAGAGACAACCTTATTTTATCTTAGATTCCCATAAAAAAAAATCTGTCCCTTAATAACTAACACTAACTTTCTCCCTGGCAGCTGTCTGAAACTGATGCAGACTCTATGCAGCCAGGATAAGCTTTGTACCACATACATTATTGCCTGACATTGTCCAGTTTATTCACTACAGAAGTCCTCCTCTACATCTTTAATATCTCCATATTTCACTGCTGATCATCCTGCCCTGTTCAGTCTTCTGCAAAATACAAGTCTTTTGCAATATGGCAGCATCCCTGGAAAGAGAAACAGTTAACGTTTCTAAACTAAGGCCCATGTAGCAGACTGTTGCAGATTACACAGTTGTGCAATGAAGAATCATCTAGTGCCTCCAATCGCGGAAACCCAGTGCTTTGCTTGGATCTGCTGAGAATGCTTAGTGCTTGCCTCAGTCAAGTGCTGTCTTGGTGTTAAAGTAGTCACTCTCAGCTCACCTCCAGCACTCAGCTCTTCTTGGACAAAGGCTCCAAGTCTACCCGGGAGTAGAAATCAAGGAAAAACTGCAGATGCTGGAAATCTGAAACTAAAAAAGAAACAGAAAATTTTGGAAAATATTTATTAGACAGGCAGTATCTATAGAAAGAGAAAAATATAAGTTGTCAAAACGAAGGATGATATGCCTATCTCTAGAAAGCTCCCTACCAACACTTCCAGTTATACAAACTTTTTAAATATAATCCATTAAATTATATTAAATTAATTTTAATAATTGTACAGAGGAAATATTAGTTGACCACAGAGATACAACAATCTTTCAGGGCTATTATAGAGTAAAGGAGGGGTAGTGCTGGATTCTGATGACTTTACTATCTCTCATCGCTATAATCATCACAAATCTGTCATATTTCTGTCAGCAATTAATTTCTTCAGGTCAGTCTTTAAAATCAATTGCTCTATTGTTTGTAGCTGTGCCTTCGGATACTCAAGATCCCTAAACCCAATCTCTTTCACAAGTTTGTTCCCCTGGCCTGATGTGCCTTTCCGTGTGTGTATGTTCAAATTTCTTTCATGTTATCGTGAAATTCTAGGATGTGTTGCTGAGTTAGAGACACTACGTAATGTGTTGCAGCACATTAAAGTCAACAGCGTAGAAGATAAAGTAACACCTTTGGGCATTGTACGTAAACACCAAACACTGGCAAATACAGCAAAATCGTTATTCCAACAAAAGCAGGAAAGGATCCTATCTAATTAACAGAATCAGGTTCAGATTTATTATCATTAATATATGACATGATGATTGTTTGGTGGCAGCAGTAAAGTGCAAAGAAAAATCTACAAATTATAATCAAATCAAATCAATTTTAATTGTCATTCAAACCACACACGGATACAGCCGAATGAGACAGTGTTCCTCTGGGGCCAAGGTGCAAAAACATACACGTGCATTCAAAATAATGAGAAAGGGAAAAAAAGAACATAGTCACGTATGAAAATAAATTCTTAGCCTAAGTCCCTGAGCGACAAATCCCGCAAATTGATGGTTCCTGGCAGTCCAACCTGTAATGTCATCGATCTAACACTGGAAGGCACCATTGACATGTGAGGCCACCCCCAGATGAGCCTGGACACCATGATACAACGCAAGCCTGAGGACTGAGGCCTAGTTCTAGCTACAATGGAGGTGATATTGCTGTCTCTCCAGCAAACAAAGGAAGCAGGCCTGCAGCAATCAATGTCCAACGGGGTCTTGAGATCACAAAAGATATGTCCAAAACAGTCGCTTACGTTTTCACTGCACGCCACCTTTGCGCCAACTCAAAGGCACCAACTCCAGTGCCTCCTAGTAGCATGTGACCCCAATCCGACTCGACCTCCCTGGCTCAATGGCCGGTTCTTACGACACCCCAGCCAATTACTCCTAACAATGAGCAGCTCACTGATGCGGTGGATCTGCTGTATAGGTAGTTACCGGAGACAATAATAGTCTTACTATGTATAAAAGCACATTTAACAAGGTAAAAAGCACCTTTGGTTGGCCCCTGAGGGACCGCTGCGTGTATACATGCTGCCATCTTAGCGAAAATAAACAGTGCAAAATTGGAATAACATGATAGAGTTCGTGAGTTCAAGAACCAATCAGAATCTGATGGTGGAGGGAAAGTAGCTTGTTCCTAAATCATTGAGTGTGGGTATTCATCTTCCTGTACCTTCTCCCTGATGGTAGCAATGGGAAGAGGGCGTTTCCCAGATGATAAGAGTCCTTAATGATGGGTACCTTCTTTAGACACTGCCTCTTGAAGATGTCCTTGATGTTGGGGATGGTTGTGTCTGTAACCGAGTCATAATCCTCTGCAGCCTCTTGTGATCTGATGCATTAGTGCCTGCATGTCAGGCTCTGATGCAACCTGTCAGAATGCTGTCCACCATACATCCATGTCAGAATCAGAATCAGGTTTAATATCACTGGCATACATCACAAAATGTGTTGTTTCGTGGCAGCAGTACATTGTGATACATAGTAATAAAAACTATAAATTGCAATTTTACAGTTTTGCTTTGACCCCAGCATCTGCAGAGTATTTTGTATTTATAAATTGAAATTTGTACTTATTAAAAATAAATTCAATAAGTCATCAAAAAAGAGAGGGAGAAAATTACTGAAGTGTTCATGGGTTCGTTATTCATTCAGCTATCTCCTTAATGGTAGCAATGAGAAGAGAACATGTCCTGGATGATGGGGGTTCTTAACGATATACAGGTTTCCCCCACCATCTGAAGGTAGAGCGTTCCTATGAAATGGTTCGTAAGCCGGAATGTCGCAAAGCGAAGAAGCAATTACCATTTATTTATAGGGGAAAAATTTGTGAGCGTTCGCAGACCCAAAAATAACCTACCAAATCACGCCAAATAACACATAAGACCTAAAATAACAGTAACATATAGTAAAAGCAGAACTGATATGATAAATACACAGCCTATATAAAGTAGAAATACTTTTCCACAATCATTACTGAACTGTTCTCCGTAGCGAAAATCTCACGCAAGCACCGTCGGCAAAACATGGCGCAAGCACTCTCCAGTAACCTTTAATCTATGAAGCTGCCAAATCATACCAAATAACACGTAAAAATACACAGCCGATATAAAGTAGAAATAATGTATGTACCGCGCAGTATCACTTACCGGAATTGAGACAGCGTCAAGCACACTGATGATGGTGTGTTAGGCTGAGTCGGAGGTTCGGGTGGTGCAGTGGCCCCCACCCTCCGGCAGCGACCCGATACATTGCCACAAAGCATGCAGGGGTCCAGCGGTAGCCGGAAGGCACACGGCCCATCTTTAAGAAAAAAGCCGAAATAAACAAGCTAATTAATTAGGTGCCGCCGTTTATTTCGGATTTTTTCTTAAAGATGTGCTGGGTGCATCCCCGCTACTACTGCATTCTCCTCGAATCGGTATCTGTCCACGGTCTGGGTGTTGGGGTGGTGGGACACTAGGGTGTCATCTTGTCGCCTGTTTCCATTAGAGCAGGCAGCTCATCTTCTTCTATCTCTGCCTGCCTTGATGTCGAAGGTCGAGGTTCATCATCTGCTGTGGCTGATGTGGAAGGCTTGCTTGACTGCTGAGCCTCGTGCATTTTTCTATCACACAGTTCTTTGTAAGCACTCAAACCATCTTGCAAATATCCCCTAAACCTACGTACCCTTTCAAAATTAAAGTTGTACTTTATCATTACTCATTCGGTTTCGATTGTTATCCTTTCCTCTTCCAATTGCATCAGCTCTTCATCTATCAGTTCTTGGTCATGGGATACCAAAACCTCTTCAACATCACCTTCGTCAGCTTCCACAAGCCAAACTCATGTTGTCCTTACTTCGTTCACCACGATCAAAACGCTTAATTATGTCTAGTTTTACGCTAAGTGTAACACCCTTACGAGCTCTTTCAGGCTTTTCCGATACCTTAGAACTCATCTTGCAAATGGCTGCTCACAGGCACGTGTTAAAGCAATGCCGGCGAGAATGTAGTTCCGAATCGGGGGAGAGCGGCTGCTCAGGGCACACGCTGCCTTTTATCGCGCGCTGATTTTTTCGTAACGGTGAAAACACCTTCTGTTAGCGAAAACAGGGTACTAATGTAGGTCTTTCGTAACAGTGAGGTTTCGTAAAGCGAACGTTCGAAAAGCAGGGGACACCTGTATGCCACTTTTTGAGGCATCGCCTTTTCAGGGTGTCCTGGTTGCTGGGGAGGCTGGTGCCCATAATGGAACTGGCTGAATTTACAACTTTCTGCAGCTTTTTTTCTGATCCTGTGTCATGACCCTTTTATACAAACGATGTTGCAATTATTTTGAATGCTCTCCGGGGTACATCTGTAGAAATTTGCGAGTGTCTTTGGTGACATGCCAATTCTCCTGAAATTTCTAATGAAATATAGCAACATTTCAACTGTAAACCTGACCGTCTTCCTCAGGCACAAGTTAGTCAAGTGACAAGTCCCCCTAGAGACACAGCCTTATATAGCCTCTCGAGTGAGCAGGGCATGGGTGAGGCTCAATGCTCAATCCTGATTGGCTGGATCTGAATTGCCTTTTCCTGATTGGTTAGTTTGAATTGGCCTTGTTCTGATCGGATGATTTTTTAGACCAAACCTCTTTAGGAATATGTAGTCCCAAACTGGAGCTATCTCTACACTCTTAGAGCCTATATTTACGTCCTCCACATACTCCATCTCTAGTGATTCCCTAATCTTTCTCTTGTAGGCATTCTCTTCCCTGCCAAGGATGTTGGCCCAATCAAACCTTGGTTTACATGAGCACAATAGGCAGTGTTCAGTGACCCCATTTCATTCTGCTGTTTTTTTAAGAAACTCTTATGTTCTGCTATCCTGGTCTTCAATGGCCTTCCAGTCTCACGAATATATACATTTTGGCATGATGACTCAACTCCCTGACATAATTCTTTGGTCTTCTAGGTGCCACTTTGGTTAGCCTTTTTCTAATTGTGTCCTCACTTTTTGCTGTTAACTGGACACCATACTTTTGACAAATTTGTCTTAGCTGCCACTGTATGGCACAATAACCATTCTATCTGGAAGTTGTTTTTGCTGTGGTGTTGTATTACACTCCATTCCTTTCTCAATTATGTGCATAGGGTAGCCATTTTTTTTAATGTTTCTCTGATCTTCATGCACTCTTCCTCCTTTGCAGCATAGTACTAAAAGCAAATACCTTGTAAACAACTAGAACTGCAAAGGAGGAAGATTAGGGAATCATCAGTGATGGAGCATGTGGAGGATCTAAATGTAGGTTCTAAAAGTGTAGAGATAGCTGCAGTCTGGGTCACACGTACCTAAAGAGCACTTGGCCTAAAAAATCGACCAATCAGAACAGAGCCAATTCCAACTAACCTATCAGGAATAAGCAATTCAGTTCCAGCCAATCAGGGTCTAGCATTAAGTCCCACCATTGCCCTTCATCAGTTCCCTGTGTCATGTGTGACGCCAAGCAGAGCTACCGGACGGATGATGCTAATGAGACAGATAACGGAAGACAATTGAGAAACATTCAAAATACTAATAAGAGAGAAGAGAGAGATTAACGAGGAAGAAACACAATTCAGATATTGACAGACTGTTTGCTTTGAACCTGAACAGTTTGAAGTTTGATGGACAGGTGATACCCCAGCAGGGGGATAAAAAGAGCAGGTTTGCTAAGGCATGGCACGCCATGAGACCCTGGAAAGAGCAGTGTGTCCCCACAAGTTGGTGAGAGTTTGGAGGACCGGTTCGCGGGAATTGGTCAGAGGCTCACAGGGTGTAAAGGTACAATCGGTGGGAACCTGGGGTGTGTGTCCGCCCTTGCCTGGGTGCCGGGTTCACCGCGGAAGAACAATCATATCTGGAATGGAGGGGTCACAGTCGGTGACCACAGCGGGATCAGAAGATATCAAAAGGTCTGCCCAAAACCAACTGCATCTCTCTCTCTCTCCAACAGTACACAACAGCAATTACTTCAAACTGCACTAAACTGAACTGAACTCTGCTTCACTTAAGACTGATCATTTTACCCCTAGACTGCGATAGGGCTTGGTTGATTCCGATTACCCTATTTCTGTGTATATGTGTGTATTATCATTGCTAACCTGTTACATTTATATCCTTGCGATTAGTGTACTGTATTACTTATTTCTTTAATAAAACTTTATTAGTTCCTAGTAATCACAGACTCCAATGAGCGTTCCATTTCTGCTGGTTTGGCAACCCAGTTACGGGGTACGTAACACCTGTCATTGGCCTTGGTTGAAGTTACTTCCATTATAGGAAATGATTCTTCATCACTGGCCAACACCAGCATTTAAAGAAGTATGTTTTTCTTCTCATTTCTCCCCTCTCATCTCTGTCCCCACCTTTGATCTTGTTTCTGTTACATTAAACTTATGTTGCTTCATCTTTGAACTGTATTTGGATTGGGTAAATATTGTCAGACAGTTAAAACCCATTAAGATTAGATTAGATTAGATTAGATTCAACTTTATTGTCATTGTACTGAGTATAGATACAAAGCCAATGAAATGCGTTTAGCATCAAACCAGAAATGCAAAGAATAGTGTTATTTACAAAATAACTGTGAATAAAAAGTGCTACAGTACACAAATATAAAAGTACTGAGACAGTACAATATGGATGCAATACTGCTTAGCGCTGTGATGTGAGGTTCAGCAGGGTCACAGCCTCAGGGAAGAAGCTCTTCCTGTGCTTGCTGGTGCGGGAGTGGAGGCTCCTGTAGCGCCTACCAGATGGGAGGAGAGTAAAAAGTCCATGGTTAGGATGAGATGCATCCCTGATAATGCTTTTCACGCTGCCTAGGCAGCGTTTATGGTAGATGTTTTCAATGGTGGGCAATTGGGTGCCGATAATCTGCTGGGCAGTTTTTACTGCACGCTGGAGTGCTTTGTGGTCCAATATGTGACAATTGCCAGACCACACTGAGATGCAGTTTGTGAGTATGCTCTCAATGGTACAGCGGTAAAAGTCTGTCAGTATCCTGGGACAGAGGTGAGCTTTCTTGATGCTCTGCAGGAAATAAAGGTGCTGTTGCGCCTTTTTGATCAGGATGGAAGAGTTCAGGGACCAGGTGAGATCCTCGGAAATGTGGACACCAAGGAATTTGAAGCTTGATACACGCTCCACTACAGCTCCGTTGATGTAGATGGGAATGTGAGTGTAACTCCTAGCATGCCTGAAGTTCACAATGATCTCCTTGGTCTTCTGGGTGTTAAGGGCCAGATTGTTGTCGGCACACCACGTGGCCAGGTGCTGGACCTCATCCCTGTAGGCCGTCTCGTCATCCCCTCTGATCAGACCAGCCACCGTGGTGTCTTAATTGAGTTTCTTCTCAATCTTTGCACCAAGGAGAACAAATTCAAGTTTCCAATATAGTTTGAGACCTATCATCCTAGAATCATTCCAATAAATGGTTGATGTTTGCACGCATATATACTCAGGGACCACTTTATTAGGCGCACCCGTACATCTTGTTAATGCAAATATCTAATCATCCAATCATGTAGCATCAAAGAATGCAGACGTGATCAAGAGGTTCAATTGTTATTCAGACCAAACATAAGAATGGAAAAGAAATGTGATCTAAGTAACTTTAACTGTCGAATGATTGTTGGTGCCAGACAGGGTGGTTTGAGTACCTCAGAAACTGCTGATCTTCTTGGATTTTCAGGCACAACAGTCTCTAGAGTTTACAGAGCATGATGCAAAAAGCAAAAAAAAACATCCAGTGTGTGGCAGTTCTGTAGGCAGTTCATTGCCTTAATAATGGGAGAGTTGAAAGGAGAATGATCAGATGGGTTCAAGCTGACAGGAAGGCAACAGCAACTCAAATAACCACACATTACAACAGTGGTGTGCCTAAGCACATCTCTGAACATACGTGTTGAACCTTGAAGTGAATTGGCCACAGCAGGGGTCCCCAACCTTTTTTGCACCGCGGACTAGTTTAACATTGACAATATTCTTGCGGTCCGGCCGACCAGGGGTGGGGGCGGGGGGTGTTAATCATGACCAGAATATAGGTGATAAGTCAACAATAAGTCACTTGTAAGTGGCTAATACACTCAATTCCGTTTCTAAAAGGGTTTATCTAACAAATTTAATATTAAACACACAGCGCATATTTTCCTCGCATGAATATAGTGATAAGTCAATTTTAAGTTACTTATAAGTCAATAGCATCATAACATTTTAAGTAACGTTTGGATATTAAACACACAACGCATATTTTCCTTGTATGAACATATAAAATCATTGCAACACACCAATATCGCTGAATCAGTGGGAGCCCTGGGCTTGTTTTCCTGCAACAAGATGGTCCCATCGAGGGGTGAGGGGAGACAGCGATACTCGAAGGGGGTTCCTTATGTCCAGTCTATTCCGCAATTTAGTTTTCACTGCATTCATTGTAGAAAACTCCGCTTCGCAGCGATACGATGTTGGAAATGGAAGCAACGTTTTCAGTGCTTTCATGGCTACCTCAGGATATTCAGCCTTGACTTTGATCCAGAATGCCAGCAGAGATGTTATGTCAAACATACTTTTCAGCCCACCATCATTTGCAAGCTCAAGGATTTGATCTTTTTCACGCGCTGACATGGATGATTCACTGGGGACATTCACAAATGGGTCACGCACCCATTCCTTTACACGTCTTGGGTCATTTGTGTCTTGGGTCACTGATGACCTCGCGTAGGTAATGACCTCGCGAGTGTTCAAGTTCAACAGTGGGTGTGACAGGGAATGAAGAAAGGTGCAGCTGACTCATATTGTTTCATATCGCCAAATCATATCGTTTCTTCACGGCCCGGTAGCACATGCTTTGCGGCCCGGTACCAGTCCACGGCCCAGTGGTTGGGGACCACTGGGCTACAGCAACAGAAGACACCTTCATCCCCTTAGTACTAATCAACAAGCTCCGAAACCTGGGCCTCTGTACCTCCCTCTGCAACTGGAACTTTGACTTCCTCATCGGAAGACCACGGTCAGTGCAGATTGGAAATAAACATCTCCTCACTGATAATCAACACTGGTGCACCTCAAGAATGTGTACTTTACCCACTGCTCTACACCGACGACTGCAGGACTAGACACAACTCAAATGCCATCAATAAATTTGCTAGTGATGCAACCTATAGTTGGCAAAATTTGAGATGGTGACAAGGAGGCATAAAGGAGTGAGATAGATCAGCTGGTTGAGTGATGTCGCATTAACAATATCATGTATTTAATATATCGGTAATGTTTGAGTAATATTGTAAATGTATCGTTTGGTTAAGCATCCTTGCTCATTTAAATATTTAGTTACAGGTTATATATAAAAGTACACGAATATCATCATACATCATCACGCTACTACGTCATATGTGTGTGCCTCACTTAAAGTAAAAACAAAAATAAGATGTTCTCCTGGGCTCCCATCTTTATCTTGCAATTAGTTTTATGTTTTGGGTTACAAAACATAACAGTGGCAATGAGAAAGTTTTAAATGAACACAAGATGACTATCTACCTGTGGAAGCACAGCAAGACGTTTAGGTTAAAAGCAAAATTGCAGTGAGATGTTCACATTTTTGAAAAAAAGCAGTGCACTATATATTCTTCAGAAAGGACAGATGTGGTTGAGTTTTTAAAAAGGCAGAAAAGGGGAAAATTCATGGGTTCATAAACAGTGAGTACTGAGTGATAATCATCTTAAGTTTTTAAAAAAGCAGAAATGGATGGCTAAATCGGAAAGATAGACATGTTTGATTGCATAAGGAGATAACTGGATGTTGTATACTTAATGGATTGAGGAGTATTTTGAAACAAATGAAATAGTCAGTAAGAAGAAAGTACCAGTTATGTTGAGTGCATTGGATTTAAAGACATACAGTTTCCTTGGAATTCTAACTGCTCCAAACAAACCAGCTGAAATGAGCTTTGCTGATATCATGAAAGTATTGCAAGAACATTTAGAACCTGATTGCAGAACACTTCAGGTTTCATAAGTGGAATCAAAAGGAAGGGGAATCCATTTCAGAGTATTGAAGAATTGAAGAAATTGCCTGAGCATTGTCAGTTCAGTGATGGGCTTAATGATGCATAGAGATATTATTTAGATTGTGGAGTGGTACAAGAAAGTATTCAAAAATGGCTCCTAACTGAAGCACAACATACATTTAAAGGACCAGTTAAAATTTCTGTGTCAATGGAAACAGCAGCTAGAGATACAAATGAGTTGCAGTCAGCAATGAAGTGAGTGTGAACAAAATTACAATGCCTAAACAGAAACCTGACTGGCCAAACAAATCATGTTACTATTGTGGCAGGAGCAAAACTTGCAGAAAATGCAACAAAGTAGAACACATACAAAGAGCATGTGAGGCAGACAGAAATAAATGGACTTCACGAGGAAGAGAAAATAATTAAAGTCAAGTTACAGTTTCAAAAAGAGTACTATTCTTCATGCTGTTGATGACAATTCTGATAATGATGAGAGGGACACAGGACTGAGCAGCCTTGAGATTCGCAATGAGAAAACTAACAATAGACAAGTATTATGGCTTACACCAGAAGTGAACAGCAAATTAATTAAAATAGGATTGGACACTGGTTTGGCTGTTTCAGTCATTCCACAAAATGAGTTTGATTGGCATTTCAAAGATACTGAACTGAAGCCTGCAGATATCCAACTAAGAGCTTATACTGGAGAAGAGGTAACTCCTGTGGGAATGATATTCGTAACAGGGAAATACAACAACCAACAAGCCATATTGAGTTTGCATGTCATAAAAACAAGAGAGCCAGCTTTGTGGGTTTGACTGGCTGAGAGAACAACAGCTTGGTTGGAGATGCATTCACCACCTGCATGCCACATCCCCTGCAAAAGAGTCAACTGAAAGTGAGTTAAGAAAGGTATTGGATGATACCACAGAAGTGTTTAACGATAGCATTGGAAAACTCAAACATATCAAAGGTAAAGCTGTGGTAAATGAAAATGCCACACCCAAGTATTGCAAAGCACACCCTGGTTCCTTATTTCATCTGTGATAAAGTAGCTGGTGAGCTAGATTGCATGGAGGCTGAAAGGATCTTTGCAAGGTTGACTGGAGCCCATGGGCAACACCGCTGGTGCCAGTAGCCAAAAAGAATGGGTCTGTCAGGATCTGAGGTGATTTTAAGGTCACCACCAACCCAGTACTGCTGAGAATAAAGGATATCTTTGCAAAACTTTCTGGAGGGAAACACTTCAGCAAAGTGTACTTAGCTGAGACCTACCTACAAAAGGAGATGGAAGAAGAGTCCAAAGTGTTTCTCACCACAAACACTCACAAAGGGCTTCATTGCTGTAATAGGCTTGCTGTTGGAGTAACATCTACACCTGCACTCTGGCTATGAACCAGGAGCTGCAAGGCTGTTCAGGCACTCAGTGTTTCCTAGATAACATCACTGTTACTGGTAAAGATGATGAGGAGCATCTCTGAAATTTCAAGACAGTACTAAAAAGATTAGAAGATTATGGGCTCAGAGCACGAGACAACACTTGTGAATTCTTTAAACCGAGCATCACTTACTGTGATCACACTATTAATGCATAAGAATTGCACAAGTGTGCTGAGAAAATTCAAGCAGTGGAGAATGGCCCAAGGGCAAAGCCCATGTCATAGTTGTGGTCCGTTTTAGGATTTGTCAATTACTATAACAGGTTTCTGAGAAACCTACCTACTGTTCTTTAATCGTTGAAGTCATTACTACAGATCGGGAAGAAATAGCTATGAACAGAGCAGTGTGAGGTGGCTTTCAGAAATGTAAAGGAAATGGTAACATCAGACACTGTACTCACACATTATAACCCACGTCATCCAGTAAAGCTCATCATGAACTGTTTGGGATGCCAACACTCGAGGAAAGGTGTCCAGAGCTGTCAGAGTCAGCCTTGCAGTCCCAGAGTCAACTCCTACAACCACCATGGAGGAGGCACCAGAACCTGGGATTGTTTCTCAGCCAAGTCTCACCTGCCAGGGTGCCCCTTTTGTCAGGAAAGATGTTATCCCTCAAGAGTAAGAAATCCTCCGCAGTGATGAAATCTAGAGGCTGATTGGAGCAGTTTAAAATTTACAATGCTCTGGACATCTCTATAGTAGCTGTATTACATACATTGAGATGCATTCTGTATTGAGTTGGAGCTTATAGCTAAGCAGGGAGGAATGTTGTGTATTTAATATTTAAGTAATACTGTAAATACATTGTTTGATTAGATGCTATTTTGGGCAAATTTGAATCAGGGTGACCTGCAGATAATTAAACTAAATGTGCCTGGATTCTTTTGATTTTGTGTATTATATTCCATATTTTTTGCTTTTTTTGTTGTCATTTGCAGTATTTGTTTTTTTGTACGTGGGAGGGGTTGATGTTTTTCTTTGAGTAGGTTCTATGGTTTTCTTTGTTTCATGGCTGTCTGTGGGAAAGCAAATCGCAGGGTTGTATACTGTATACATACTTCGATAATGAATGTACTTTGAATCTTTGAAATCATGAGCAAGACCCAGGACTACTCAACATTGAAAAGGCCTATAGAACAGAAATTGAAAAGATGGACAGAATTTGACTGGGATCCAAAGCCATTCCACTGGTGTTGTGATGTTATTCTATGAGCACAAGTGATCAGATGGGGTTATAGAGTGATCATACCTCCTACTCTGTGAGGAGGCTAAACCAAACTTGAAAACAACGGTAAGAAGCTTGTTTTTTCTGGCTTCTCAGACGAGTGTTCTTAAGCCATGGCATGCAGGTATGGACCTCCAATCAGTTTTGTACATTCAACTGGGGTACATTAACCCGTATGTTTCACTTGAATCACTTTGTGTCAGTACAATGTTCATTCCCTATTTCACAAACATCCACATGCACTCTCAGAAAAGGCCATGACCATGTCTGCAAAGGACATTTTGGTAAGTAGATGCATTTGTTTACTAATAATTTTGTCACTGCTCAATGGACCAGTGCACAGCAGACAAAACTTGGATTCTATATCTCTTCTGGATGAACTCTCAGCTGATCTATTTTAAATCAGGTGTTAGGAAGGAACAAGTGCATTTTTGATACCACAACATGTCATGCAGTTTGCAAACCAAGCAAGCTCTAAGTTTCAATTTGCTCTGTTTGCAAATTTCATGAAAAGAAATAGCATCAAATCTTCCTTCATATCGTCGAGTGCAGACTTCAGGAAGTGATGCATCAAACCTAAGCAAGATCAGCAAAGAATCAGAATCTTTTTTCAGTTTGGTTCAAAACTGAATATTGCGAAGTTTGGTTTGATAATAAAATTTATAGGGGGAACAAAAAAGCTCTAGGGAAACTGCAGATGCCAAGCTGATGTAGCAAATCAGCAGGTCAGGCAGCATCTGTGGAGACAAAGTATAGTCGATGTTTCTGTCAAGATCTGAAAAAAGGTTACTACGTTAGATTTATAGTTGGTGTACATTTAAATGGAAAACAAAACTATATGAATGATATAATGAATGACACTTGTACTTTGAAAATGTGAATTGGCTATAGACAAAATAATTTTATTTTTATTTTAATGAAGTCATTGAATATGTATGCTTGGACATGCAGTTTTCTGTATTGTGATCCCGTTGGACAGGAGAGTTATGCAGTGTGTCTGCTATGTAATTTGGAAACACTGACACAGGCTGCAACAAGAATCTGAAGAATTCGCAGATTGTATTTAATGATTTACAGATTAAGACTTCTGTCTTGCAAATCAGCACTGCCTCTTTTGTATACTATGTCTACCCTTGTGACTTGATGCATTAATGAAGACAATGCTGCACTCCAGCATTGTACACACATCTGGGAACAACTGGTCTGAGCAGATATCTGAGGTCAAAGCAAAGTTCATCGGCACATCATTTTTTTATATTTCAAAATATACTTTATTCAAAAATAAAATTATATACAATAAACCATTCAATAACTTTCCATCCTTTACATACGTTTCCATTATGGTCTGTACATATCCATACTTATGGCCACCCACATGGCACTCCAGGTGTTCACCTTACCATATCATTGTTGAGGGGTATACTCCCCGCCACCCGACCCCTCCCACTCCCACGGGTGAAGAAACCTATACCATGGCCCTTCCCCACCGGGCCCTTGCGGTGACTGCACCAAGTTTCACTGCGTCCCTCAGCCCGTACTCCTGCAGCCGAGAATGTGCCAGTCGGCAGCATTCTCCCACGGACATCTCCATGTGCTGGTAGATCATCAAGTTTCAGTCCGACCAAAGAGCGTCTTTCACCGAGTTGATGATCTGCCAGCAGCACCGGATGTTGGTCTCCGTGTGCGTCCCCGGGAACAGCCCGTAGATCAGAGAGTCCTCTGTTACGCAGCTGCTGGGGATGAAATGTGACACCAGCCCGTCCATCCTCCTCCACACCTTCTCTGCGAATCCACAGTGTGCGAAGAGGTGGGTCACAGACTCCTCTTCACTGCAGTCCTCCCGTGGACAGTGGGGTGTGGAGACGATGTCCCGGGTGTACAGGAGGGCTCTGACTGGGAGGGCCCCTCTCACTGCCAGCCAGGCGAGGTCTTGGTGCCTGTTGGTGAGGTCTGGCGATGAAGGCATTTTGCCAGATGAACTGGACGGTTTGCTCAGGGAACCACCCCACTGTGTCCATCACGTCCTTCTCCTGCAATGCCTGCAGGACGTTACGTGCCGACCACCGCCTGATGGCCCAGTGGTCAAAGGCGTTCTCCTGGAAGAACTTTTCTATGAAGGACAGGTATGGCAGCAACGACCAGCTGACTGGGGCACTGCGCGGGAGTGGGGCCAACCCATCTTCGTAGCCAGGGCGACAGGTAGAACCTGGGCACATAGTGGTACTTGGTGCCCACGTACCTGGGTTCTACACACAACCTGATGCAGCCACACACAAAGCTGGCCATCAGGGTGAGGGCAACATTGGGGATGTTCTTGCCCCCATTGTCCAGGGACTTGTGCATGACAGTCCATCTCACCTGCTCCATCTTGGATCCCCAGACAAATCTGAAGACAGCTCGGGTGATTTCCGAGCTGTAGGAGCGGGGGACGGACCACACCTGCGTCAAGTACAGCAGTCCTGAGAGCACCTCACACCTGATGACCAGGTTCTTGCCCATTATCGATAGGGAGCGCCCTCCCCACAGTCCCAGTTCCTGTTTCACCTTGGCAGTCCGCTCCTGCCAGTTCTTATTGCACGCCTCGGCCCCTCCGAACCAGATCCCCAACACCTTCACGTGATCAGACCTGATGGTGAAGGGGACACTGGATCGGTCGGGCCAGTTGCTGAAGAGCATGGCTTCGCTCTTCGTGCGGTTGACCCTAGCCCCCGACGCTAGCTCGAACTGTTCGCAGATGTCAATCGACCTGCGAACTGACCTCAGATCAGAGCAGAAGACGGTGATGTCGTCCATGTACAGGAAGGTTTTCACTTGGGTCGCTCCACTGCCTGGCAACGTCACCCCTCTTATGCCCTCATCCCTCCTGATGGCTTCCGCAAAGGGTTCTATGCAGCAGACAAACAAGACGGGAGTGGGGAGAGCCCTGCCTGACTCCAGACCTGATGGGGAAGCTGTCTGTTTCCCACCCGTTGACCTGGACTGCACTACGGATGTCTGTGTAGAGCAGTATGATCCAATTCCGGATTCCCTCCCCAAATCCCATTTTGGAGTGCACGTCCGCCATGTACGTGTGCGATATCCTGTCGAAGGCTTTCTCCTGGTCCAAGCTGACCAGGAAGGCGTTCACCCCCCTGTCCTGCACGTAGGCAATGGTGTCCCTCAGCAGCGCGAGGCTGTCTGAGATCTTCCTGCCTGATACAGCACAGGTTTGGTCCGGGTGGATCATCTGTCCCAGAGCAGACTTGACCCTGTTGGCAGTAGCCTTGGACAGGATCTTGTAATCCACATTCAGGAGAGAGATGGGCCTCCAATTTCTAATGTCCTCCCTTTCCCCCTTCTGCTTGTAGATGAGGGTGATGATGCCCTTCTTCACGGACTCTGACATGCTGCCGGCCAGAAGCTTAGCGTTGTACACTTCCAGCAGGTCTGGGCCCATACAGTTCCACAGAGCAGAATACAACTCAACCGGTAAGCCGTTACTTCTGGGAGTTTTACTCGACTCAAAGGAACGGATGAAGCCTGTCCGCTCGTCCAGGGTCAGTGGCTGATCCAGACTCTCCCACTTGCCGTCGTCTAAGACCTGCGTGATAGACAACAAGAAGTTGCGGGAGGCTGTGGATTCTGTGGCCTTTCCGTCGTATAGACTGGCATAGAAGGACTTGCAGATCATCAGTATGTCAGTCTGCGAGGACGCGACTGAACCATCCTCTTCCTTAAGGTTGAGGATCACAGAGCTCCCCCTGTGCACCTTTTGGAAGAAAAAGCGTGAGCACATCTCGTCCTGCTCCACAGTTTGGACCCTTGATCGGAAGATGATCTTGGAGGATTCGGCGGTGAGGTGCTGGGCTTGCCGGCCCTTCACCTCTCGCAAATCCTCTCTGACATCCACCCCCTTTGACTGCAGAAGGAGAAGTTGTTGCAACTCTGTCTGGAGATTACGCAGTTCTCTCTGCTCCTGCCTTGCCTTCTGGATACCCTTGCGAATGAAGAACCTCTTGATGTTCTCCGTGGTGGCTTCCCACCAGTGAACCGGGGAATCAAAGAAGGCTTTCAAGGTTCTCCAACCTGTGTACCCCCTCTCTAGTTCCTCGATGTTCTCTGGGGTCAGCAGCTTTACGTTCAGCTTCCAAGTCCCCCTGCCTGCCTTCTGGTCCTCCCGTCAGAGACAGGTGGCTCTCAGAAGGCGGTGGTCAGAGAAGAACACCGGCGTGACATCGGTGGACCTGACCGTGAGGGATTCTGACAGGAAGAGGAAGTCGATCCGGGAGCAGGCTGTGTTGTCCGATCGTGTCCAGGTGGCTTGTGGCTGTGCTCCACCTGTGGGGGTGCCAAAGGCGTCGCGCAGCTTGGCTGTCTTCACCGTTTCCCTCAGGAGTCTAGAGGTACTGTCCAGCCTGCCGGGTCCTCCAGCCGCATCAATGGTGCAGTTGAAGTCTCCGGCCAGAACGACCGGCTGGGACGTCACCAGCAGCTGTGGGAGCTGCTCGAAGACGGCCAGCCGCTCGCTCCGCACGGGGGAGGTGTACATGTTGATCAGCCGGAGTGGAGTGCCCCGGTATTTGACGTCTGCTACCAGGAGGCGCCCCGCAACCACCTCTTTAACTTGGGTGATTGAGAAGTTGTCTCCCCGCAGCAGAATTTCCAGGCCGGAAGCGCGACAATCGTTGCCCCCCGACCACACAGACAAACCCTTGGTCCACCACCGTGACCACCTCCGGTAGTTACGGAGGTGTGGTAGTCCGCACTCCTGGAGGAAGGTCACGTCGGCCTTTACAGTGTCCAGGTACTGGAGCGTGCTGACGCATCGCCCAGTACTCTTCAAACTGCGCACGTTCAAGCACGCCAATTTAAGGTCTGCCATCATTGTAAGTCCTTTATTTCGGCTGCTCTCCATCCTCACCCTTGCAGTCCTGAGCCTTCATGCCCACCGCCTCTGTGAAGTCTTTCACCTTCTGTGGGCTCAGGTACTGCAGGTAATACTCCCCCAGGTGTGGCAGTTCTGGTTCTGAGCCTGGGGGGGGTCGTTGACTCCCGGGGTTGCTTCCCCTTCCGGCTGCTGGGTGCCGGCCGTGGCTCTGCTCCTGCTTTCCCGGAGCCGGGTGTCTCTGCTGCTCTCCGCCTCCTGTACTTGGGGGGTGGCCAGCAGACCTTCTCCACTCTCTCTCCTCCTCTTCGCCTGTTCTGCCAGCCACCTCCTCCGCCAGGGCTGCTGGCCTCCCCCAACTCCTTCCTCCTCTGAAGAGGACAGGGTACCAGAGGCTGTGTGGTTCCCTGCCCTTTTCTTTTGTTCCTCCGCCTTCTGTCGTTTGGCTGCCGCCTTTTGGGTCTTTTTGCGTTTGGCCACGACGCTCTATCCGCTTTCCACCTCGGCTCTCCCCTCCTCCATGGACTCCTCCTCGTCTTTTGGCAGGTTCCTGGAGGGTCTGCAAGGGGGTGCCGGGCCTTGGGGCACATCATTCCCTAAAGCAGGAGTTCCCAACCTTTTTTATGCAAGGTGTCTGTGGGTCCCAGGTTGGGAACCCCTGCCCTAAAGAGTTTAGCAGCAAACATTTAAGTTATAGCGACTGCCAGGAGAAAATAATCCACTATTGAATAGCATGTAGATCCATTAAATATAGCTGGTTGTAGTTCTTACAGCTGTTTAACACCACATTTCTCAACAATTGGCACCACATCCTATTATTCTGTGCACGTCTGGCAGATATTGGCTGTGAACATGCAATTATCCTGAGCAATATGGCAGCCAGCGGCACTGATGTGTATTCAATGGTCACTTTATTAGGTACAGGAGTGGACCCTGGTATGGTCAGAATCAGGATCAGGTTGAATAACACTGGCACGTGTTGTGAAATTTGCTATTTTGCAGCAGCGGTACATTGCAATACATAAGAATAAAAACTATAACTTACAATAAGAAATATTTGAAACAGTAGAGCAAAAAAGGAGCAAAAAGTAAAAATAAAGTGAGGTAGTGTACATGGGTTCAATGGCCATTCAGAATTCTGATGGTGGAGGGGAAGAAGCTGTTACTGAAACATTAAGAGTGTGTTATCAGGCTTCTGTACCAGCTCCTTGATGTTAGCAATCAGAAGAGGGCTTGTCCAGGATGTTGGCCGTCCATAATGATGGATACTTCCTTCTTGAGGCATCGCCTCTTGAGGTTGCCCTTGACACTGGGCAGGATAATGCTTGTGATAGAGCTGGCTGAGCTTGCAGCTTTTTCCACTCCTCTACAGTGGCCCCACTATACCAGACAGCGATGCAACTAGTTGGAATGCTCTCCACGGTGTATCTGTAGAAATTTGCAAAAGTCCCTGGTGATATACCAGGTCTCCTCAAACTCCTAATGAGATATCGCCGCTCTCATGCCTTCTTTGTAATTGCATCAATATGTTGGGCCCAGGATAGATCCTTCAAGATGTTGACACCCAGGAACTTGAAACTTGAGTTCCTAATGAAAAACAAAGAACTGCAAAGTAATTGAACAAAACTTTGGTTTTGTCTTTTCAGAGGGGAACTGAAGAAAATTCAATTTAGAAGAGAAATTGATTCAATTTAGGCTGACTAATCCTTAGCTTGTATCCTATGGTAGTAGAGGAAATGCCCTGGGAGTAATGCATGGACATGCTTGTGAATCTCTGGCCGCTGGATCAGTTTCTATGGTTTGCACAATAGCTAATGTTACCCACTGTTTAAATAAAGGAGCAAGTAAACAAGGAGTTATACAATAATTAGGTTGACACTGGTAATTGGGAAAATGCTGGATTTAATTGTGTTATATTTTATTCATGGTGTTCAAGTGGAAAATGTGGAAAACAATGACAGGATTAGTCAAAGTCGACGTGGATTTAATAAAAGGAAATTATGCTTGACAAACATACTGGAATCTTTTGAGGATGTAAGTTAGTGTATGAAGGAGGATATGGTGCATTTGGACTTTTTAAAAGCTCTGATAAGGTCTTGTATAAAAGAGATTAGTGTGAAAACCACATGGCATTGATGATAATGTTCTATAAGGATAGAGGGTGGTTGGCAGATCGCAAGCAGAGAGGACAAGCCCTTTTGAGAGGCAAGTAATGGCTTGTGGGGTTTCACAGGGTTTAGTGCTGGGACCCTAGTTAGTCACAAAGTGTGATGATGATATGGATTTAATATCGCCGGGTTTGTGGACAGCCCAATGCTGGGTAGAGTCTGAAGGGTGAGGAGAAAGCAAAATGGCGTCGCTGTGATTTAGACAGGTGGAGTCAGTAACAAAAAGGAGGTGATGTGAAATTATCCACAATGGAGAAAACAGGAGGGCAGATTATTATATGAAAGACAAGAACTAGGAAAGAGAGAGATTCAGCAAGGCGTGAGATGAGCACTAGTCGATAAAGACAGGCATATTGTTGCAAAAAAGCAAACAGTATGTTGGCTTTTACAGTGCGAGGAATTAAGTATAAAAGCTGGAATGCCTCATACAGGGCCTGGGTGAGATTACTCTTTGACTATAATATTCAATCTGATGAAGGATATTCTTGTTATAGTTTATCAAACTGATTCCTGAGATGACAAGATTAATGTATGAAAACAGGTTGGGAATTGGGCTTGTATCTATGAAAGTTTAAAAGAATGAGGGGGAACCTTTCCCTGATGAATTGGACAGATTATGTACAGGAAAGAATTTCTGAAGATGGTAAATCCAGAACTAGTGATCACAGACTAAGGAGATTTGGTAGGCCACTTCTAGTTCAGCTGAGGAAGCATGTCTTCATCTAGAGTGGTGAACCTGTCAATTTCTCCCATCAAAATAACAGATGGGGTTTTAAATAATTAAATGTATTCAAGAATAAATTATGTTTCTGATTGCTAAAGATGTCAAGGGGTAAGGGAAAAGAATATGAACAGAACATGAAATCGGACAATTATAATCATATTGAATGGTGGAGCAGGCTCAATGGGTAAAAGGGCTTCTTTCTGCTCCTAGTTGCTAAGTTTCCTTGTCAAATGCAGAGCTTTGCTCCATAGAAGAAGGATCCATTCTGTTTTCAGGATGGTGAGTTTGCTGCATGAGAGATTTAAGTGCCAGATCTGTATTTTATAGACATTAGAAGGATGAGAAATGATCTCAAAGGAACTTACAAAATTCCTACTAGGTTCAACAGAGCAGATATGGTGAGGTATTTTTCCTAACTGAGAAGCCTAGAACTAGGGGCCACTTCCTCAGTATAAAAACTAAGAGGAGAAATTTCTGCATGAGGTGAGGAGAAATGTTCCCACACAGAGATTGATGAACAAGGAGATAGCGCAGAAAACTGGTGCTGATCTAGTAGATCAACAATGAACATAAAGTAGGCCAGAATGGTCTGCTGATTTTCCCTTAATCTTGTTCTTGCTTTGGCTGTAATCTTAAAACTGAAGCAATCTAAGTTTTGTAAAGATATTTATTGCTTCTTTGATTTTAGTATGTTTCTGCATCATTGCATTAACAATTATTTTTCTACTTTTTGTAGATATTTTGTAGAGTGGAAAAAATATCTTTTTCCACAGATATCTGCAATTAATGGCAAACGTCCTCACCTCTGACCATGAAAGAAGGAGGATTATTGAAGAGAAACTGAAAATAGTTGAGGTTAAGAATTCACCGGGAGGAACTTTCGCATCAATGTCCTTGAGTAGAGATGATGGCTTCCATTGACAGTAGTCATCATCCAATGTGCCACACAAGCAGTGCAGAGTTTTTCTTGTTCAGTGTTCACTTCAGTTCTGTTTAAGTAGAGTCATTATCACCTCAAGAATTCAGCTCTTCTGTTTGGGTATGGCCCAAGCTCTATGGAGTGGAGTGAGGTGAACCTATGGGGATTGAGCTGAACATTACTGCTTATTTGTCAGTAGATGTTTCTTGATGTCGGTGACTGTATTTTTGTCTTAATGAATTTTACTCTCTTCTCCGACCTTAAATATAAATACACTTCCAGCAAACACTGAACAAGTGGTGATTATGAAAAGCATGAATGTTCCCAAATGTTATGTTACAAATGTTAGGATTGTCATTGCATTTATATTACACCTATTTATGTCTGTGATATAGTTGTTCTAATTAGATTACTTTGGTGAAGGCAGAAGGAAGGTACCTAAAATATCTTCTGTCTGGTAGGATGTAGGTTTTTGAAGCTAAGCACAAGAGATTCTGCAGGTGCTGGAAATCCAGAGCAACACACACAAAATGCTGCAGGATCTCAGCAGGTCAGACAGCATGAATAGTGAGTTGATGTTTCTGGCTGAAATGCTTCATAAGGGCTGGAACCCTTTCCAGAGCTGATAAAGGTTCTCAGTACAAAACGTCGACTGTTTATTCATTTCCATAGATGCTGCCTGACCTGCTGAGTTCCTCCAGCATTTTGTGTGTGTTGCTTTAAAATAACATTACTTGTTTGCAACATTACTTTAATCAAACAGAAAGTGCCAGAAATATTCAGCAGATCAAGCAGCAAATATGACGAGAGAAATACATTCTGTGCAGTATACCATTTACAATCAAATAGCAAGGAAGCATCTGATAGTTTTACAAATTTCCTTTTGTTTACAAGAGAACGTGAACAAGGTATGAAACTGAACAACTATCATACTGAATGGTTTGAGTCATTCTAGGAAGCACTTATATTAGAATACAACATGATGAGATTGCATTGTGTGCTGTTTTCAATAATATCTAGGACAATCTTAAGATTATTGTAAAATATTTTGCAGGTGGTTATGTGTCACCACTGCTGCTTGCTTTGTATCTGACTCAGTGTAATGCAGCACCTCAAGATCCCTGCTGCCAGATTCAGTTGTTAAATTTTAATTATTTTTAACTATTAATCAGCTAAAATGGGATTTATTATTTTCTTCAGTTTTCTGAATGGATTTATTTACGTAGAGCTCTATAGACCCAGCAAGATTTGCCATCCATCTGTGCTCAGATAGCTGAACTTTAAAAGTAGAGTTAGGGCATTAAACTTGGCTCAGTACCCACATTGTGCAGGGGGGGGGGGGAAGAAATTAATCATTTCTGTTCTCTGTGAGCAACAGCTTCTAAAGTGCAAATGTTGACAGAGAATGTGACTGTAGTCAGCTGTACTGCTTTCCACAGTAACAAAAACTTGCCAATGTAGAGTCTGGGCTGAGACATGAAGGTTTCAATACAGAACTGTGGTTATATCATTGTGCTGTTAAATCAAACCAATGATCTCGAAGAAAATATGAATTCCATCATTGAAGATTAATTAATATGAGTGATTTTTTTTAAAAGGTGGAGTAAGTCTAGTAGCAGTAATGGACATTAAAATAGCTAGACTTTAATATTCCGGGGTGGAACAGTAGCGTGATGTTAGCACAACGCGTACAGTACCAACAAGCCGGGTTCAATGGCGCTGCTGCCTGTAAAGATCTTGTACATTCTCGCTGTGAAGGCATGGGTTTCCTCCAGATGCTCTGCTTTTCTCCCACAGTCCAAAGATGTACTGGTTGGTAGGTTAATTGGTCATTGTAAATTGTCCTGTGATTAGGCTAGGGTTAAATCGGGAGATGCTGGGCAGCATGGCTCAAAGGGCCGAATGGGCCCATTCTGTGCTTTGTCTCAATAAATAAATAAATAAATAATATAATATAAATAATTCCACGTGTTCACTGAAGCATGTTAGGGAATTTCTATCCAAAGTGGTCTGAGTGTGCATCAGACCAACAGTAAAGTACTTCTTCAGTGCCCTTTGGAATAGCTGAATGAGTTGCTCAGTCCTGGTGTACAGTAATTATGTACAGGTAAGACAGGTAAGAAACTACAACTTTGCAAGTGACCTCTGATACATACAGCCCAATTAACCAATCCACTGGGTGTGTGCATGTTTATATATAAACTGGACATACACTGGATTAACTGGGCCATCAGTGAATCGGGCCAGTCATTTGGGACAATATTAAAAAAACAAAAACAGATCAAGAAATTAGGCAGGATTCCTTTTGTCTATTTGGGACATCATGCCGTCTAATTGGGACAGAAGATTATTGCCGAATAGTTTCTAACTAGCATCAGTCATGTGCACTTAAGTGGCCGTTAAATAAAACACAGTGCTAAGAGCAAAAAGATTTTAAACAGTGTCAGTTGCGTGTGTTTGTATTCAAAAAGCAGTGGTTTTTGTCACTGATAGTTGGTGAAAAGTAAGCAATGAGACAACTCAGAACTATTTTGCTCACTGTAGCTTCAAGCATTCAGGCTTGGAGATGCCAGAAATTACCACTAGACATTATGGAGTTTTTAAATAGTATCAGTTGCATGTGCTTGTGTTATGTCATGCATTTGGGCAGAAAAACAGCAATTCAAAAAGCAGAGATTTTTAATAATTTTGTTTTTATTGTGACTTTATACAGAAAGGCAATGAAGGTAATCCATTAGGTGCGCAAGATGTCTGTGATAATTTTGTTTATTTACAGGCAATCAAAAGAAATGGTAGCAATGATTCTCTCGATAACTAACAGAAACTAATACAGTTTTATAATACTGTAGTAGTATTCATAGTGTTCAAATTTGTTCTGTATTTCATTTAAATACATAATTTGTTACTCAGTTAAACAGTTGTTTGTCTTTTTCATGCCTTTTAACTATTTCCATGAAACTTTGGATAATTGGAGCAGCTGCTTAATTGGACCAAAATGTATTGGTCCCAATGTGTCCCAGTTAATCAGAATCAAAAGGCAAATGAGCAATTCAGTATTCGAGATCATAACATTTTAAAAGTAAGTCATATTATAGAACTCACATATTAAAATCACTATCCCAAAATTGCTAGCCGTGAATTTGAAACAATTAATGTCAGTAACCAACGAGGAGAGATAAAATAAACATTCCAAGCCAAATGTTAAGCTCTTGTAAAGAAGATAGTGAAACTGGACATCTTAAAACTCAACAAATTTCCTGTCATTTTCAAAATATAAATGGTTTTAAAAATAGTCTGTGAATTATTTTTGCATTATTCAGAACAATTAAGTTTGTGTATAAATATAGCTATTAAACATTATAAAGATTGTGGCATTATAAACTGGAAAGTCAGGAACAGGAAGGGAGCAGTTACTCTATTGGGACTATTCTATAGGTCCCCTGGTAGCAGCAGAGATACCGAGGAGCAGATTGGGAGGCAGATTTTGGAAGAGTGAAAAAATAATAGGGTTGTTATCATGGGTAAATACAAAATAATCTGCAGATGCTGGGGTCAAAGCAACACTCACAACATGCTGGAGGAACTCAGCAGGTCGGGCAGCATCAGTGGAAACGATCAGTCGACGTTTTGGGCCGAAACCCTTCATCAGGACTGTAGAGGGAAGGGGCAGAGGCCCTATAAAGAAGGTGGGGGGAGGGTGGAAAGGAGAAGGCTGGTGGGTTTCATGGGTGACTTTAACTTCCCTAATATTGATTGGCACCTGATTAGTTCCAAGGGTTTGGACGGGGCTGAGATTGTTAAGTGTGTCCAGGACGGATTCCTGTCACAGTATGTTGACAGGCCGACTAGGGGGAATGCCATACTAGATCTAGTATTAGGTAATGAACCGGGTCAGGTCACAGATCTCTCAGTGGGTGAGCATCTGGGGGACAGTGACCACCGCTCCCTGGCCTTTAGCATTGTCATGGAAAAGGATAGAATCAGAGAGGACAGGAAAATTTTTAATTGGGAAAGGGCAAATTATGAGGCTATAAGGCTAGAACGTGCAGGTGTGAATTGGGATGATGTTTTGCAGGGAAATGTACTAAGGACATGTGGTCAATGTTTAGGGATCTCTTGCAAGATGTTAGGGATAAATTTGTCCTGGTGAGGAAGATAAAGAATGGTAGGGTGAAGGAACCATGGGTGACAAGTGAGGTGAAAAATCTAGTCAGGTGGAAGAAGGCAACATACATAAGGTTTAGGAAGCAAAGATCAGATTGGTCTATTAAGGAATATAAGGTAGCAAGAAAGGAGCTTAAGAAGGGGCCTAGGAGAGCAAGAAGGGGGCATGAGAAGGCCTTGGTGAGTAGGGTAAAGGAAAACCCCAAGGCATTCTTCAATTATGTGAAGAACAAAAGGATGACAGGAGTGAAGGTAGGACTGATTAGAGATAAGGGTGGGAAGATGTGCCTGGAGGCTGTGGAAGTGAGGGAGGCCCTCAATGAATACTTATCTTCGGTATTCACCAATGAGAGGGAACTTGATGACGACGAGGACAATATGAGTGAGGTTGATGTTCTGGAGCATATTGATATTAAGGGAGAGGAGGTGTTGGAGTTGTTAAAATACATTATGACGGATAAGTTCTCAGGGCCTGACAGAGGGATATTAGAGGAAGGCGAGGGAAGAGATTGCTGAGCCTTTGGCTAGGATCTTTATGTCCTCGTTGTCCACGGGAATGGTACCGGAGGATTGGAGGGAGGCGAATGTTGTCCTCTTGTTCAAAAAAGGTAGTAGGGATAGTCTGGGTAATTATCGACCAGTGAGTCTTACGTCTGTGGTGGGAAAGTTGTTGGAAAAGATTCTTTGAGAAAGGATGTATGGGCATTTAGAGAATCATGGTCTCTTCAGGGACAGTCAGCATGGCTTTGTGAAGGGCAGATCGTGTCTAACAAGCCTGATAGAGTTCTTTGAGGAGGTGACCAGGCATATAGATGAGGGTAGTGCAGTGGATGTGATCTATATGGATTTTAGTAAGGCATTTGACAAGGTTCCACACAGTAGGCTTATTCAGAAAGTCAGAAGGCATGGGATCCAGGGAAGTTTGGCCAGGTAGATTCAGAATTGGCTTGCCTGCAGAAAGCAGAGGGTCGTGGTGGAGGGAATACATTCGGATTGGAGGGTTGTGACTAGTCCCACAAGGATCTGTTCTGGGACCTGTACTTTTTGTGATTTTTATTAACGACCTGGATGTGGGGGTAGAAGGGTGGGTTGGCAAGTTTGCAGACGACACAAAGGTTGGTGGTGTTGTAGATAGTGTAGAGGATTGTCAAATATTGCAGAGAGACATTGATAGGATGCAGAAGTGGGCTGAGAAGTGGCAGATGGAGTTCAACCTGGAGAAGTGTGAGGTGGTACACTTTGTAAGGACAAACTCCAAGGCAGAATACAAAGTAAATGGCAGGATACTTGGTAGTGTGGAGGAGCAGAGGGATCTGGGGATACATGTCCACAGATCTCTGAAAGTTGCCTCACAGGTGGATAGGGTAGTTAAGAAAGCTTATGGGGTGTTAGATTTCATAAGTCGAGGGATAGAGTTTAAGAGTCGTGATGTAATGATGCAGTTCTATAAAACTCTGGTTAGGCCACACTTGGAGTACTGTGTCCAGTTCTGGTCACTTCCCTATAGGAAGGATGTGGAAGCATTGGGAAGGGTACAGAGGAGATTTACCAGGATGCTGCCTGGTTTAGAAAGTATGCATTATGATCAGAGATTAAGGGAGCTAGGGCTTTACTCTTTGGAGAGAAGGAGGATGAGAGGAGACATGATAGAGGTGTACAAGATAATAAGAGGAATAGATAGAGTGGATAGCCAGCGCCTCTTCCCCAGGGCACCACTGCTCAATACAAGAGGACATGGCTTTAAGGTAAGGGGTGGGAAGTTCAAGGGGGATATTAGAGGAAGGTTTTTTACTCAGAGAGTGGTTGGTGCGTGGAATGCACTGCCTGAGTCAGTGGTGGAGGCAGATACACTCGTGAAGTTTAAGAGACTACTAGACAGGTATATGGAAGAATCTAAGGTGGGGGCTTATATGGGAGGCAGGGTTTGAGGGTCGGCACAACATTGTGGGCCGAAGGGCCTGTACTGTGCTGTACTATTCTATGAACTGAAGCCTGAAGATATGTAACTGAGAAGTTATACTGGGGAAAAGATAACTCCTGTGGGAATGATATTCATTACAGTGAAATACTTGTACGTGGTACAAACAAAGAAGGTCCATTTTCTGGGGTTGTGATTGGCTGAGACAACTACAACTTGACTGGAGATCCATCCACCATTTGTATGTCACATTCCCTATATAGTGTCTATGAAAAGTATTCACTGCCCTCCCCTTGGAAGTTATCACGTTTTATTGTTTTACAACATTGAATCACAGTGGATTTAATGGTGCGTGGAATGCACTGCCTGAGACAGTGGTGGAGGCAGATACACTAGTGAAATTTAAGAGACTACTAGACAGGTATATGGAGGAATTTAAGGTGGGGGGGGTTATGTGGGAGGCAGGGTTTGAGGGTCGACACAACACTGTGGGTCGAAGGGCCTGTACTGTGCTGTACTATTCTATGCTCTATGAAAGAACTTATAATGCCATAAAAGAACTTCAATCGAGAAATCACTTTCATTCTCTCATCCAGTAAGAGCTGAAGAACTGGATTTGGCTTAACCTTGTTTGTTTATCATAAAAAACAGTGGGATCATTGCTGTCAAAGGCCTTTGAACTTTTAAACACAAATTCTTTAAAAAGCAAGGAATGTAGTACAGTCCAGGACAAGAATGGGCCCTTTGGCCTATAATGTCTGTTCCAAACACCGTACCAAGTTAATCTAAATTTCTTCTCATGCCCTGCATATTCATGTGTCTGCCTAAAGCTTATTAAACATCACAATCATACCTGCTTCCACCACTAACCCTGGCAGCTCGTTACAGGCAGCTACCACATTTTGCGTGAGAGAAAGAAAAATCTTGCCCCATACATCTCCTTTAAGTTTTCCCCTCTCTCACCTTAAATGCATGCCCTCTATTTCTTGACATTTCTACCTCAGGAGAAGGATCTTGTCTGTCTCTGCCTCAATTTTCTAACCTTGTATCATATCACCCCTTTATACTCTGGTGCTCTGGAGAAAACAACCCAAGTTGTCCAGTTTCTCCTTACACTCATTCCCTCTAATCCAGCAAGCATAGTAACCCTCTTCTGCACTCTTCCCAAAGCTTTCATGAAAGCAACTTTGCCATTCACTTTCTTTATCACCATATCTACTTGCGTGGCCACTTGCAGGAATAATGGACTTGGACTCTAAGATTCGTCTCCACATCAATTCTGTCAAGAGTCCTCCTAATAACAGTTTACATTTGTCCCTCCCAGAGTGCAACACCTCACTTGCTCAGACTGAACTCCATCTGCTATCTCTCCACCCATACCTGCATATCTGTAACTGATCTATATTCTGTTGTATCTTATGACAGCCCTCTACATTTTCCACAGCTCCACCAATCTTGGTGCCACCTGCAAACATACTACTCCACCCAACTACATTTTCATTCAAGTCATATACATATATCACAAAAATATAGGCTCCAGCCCCGTTGAGCCAAAGCCCTCCTACTCTGACTCCCTCTACACTAACACCCACTCTATAAAGCTGTCTTCTTTTCAAATTCTTCCCACCGGTCTAACTCAATGACATCTATGTGCCTGCACAGTCATGCCTTGATCTTATAAGACCGTAAGATCTAGTCAGCATGGCTTTGTCAAAGGCAGGTCGTGCCTTACAAGCCTGATTGAATTTTTGAAGATGTGACTAAACACATTGATGAAGGTTGAGCATTAGATGTAGTGTATATGGATTTCAGCAAGGCATTTGATAAGGTACCCCATGCAAGGCTTATTGAGAAAGTAAGGAGGCATGGGATCCAAGGGGATCTTGCTTTGTGGATCCAAAATAGGCTTGCCCACAGAAGGCAAAGAGTGGTTGTAGATGGGTCATATTCTGCATGGAGGCCAGTGACCAGTGGTGTGCCTGAGGGATCTGTTCTGGGGCCCCTTCTGTTCGTAATTTTTATGAATGACCTGGATGAGGAAGTGGAGGGTTAATAAATTTGCTGATGACTCAAAGATTGGGGGTGTAATGGATAGTGTGGAGAGCTGTCAGAGGTTACAGTGGGACATCGATTAGATGCAAAACCGAGCTGAGAAGTGGAAGATGGGGTTCAACCCAGTTAAGTGTGAGTGGTTCATTTTGGCAGGTCAAATATGATGGCAGAATAAGACTCTTGGTAAGACTCTTGGCAGTGTGGAGGATCAGAGAGCTGCTACGCAGGTTGACTGTGCGGTTAAGAAGGCATACGGTGCATTGGCCTTCATCAACTGTAGGACTGAGTTTAAGAGCCAAGAAGTAATGTTACAGCTATATAGCACCCTGGTCAGACCCTACTTGGAGTACCATTCTCAATTCTAGTCAGCTCGCTACAGGAAGGATGTGGAAACTATAGAAAAGGTACAGAGGAGATTTACAAGGATGTTGCCTGGATTGGAGAGCATGCCTTACGAGAATAGGTTGAGTGAACTGGCCTTTTCTCCTTGGAGCGACAGAGGATGAGAGGTGACCTGATAGATATGTATAAGATAATGAGAGGCATTGATCATGTGGATAGTCAGAGGCTTTTCCCCCAGGCTGAAATGGCTACACGAGAGGGCATAGTTTTAAGTTGCTTGGAAGTAGGTACAGAGGAGATGTCAGGGATAAGTATTTTATGCAGAGAGTGGTCAGTGCATGGAATGGGTTGCCAGCAACGGTGGTGGAGGCAGAAACAATAGGGTCTTTTAAAAGACTCCTAGATAGGTACATGGAGCTTAGAAAGATAGAGGGTTATGGGTAACCCTAGGTAATTTCTAAAGTAAGTATGTGTTCAGCACAGCATTGTGGGCTGAAGGGCCTGTATTGTGCTGTTGGTTTTCTATGTTTCTAGTTGTAATACATAGATAAACCAAGAAAAGCATTACTGCTCTATGTTGCTTCCTTTTTACGTCTGCAACCATTTTACATTTTTCAATTGTGAAGTCCAATTTATTATCATCATCAGATGTTTTCCATGTAATTATAACTGGGTTTCCCTTTTAAAATACTGTAACTGTGTACCTAACATAATCATTATTGGCTGGAGCCTTCCTTGGTCTATTCATAGATCTTTGGCAATCAGTCTGCTTTTACAATGTTTTGTTCTAGATTTGAACTTGGAAAAGGTTCAAGCAACACACATCAAAGTTGCTGGTGAACGCAGCAGGCCAGGCAGCATCTCTAGGAGGAGGTACAGTCGATGTTTCAGGCCGAGACCCTTCGTCAGGACTAACTGAAAGAAGAGCTAGTGAGAGATTTGAAAGTGGGAGGGGAAGGGGGAGATCTGAAATGATAGAAGACAGGAGGGGGAGGGATGGAGCCAAGAGCTGAACAGGTGATTGGCAAAGGGGATATGAGAGGATCATGGGACAGGAGGTCCAGGGAGAAAGACAGGGGGGGAGTGGGGGGGGGGCAGAACCAGAGGATGGGAAAAGGGTATAGTCAGAGGGACAGAGGGAGAAAAAGGGGAGTGAGAGAAAGAATGTGTATAAAAAAATAAATAAATAACAGATGGGGTACAAGGGGGGAGGTGGGGCCTTAGCGGAAGTTAGAGAAGTCGATGTTCATGCCATCAGGTTGGAGGCTACCCAGACGGAATATAAGGTGTTGTTCCTCCAACCTGAGTGTGGCTTCATCTTTACAGTAGAGGAGGTCGTGGATAGACATGTCAGAACAGGAATGGGATGTGGAATTAAAATTCCCATTCTGACCAACACATTTTAATTCCACATCCCATTCCCATTCTGACATGTCTATCCACAGCCTCCTCTCCTATCATTTTGGATCTCCCCCTCCCCCTCCCACTTTCAAATCCCTTACTTACTCTTCCTTCAGTTAGTCCTGACAAAGGGTCTCAGCCTGAAACATCAACTGTACCTCTTCCTAGAGATGCTGCCTGGCCTGCTGCATTCACCAGCAACTTTGATGTGTGTTGCTTGAATTCCCAGCATCTGCAGAATTCCTGTTGTTTGGAAAAGGTTCAGTTGCTTAACTTGTTTGCATGTTCAGTCTTTAAACCTGTGCTACAGATTCCATATTGTCATTATTACAGTTACAAAACAGACCCACTTACCCACTAAAAAAATCACAACACAATCCTCAGAAAACAGTGTCTCCTTACATCTGCTATAGCCTCAGTTTTAACCACCTTAAATAGTCAAAGAGGACTGGAGAGGAGGGTTCAATCAGCCAGGCTGTGTTTGATTAAGCTCAATGAGCAGAATTGTTAATCAATAAGATCTCCACCAAAGAGGCCGAATTAATTTGCCAGTATTGCAGACAAATCATCTTTGGTGGCTCAGCTTGAGGGGTAAACAGATCGAAGGCCTATGTGGTGCACATCTCAGCAGCAATCTGAGGCAGGAGGTGTCAATGACCCAAGTGCTAAAAATCAGCTCTATCAGTCAACCAGAATAAAGAGGAATGCTTTCCTCTTACCCACAGGAAGCTCTTCGTTTGCCCAGCTTTGACACTGCACACAGCACCAAAGAAAAATAACTGGAGAAGCAATTGTAAAGATTTGTGTTAAAAAGAAAACCAGAAGTAATTGAATTATTCATATTAAATTCTCCTTGGATCTTTCCTTTCCTGAACCTTGAATAGTTTTTTATTTCTGAATTTTTCCAGTTATGATGAAAGCTGAACAAACTAAAATGCTAATAGATTACGCTTTCTAAAGTGTGCTTGACTTATTGAGACAGTACAGCATTGTCTCTTTTTATTTCACAGTTGCGTAGAGCAAGTGAAATCGGCAATCGCTTCTGATCTGGGCTGACATTTACATGCCGGGCGGCACCTGATTAATTAGCTTGTTTATTTTGGCTTTTTTCTTGAAGGTGTGCTGGGTGCGTCCTGGCTACCGCTGCACCACTGCACGCTTCATGGCCCGGTATCGGTCCGTGGCACAGAGGTTGGGGACCACTACTCTATAGGACTGTGCTGGAGAGAGTGCAAATGAGACTGATTCATCAGGATGTTACCTGAATTGGAGAACTTTTATTATAGGAGATATTGGATAGGCTGGGTCTGTTTTCCCTGGAGCTAAGGATGCTGAGGAGTGACCTGATGAAAATATATAAAATTATGAGAGGCCCCAATAGGGTTTATAGTCTAAACCTTTCTCCCCAATGGGGGTATGAAAAGCAAGAGGACACAGGTGTATGGTGAGATAAAGGAGTTTTAAATGGGATCTGAGGGGAATGGGTTCTACACACAGTGTCTGGAACAAACTGCCAAAGGAGGTGGTGGAATCACATGCTGTTACTGTGTTTGTGAGATATTGAAATAAACACTTATGTAGTCAAGACAAAGGAGGATACAATCCAATTACACACAAATGAGATTAGTTTAGATGGACTAAAAGGCTGGTGTAAGTGTGGTGGATGCAAGAGCCCTTTCTGTGCTGTAGGGCCATATCAGAGCAGGCTTGGCTTTAAAGCAAGGAAAACTAATCTTTCTAGCCATCTATTATGTGCTTTTCCTGGAGCATCTCTTGGTTCCTGACCTTAATTTGCACGTTTGACTGCTGCCACACAGGGTATGTGTAAGACACACGGAAGCTACATGATTGAGCAGCATGTTAACCTAATACGCCTGGAAATGCTTCTGTCTAGTCTGAGAATATTTTTATCCTGACTAGAACAATGTAGAAAACTTTGAAGTTTGTTTGGCTCCTGGCGTGTGAGAAATTGGAGAAGGCATAACATTTCAGCCCTTTGAAGCAGCGAAATTATTCAATATTGTATATTCACAGCTAATCTTCACTTCCATTTATACTTCTCTTGTATTCCTTAATTTTTTTACAATATAGTTATGAAGGCTTATGAAGGCCTTTATGAGTCAGGATATCAACTAACTATCCCCTCTGCCATCCAATTTCTCAATGGACATTGAACCCTACTTCACTGCTTTAATTTCTTTAAATTATTTTTACTTTTGCACTACTTATTAATCTAACTACTTGATATATATCTGCTGTAACTCATGTTTTTTTCTCTATTACTATGTATTGCAGTGTACAGCTGCTGCAAAGACAACAAATTTCACAACATATGCTGGTCAGGATACTGTTCATTGACTATAGCTCAGCGTTTTAACACCATCATTCCTACAGTCCTGATCGAAAAGCTACAGAACCTAGGCCTCTGTACCTCCTTCTGCAAATGGATCCTCGACTTCCTAACTGGAAGACCACAAATGGTAATAACATCTCCACCTCGCTGACGATTAACACTGGCACACCTTAGGGATGTGTGTTTAGCCCACTGCTCTACTCCTCTATACCCATGACAGTGTAGCTCAAATGCCATCTATAAATTTGCTGATGATACAATCTTTGTTGGCTGAATCTCAGATGGTGACAAGAGGGTGTATAGGAGAAAGTTAGTTCAGTGTTGTCGCAGCAACAACCTTGCACTCAAAGTCAGTAAGACCAAAAGGCTGATTGTGGACTTCAGGAAGGGTGAGACAAGGGAACACGAACCAATCCTCATAGAGGGATCAGAAGTGTAGAGAGTGAGCAATTTCAACTTCCTGGGTGTCAATATCTCTGATGACCTAGCTGGTCCCAATATGCCAATGCAGCTATAAAGGCAAGACAGTGGCTATATTACATCAGGAGTTTCAGGAGACTTGCTTTGTCACCTAAAACCCTCAAACTTCTACAGATGTACAATGGAGAACATTCTGACTGGCTGCATCGCTGTCTGGTAAGGGGTGTGGGGCTACCGCATAGGGTCAAAGTAAGCTGCAGCGGGTTGTAAAATTAGTCAGCACCATCATGGGTACTAGTCTCCGTAGTATGCAAGACATCTTCAAGGAGTGGTGCCTTAGAAAAGCAGCTTCCATTACCAAGGACCCCCACCACCCAGGACATGCCATCTTCACAAAGTTACTGTTGGGAAGGAGGTACAGAATCCTGAAGGCAAACACTCAACGATTCAGAAACAGCTTCTTCCCCTCTGCCATCCAATTCCTAAATGGACATTGAACCCATAAACACTACCTCACTACATTTTTTTATTTCTGTCATTTTGCACTACTTATCTTAACATAACTATTTAATAGGCATATATATACTTAATGTAACTTAGTTTCTTTCTCTATATTTATTTATCATGTATTTCATTGTACTGCTGCCATAAAGTTAACGAATCTCATGACAAATGCCATGATATTAAATCTGATTCTGACTCTGATTTCTGTTGTCCATTTCCCCAAGAAGATCTGTTCCCAAATTATGCTCCAAAGTTCCTGCCTAATAGCATCCCAATTAGTTCTCCTACAATTTAATACTATCCATATCATCTGCTCTTTTCTCTGTCCAAGGCAACGGTAAAGGTCAGGGAGCTGTGGACATTGTCTCCAGAATGCTCATTCACCAAGCAATCTGTCACCAGACCAGCTTCATTGCCTAGTACTAGATTATGTATGGCCTCTCCGTTAGTCAGTCTGTCCACATATTGTGTCAAGAATTCTTCCTGGACACACCTATCAAATTCCACCCCTTTTAAACCTCTTCCACAAAAGAGGTGCCAATGAATATTAGTGAAGTTGAAGTTACCCATGACAACAACCCTGTTATTCTTGCACCTTTCCAAAATCTTCCTTCCGATCTATTCCTCTGTCCCTGTTGCTATCAGGGCATACTCTCAAAAGAAAGATTATTCCCTTTCTGTTCCTGACTCCCACCCACACTGACTCTAGACAATCCCTCCATGGTGTTCTTCCTTTCTGAAGCTGTAATACTGTCCCTGATTAGCAATACCACTCCCCTACCTTTTCTTTTAAACCTCTTTCCCTGTTTCTTTTGAAACACCTAAGCACTGTTACATATAACAGCCATTTCTTCCACTTCGACGCCTGTGACAGTCTCTGTAATGGCCACAATGACACAATCAGCCTCGTTTCTGATACTTCTTTCATTAAAGTAAACTCATTTCAATCCATCCAATTGATTGCATTTATGCCCTATGCACCACCTATCCTAACTCACTGTCTCTCTACACATTGCATCTACCTTTAGACCAACTGCTCCATCATCTGATGTACCTCCCCATTCTCTGAAGTTGAAACATGTTTGACTTCTAACTTAACTTTATTCTGATCAAAGTTCAAAGTAAATTTATTATCAAGGTAATTATACCAAATGTCACCATATACAGTCCTGAGATTCATCTTCTTGTGGGCAATCACAATAAGTACAAGAAACACAATAGAATCAATGAAAGACCACAGCCAACAGGACGGACAACAACCAATGTGCAAAAAAAACCCAACAAACATTGCAAATACAAAAAGAGAATAAATAAATAAATACGCGATAAATATCAAGAACATGAGATAAAAAATCCTTGAAAGTGAGTCCAGTTTAGTGATGGGCAAGTGAATTTGAGTTAAGTTATCCCCTCTGGTTCAACAGCCATGGCTGAGAGGTAGTAACTATTCCTGAACCTGGTGGTGTGGATCCAGTACCTTCTTCCTGATGGCAGAAGGGAGAAGAAAACATGGCCAGGGTGGTGGGGGTCCTTGATGAAGGATGCTGCGTTCCTGCAACAGTGCCCCATGTAGATGTGCTCAAGGGTGCTGAGGTCTATATCTGTGATGGACTAGGTCGTATTGACTACTTTTTGTAGGTGTTTCTGTTTAAGGGCATTGGTGTTTCCGTATCAGACATGATGCAACCAGTCAATATACTTTCCACCACACATCTATAGAAGTTTGTCAAAGTGTTAGATGTCATGCTGAATCTTCGCAAACTTCAAAGAAAGTAGAGGCGCTGCTGTGTTTTCTTCATAATGGCACTTGTGTGCTAGGCCCTTTGAAATGATAACACCGAGGAATGAAAGGTTATTAATAGGAAACACTAACTCTGTTTCTGTCCCCATTGATGTTGTCTGATTTGAATATTTTCAGCATTTCTGTTTTTATTTGACTCATAATGTTTTCTTGTGGCTATAGCTAACCCAGACCTGTTGCTTGATCATAATAAGTAAGCAGGAGAATTAGCAGTCCTTATGTGTCAGGTATACTTTGCCATCCGTTGACAGCTGATTTCAAACTCCACAGAAGCTGTTCTAATTTTGTATAAAGGCGTAAAATTTGACATCCTGTTTTCTACTCTTCCTCCCAGTTATTACTTCCATTAACTTCAACAGAAATATAAACTAGGATTGATGTGAAATCAAAGTGATTCATTATCCTACCACCCTCCACACACCTATTTTGTACTACACCACAAAGTTAAAGTCACCCCCTTTCATTTTAATAGTTTCTCTGATTTATATTCCCAACTTATTTTTGAAGAAATAGTCGTGTTTTCTTTGTACTCAGACATTATTTGTTACATTGCTCTGAGTGCTTATTCTGTTTTAAAAGGAAAGTTTTATTTTAACTGTTTTATGATATAATCAGAGAAACGCCACCGAGATTAAAATCCGAGGTGATGATAGTTCTTTGAAGTATTCTTTATGTCTGCTAATCCCCCAGCTTCCAACTGGAGATGACTGATGCTTCAGAATTACTCCAAGCATGGGCAAGTCTTTGGGAAAGGATGGAGAAGTATTAAATAAAATTGGGATTGATTTAAAAATACTGTTTCTTATCACAGCAGTATCTGCTCTGTAATCAAGTTTCTCATTTGGTACTGAAATTATCAAGTCATCCTTAGAATCAATATTTAGAAAAAGACGGAAGCACATTAAGAACTTCCTCAATTGAGCACCGCCAATCATTTCCTATTGTGTGCACAGTGTTTAAATAACTGGGCTGCCTTTTGCTGATTCTGCTTGCTACCTGGACTCTAGCCCATTTTCAGGTTCTGCCATAGTTAGGTATTTATGGAAGAATACCAGCAAAGTTCATTTTGCAAAGTGGCAATTCTCCAGCTCTCCAAACAAAAGTTCATGCCAAAATTGCAACGAGGCCACCATAATGGTAATGGAATAAATCAAGGAACGTTGATGGGACACTAAGGCTCAAAGGATCAAAGAGCAGCCTATGTCATTAGGAAAGGGCTTGGAGGCAAAGGAGTCCCATCCCTAATTTATGTACATTAGGTCATTCCTTCTGGTCTGTGAGCCAAGTTGCTACTCCCAAGAGGAAACACAGTCAGAGAAACGATTGATATAGCAGATATACCAGTGGAAAATAGTTCCTGACAGTAAGATGGTGGGGTGCTCGGACACAGTGACCTCTCTGGGTCCAGCCAAAGATGTTTTATTTGGATCACAAGATACTGCTTGATATTAAGAACTTCAGGTACTGCAGGCCTACCCCACCAGTGAGTTTCTCAATAGCAGAAGAGTGGAGGAGCTGGACTTGGTGCAGACTGTGTCACTGCCTGCTACAAAAGATGCCTATGGCAGTGTGCAGTCTAATAGTGAGTGATTGTCTTGGACGTTTCTCATGTGATTGCAAGACCCTGTTGGACATTGGAAATGTAGAATACTGCAAGTTCAGTTTACTGGTGAGACTGACGGGGTGGGGGGAGGTGCATGGCCTCGGTTGTGCGTGGACCAGGCCCCTCAAGCTGTGGGGTTGCATGTTGCAGCCGCCCAGGAGAGGAGACATAGAGGGCAGTGTGGCACGGTGTCCATGCTGGACTGGGGGCTGGCTCCTCCCATCAGTACTGCCCTCCAGTGCTGACTTGGTAGAAGACAAGCTAGATTGTGTTTGTCTGCAGACTGCGATAGGCTTGTTCTTGCCGACAACACCCATGCACCATCAATCCACAGGACATGACACTCAGGGACTTGGGCTATATTTTTTTTTGTGTGACTGTATGTTTACTGCTATCTTATATGTGCTTTGTGCTGTGTATGACTGTTGGTATTGTGTTTTGCATCTTGGTACCAGAGGTGTTTTGTTTGGCTGTATTCATGGCTATTCATGTATGGTTGAATGACAATTAAATTTGAACTTGAACTTTCATTCCACCTTAATAACCCCAGCAGGAAAGATGATACTCTAGATAATTATTATATCCTGAATTTGGTGGATAATTCCTCAGGCTAGTTTCACCGCTTGTAAACATCTCATATTTTCTAATGTGAAATGGCTACTTTGGTGATGGTGTAGAAACTACATGAAACAATTTGTTCTCGTGTTGAGTTTTCAGTCAGTGAATGGGGTGAATGGATGTTATTTGACTGGGCTTTATTTCGTGTCTTAAGGATGCCTGCAATGAGACATAAACATAGGAGCAGAATTTGGCAACTGGACTCATTGAATCTACTCCACCATTCCATCACGGCTAATTTATTATCCGTCTCAACCGCATTCACCTACCTTCTCCCCATAACTTTTGATGCCCAGACTAACCAAGAACCAACCAATCTCCGCTTTAAATATACTTGATGACTTGGATTCCACAGCCGTCTGTGATCATTAATTCTACAGGTTTACCACCCTATGGCTAAACAAATTCCTTCTCATCTCTGTTCTAAATGTATGTCCTTCTGTTCTGAGGATGTGCCTTCTTGTCCTAGACTCCCCTACTATAGGAGACATCCACTCCACGTCCACTCTATCTAAGCCATTCTTCAGACTCTCCCTACTTGCAACACTACTTGCCCCGCTGCCTATCTTTGTATCATCTGCAAACTTGGTCACAATGCTTTCAATTCCAAATAGACCTCATATTGTGTCAGATAATTTTTAAGATGACATTTGCACTTCCTGTCTAGAAAGCATTCCCAAAGGCAAGTGTAATGATGTTAGAGGACCCTCATTTCAATTTGTTTATTGAACTTTAACACTACTGAGAACCAATACTATCCAAATTAATTTTGATCAATACTTGCAAAGATGGCTTTCTGACATGAGTTTTATTATGTACATACTGAAAAGGGGACAGGAGAAGTCATTGTGAAGCCATGCATGAAGTATTGTGCACATTTCGTGTTGCCCAGCTATTGTTAAGAAAGAAAGGGTGTAGAAAGGATTCATGGGGATGTTACTGGGTTTGAGTCATAAGGAGCGGGCTGTACAGACTGTGACTTTTCCCCCAGGAGAGTAGGAGGGTGAGCAGTTTCCTTATAGAGGTTTATAAGTTGACTAGATAAGGCACTGTAATATAACGGCTAGTGCAATGCTCTTCTGTGTCAGTAATCACCATTCGGGTTTCAAATTCCTGCTGCTGTCTATATGGAGTTTATATGTTCTTTCCATGACCACGTGTGTTTCCTCCAGATGCTCCGGTTTCCTCCCACATTCCAAAGATGTACAGGCTAGGGTTCAAACGCTGTGGGCAAGCTATGTTGGCACCAGAAGCATGCTGACACTTGCGACACATCCTCGGACTATGCTGGTCATTGACACAAACAATGCGTTTCACTATGCGTTACAATGTGCATGTAACAAATAAAGCCAATCTTTCACCTTTAAGATAAGGTAGGTGGTGATAGTCTTTTTCTCATGTTGGAGGAATCTAAAACTGTGGGGAATAGGATTAAGATAAGTGGAAAAGGAATTAATAGAGACATGAGGGAAATCTTTTCATACACAGTGGGGTGGGAGAATGGAATGAACTGCCAGATGAAATGGTAGAGGCAGGTAAAATTACAATGTTTAAATGACATTTAGGCAGATACCCGGACAGAAAAAGGTTTAGAAGGATATGGGCCAGCTCAAATAGACATACTGGTCAGCAAGGACATGTTGGGCCAAAGGGCTTATTTCTGAGCTCTATAACTCTCTGTGTTAAAAACAATGACGTACACCACACCCTCCCTCAAACCACCTGGTAAAAAAAAGACAAACCCATCATTTTCTATTGCTTCCGAGCAGGCTTCAGCAGATTAGGCATACTCAGGTTGAAAATGGGAAAGTTGATACTTGTCATCCACCTAAAAGTAAATTGTTATTCCTCCTAGACATGCTTTAATAGGTCAGTTATTTCTCTGGTACTGGATATGTCACGATCAATCGCAGAAACCCTTGCAAAGGTTGTTACTTCATGGAGACATTATGGTACACAGTTTAGCTTTAGTACACTCCTGGAAGCATGAATATATGTGTTAAAATCCACAGGCCAAACATTGTGATTATCATCCTGTTTTCTAATTGCTTTAAAAATATTTTCCTTGCAGCATTTTAAGCGCATTTTTCCTTGCATGTTTGAAATATGTATCGCAAAGAATACGGTTACTGCAGTTTTACAAAAGCTTTGTTTGAAGAGAAATTTTCTGGAGTAGGCATTGGTCCACCAAAAACTGCTGGCTGTAAGGACTTCCTTCCTTTTTAATGTGAGGATATCCTCGAATTTGAATTCCAAACTTCTCGCAATTTTAGATTTATAAGTTATTTAACCAGCAGTGATCCACTGCCGACAGAGATTTCTTTTGACTTAACTGCTTCTTGCATCAAAATACATTCTAAATAAGTTTTACGTATTGCTTCATTAGTCATGGTGAGAAAACAATGAACAAAATGAACAACAGCTGTGCAGCTGCCTATTTAAAGCTTCTCAAATCCTGCTCTACCATTGCATCATCTTTCATCACCTAGACCGTAGACCCTCCAAACCTATGATTTTATAGCTAGTGGTCAGTAAATCTGAAACAATATTCAAAGCTATACAGCAATGCTTTTGCTTTATGGAGATCAATTTCAATTTGGGAATTGGAGTGGTTTGTTACTGTTACATGTCCGTAGATACAGTGAAAATCTTGTCTTACACATTGTTCATACAGATCAAATCATAACACAATACATTGAGGGAGAACAAGGTAAAGCAATAACAGGATGCAGAATAACATACAACAAATGCAGAGAAGGTATAGTGCAGATAGACAACAAGGTGCAAGGTAGATTGTGAAGTCTATGTTAAACTAGGAATCACGCGAAAACCAAAGCTCTTCTGCCTTACAGAGCACAGTTAATTTCAGGAAGGTAACTTACACTAAGTAATGTTTAGGTTAAACTTAAACTTAGCTAACAGATGTCCACATTACATAAATGAGTAAAAAAAAGTTAATCTAAGTTAGCAAGTGGTCACATATTCAATCCACACTACAGCACCTGCGAGCAGGTAGAAGGGGATTATCAACTCTTCCTTCCCCATGATAGATAGAAGAGGGTATGAGGTGGTAGAAATGCCTGGACCCAATTTATTTTCTCTTTAATTGCAACAGGATTTGGTGCTTGACAACTCCCCCCTGAAGAGATGGGACAATACTTAACCTATGGGATGGCAGATTATAGTACAGTACTGGTTAGGGTGCAGGTGGAAGGCAGAGATTAACAATAGCTGCTTTTACACAACTAACTACTTTCTGAGATATTTCTATGAAATGGTTTGCTAAAAAGGTATCTTGAAAGGATTAATTTTGTATGTTGGAGATGTTTGCACTCACATTGGTTTGTATCATAGGCTGTTTGTTCTGGACTACAGATTTGGGAGGAAGTCAGGATTTGTAGAGCACAGGCTTTCTGATGAGAGACATGTACACGAATAGCAAAGAGGGGTAGAGTTTCTGGGAGGTAGTTCCTAAATAACGAAGAGGTGGGATTCAGTTTCTTTGACATGCTTTTGGGAGATGAGATCAGATATTTGTAGATACATACCTGCAACGTTCTTGAAGAAATCCCATTTCTGGCCGAAGCAACAAACTATCTGCTGGAGGAACTCAGCTAGTCGAAAACCTTCATCAGTGCGCTGGTTTTGGGACACAGGTTTGACTGACAATTCTTCCCCCTCCACGGGTGCCGCTCAACCCACTGAATTCCTCCAGCAGATCGTTTGTTTCTCCAGATCTCAGCACCTGCAATCGCTCATGTCTCCAGTTTGGAATGGAACGAATGGCTGGGAGGTATACAGTGGGCCTTGCAGTCAGGTGCACTTTAATCCACAACACTGTTGGATGAATTGTTCATCAGGCCTTTTAGTCCCTTGTGATGAACAGAGTAAGAACGCACTTAGATCTGGATCTCCAGCTGCCTTCCCATAGGTACAGGATGTCATCAATTGTGGACTTCCTGAGCAACTATTAATCAGCACATGGAATTCCTTTGCACCAATGTTCATCTTGGTGTACTGACCCTGGACACAACTTTAGGGAGCCTTATCTGCTGCAACTTCTGAGGAATTCGGTCAAAATACTCCAAAAGAGAATGACAGCCATGTTGTAACCAGATTATCATCAAGCAAGCCAGCAGCATGTTTACGATGCAGTTCAAGTGCAGTCGGGACACGGTACTCAGTATTCAGTCAGAGTCTCAAGGATAATTGTTTGCTCATGCAGAGTTCAGAACATGGGAGCAAGAACCAAAGGCGGAGGAAAAGCAAGAAACTCATCTTTCAAACCTGACGAGAACTGTAATGTGGAGGAGGAGTAGAATGAAGATAAGGCAGGGAAATACCAGACCAGCCATTTACTTTGCTGCTCAGAATATTAAAATAACTCGAAGCTCCAGTTAGTCCTTTACACTGTTTCACTTAATTCCCTTGGCCATTTCCATCACCTCCTCCTTTCTCACCCCCAGCCTCGCTGACAAAGCAGGTCTGTAATTAATGATTCTCTCATTACATTTCGCCAACCTGTTCCAGTACTTCATGTCTTCCTGTTAATCACCATTTAATCATAACAGTGAGCTAGCACTCATCTGGCAGTGGTTGTTGACATGGAAACGAGGTCAAAGTAATAATTTTGTTGACGGGACGCTGGACCAATGCACAACCCAAGCACTTCTGAAGAACCCCATCCACAAACCCAGAAAACAACAGCGACGTGACAACTAGATTATCATCTGGCAAGCCATCAGCTTCCATAAGATGCCGTTCAAGTGTATAAGATTGTAGTTTTATCCAGGTTAGGTTACATTGGTGATTATTGATGGTAAAGATGGCACCAGTAAGTGGCAACTCTTTGCATTCAGCTCCAAAGGGGATCATCAAATATTCTGCTTTAGGACCATTACAGCTGAAATCCACAGTCACAGCCATGGTACTTCAGTAAGCAACGTCGTTTTAAGACATTTTAAAAATCTATCAATGCTCAAATCTATAGATATTGGCAGATTTCAGATTGCAGACTGAGGTCACAAGTTCGATTCCCTTTTAAGAAAACGGAAGTGGGCATGGTGCATTGGTTTACTAGCCCCAGAACTTCAACTCCCAACTATCCTGCTGGTGAATGTACAGTCTCTGGAAAATAAAACTGAAGACCTCAGAGCAAGATTGCAGTACCAGAAAACATCAGGGATCGCTGTGTACTTTGCTTCACGGAAGTGTAACTCACTTCCGCCATTTCTGGTGCAGCGCTGCAGCCCGATGGCTTCACCATTCTCTGCAAAGACAGGACAGCTAAAAATTTTTACCGGTAGAGAAGGGAGAGTATGCTTTGTGATTAACTCCTCACGGTGCACAGATGTAGTGGTTGTATCTCAGTCCTGCTCACCTGAACTGAAACATCTAGCGGTCAAGTGCCATCCATTTTATTTGCTAAAGGAGCTTTCCACCATCGTCCGGGTAGTGTAAATTCCGCCTCAGGCCTATGTCAGGCAGGCACTGGAAGAGCTGAGCACCATTATCAGCAGGTGTGAAATAGTCCACAGGGATGCCTTCCCTATTATTGTGGGGGATTTCAACAAGACCAGCTTGCAGTCTCTGAGCAACTACCACCAACATGTCACCGATGGAACCAGAGGAGCCAACACACTTGACCACTGTTACACCGCCATCAAGAACACTTACCGTGCCATCCCACACCCACACTTGGACAAGTCCAATCACCTGGCTGTACTTCTACTCCTAGCAGAGACCAAAGACCAGTGGTGAGGACCAAGATGGTATGATCAGGGAGGAGTTCTTTGAGGGCTACTTTGAGTTGGTGGACTGGACAAAATTCAGTGACTCATCTTTGAATCTGAATGAATATGCCACAGTTGTCACCGACTTCATGAAAGTTCCAAGTACTGTACATTTATTATCTATGTATGTATGTTGTATACAACTTTCAGATTCATCTCCTTACAAAAAAAAGAAACTCAATAGAACCCATTCAATAAAGAAGTCTGTCAAGCACCCAATGAGCAAAAAAATAGTGCAAACAATAAAAATTAAGCAAATAAGATTCAGAATTTAGGTTCATGAAAGTGAGTTCGCAACTATCCAGCATCTGCTGATTTTCTCTTGTTCGCAACTGTAAAGCCTGTTATCACTACAGCCGGTCCAGGAGTTCGTTAGTTGAAGGCCACAGCCTCAGTTCAGCATAAAGATGAGTAAACCTCACTTAGCAGCAAACTGAACTCTGCCGGCCCATCCTTCACCTCCAGCCCAACGTCCTGTCCTTTCATTCTGGCCCTGCACTTAAATCAGCCAAACCCTTGGGTCGTTCCTTGTTCTCAGACTTGGGCCCTTCCTCTTTGATACACTCTTGGGCCAGTCCCCATCACCTCAATGTGGCCTGTACCCAACCTTTCCAATATGGCCTGGCACTTAAATTGGTCAAATAGCAGCTTGTTCCTCGCTCTGGGGCCTGGGCCCTGCTGCCTCACCTCGGATCTGTTCCTTCAAATTGGTTCCAAGCCCACTCCTGCAATGTCCAAAAACTGGCTCGCTTTCAGGCCCGGGCCCTGTCACCTCAGTTCAGCCCGCACATGCCACACCGCAACTGTCTTGCACCTTCAAGACTGCAGATCACATGGCAAAAATGATCACAGGCAGTTCAAAAGCTCAACTCCAAAAGGGAAGTTACAGGCTACTCTTTTTCCAGAATTAATAGAGTAGTCAGTAGCTTTATTCGCTGCTAGCAAGACCTCACTGTGCTTCACCAGCGCCACCTTAAACCTGTGTGGGTGAGTGTGTGCCTTGGAGAACATACTGGATATACCCAAATCAAAAGACCTGCGTGGATGAGTGTGTGCCTTGGAGAACATACCAATTACATCCAAATCAAAAGCTGTGGATGAATCAGGTGATTTGTAGACTGTTGAGGGCAGGATCTGTGGCATTCTAGACCGGTGATCCAGAGCTATAGAGGGAGTCCAGGTAGGACTATCTTAAGGATCAGTTTTATTATCACCGGCATGTGTCGTGAAATTTGTTAACTTAGCAGCAGCTGTACTATGCAATACGTGATAATATAGAAAGAAAAAATAAATAAGTCAATCAATTACTGTATATATACACATATTTAATGGGTTAAAATAGTGCAAAAACAGAAGTAATATAGATTTTACAAATGGGGTCGTGTTCATGGGTTCAATGTCCATTTAAGAATCATATGGCAGAGGGGAAGAGACTGTTCCTGAATCGCTGAGTGTGTGCCTTTAGGCTTCTGTACCTCCTTCCTGATGGCAACAATGAGAAGAGATCATGTCCTAGGTGATGGGAGTCCTTAATAATGGACATCACCTTTCTGAGGCACTGCTCCTTGAAGATGTCTTGGATACTATGGAGGCTAGTACCCAAGATGGAGCTGAAAATTTTATGACTCCCTGTAGCTTCTTTCAGTCGTGTGCAGTAGCCCCCACCCCACTATCCCTCTCCCCCCATACCAGACAGTGCTGCAACCTGTCAGATAGGCCTCTGTACCTCCTGGATCACCTGGACAATAGCAATACCTATGTCAGGCTGCTGTTTATTGATTACAGCTCAGTATTCACCTCAATCATACCCTAAGTACTAATCAACAAGTTCCAAAACCTGGGCCTCTGTACCTCCTTTTGAAGATGGATCCTTGACTTCCTCGCCGGGAGACTACAGTCAGTGTGGATTGGAAATAGCATCTGCTTCTCACTGACAATCCACACTGGCACACTCCAAGGATGCTTGCTGAGCCCACTGCTCTGCTCCTTCTCACCCACGACTATGTGGCTAGGCACAGCTCAAATGCCATCTATAATTTTGCCGATGACACAACTATTGTGTGGCGCGTGGCCAAGTGGTTAGGGCATTGGGCTCACGATCTGAAGGTCATGGGTTCGAGTCTTGGCCAAGGTAGTATGTTGTGTCTTTGAGCAAGGCACTTAACCACACACTGCTCCAGTCCACCCAGCTGAAAATGGGTACCGGCAAATGCTGGGGGTTAACCTCGCGATAGACCGGCGTCCTATCCAGGGGGGAGTCTTGTACTCTCAGTCACTTCATGCCACAGAAACGGGCATAAGCACCAGCCTGGTGGGCCACAAAGGCTCGGGACAGACTTTGACTTTTTTTTGACACAACTATTGTTGGCAGAATTGCAGATGGTGATGCGGAGGCGTACAGGAGCAAGATAGATTATTTGGCTGAGAGGTGCGACTTCACCTTGCACTCAACATCAGTAAGACCAAGTAATTGATGATGGACTTCAGGAAGGATAAGTTGAGGAAACCCACACCAGTCATCATCAAAGGATTGGCAGTGGAAACGGTGAGCAAAGGTGAGCAAAGAGCAAAGGAGCCTGAAGACACACACTCAATATTTCAGAAACAGCTCCTTCCCCTCCACCATTAGATTTCTGAATAGACAATGAATCCATGAACACTAACTCACTAATTTTTGTTCTTTTTGCACTTCCTAATTTAATACATTCCTGGGTGTCAACATCTCAGAAAGTCTATCCTGGGTCCAACATATTGATGCAATTACAAAGAAAGCATGACAGTGGCGATATTTCATTAGGAGGTTGAGTATGCCACCCAAGTCTCTTGTACCATGGAGTGCACTTCTAACTGGTTGCATGATCTTCTGCTATGGAGGGGCCACTGCACAGGAACAGAAAAGCTGCAAACTCAGCCAGTTCCATCATGGACACTAGCCTCACCAACATCAAGGACATCTTCAAAAAAATGCCTCAGCCAGCATCCATCATCAAGGATGCCCATCACCCAGGACATGCTCTCTTCTCATTGCTACCATTAAGGAGCAGGCACAGGATTTGAAGACACACACTTAATATTTCAGGAACAGCTTCTTCCCCTCTGCCATTAGATTTCTGAACAGACAATGAATTCATGAACACTACCTCAATACTTATTTTCCTTTTTGCACTACTTACATAATCTAATTAAATATATACATGTGTTTATAGTTTTTATTATGTATGGCCGCAAAACAGCAAAACAACTGATTACATAACAAATGCCAGTGATGTTAAACCTGACTCTGATTCTGACGTAGGTGGCATCACCATGGGCACTTCAAAGTATAGTTTGTGTTAGCACAGTTGGCACGTGCCCTGGCATACATCAGATAGCTTGTAACGTAAGAGGGAGTGCATATACAGTACATCTCCTCAACTAATGGCAAACTCCTTCTTCAGGAATGAGTTGAATCCCAAGGGTTCTGAGATAGCTGATGGTATGAACAGGGGAACCACATACTCACCCACAGATGGCTGAGTGAGGAGGGAGATGGTGCTTCTCAGTAATAAGAGACTGAATGTTCAGTTTGTGCCCCGAGAATGGGTTCAGAGTTGGTATGTTCCTTGTGTGAAATGTAGGAACTTTGAGAGACCTCCAGTTTCCCTGATAACTACATTTGCACAAAGTGCACCGAGCTGCAGCTCCTCAGAGGCTGTGTTAAGGAACTGGAGCTGCCGCTCGATGACCTTCGGCTCCTACGGGAAGATGAGGTGGTGAATAATAGGAGCTACAGGGAGTTAGTCACCCCTAGGTTGCGGGAGGCAGGTAACTGGGTGACTGGCAGGGGAGGGAAGGGAAACGGGCAGCCGGTGCAGAGTAACTCAGGAAGGGAGAAAAGGGGTGTATTAGTGATAGGGAATTCCATAGTCAGAGGAGCAGATGGCCAGATTCTGTGGATGACAAGGAGACACCTGGATGGTATGTTGCCACCCAGGTGCCAGGTTCAGGAATGTCTTATACAGCATTCTAAAGGGGGAGGGTGAACAGCCGGTAGTTGTAGTACCAATGACATAGGTAGGAAAAGGGAGAAGATCATGAAGAGAGAAGATAAGGAGTTAGAAAGAAAGCTGAAAAGCAGGACCTCCAAAGTAGCAATCTCTGGATCGCTGCCTGTGCCACACACCAGTGATGAATTGGCAGATGAATGTATGGTGAACAATTGGTGCAGGGGGCAGGGTTTCAGATTTCTGGATCATTGGGATCTCTCCCATGTAGGTATAACCTGTACAGAAAGGACGGGTTACTTTGGAACCCGAGTTGGACCAATATCCTTGCAGGCAGGTTTGCCAGAGCTGTTGGAGAGGGTTTAAACTAATTTGGCAGGGGGATGGAAACTGGATGGCTGAGGATGGGGATGTTGGTATGCAAGTAGATGCAATGTGTAGTGAGACTGTGAAGAAGGACAGGCTGATAATAAGACAAAATTGCAGTCAGTAGGACGAGTTAAAGTGTAACAGGGAGCCAAAAGCAAAATGGATGATGAATACAGGACAGAGGGTGTTATATTTGAATGCACGCAGTATACAGAATAAGATACAGTAGATGATCTTGTAGCACAGTTAGAGATCAGCAGGTATGATGATGTGGGCATCTCTGAGTCCTGGTTGATAGAACATCATAATTGGGAGCTTAACATCGATGGATATACATACTGTATGCCAAAAGGTAGGCAAGTAGAAAAAGAGAGTGGGATGGCTCTGTTGGTAAAACTTAAGTTAAATCCTTGAAAAGAAGAGACATAGGATCAGAAGATGTAGAATCCTTGCGGGTAGAGTAAGAAACTGCAAGGGTAAAAAGATGGCCACCCAGTGGGAGTGCAATGGGAGTTATACGAAGACCTCTGAAGAGTAGCCAGGACGTGGGCTACAAATTACAAGGGGAGATAGAAAAGGCATGTAAAAAGTATAACGTTTCAATAGTCGGGGGGATTTCAATATGGGAAAATAAGGTTGGTGCTGGATTCCAAGAGAGGGAATGTGTAGAATGCCTAGAAGGTGGATTTTTAGAGCAGATTGTGGTTGAGCACACTAGGAGAATGGCAATTCTGGTTTGGGTGCTACGTAATGACACAATTGATTATGGACCATAAGGTAAAGAAGCCTTTCGGAAACAGTGATCATAATATGTTAAAATTCACCCTGTAGTTTGACAAGCTGAAGACAAATTCAGATGTATCAGTACTAGAGTGGAGTAAAGGGAAGTACAGAGGCACGAGAAGGGAGCTGGGCAAAGTAGGTTGGAAGTGGACACTAGCAGGGATGACAGCAATAGCTGGAGCTTCTGGGAGCAATTCAGAAGGCTCAGAAAAGATGCATCCCAAAGTTGAAGGAGTATCCTAAAGGAAGGATGAGGCAATCGTGACTAATGAGGGAAGTCAAAGATGATTTTCAAAGTTCAAAGTAAGTAAAATTTATTATCAGAGTGCATACAACCCTGAGATTCTTTTTCTGCAGGCATACTTAGCAAATCTATAGAACAGTAATTGTTAGCTGTAAACATCAGGAACTGTTAACTGTAAACAAACTGTGCAAATGCAGATATAAATAAAGAGCATGAAGTAATAATATCATAGAGTGCTTAAATGAGTGTAGTTATCCCCTTTTGTTCAAGAGCCTGATGGTTGAGGAGTAGTAACTGTTCTTGAACCTGGTGGTGTGAGTTCTGAGGCTCCTGTACCTTCTACAGCAGTGAGGAAAGAGCACGGCCTGGGCAGTGAGGATCTTCTGATCCTCCAACTATGGAATCCCCAATCACTACTGCACTCCTCTTCTCCCCACTTCCCTTCTCCCCACTTCCCTTCCGAGCCACAGAGACCTGGTCGCTGCAGTTTCCCCCACTGAAGCATTGAAATACAGAAGGGAAATTTGAGGGGTAGTAACTGTTCTTGAATCTGGTGGTGCAAGTCCTGAAGTACCTGTACCTTCTACCTGATGGTAGCAGCGAGAAAAGAGCATGGCCTGGGTGGTGGTGAGGATCTCTGATGATGGATGCTGCCTCTCTATGGCAACGTTTCATGTAGATGAGCTCAATGGTTGGGAGTGTTGTGCTGGACCAAATCCATTACCTTTTGTAGGGTTTTCCACTCAAAAGCATTGGTATTCCCATACCAGGCCATAAAGCAGCCAGTCAGCACACTTTCCACCACACATCTGTGGAAGTTTGCCAAGGTTTTCGATGGCATGCTGAACCTCTGCAGACTCCTGAGGAAGTAGAGGCACTGTCGTGCTTTCTTCACAATTATATTTATATGATGGGTACAGAACCATCATAACGTGATTGAGATCTGCCTCCCTTTAAAGGCAGAATTCTGGCCAAGATGAGTCCCTGGACTCGTTCGCCTGTTCATGTGGGGATGAGCATCCATGTGAAAGGTCCCGTTCCCAGAGAGCTTGCTAGGTTTTTCAGAGAAAGATCACAGAATGTGATCACGCTCTCTCTGGACGCAGTGCCAAGTTACACCTGATACTCCTGCATTTTGGTAAGGAAATATCTTCACTTAAACTTCATCCAGTCCTGATGAAGGGCAGAAATGCCATGTGTACATTTCCCTCCATAGCAGCTGCCTAACCTGCTGAGTTTCTCCAGCATTGTGTGTGTGTGTGTTGCTTGAGATTTCCAACAGCTGCAGAATCTCCTGTGCCTGGATAAGGACATGTCTCCTCTAACTGAAGTTTGACAGTGATGCATTCAGGGCTGCGGTCTGTAGGCCCTCTTCCAACGTTCATTCTTGGGATATTAAGTGGCAGGTTACCATAGTATCCCAGTGATGCCTAGCAACCATCATCTCCAGCAAGTGGAAGTCTCACCTTCTCTGCTTGTTCTGGGAGATTACAAATTAATTTCAACACCTGCTGTCAAGGTTCAAACTAGAAGTTTAATTTTCCTGTACATGGTAGAGTCAAGCTTCTGGCCAGTCTCGGGGGATTCCACTAGATCCTACCTCAGGATGTTCCTGCTCATCTTGTATCAGGAGTTTATGCCATATATAAAACTTTAACCCTTGTGCTCCTTCACATTCAGTAGTGTGAAATCTTTACTTGGACCCAGCATCAATTTTGGGAACTGTCAGTAACTGGAAGCTGACCTGTACCAGATACATAACTACTGTGGCCGTAGTAGCAAATTGGTGACCACGGTTTCAGCAACAAGGGACATAACACTTGAGCAAGGGAAGTCTTTCACCCTTTCAAAAGCACACCTAGAGTTTGTCAGAACTTTTTTTCAATGAATTCAAAGAAGTTTTGTGTTTACCACTGATTTCAATTTTAAAGCTTCTTCAGAAAATTCAGTCCACTCAGGACAGAGCAGCACTTATGAATACCTACACCTCACTGCTCAATGCTTTTAACTTCTGACAGTGCATCATCTGCCAGACTGATGATAAGGAAATTGTCATGTCTACTTTGGCAGCACTTGAAAGAATTGACTTCTACCACTCAGTAGGACAAGGCAGTGATCACTTGGGTATTTAAACAGCTGCAAGGTGGCCTCCAAGGCACATACATTAGTATTCCCCTGTGGTTTCTTATTCATAATACCTTTGCTGCTGCAGTTTGTGTCATAAGGGAGGTGGCTGGGAACGGACCCAAGTGCAAGACACAGACACTGAAGTACTAGGGACAGGACTAGGATACAGGGTGAGGGCTAGGACATGGACATGAAGACCAGGAACCCAGAACAGGACTGGACAAGAGAGCTAGGAGCCCAGGCTTGGACTCCGAGCCAGAGACTGGACAAGGACCCAGAACCTGAGTCTTGCCTCTGGCTCGGACCCCAGAATTAGGCAAGGATGTGACTTGGCTGGCAGGCAGGACGAGGCTGGAGTATTCAGACTTGAGGTGAGGCTGGAGACCAGAGACTTGAGGCGAGGCTTGAGACTTGGGGTCTTGAAGCTTGGCTTGGGGCGAGGCTCAAGGCTTGGGGTCTTGAAGCTTCTCCTGGGCAGGGCGCAGTACTCCTGAGCAGGGCACAGATCACCTGGGCAGGGCGCGGATCTCCACCCGATGGAGCAAGAGACAGAACCAACCGCAGGGTAACGGCAATACAGCCTGGCTTACCCGATGGAGGCAAGGAACGGGAAGGGACAGAACCAACCATAGGTAATGGCAAGATGGCCTGGCTTACCCGATGGAGGCAAGGGACAGGAAGGGACAGAACCAACCGCAAGGTAATGGCAAGACAGCCTGGCTTACCCGACAGAGGCAAGGGACAGGGAGGGACAGAACCAACCGCAGGGTAACTGCAAGACGTCCTGACTTACCCGGCGGAGGCAAAGGACAGGAAGGGAGCTAGGTAAAGGGTGGCTCCAAGACAAGACTATGGGCGAAGCGAGGCAAGAGTTACCGGCAAGACAAGGCAGGGCTTCAGGCGAGGAAACAGAAGGCAGGGGAAGGGATACAAGGAATAAGGACAAGAACAATCCAGCAGCCATGCCCTGGTCTCTGGAGGTATTTATGCAGCCAGCCCCAACGAGAATCAGCTGCCTCAATTAGTGCTCAACAGGAGCAGAAACAGGGTAGACAGGAAAACCTGGAGCAAGGGTCGATGGACCGGACCGTGAACCGGACTGCGGACATCATGAACCGGACCATGACAGTTTGGGAGTTCCTAGCTACAGGTAATGCAGTGTTCAGGGAGAGAAGTCCTCGCCATGCTGCTAGGAGATTTGAGATAAATGTTTGACCTTCGCTTCCGCCTGACACCTGATTATAAATAAACAAAATGGTCAAACTAGATTACAACACATTTCCCATGTTTCTGTCCCTCCATCCAACATCTCGGTTTAACTTTGCATCATTTTGTTCTAACCAACCACTGTCCAGGTTAGGTGGCTGACAGGCAACGTCTAGACGACTGCTGAGTAACAGTGATGGAAGCCTGAAAGATATTGATGGGCGAAGCTACTGCCACTCCACTGGGGTGAGGCAGCAGGATTACTCAGATTAAGATTCAGAGTACGCCTATTATCGAAGTGTGTATGCAGTGTACAACCCTGTGATTCATCTTCCCACAGACAGCCACGAAACAAAGAAACACCATGGAACCCGTTCAAAGAAAACATCAAAACACTCAAAGCGCAATAAAAAAAAATCACACTAACAGCAAAAAAAGAGTGAAAAACACAGAATATAAAACATCAAACCACAGAGTCATTGAAACAGTTCAGTTCAGTTTAGCACTGTGTCATTTGTTGATGACCAGCCATAGAGCCAGTCTGCCCCGATCAAAATCGCACAAAATAGCAACAAAAAAGGAGTAACCAGAAACCAGAAACACATCATAACGTGAACTATAGAATCCAATTCACAAACTGCGTCAAAGAAACCTTTCCCAAGACCCAAGACTCTGGCATGATCCTCAGGCCCCTTTCAAATCTTTCACACTAGCGTCAGATTACTGGACAACTGTAGACCTCTGTAAGCTCATTAAATTCTGAAAAGGCCATGATGGCAGCAGTCTGAAATGGTACGTCAGAAGCCAGAGCTCCCCAGCTGTGCTCACAAATGGGGAAGCTTCTTCCTACAAGAGTAGAAGTTGAGCTTCAGCCAATGGATGCTGTCTGTTGATGTGTAACTAGCTGCTGCTTTATTGAGGAATGGATGGGGTCCAGGCTCCATGCAAAGTCCCGTACAGGGCTGAAACTGGACTCTCCAAACTTCCAGATGTTCCACACATTTTCAGGCAGACAACAGAAAAATCCAAACTTCATGATGTGGACATTCAAGACAATTCCTCTCAAGGATATTGTTATCAGATTGGTGCTTGAGTTACCCTTTCCTCCTGGCCTTTCTGCAGTTTCTCACAGCTGGTGATCCTCCATATGCTGGTCCAGGCTCTAAGCTACCTTTTGTTTGCATCTGAGCTACTCAGTGCAATGGTTACTGAGTCATCGAGTCAGACAGCAATACAACAAAGATACAGGCCTACCGGCCCAACTAGCCACTGCTGACCACAGTGCCCACCCAATTAGTCCCAGCTTCCCTTGCCCTTCCATGTACCTATCTAAGTGCTTCTTAAATGTTATTATTGTAGCTGTTCCAACCACTTCCTCTGGATCTTGTTCCGGTTACTCACTATCCTCCAAGAGAATAAGTTGCCCCTCAGACCCCTTTTAAATTTATCACTCTAAACCTATATCCCCTAGTTTTGGACAGCTTTACCCTGGAGAAATTAATGTTACCGTCCACCTTATCTATGCCTCTCATAGTTTTAAACACTTCTACAAGGTTGCCCTCATTCTCCTATGCTCGAAGTGTCATGTGTGACGCCAAGCAGAGCTACCGGACGGATGATGCTAATGAAAGAGATAATGGAAGACAATGGAGAAACATTCAAAATGCTAATAAGAGAGAGAAGAGAGATTAACAAAAGAAACACAATTCAGATATTGGCTGACTGGTTGCTTTGAACCTGAACAGTTTGAAGTTTGATGGACAGGTGATACCCCAGCAGGGGGATAAAAAGAGCAGGTTTGCTAAGGCACGACACGCCATGAGACCCTGGAAAGAGCAGTGTGCCCCCACAAGTTGGTAGGAGTTTGGAGGACTGGTTCGTGGGAACCGATCAGAGGCTCACAGGGTGTAAAGGTACGATCGGTGGGAACCTGGGGTGTGTGTCTGCCCTTGCCTGGGTGCCAGGTTCACCGCGGAAGAACAATCGTATCTGGAACGGAGGGGTCGCAGTCAGTGACCACAGCGAGATTAGAAGAGACATCAAAAGGTCTGCTCGAAACCAACTGCATCTCTCTCTCTCTCTCTCTCTCTCTCTCTCTTTCTCCCCCACCCACCCCCCCCAACGGTACAACAACAGCGACTACTTCGAACTGCACTAAACTGAAGTGAACTCTGCTTCACTTAGGACTGATCATTTTACCCCTAGACTGCGATAGAGCTTGGGTGATTCCTATTACCCTAGTTCTGTGTATATGTGTATGCTATCATTGCTAACCTGTTACATTTATATCCTTATGATTAGTGTACTGTATTACTTATTTCTTTAATAAAACTTTATTAGTTCCTAGTACGCACAGACTCCAACGAGTGTTCCATTTCTGCTGGTTTGGCAACCCAGTTACAGGGTACATAACATAAGGAATAAGGACCTAGCCTGGACAATGTTTCCCTATAATTCAGGTCTTCTAGTCCTAGCAAAAATCCCATAGGTCCTCTCTGCATTCTTTACAGGTTAACCACATCTTTTCCACTATGAGGCAACCAAACCTATATACGATGCTCCAAATTCATCCTCAGCATGGACTTATACAAAGTCCTTTCTTCAGTTTCCATGACTCAGCTGCTGAGGATTGTACATGTGAGATCTCCAGGGTTTCTAAAAGGAGGAAGATAAAGTGAGGGGAGTGTGCATACAAGGGAATGATAGTTCAGTAGTCTGTATATCAGAAAGCACAAGAGATTTGTGGGCTTGGGGAAAGAACATCCTCTCTGTCACGCCCTGGTCACGCCCTGTCCAGCAGCCAAGTCCATGATGACTACAGTGTGTCCTTAAGGCAACTTCACCTGTGCATCCCTGCCAGTCCAACATTGCACGTAATTGTTCCTCTCCACTGCCTCCTGTAAGAGAGAGGAAACGGTGATAATAAGTGTGTCGCAATGTGTTAAACAGCTGGATGTGTGGTTAAGATCGAGATCTGTGTGAATGTTAGAGTGTTGCTAAGTATGTGAATGTCTTTGAACAAGGCCTCCTACTCAAATAGTCAACAGAACTACCTCAAGGTTTCAGGCTGGAAGGCTAAAAAAACCAGTCGAGAGTTTCTGTGGAGAAGTGATGGGATAAATTGTGTATTGTTGTAAATCATTTTGTAAAAGCAAACAACTTCTTCACATTTTAATCAGCTCATAGCCTGTTTTTAGCCATTGTTTTTAAAATGTCTCATGATCACTTATAACATGCCAGGCTGGCCATTGGTCCATTCTGTTTCAGATGGTGTTCAACCCAGATAAGTATGAAGTGGTTCATTTTGGTAGGTCAAATTTGAAGACAGAATATAATATTAATGGTAAGACTCTTGGCAGTGTGAAGGATCTGAGGGATCTTGGGGTCTGTGTCCATAGGACACTCAAAGCTGCTGCGCAAGTAGACAGTGTTGTTAAAAAGGCGTATGGGGTGATGGCCTTTGTTAACCATGGGACTGAGTTCAAGAGTCATGAGGTAATGCTAAAGCTATATAAGACCTTAGTTAGACCCCACTTGGAGCACTGTGTTCAGTTCTGGTCATCTCACTACAGGAAGGTTGTGGATACCATAAAGAGAACGTAGAGGAGATTTACAAGGATGATGCCTGGATTGGAGAGCATGCCTTATGAGAGTAGGTTGAGTGAACTTGGCCTTTTCTCCTTGGAGCGATGGAAGATGAGAGGTGACCTGATAGAGGTGTATAAGATGATGAAAGGCATTGATCATGTGGATAGCTGAGGCTTTTTCCCAGGGCTGAATTGGCTAACATGAGGGGGCATAGTTTTAAGGTGCTTGAAAGTAGGTACAGGGGATGTCAGAGGTAAGTTTTTTTACACAGAGAGTGGTGGGAGCGTGGAATGCACTGCCAGCGACTGTGGTAGAGGCGGATACAATAGGGTCTTTTAAGAGAATCTTAGATAGGTACATTCAGCTTAGAAAAATAGAGGGCTATATGGTAGGGAAATTCTAGGCAGTTTCTAGAATAGGTTACATGGCTGGCACCACTTTGCAGGCTGAAGGGCCTGTAATATGCTGTCGATTTCTATGTTCTATGATATTGTAAACAGGGGTTAATTACAATTCTTCTGGTGGTTGATGCCAACAATTCTTTCCAGGTGAAGCAATGATTTATTTCCTTCAATTAAATACACAGTACTCAATTCTAAATTTACTGAGAACACAACTGCTAATTGAGTAATAATTTCATGGAATATCTCCCTTCAATCCATAAGCATGAACTGAGGTAAGTGTCACCTGACGATAATCTCAGTTCATCATGATTCTCTCTCCTACTGACCTCTGCCCTTAGTCTTCTATGCTGTTCAAATGAAACTCCAAGAATAGTATCTTGTCTCCTAACCTGGCAGCTTACAGCTTTCCACCTATAACACTCACTTTAACAATTTTAACTTGTCAGCTGCGAATTTTAATTTAAGGTTCCCACTATTGATAGCATTTTCCTCTTGTGATTTCAAGCAATTCAATTTTACCACTTACTGTTCCTCCAGACTTACTTCTGTCTTCTTATGTAACATAATCATCTTGTATAGACATCACTTCATTTTATTTACTCACTCTGTGCTACTCAAAGAGTCAAACAGGCCCTTTGGCCCAACTGGTCCATGTTGACCAAGGAGCCGATCTAAGCTAGTTCCATTAGGGCCCTCATCCCTCTGAACCTTTCTGTTCAAGCGCGTTTTAAATGTTATTAATCTATTGCCTCAACCACTTCCTCTGGAAGCTCATTCCATACACAAAACAACATTGGGTGAAAAGTTCCCCTTTGGGTCCCTATTAAATTCCTCAACTTACCTTAAACCTATGCCATCTTGATTCTCGGCTCCAGGGAAAAACGGATATGTGTATCCTTTTTCTAATACCCTCACTACTATACTATTCACTATTCAACTCCGAAAGTCACATTATCAAAATGCAAATAACTTGCTGACACGGTCGGATCTTGCAGGAGGGTGAAAGAGATGGAGAACAGCAAGAGGTTCTACCAGGGATTGCTGTTCCGCAGAACAGAAATTAACTTTATCTTTTACAGGGTGGCAACAATTCCACTTGCAGCCCTACATACACACCAGTCCATCTGGCATTGCTGACCTGCTGTATAGCGCAGCTCAAATTTCAGCAGCTTGCAGCAATATGGTAAAGTCTGAAGCCAGGAACACCAGAAAGGTTTGTTTCCTAATGCTATCTCTTCCAAAGAAGTTTGGAAACCTCATTCACTTACATTGGGAATCTCAATCCCCAGAAAGAGAAAGGTAGATGATTATTTTGTTTCATATTTTAGTGTTTTGTTTTTAATTGTTAAAATCAATTTTAAGTCCCTTTAAATAAGGTTGAAGGTACTTTAAATAATGGTAGAGCTGAGGGTGGGGATAGAGAGGTCTAGTATCTCGCTTAACATAGCTTTCACAGAGTCAGAACACTACGGCACAGAAACAGGCCTTTTGGCCCATCTAGCTTGTGCTGAACCATTAATCTGCCTAGTCCCATTGACCCGTACCTGGACCATAGCCCTCCATACCCTTCTCATCTATGTACCTATCTAATGTTTTCTTAAATGTTGAAATTGACACCGCATCCACCACTTGCACTGGCAGCTCATTCCACAATCTCACCACCCTCTGAGTGCTGAAGTTCCCCCTCGTTCCTCTTAAATATTTCACCTTTCACCTTTAAACCATGACCTCTAGTTGCCCCCAACCTCTGTGGGAAAAGCCTGCTTGCATTCACCCTATCTATACCCCTCATAGTTTTGTATACTTCTATCAAGTCTCCCCGCAGTCTTCTGTGTTCTAGGGAATGAAGTCCTAAACTATTCAATCTTTCCCTATAATTCAGGTTCTCAATTCCCAGCCACATCTTTGCAAATGTTTTCTGCTCTCTTTGAATCTTACTTACATCTTTCCTGCAAGTGGGTGACCAAAACTGCACACAATACTCCAGATTAGGCCTCACCAACTTCTTATACAATTTCAATGTCATTTCCCAACTCCTGTATTCAATACATTGGTTTATGAAGGCCAATGTGCCAAAAGCTTTCTTTTCAACCCTATATATCTGTTACACTACTTTTAAGGAATTATGGATCTGTATTCCCAGATCCCTCTGTTCTACCACACTCTTCAGTGCCCTGTTGCTCACTGTGTAAGATCTACCCTGGTTGGTCATATACTTGTCTGCATTAAATTCTATCTGCCATTTTTCAGGGTATTTTTCCAGCTGGTTCAGATCCTGCTGCCAGCTTTGATAGTCTGCCTTGTTGTCCACTACACCCCCAATATCGTGTCATCCGCAAATTTGCTGATACATTTCACTGCATTATCATCCAGATCATTGATATAGGTGACAAACAACAATGGACCCATCACCGATCCCTGTGGCACTCCACTAATCACAGGCCTCCAGTCAGACAGGCAGCCATCTACTACCATTCTCTGGCTTCTTCTGCAAACCAATAGAACCATACCATAGAAACTACAGCACAGAAACAGGCCTTTTGGCCCTTCTTGGCTGTGCCGAACCATTTTCTGCCTAGTCCCACTGACGTGCACACGGACCATATCCCTCCGTACACCTCCCATCCATGTATCTGTCCAATTTATTCTTAAATATTAAAAAAGAACCCGCATTTACCACCTCGTCTGGCAGCTCATTCCATACTCCCACCACTCTCTGTGTGAAGAAGACCCTCCAATGTTCTCTTTAAACTTTTCCCCCCTCACCCTTAACCCATGTCCTCTGGTTTTTTTCTCCCCTTGCCTCAGTGGAAAAAGCCTGCTTGCATTCACTCTATCTATACCCATCATAATTTTATATACCTCTATCAAATCTCCCCTCATTCTTCTACGCTCCAGGGAATAAAATCCTAACCTATTCAACCTTTCTCTGTAACTGAGTTTCTCAAGTCCTGGCAACATCCTTGTAAACCTTCTCTGCACTCTTTCAACCTTATTTATATCCTTCCTGTAATTTGGTGACCAAAACTGAACACAATACTCCAGATTCAGCCTCACCAATGCCTTATACAACCTCATCATAACATTCCAGCTCTTATACTCAATACTTCGATTAATAAAGGCCAATGTACCAAAAGCTCTCTTTACGACCCTATCTACCTGTGATGCCACTTTTAGGGAATTTTGTATCTGTATTCCCAGATCCCTCTGTTCCACTGCACTCCTCAGTGCCTAATGTCTAATACAATTTACTACCTCACCTTGAATGCCAAGTGACTGAACCTTCTTGACCAACTTCCCATGCGGGACCTTGTCAAATGCCTTCCTAAAGTCCATGTAGACAACTTGTACTGCCTTGCTTTCTTCAACTTTCCTGGTAACTTCCTCATAATAAAACACTATAAAACTGATTAGACATGACTTGCCATGCACAAAGCCATATTGACTAAACCTTATCAGTCCATGTCTATCCAAGTACTATATATCCAGTCCCTTAGAATACCTTCCAATAGCTTTACCACTACTGATGTAGGCTCACCAGCCTATAATTTCCTAGCCTATTCTTAGAGCCTTTCTTAAACAATGGAACAATGTTGGCTATCCTCCAATCTTGCGGCCCATTACCCATGGCTAAGGACATTTAAAATATCTCTGCTAAGGTCCCCGCAATTTCTGTACTAGCCTCCTACAGAGTATGAGGGAATACATTGTCAGGTCCTGGGTATTGTTAAAGCAAGCTCCTTTTGATTTTGGTAGCAAAATTACTTGTCTCAGAATAACCTTCCAACTTTTGTGTGTAACAGTTCCATCTGGAACAGATAAGAAAGCTAGTTTTCAAATCCTTGGTAACCTTTGAAATCTTAATTTACATCCTAGATTTAGAGTGCCTATAAAAAGTATGCAAGTCCCTTGGAAGTTTTCATGTTTTGTTGTTACAAGATTGAATCACAGTGGATTTAATTTTTCTTGCTTGACACTGATCAACAGAAAAGGACTCTTTTGTGTCAAAGTGAAAACAAATTTCTACAAAGTGATTTAAATTAATTGTAAATATAAAAGACAAAATAATTAATTGCACAAGTATTCACCCTCCCCCCCTTTAATATGACACACCAAGTAATCACTGGTGCAGCCATTTGGTTGTAGAAGTCACATAATTAGTTAAATGGAAATCTGCTTTTGGAGACCTACATGCATTCAAGGTGTTTCAAATGATTGTGGTAAAAATATACCTGGAAGGTCCAACTGCTGGTGAGTATCCAGAAAAAAACTACACCATGAAGACAAAAGAAAACTTAAAGCAACTCTGCTAAAAGGTTATTGAAAAACACAAGTCAGGAGATGGGTACAAGAAAATTTTCAAGTCACTGAATATCCTTTAGAGTACAGTTAAGTCAATCATCAAGAAATGGAAAGAATATGGCACGGCTGTGAATCTGACTAGAGCAGGCCATCCTTAAAAACTGAGTGACCATACAAGAAGGTGACTAGTGGGGGAAACCACCAAGAGATCTATGACAACTCTGGAGGAGTTACAAGCTTTAGTGGCTGAGATGGGAGAGACTGTGCATACAACTGTTGCCCAGGTACTTCACCAGTCGCAGCTTTATGGGAGAGTGGCAAAGACACAGCCACTGTTGAAAAAAACTCACATGTAATCTCAGCTAGAGTTTGACAGAAGGCATGTGGGAGACTCTGAAGTCAGCTGGAAGAAGGTTCTATGGTCCGATGAAACCAAAATTCAGATTTTTGGCCATCAGATTAAACAATATGTTTGGCGTAAGCCAACACTGCACATCATCAAAAACACACCATACGTACCATGAAACATGGTAGTGGCTGCATCATGCTGTGGGGATGCTTCACTGCAGCAGACCCTGGAAGGCTTGTGAAGGTAGAGAATAAAATGAATGAAGCAAAATACAGGGAAATCCTGGAAGAAAACCCGATGCAGTCTGCAAGAGAAGTGCAACTTAAGAGAAGATTGGTTTTCCTGCAAGACAATGATTCCAAGTATAAAGCCAAAGCTACAACGGAATGGCTTAAAAACAACAATGTTAGTGTCCTGGAGTGGCCAACTCTCACTTGACCTCAGTCCAATTGAGAATTTGTGGCTGCACTTGGAAAAAGGGCTGTTCATTCACAATCCCCATGCAATCTGACAGAGATTGAGCAGTTTTGTAAAGAAGAATGGGGAAAAATTGTGGTGTTCAGATGTGCAAAGCTGGTAGAGACCTACCCACACAGAGTCAAGGCTGTAATTGCTGCCAAAGGTGCATCTACTAAATACTGACTTGAAGGGGTGAATAATTATATAATCAATTATTCTGTGTTTTATATTTGTGATTAATTTAGATCACTTTGTAGAGATCTGTTTTTACTTTGACACGAAAAAGTCTCTTTCTGGTGATCAGTGTCAAAAAAAGATTAAATCCACTGTGATTCAATGTAGTAAAATAATAAAACATGAAAGCTCCCAAGGGGGTGTGAATACTTTTTGTAGGCACTGTACATACAAAGTATTGGAAACTATAATGCCTTATAATTAACATTTAAAAAGGGGAATTCAATTATTTTGTTATTACTTATTGTATTGTGCAAGCAAATATGTTTATTTCATTCCAATCTCTGGTAATGAGAATCACAATTACTTGCTTCTCTTAGAGACTAGGTTGTGCGATTTAATGTTCACAATGGGCATTTTCCTGCAAGTCACTGTTTTGGGAGACAATTTTTAATTAGTGGGATTTCTGGGTTTTTTTCCAAGTATGAAGCTGAAAAACTTAGGTGAAATTAGAATTTTAAAACTATTCATAACAGAAAATCTTTGTTGCACTGGGAGATATAATGCAAGCCACTTTTCTCTTCTGCATTAGCATGAGATATGGGCAGGCAGGAACAAATGAGGTGCTTATAGAGTGTAAGAAATGCAAGAGAACACTCAAGAAAGAAATCAGGAGGACTAAAAGAAGACAAGGTTGCCTAGCAGACAAGGTGAAGGAGAGTCTTCAGGGATACTACAGATATGTTAAAAGCAAAAGGATTGCAAGGGACAAAATTGGTCCCTTGGAAGATCAGAATGGTAATCCATGTGCGGAGTCAAAAGAGATGGGGGAGATCTTAAATGGATTTGTTTGCATCTATATTTTCTCAGGAGATGGACTCAGAGTCTATAGAAGTGAGGCAAAGTAGCATTATGGATCCTATAGTGATACAGAGGAGGAGATCTTTACTTTCTTGAGGCAAATTAAGGTGGATAAATCCCCAGGGCCTGTCAAAATGTTCCCTCAGACACTGTGAGAGGCAAGTGCAAAAATTGCGGGGGCCCTGGCAGAGATCATCTTTAGCAACAGGTGGGATACCAGAGGATTGGAAGATAGCTAACGTTGTTCCGCTGTTTAAGAAAGGCTCTAAAAATATGCCAGGAAATTATAGGCCGGAGACCCTGACATCAGTGCTGGGAAAGTTATTGGAAGGTATTCTAAGGGACCGGATATAGGAGTATTTGAATAGACATGGACTGATTATGAATAGTCAGCATGGCTTCATGCCTCATCAAAGTTGTAGAGATTTTTGAGGATGTTACCAGGAAAGCTAATGAAGGCAGGGCAGTGGATGTTGTCTACATGGAGTTTAGCAAGGCATTTGACAAGGTTCCACATGGGAGATTGGTCAAGAAGGCTCAATCGCTTGGCATTCAAGATAAGGTAGAAAATTGGATTAGATATCGACTTTGTGGGAGAAACCAGAGAGTGGTAGTAGATGGTTGCCTCTCTGACTGGAGGCTTGTGACTGGTGGAGTGCGACAGGGATTGATGCTGAGTCCGTTGTTGCTTGTCATCTATATCAACGATCTGGATGATGATGTGATTAACTGGATCAGCAAATTTGTGGATGACACCAAGATTGGGAGTGTAGTGGACAGTGAGGAAGACTATCGAAGCCTGCGGGGGAATCTGGACTAGCTGGAAAAATGGGCTGAAAGATGGCAAATGGAATTTAATGCAGTCAAATGCGAGGTGTTGCCCTTCAGTAGGACCAGCCGGGGTATGTCTTACACAGTAAATGGTAGCACACTGCGGAGAGCGGTAAAACAAAGGGATTGCAGGTACTTAAGCAGCTTTGAAAATGAAGTAAATTATGGGGCAATCTTGACATTTAATCCTAATTATTAATGAATGTATAAAAATTCTGTGAGTTTACTGGAATGATAAGTAGTTTGTCATCTGAGGAAGATTAGCCAAACTGGATGCTCTGACTGTGCAGATTAAAAGAAAGTGAAGTGATCTCATTGAAGTGAAAAAATTCCGAAGAGCTGATGCGTCCTATGGCTGAGGTGTCTAGAACCAGGGGCCACAACTGTAAAGAGATCAACTGTTGAAGGCAGAGATGAGAAGAGATTTCTCTACCCCAAGGTATACAATCCAGCGGCTCAGTCACTGAGAATACTCAGGAGAAAGGTCCATAGGGTTTTATATATCAATGGAATTGAGGAATATGGGATTAGACCATAAGACCACTAGATATTAGAGCAGAATTAGGCCAATGGCCCATTGAGTTTTGCTCTGTCATTTGATCATGGCTGATCCACTTCCTCCTCAGCGCCATTTATCCTGCCTTCTCCCCAAAACTTTTCACATCCTGACTAATCAAGAATCTATCAACCTCTGCTTTAAATACACTCATTGACCTGGCCTCCATAGCCACCTGTGGCAATGAAATGCACAGATTTACACCCTCTGGCTAAAGAAATTATTCCTCATCTCCATTCTAAATGGACACCCCTTTATTCTGCGATTGTGCCCTCTGGTCGTAGACTCCCCCACTATAGGAAACATCCTCTCCTAGGCCTTTCAACATTCAATAATGAGATTGCCCCCCTCATCCTTCTAAATTCCAGCGAGTACAGGCCTAGAGCCATCAAATACTCTTCGTATGATAAGCCTTTCAATCCCAGAATCATTTTTGTGAACTTCCTTTGAACCTTCTCCAATGTCTGCATATCCTTTCTTAGATGAGGGGCACAAAATTGCTCACAATTCTCCAAGTGAGGCCTTATCTATGCATTATAAAGCCTCAGCATTACATCCTTATTTTAATACTCTAGTCCTCTCAAACTGAATGCTAATATTGCATTTACCTTCCTCATCACTGACTCAACCTACTAGTTAACCTTTAGGGAATCCTGCAAAAGGACTCCAAAGTCCCCTTGCACCTCAGATTTTTTTTGTCTCCCTGTTTAGAAAATAGCCTATGCTTTTATTCCTTCTACCAAAGTATATGACCACACACTTTTTGACACTGTATTTCACCTGCCATTTCTTTGCCCATTCTCCTAATCTGCCTAAGTCCTCCTTCAGCCTCTTTGCTTCCTCAACACTACCTGCTCCTCCACCTATCTTCGTATCGTCTGTAAACTTGGCCACAGAGCCATCAATTCCATTACCTAAATCATTGACAGATAGCATAAAAAGCAATGATCCCAACACCGACCCCTGTGGAACACCACTAGTCACTGCAGCCACTCCCTTTATTCCCACTCTTTGTCTCCTGTCAACCAGCCAATGCTTTATCCATGCTACTATCTTTCCTGTAATACTATGGGCTATTATCTTCTTAAGTAGTCTCACGTGTGGCACCTTGTCAAAGTCCTTTTTAAAATTCAGGTACACAACATCCACCAATTTTCCTTTGTCTACCCTGTTTGTTATTTCCTCACAGAATTCCAACAGGTTTATAAGGCAAAATTATCCCTTAAAGAAATCAAGCTGACTTTGGCCAATTTTATCATATGCCTAGAAGAACCCCCAAACCTCATCCTTAACAATCGACTTGCACATCTTTCCAATAACTAAGGTCAAGCTAACTGGCCTATACTTTCCTTTCTTCTGCCTCCCTCCCTTCTTGAAGAGTGGAGTTACATTTGCAATTTTTCTGTCCTCTGCAACCATTCCAGGATCTAGTGATTCTTGAAAGATCATTACTAATGCCTCCACAATTTCTTTGGCTACCTCTTTCAGAACCCTTGAGTGTAGTGTATCTGGTCAGGTGACTTATCTACTGTCAGGCCTTTCAGCTTCCCAACCACCTTCTCCTTGATAATAGCAAATGCACCCTCTTCTACACCCTGATATTCTCAGACATCCAGCATACTGCTAGTGTCTTCCACAGTGAAGACTGAAGCAAAATACTTATTCAAATTATCTGCCATTTCCTCCTCCACTTTTACTATCACTCCAACATCATTTTTGAGCAGTCCGATATCTACTCTTGCCTCTCTTTTACTTTTTTATATATCTAAAAAAAATCTTTTGGTATCCTCTTTGACATTACTGGCTAGCTTAGAGTAATTTTTCATCTTCCTGCTCGTTATGGCTTTTTGGATTGCCATCTGGTGATTTTTAAAATTTCCCAGTACTCCAACTTCCCACTAATTTTTGCTCTGTGATATGTCTTCTCTTTTGCTTTTATGTTGGCTTTGAGTTCCCTTGTCAGTCATGGTTGTGTCATCCTGCTTTTAGAATACTTACTCTTTGAAATGTATCTATTCTGCGCCTTCCAAATTTCTCCCAAAAACTCCAGCTATTGCAACTCTGTTAGTGTCTCCTTCCAGTCAACTTTGGCCAGCTCCTCTCTCATGCCTCTCTAATTCCCTTTATTCCACTGTAATATTGATACATCTGACTTCTGCTTCTCCCTCTCAAATTACAGTGTGAAGTCTTTCAAATTATGTTCACTGACTCCTAAGGGTTCCTTCACCTTCAGCTCCCTAATCAAATCTGGTTCATTACATAATACCCAATCCAGAATAATTGATAACCCAGTGGGTTCAACCACAAGTTGCTCTAAAACCCCATCTCGTATGTATTCTACAAATTCTGTCTCTTGGGATCCAAAATCAGCACTATCCTGATTTTCCCATTCTACCACATATTGAAATCACCCATGACTATTGTAACATTGTCCTTTTGACTTTCCATTTCTATCTCCTCTTATAATTTATAGCCCACATCCTGGCTACATGGGGTTCAGATATAACCCATTCCATTTGCATTGGTCATCCCTTCCACTGAAGTGACCTGAGTGATCCAAAACTTGAAGCCCTATCCCCTGCATCAGATTCCCAGCCATGCATTCATCTGCCAAATCATCCTATTCTTACCCTCTCTAGTGCATGGCACAGGCAGGAATTGAGAGATTACTACCTTGGAGGTCCTGCTTTTCAGCTTTCTACCTAACTTCCTAAATCTCTCTTCAGGACTTCCTCTATTTTCCTACCTTTTTCACTGGTGCCAATATGTACCAAGACTTCTGGCAGCTCACCCTCCCACTTTAGAAAGCTGTGAGCCCTATACGAGACGTCCCTGACCTTGGCACCTGGGTGCCAACATATCATCAGGGTGTCACCATTATATCCACAAAATCTCGTGACTACTCCTCTAACAATGGAATCCCCTGTCACTACTGCAGTCCTCTTCTTCCCCCACCCCACCAACCACCACTTACCTTCTGAGCCACAACGCTTGACTTAGTGCACTTTGAATTAGTGCAGGAAGAAGTCAGTAAGATAAAAGTTTGACCATGATGTTATTGAACATCAAAGAAGACATGAAGTGCTGAAAACCTGTATTTTTTATGTTTTTCTTTTCTGACAGCTGCTATACATCTGTCGTGATAAGTATGGATGCATCACACAGTTATTATCAAACAATGAATTTGAACATGAGTTTTGAAATCATTGACTGCTTTGGCTCAAGTTCTGGAGAGTTTGGTTTAGTATATGAGTTCATTTATGAACTAAGAGTTTTTGTCTCTAATTTTTTTTTCCTAGGGGAAGGACAGATTGGTATTTAAGTTAGCACCTGTTTCTGTGTAGTAACAAAACCCAAGTCATTTTATCATCCACATGGCAAGCTGGGTCACTGTCCATTCTTTCCTGCCCGTTGATTGGGCTAGCAGCCACTCACCAACACCATGTAGGTTACAGTATTGGCCACTGGGCAATTAGCAAATTGGCACAGATTAGGATGAGAAGAATCTTGTAGCTGTCTTTGCAGGACACAGGGAACACCTCTGATACTCCTGTCTGCAAAAAAAAACAAAATACATATATGTACCTCTGTCTAATTTCCCATTCTCTTTGTGAATCCCACTGAATCACAGTCTGCAATCCAGTGAAAATTATGGTAGATTCATAATGGGATATATAAACCTAACTGAGGCACACACATAAAACCTTCTGCAAGATCACCAGTCTATTAATCTCCTTTCTGATTAAACTACTGATTAATTCCAGGGCAATAAGTAACCTGTTTAATTATAATTGTCCATTATATTGGTTTCTGCCGCATGAGCCAACATAAAATAGTTAAAACTTTAAGTGCTAAAATTGGTAACAAATTGCAAGATTATAATTTGCAATAAAACACAGTATGTTCATTGTTAGCTGTGTGGTTGAGCAAGATAGATAGAAGAAAGGGCATTTTGCCTTTCATGGCCTCAGGGAAACAATATGTTATTCAGCTAATTAAAAATTAGGGAATGTGTCCAACATTGTAATGTGAAGAAATGCAGCAAACAAATCTGATTGCTGCGAAGTCCCACAAAAACCAATCAGAGTATCAGCAAATGAATTTGCTCAAGTCTCTGAAAAGAGCCTTGAAACCAGAATCATCATTTTCAGAAGTTCAAAGTTCAAAGTAAAATTTATTATTGGAGTACAGACATGCCACCACATACAACCCTGAGATTCATTTCCTGTTGGCATACACAGCAAATCAATAGAACAGTAAATGTGAACAGGATCAGTGAAAGATCAAAAGCATAGAAGACAACAAATCGTGCAAGTGCAAGTATAAATAAATAGCAATAAATAATGAGAGCAAGAAATAACAGGATAAAGAGTCCTTAAAGTGAGATCATTGGTTGTGTGAACATCTCAATGGATGAGTGTAGTTATTCCCTTTTGTTCAAGAGCCAGATGGTTGAGGGGTAGTAACTGTTCTTGAACCTGGTGGTGTGAGTTCTGAGGCTCTTGTACCTTCTACCTGATGGCAGCAGTGAGAAAAGAGCATGGCCTGGGTGGTGAGGATCTCTGATGATGGATGCTGCTTTCCTACAACAGTGTTTTATGTAGTAGATGTGTTCAATGATTAAGAGGGTTTTGCCCATGATGTACCGGGCCGAATACATTACCTTTCATAGGATTTTCTGTTCAAAGGCATTGGTGTTCTCAAACCTTGCCAAAATGCAGCCAGTGAACCACACATCTGCAGAGGTTTGTCAAGGTTTCTGATGTCATGCTGAATTTCCGCAGACTCCTGAGGAAGTAGAGACACTGTCGTGCTTTCTTTGCAATTACATTTATATGATGGGTCCAGGTCAGGTCCTCTGAGATACCCAGGAATTTAAAGTTACTGATCCTCCGGTGAGGACTGGCTCGTGGACCTCTGGTTCCCCCACCCCGCCCCTTCCTGAGGTCTACAATCACTTCCTTGGTCTTGCTGACATTGAATGAGGAGTTGGTATTGTGACACCACTCAGCCAGATTTTCCATCTCACTCCTGTATGTTGATTCATCACCATCTTTGATACAGCCCACAACAGCGGTGTGCAAACTTGAATATAGTGTTGGAACTGTGCTTAGCCACGCAGTCACAGGTGACAAGCCAGTAGAGCAGGGGCTAAGCACACAGCCCAGTGGTGCTCCTGTGCTGATAGAGATTGTGGAGGAGATGTTGCCAATCCAAACGGACTGGGGTCTGCAAGTGAGGGAAAACCAGGATTCAATTGCACAAATGGATAGTGAGGCCCTGGTCTTGGAGTTTACTGATTAGTTTCAAGGGAATGATGATATTAAATGTTGAGCTGTAATTGATCAAGACAATCCTGATGCATGCACCTTCGCTGTCCGGATATTCCAGGGTTGTGTGAAGAGCCAATGAATGCCAAGAAATACACCAGAATGGTAAATATTGCTGCCATATTAAATGAGGCCAGATTTTTCCCAAAGAAGATACAGTGTATGTAATCTCCTCAAGTACTGTAATGAAATGACATTAGGCTTGCATACTATTTTTCTGTTTCATCCCAAAACACTGGGTCAACTGACTGAGATTGGAAACAAATACAACATAATATTAATGTGGAATTTCCATCTGTATGATTCCATTTTTTTCTGGGATGCCAGAGTCACTGGTAAAACCTGCACTTACTGTGCATCCCTTTTTCCCTTGAGTAGCTGGTGGTTGGCCATCTTCTTGAATTCTTGCAATCATTCTGGAGAAGATATTCCCACAATGCACTTGGTTAAACAGTTAAAGGATTTAGTGGTGAAGGGATTGTTTTGCATTTCCAGATTAGGAGGGTGTGAAACTTGGTAATGATGTTCCTGCGTGCCTGCTACCCATGGTGCCAGGGGTCACGGATTGGGAAGTGCTCTTGGAGTAAGTACTGTGCCTTTTGCAGATGGTACATACTGTGCCATTATGCACTTGTGGTGGAGGGGGTAAATGTTTACTGTGGTGGAAATGCATGCTTTTTTTCTTGGATGGTGTCCCACCACCGTCTGTAAGGAGTTTGTATGTTCTCCCCATGATCATATGAGTTTCCTCCCACAGTCCAAAGATGTGCCAGCTGGTGGGTTAATTGGTCATTGTGAATTGGGCTAGGGTGAAGTTGGGAGTGGCTGGGAGGTGTGGCTTGAAGGGCCAGAAGGGCCTATTCTGTACTGTATCTCCATAATTAAATAAATAAATTGAATAAGTAACATGAGTGTTGTCAGAACTGCACTTAGCAAGGAGATTGTAAAATGTTCCTTAACATTCCTGACATGCTGCAATGGTGGAAGGACACTGTGTTGTCAGAGTTAATCTTTTGCCTCCAGATACCCAGGTTCTACCTGCCCTTGAAACCAAGATATATATTTAGCTTCCCTGGTTAAGTGCCTGGTCAGTGGTGACTCCAGGATATTAATGGCAGGAGGACTCAGTGATGGTAATACTGCAGTCAAGGGTAGGCGGTTAACTTTTGTCTGATTGGGAGATGGCCTTTGTTTGACACTGTAGTGTACGTATGTTATTTATCAGACTATGTTGATGGAGAAGCAAAATACAACCAAGAAATCCAGAGTCGTGCAGAAAAGCTTTATCGTGTAATGCTGATTAATCAGGAGAATAGCCCAGAAAGTTTTAGAGACTGTTCTGTCAAAGCACAGTTTCTTCCTGCTTATACAGTATCTTTGCATCCAAAGTGTTAATTTAATCAATGTCTATGTATTGCAATTGATTCTGTCCACATCTCATCCTGTGCTTGGAGTTATAAGGTTAATGTTAATCAGATCAATCTTATAATATTTCATCAAGTATTCCACAATAGTTTCCAGACAGGTCAGAATTAACTAAGAGGTCCTTGCAAGCCTCCCTTTCTTTCCACCACAATATGCTCCAAGGTGCAGCCATGCCCAAGCACCAATAGGAATTGCTCCTCTGTTTCTGCCCTTAACCCTTGGGTCTGTCTATTGGTTAATTCCTGCTTTTCCTTATTCCTTTCTACAGTTGTCTACCTTTTGCTCCAGGCAGATATGGTCTGCTTCATTTGTTAAAGAGTTTCAAAAGCAATTGATACAAGCAAGCATCAGCAAGCAGCCTCACTTCTCAAAGTGGAGGCTCATTGGCGAAGGATTTGAAGGTAGCAGGACACTGCCCTGAGCAACTCTTGCAGTGATGTCTTGAGACTGGGATAATATGTGAAGAACTCTGCCAATGTTACCTTCTGGCTCTTTAATGATCAAGGAAAGGCTGTGTTGTGACTTTGAACAAGACAAATGGAGACCAGGGCTGTAGAGGTAACAACTGTTTATCCATCAGCAATGTAGAGGAGATATGGCAGAAAAATCTCTTGGGAGAATCTCACAGGAGAACCTCCTTAACTCACAGTGCACTGAGATTTTATACTCTTTAAACACCCTTTCAATAGTTGCAATTACATAGTTAAATATTTCAGGTGTATATACTTATATTTATGATGGGAGCACTTCTTAACTGACAAAACACCACTAAATATTGAAACACTTTTGTTCATAATCTAGAACCAGAGCAGCCTTCTTTTACCATTGAATCAAGGATAGCTCTCTGAATATACAAACAATCCAAATATTGAAAGACCAGGGGCGGCACTAAGGTGGTGCTAGCTGATGCTATAGCCCCAGCAGAAGTTGCAATAGCACCAGCGTAGAACCACCAAGAAATTAACTGAAATTTCACATACAAATTGCAGCTGCTTTGCTTTCTCTGTATAGTTTTGAATACAGCAGGTTTCTCCAGTTGATCTAGTGAAACAGTGCCCCCAATTGCCATAGCACCCACACAGCAATAAAGTTATAAACTCTGTCAGATCCACTCTACACTTCTGTTTATTTGTTCGTTGTCAATGTCTTGCCATTGCTGTCCACAGATCAGTTAAGCTGATCTAAGATCTCTTATTGTGGTGATGTCATTCACTCTCACTCACGCAAGAGACTGATAGTATACATCCAGGCGCAGATCCGTGGTCTCGCAAGACTAACGGATGCCACGCACACACATTGTGCTTTTACAATCTAGCGTGGGCCTGGCACACGCATTATTTTGGTGGCGTGAAAAATGGATCGATTTTTAGTGAGAAAACGACCTCATCCAGAGGAATCAGTGGTATTTCAACCTGAGCCTGTCTTAATTGAAAGTGACATGCAGAAAGAAGTAAGTGGGGATGAGGACGACAGCAGTTCATTGAAGGAGTGTGAGGGCGAAGTAGAGGAACAAGAAATGAGTGGGATTCGGAAGAGAATGTGGATGAAGCTGCTCTTAGTGCCAGTGGGAATACTGTTAGCAATGTTAGCCAGCAGCCTGAGGAAGGACCCTGTTGGCCAGCATTGAAAAAGTACCCTTCGCAACAGATTGGCAATCAGCAAAGGAGTTTTATTTGTGGCTGGCTTGACTGACTGGAATATTCGATCACAAAAGATACTTCATTCTCCTGTGTGGAGGACATGGGTTCCATTCTGAGTCTACCTTCACTGTCACCGGTTACCGCAACTGGCGGAAGGCTACACAGCTTTCAAGACCCACCATATAAGTGCAGCTCATAAGCTTGCTATGGAGGCACGGGCCAAATTCAGATTGAGAAAACAAGACGGTTCAAGATTGGGAAATATGCTTGACAAAGGACATGCAAAGATTGTCCATGAAAATCGTGAGTATGTGAGAGCAGTGGCTGAGTCTCTAGCAAGGACAGACAGTGAATGACACAGTGGAATTTCTAGCTCTAATGAGACCCTACCGCGATGCATTTATAGATTTATACAAACTAATCTGCATATCGCTGACTCTACCTGTGACATCTGCCTCATGCAAACGGAATTTCTCTTGCCTCAGATGCCTCAAAAACTATCTAAGGAATAGCAGCGGCGATGCTCAGAACAGCAACTTGGCCCTGTTGGCCATGAACATTCGGAGGACCAAAACACTTGACATCCAGAAAATCATTGATGCTTTCGCCACCAATCACAACAACAGACGGTGAGTGTAGTTGATTTTTTTTTTAATTTGACCAAGACTAATGCTGATTATTATTATTATTATTATTTTGTGGTGGATATCCCATAGTCCTTATGTCTCCTGCAAATCCTAAACTATTTCATTTACTGCTATTAAGCCTCCTGGTTTTGCTTAGACTTCCAAGCAGTGATTCTGTTGATTTTTGTTTTAAATTCAGTAGCCAAATTAATTGAGGTATTGCATGGTCAGAACATGATTTGTCCAACTCCTGGTAAAGCCTTGCATCTGTTGTTTGCCTTATTTGACTTTAATAACGGTGTATCTTTTGGCATTGTCTGTCTATGTAATGCGAATAGCAGTGGACATTGTGGGTTAGTGTTGTGTTTTTCAGTTCAAAAGCACGCATTTGACGCTGATTGCGGGATTGGTGCGTGATTCACGTTATGCTCTGTGGGTCGGATGGTCTGTTGGTTTGTTTGTTTATGCTCTGTGTAGCCCGGCTTGTCTCCGATGCTGCTGACAGTGTCACAGTTCAATTCTATATTAGATCTATCAATTGCTGTTGCTTGTGAATCAACAGAGGCATTTATAGTAGGCACATAATGCTTGGAACTGACTTTTGAACGCCACACGTCTGGCCTTGTGAATACATATTACCATACAGCACATCCCTCAGCACCATCACTGAATAATTCAGCCCCACTGTAGCACCAGCAAGAAAAAAATCTCTGGCACCGCCACTGTGAAAGATAGAACAAATATGCTATAAATGTGTGGCAAGATAGTGAGCATGGACTGCAATGTACTGTGGAGAGCATTCTGATTGGGTGCATTGGTGTCTGGTATGGGGTGGGGAGGGGCAACTGCAGAAGATTGAAAGAAGCTACAGAAACTTGTAAAATTACGTCAGCTCTATCTTGGGTATTATCCTCCGTCGTAACCAAGACATCTTCAAGGAGCAGTGTCTCAGAAAGGCGGTGTCCATCGTTTAGGACCCCCATCACCCAGGACATGCCCTCTTCTCATTGTTACCATCAGGAAGGAGGTACAGAAGCCTGACGGATTTAGGAACAGCTTCCTCCCCTCTGCCGTCCGATTTCTAAATGGACATTGAACCCGTGAACACTACCTCACTTTTATTATTTCTGTTTTTGCACTATTTTTTATTTAACAATTCAATATACATATAGTATATACTTACTGTAATTGATTTACTTTTTTGTACTGCTGCTGCTAAGTTAACAAATTTCATGACATATCCAGTGATATTAAACCTGATTCCAATTCTGAAGTTAGCAATTGCATTTTGAAAAATATTGATCAGATGTTTTAATTATACAGAATGAACTTTAGTTAAATTTCAGCCTGGTCTTCCAGCATCATTTTCTCTGAAGCTCACGGAGCCTAGCACCAACGTAACAGACCCAGACACTTAAGCAAACCCTGGAAGGGAATAGCATAAACGTGATACACATTTCTGTTTCTAAATATTTCTTAAGTAAGGTAACTTGGGTTTCTAAGCAACTGTTGTGTGTATCATTGTCTTTGTTTGACAGGGTGATAAATTAATATTCCCCTGGCCTTGCCAAATCATGACATGTATAAAAGCTTGAAGATGAAACTTGAATATTTAAATAACATTAAAAACTTGCATACAGATTTATAATTATTGGAATGAGTCAGCTCTGAGCATTAAAGCTATGGCAGAAATTAACGATTACTTTTGACCAACTATCATTGCACCTGTAAGCTGTGCTTAGTAAAATCGACTATTGTGTATGATTAAAGTGCAGTAATTAAGTTTAGCACAAGAACAAATAAATCAGGCAGGCTCACTTAACTAAACAAGGAATTTTTTTCCTGTTTTAAATCAAACCTGGTCACGATGTTCCAAGAATACATGGAAGTATAACAATGGATGGCCAGCAAAACAATATATGATTTATTTGGATTGGATCTTGGCCTTTGTTGTGTAAAGTTAGCAATAGTGAGCTAACATTCCAGAAATAGCTACTGGCCTAGAACTTGATGCCAATGGCAAACTCCCCACACTCCTGCCCACCTACCAGTTGTTAAACCTGTCAAAAATATGACTGATTCTGAATGCCTATAGATTTCAAACTTGGTGGAAGCAGAAAATGACTGAGTGAAGTTGAGAGCTTTTCTGTAGTGTTGTGGAGGAAGGTGAAAAATGTAAAGCTGGAGCCAGAAAGAAAAGAAAAGCAAGCAATGCAAAATAATAATAACATTTTACCTTCCTGGCTTTCTTCTGGCCTTGGCATTAATCCTTTAAGACCATAAAACAAAGGAGCAGAAGTCAGCCATTTGGCCCATCGAGTCTGCTCCGCCATTTTATCATGAGCTGATCCACTCTCCCATTTAGTCCCACTCCCCTGCCTTCTCACCATAACCTTCGATGCCCTGGCTTCTCAGATACCTATCAATCTCTGCCTTAAATACACCCAATGACTTGGCCTCCACTGCTGCCCGTGGCAACAAATTCCACAGATTCGCCACCCTCTGGTTAAAAACTTTTTTTCACATCCCTGTTCTGAATGGGCTCCCTTCAATCCTTAAGTCATGCCCTCTCGTACTAGACTCCCCCATCATGGGAAACAACTTTGCCACATCCATTCTGTCCATGCCTTTCAAAATTCAAAATGTTTCTATGAGGTCCCCCCTCATTCTTCTAAACTCTAAGGAGTACAGTCCAAGAGCGGTCAAACGTTCCTCATATGTTAACCCTCTCATTCCCGGAATCATTCTAGTGAATCTTCTCTGAACCCTCTCCAACGTCAGCACATCCTTTCTTAAATAAGGAGCCCAAAACTGCACACAGTACTCCAAGTGAGGTCTTACTAGTGCCTTATAGAGCCTCAACATCACATCCCTGCTCCTATACTCTATTCCTCTAGAAATGAATGCCAACATTGCATTCGCCTTCTTCACCACCGACTCAACCTGGAGGTTAACCTTAAGGGTATCCTGCACGAGGACTCCCAAATCCCGTTGCATCTCAGAACTTTGAATTCTTTCCCCATGTAAATAATAGTCTGCCCGTTTATTTCTTCTGCTAAAGTGCATAACCATACACTTTCCAACATTGTATTTCATTTGCCACTTCTTTGCCCATTCTCCCAATCTATCCAAGTCTCTCTGCAGATTCTCTATTTCCTCAGCACTACCAGCCCCTCCACCTATCTTTGTATCATCAGCAAACTTAGCCACAAAGCCATCTATTCCATAATCCAAATCGTTGATGTACAATGTAAATAGAAGTGGCCCCAACACAAACTCCTGTGGAACACCACTGGTAACTGGCAGCCAACCAGAATGGGATCCCTTTATTCCCACTCTCTGTTTCCTGCCAATCAGCCAACGCTCTATCCACGTATGTAACTTTCCTGTAATTCCATGGGCTCTTATCTTGTTTAGCAGTCTCATGTGCGGCACCTCGTCAAAGGCCTTCTGAAAATCCAAATATACAACATCCACCACATCTCCGTTGTCTAGCCTACTTGTAATTTCCTCAAAAAATTACAATAGGTTTGTCAGGCAGGATTTTCCTTTAAGGAAACCATGCTGAGTTCTGCCTATCTTGTTATATGCCTCCAGGTACTCTGTAACCTCATCCTTGACAATCGACTCCAACAACTTCCCAACCACTGATGTCAAGCTAACAGGTCTATAGTTTCCTTTTTGCTTCCTTGCCCCCTTCTTAAATAGCGGAGTGAAACTTGCAATCTTCCAGTCCTCCGGAACCATGCCAGAATCTATCAACTTTTGAAAGATCATTGCTAATGCCTCTGCAATCTCCACAGCTACTTCCTTCAGAACACGAGGGTGCATTCCATCTGGTCCGGGTGGTTTATCTACCTTTAGACTATTCAGCTTCCTGAGTACTCTCTCTGTCGTAATTGTCACTGCGCAAACTTCTCTTCCCTGACACCCTTGAGTGTCCGGTATACCGCTAATGTCTTCCTCAGTGAAGACGGATGCAAAATACTCATTCAGTTCCTCCGCCATCTCCTTATCTCCCATTACAAATTCTCCAGCATCATTTTCTATTGGTCCTATATCTACTCTCACCTGTCTTTTACTCTTTATATATCTGAAAAAGCTTTTAGTATCCTCTTTGATATTATTTGTTAGCTTCATTTCATAGTTTGTCTTTTCCATCTTAATCACCTTCTTAGTTTCCTTTTGTAAGCTTTTAAAAACTTCCCAATCCTCTGTCTTCCCACTAATTTTTGCTTCCTTGTATGCCCTCTCCTTTGCTTTAACTTTGGCTTTGACTTCTCTTGTCAGCCACAATTGCATCCATTTTCCATTCGAAAATTTCTTTTTTTTTTGGAATATATCTGTGTTGCACCTTCCTCACTTCTCGCATAAACTCCAGCCACTGCTGCTCTGCCGTCCTTCCTGCTAGTGTCCCTTTCCAGTCAACTTTGGCCAGTTCCTCTCTCATGCCACTGTAATTTCCCTTACTCCACTGAAACACCGACACATTGGATTTCAGCTTCTCTTTCTCAAATGCCACAGTGAATTCAATTGTGTTATGATCACTGTCTCCTAAGGGTTCCTTCACCTCGATCTCTCTAGTCTCCTCTGGTTCATTACACAATACCCAATCCAGTACAGCTGATCCCCTAGTGGGCTCAACAACAAGCTGTTTTAAAAAGCCATCTCGTAGATATTCTACAAATTCTCTCTCTTGAGATCCAGTACCGACCTGATTTTCCCAATCCACTTGCATGTTAAAATCCCCCACAATTATCATAACACTGCCCTTCTGACAAGCCTTTTCTATTTCCAGTTGTAATTTGTAATCCACATCACTGCAACTGTTTGGAGGCCTATAAATAACTGCCATCAGGGTCCTTTTACCCCTGCGATTTCTTAGCTCAACCCATAAAGATTCTGCACCTTCCGATCCTATATCACCTCTTTCTAATGATTTAATATCATTTCTTACCAATAAAGCCATGTCTCCCCCTCTGCCTACCTTCCTATCCTTCCGATACACCGTGTATCCTTGGACGTTCAGCTCCCAGAGACATGCATCCTTTAGCCACGTCTCGGTGATGGCCACAATATCATACCTGCCAATCTGTAGCTGTACGACAAGATCATCCACCTTATTCCTTATGCTGCATGCATTTAAGTATAACACCTTAAGTCCAGTACTTGGTACTTTTTGCTTTGATTGCACTGCAACTCATCCCAATGGCTGCAAATTTGCCCCATCACCTGCCTGTCCTTCCTGACATCTTTACTGCTCACTATCTTAGATTTATTTCTGTTTTCCCCCTCCTCTACTCTATCATTCCGGTTCCCATCCCTCTGCCAAATTAGTTTAAACCCTCCCTAACAGCTCTATTAAACTTTCCCGCCAGGATATTGGTTCCCTTTGGGTTCAGGTGTAACCTGTCCATTTTGAACAGGTCATACTTCCCCCAGAAGAAATCCCAATGATCCAAGAATCTGAAGCCCTGCCCCCTGCACCAGTCTCTCAGCCACACATTCATCTGCCTGATCCTACTATTCTTGCCCTCGCTAGCACGTGGCACAGGTCACAATCCCGAGATTACTACCCTGGAGGTCCTGCTTCTCAGCTTCCTTCCTAACTCCCAGAAATCTCTCTTCAGGACCTCCTCCCTTTTCCTATCTATGTCATTGGTATCAACATGTATCAAGACGGCTGGCTGCTCACCCTCTCCCTTCAGAATATTCTGGACCCGATCCAAGACATCCTGTACCCTGGAACCTGGGAGGCAACACACCATGTGGGTATCTCTATCAGGCTCACAGAATTTCCTGTCTGTTCCCCTGACTATGGAATCCCCTACGGCTACCACATTCCTCTTCTCCCTCCTTCCCTCCTGCACAACAGTGCCAGGCTCAGTGCCAGAGACCCGGTCACCATGGCCGTCCCCTGTCAGGTCATCCTCTTTGAATATCACCCATGTTGTGCAGCAGGTAGGAGAGATTAGTGTTTGAATGTTTTTGATTTGCTTTTTAGCTGGTTTGGCGCCACATAGAGGGCCGAATAGCCTGTTCCTGTGCAACACTCTCTATGTTCTATGTTCATTGACAGAATGTCTTATCAGCATCGGTGCCCAATTAAAATGGCATTACAAATCACAGGTAAATCTGCATATTCTGGGAAAAGGCCCATCTGGTTCATGCCATGCAGCCATGGACCACACAAATTTACATCTGAACACAGAAATCCTATGTTATAAATAAATTTAAAATTTAAGACAATAAAAATTCACTACAAAATGGAATCTATTCAATCATATTTCCCAAAAAGAGTGCAAAAGAATTTAACTTGTATCAATTGCTCACTTTGTACTTTAATATTTGGTAATATCTTGAAAATCATTTGTGTCAAAGAATAAAACTATAAGAATAAAGGAATTATAAATATTTCAGAGTTTGAAATATCTCATTACACACTATCACTGCATTCAATTTACACCAAAGGAGCTGAGCAACCGTTTGGAAATTAATCTTTGCTGAATTCTTTTAATTTATTTGTTACTTTGCAGCCATATCATAAATCTTCAAAATTCACCCTTTTGTTTCATTTCCACTTGTGATGGATTGACAGTTACCAGCACTGCTCCGATCTGAGAACTGACACTTGTTCCTATTGCTGATCAGGAAATCTCAGTCAGCTGCAATTTTCACTAAAGAACAAATGCAGTGAGACCTTTCTCTCTGGGGTGCTGGGGAAAGGTCAGCTGTGGATAGAGCAGATTTTATATTGAACAGATACCTAAACAATAAAGATTTCACAATAAAATATTTTTTAATGAGAAACGGCTTAAGGGAATGCAGGAGAATTGCTGCTTGTTGCCTACACCTCCAACCAAAAGATTCAAGTACTGATCTTAGATTCGAGCTGCTGACAGGAATGAAGAACTTGGGAGGAAGTAAAGTAAAGCTTGCAGTTCCATTCCTACCGTGCTTCCACTGGTCACCATTTCATCTCTTGAGCTTTGGGTGAATTATATTCTGCTGTGAATACTGGACATCTCCTTTGCACCACCTAGCAAAGCTTCACCTACAATATTGTGAAAGTCTGCTCTCTCTCCTAATTTAGGCCATCTACAGTTCAGTAGCCTGTTCCAACGGTATTCATCTGCCCTTTTAGGAAACACAGCTAGCTTTTATTATTGATGGTCACTAATTGTACAGTTCACCACTGAAGTATCCTGCCAATTATGTGCATGGCCAATACAAGCTGATTGCCTTAAGGTTCAAAGGTGGCAGAAGGTTGGTATACTTCCTACATCCCATCAATTGGGCATGTTAATTGAACATCAGAATCCTCTTGCCATTTTCAAGGATTATCAAACTTGCACACAAATATTATACAGTAATTGAAGCAATGCAATAATAAAACTATCAGGAGCAGAAAATCTAGCTCACGGTTAAATTTAACAAGTGAAAAATATGCTGTTTACTATTATTCAAATATATAAGAGGTATCCAGGCCTGTGCTGAAACAGACGTTAGTCCTTGTGGAAACAATGAAGGGGCTGAATGCATGTTCAAGACAAAAAATTTTCTCCCCTGAAGATAGATATCAGGGCTGGTTGGAGTCTGCATATAACCTGTAATACCAAAGGTCCCAACTCACTAGACCGCTGCTATACTAAGATAAGAAATCCGTACTGTTCCATGCCCAGACCGCATTTCAGGAAATCTGATCACTTAGCTGTTCTTCTCCGACCTGCATGCAAGTAGAGGCTAAAGAGCAAGTCTCAGGAGATTACGAGAACAAAGGTGGTTGCGGGTGGCTATGGAATTGCTTTGATTCAGTGGACTGGGCTGTGTCCAAGGGCTTCTCTATGGATCTGAATGACTACACCACAGTTGTCACGGACTTCATAAAAACAATTGAGTTTTTATTGACCAGTCTGTCCCCACAAAATCATTCAGAGTCTTCCCCAGCCAGAGACCCTGGATGAACCATGAGATCCACAATCCGCTGAGGTTCAGATCAGTGGCTTTCAAGCCTGGTGAACAAGAAACGTGCAAGAGGTCCAGGTACGATCTCCAGAAAGCCATCTCATGGGCAAAGTGGCAACTCCGGACTAAACACGAATCAATGAAGGATGCTCAGCAGTTGTGGCAGAACCTGAATACTACCACAGTATGTTGCTTGATAAAGTGAAATCAAGCGACATACTATAGGTAACAACAGGGTTTCACTTCCAGATGAGCTCAATGCCTTCTATGTTCACTCTGACCATCAAAACATGGAGGAACATCATGAATTCCCACAGCCCGATGATCCTGTGATTTCAGTCTCTGAGTCTGAGGATGAACCCATTGAAAGCATCCAGCCCAGATAGAGTACCTGGCCAAATACTAAAGACCTGTGCTGATCAACAGGCTGCAGTGTTCTCTGATATCTTTAACCTCTCACTTCGGCAGTCTGAGTGTTGAAGAGCTTTGAGAGATTGGTGAGGAAACATATCAACTCCTGCCTGAGAACTGACTTAGATCAGCTCCAGTTTTCCTACTGGCACAACAGACCCACAGCAGATGCCATTTCCATAAGACTATAAGATATAGGAGCAGAATTAGGCCATTTGGCCCATCGAGTCTGCTCCTACATTTCAACATGGCTGATCCATTTCCCTCTCAGCCCTATTATTTGCCTTCTTCCTGTAACCCTTCATGCCCTGACTAACAAAGAATCTATCAACCTCTGCCTTAAAATATACCTAATGACTTAGCCCCCACAGTCACCTGTGGCAATGAATTCCACAGTTTCACCACCCCCTGGCTAAAGAAATTCCTCCTCGTCTCCATTCTAACAGACGTCTCTCTATTCTGAGGCTGTACCCTCTGGTCCTAGACTCCCCCACCAGAGGAAATATCCTCTGCGCAACTACTCTATCAAGGCCTTTCAACAATCAAACATTTTCAATGAGTTCTCCCCAACCTCCCCGCCTCATTCTCCTGAATTCCAGGTGGTACAGGCCCAAAGTCATCAATCAATCCTCATATGGTAACCTTTTCATGTCTGGAATTATTCTCGTGAACCTCCTTTGAACCCTCTCCAAAGTCAGCACATCGTTTCTTAGAAAAGGTGCTCAAAACTGCTCACAATACTCCAGGTAAGGCCTCCCAGGTGCCTTATAAAGACTAAACATTACATCCTTGCTTTTATATTCTAGTCTTCTCAAAATGAATGCTAACATTGCATTTGCCTTCCTTAACACCAACTCAACCTGCAAATTAACCTTTAGGACTCCCAAGTCCCTTTGCACCTGGGATTTTTGGATTTTCTCTCCAATAAGAAAATGGTCAGTATTTTTATTTCTTCTAACAAAGGGCATGATCATAGAGTTCCCAACGCTGTATTCTATATGCCACTTCTTTGCCTATTCTCCTAATCTGGCCAAGTTGTTCTGCAGCCTCCTCAACATTACCTGCATCTCAATTTCATTGGCTCGACATTCAACACTAGATCACCTGGACAGTAAAGATGCATACATCAGAATGCTCTTTGTCAATTATTGCTCGGCATTCATTACGTACCATCATCCTCTCAAAACTAATTGATAAGCTTTAAGACCTTGGCCTCAATACCTCCTTGTGCAATCGGATCTTTGATTGTCTTACTTGCAGACCACAGTCAGTTTAGATTTAGGCAACAACATCACCTCCACAATCTCTATCAGCACAGGTGCACCACATGGCTGTGTGCTTAGCCCCTGCTCTACTCACTTTACACTTATGACTGTGCGGCTAAGCACAGCGCCAATGCCATAGTTAAATTTGCTGTGACAGCATGTTGTAGGCTAAATCAAGGGTGTTATGATATACTTGTACATGCACTCGTGAGCAGACGATTAAAGTTGGTGCACATGCGCCGTTGTCTTTATCTGAAATATCTGTCTCGAAACATGGTGGCAGCGGTGGGGCTCGGAAAACTGCTTTTTTCAACTGCAGCGCCCGGTTTTTTTCAACTTGTGATTGGCAGCATAATAATAGCGCAACTCTGAGACATCGGAGGGTGAGTGTAAGAGTAGAAAAATGCCGACCGAGATGAGCAACCAGCTACAGATAGAGACAGCTGCAGTAGCAATGCCTAGAGGTGAGACAGCAGAATCTCAACAGCACCCAGCACCCACGGGCGACCCTGTGCCAGGGAACCATGGTCGGGGCGGAAGTCTTCCCCCAGGCAGCGGCATCCGCCTGCCACCGGCCGTGATGGTCGACCGCGGAGCGATAGACAGATGGAAGACATGGCAGTAGATGTGGACTAACTACAGCATCGTAGCACAACTGCACGAACAGGTTCCAGCATACCAGATGGCATTATTGTTACATACAATTGGACCGTCAGGACTTGAGGTCTACAACAGTTTTGTGTTTGCAAGGTGATTTTGAATGCCACACACCTTGCGCACCCGTCCGTATGCCGGGCACTGAAGGCCAAGACCTCACAAAGATTTTAGCTGCATGACAGATATGCTATCAGTGAGAAAAATGAGACATATCAACGGTACTTGTTCGACAAGCGGCAACAAGAACAAGGTGAGACCTTTGAATCGTTTCTTGCCAGCCTTAGATTTCTTGCAAGGACATGTAATTTTTGCTCGTGTATGTCAGACAGTCTGCTGAGAGACAAGATCATACTGGGCATTAATGGCTCCCAAACCAGAAAACGTCTGTTACAAGAGAGAAAGTTATCGCTCAATGGCTGCATTGGCATCTGTAAAAGCACAGAAATGGCTGAATCTCACCTACAAGCATTCAGTACAGCTGCAGACAGTAGGTCCGCTACTGTCCATGGGAGTAAACCTTGCACTAACAAGGAAGGCTCAAAGCATCCTGGACAGAAGGCTGGTGCTGTGGTGGAGCCAGAGCAAAAGGCACCTTGAACAGGCACAGAAGCAAAGTGAACCCTTGCAGGTACTGTGGCACGGAACATGCAGGAGACAAGCAACAGTGCCCCGCATACGGACAGGTGTGCAAGGCGTGTGGCATTCGAAATCACTTTGCAAAGGTGTGCAAGCAGAAGCTCGTGCATGGGATGGAAGCACAAAGCGGTGACCAAACCGACAGTGACAGCAGCACCGAGTTATCGACAATGTCACACTGGTAGTCAGCAGTCTGAAGACAAGGATGACATATTCACACAGACGCTCATCGATGGAAAGCCAATAGACTTCCAAGTTGACAGCGGGGCAAGCATTAATATTTTACCCCGCAAATACTTGGAGGGAGTAGACCACACACTTAAGGCTGATTTACACTTGTGCGTCAAATGGACGCTGTAACCTATGCAAGTGGCCTATGCGCGTTGTGAGCATTTATACTTGTGCGTTGGTGTGTCTGCGTCGCTCTACAAATCGGGCACATCGCGCATGCGCACACACCTGCCTGTGCATGGCTTTATGGTCATGGTAGTCTTTCTCGGGGTAAACAAGTTTAAAGCGAGCGTCTTTTTTCGTAAAAGCGAAATGTGTCCTCCATAATTTCGGCAGTCTATAAAGCTTTATGGAAAGCTTTGCAGCCAGAGTTCCTTCCCTACCCTTCAGTTGCCTAATGGGAAGCTATTGCAGCATAGGAGGAAATGCGATGCTACCAGGCGGACCAATCACAGTTGTTGCAGTCTGCATTGCTGCAACGCGTAATTACATTTTGGGAGAGATGCGTGTCAGGCTACGGCGTAGGGATCCGCGTAGACTCTGTGTAGGGTTCGCGGCGACGTCGTACCTATGGCATCGAGTTGACGCACAAGTATAAATCAGCCTTAAGACAATGCACAAAAAAGCTGATGATGTGGAACAAGACCACCATGGATGCAGAAGGGATGTGCAGAGTGAAATTGCGTAACCCCATGAGGAACCACAAGTATTCTGTCGAATTTGTCGTGGTCACTGACAACTTTACACCATTGCTGGGAAGCAGGGCCAGCCAGCAAATGAAGCTGATTACGGTCAACGATGACAACTTTTGCAGGGTGCATGCATGTACACTTAAAGAAAAACAATGCGCTCCAGAAGAACGCTATGCAGAGGTGTTTGATGATGCGCTCGGGGAGCTTCCGGGTGCAGACCACCTACAGATCGATGAGGATTTTCAACCCACAGTGTTACCCCCACGACGTCTGCCTCACGCTATGAAGCAGAAAGTGATCAACTGGTAGACCGCAAGATGATAGCTCCAGTCCATGAACCTACAAGGTGGGTTAGCCAGTTAGTGGTCGCAGAGAAGAACGGCAATCTTCGTATATGCATTGACCCTCGACCATTGAACAAAGCACTGAGGAGAGAACACTACCCCCTTCCGGTGATAGAGGACATTTTGCCAGATCTTGATCAGGCCAAGGTTTTCAGCAAGCTTGATATGAGTTCTGCATTCTGGCAGGTGAAATTGGACAGTGAATCAAGCGTGCTCACCACTTTAAACATGCCCTTCGGGCAGTATAGATGGCTCAGACTCCCATTTGGAACCAGTGTTTCATCAGAGATCTTCCAGCGCAGGCTGCATCAGGCGCTGGAAGGTCTACTGGGAGTGATCTGCGTCGCAGACGACATTCTGGTGTACAGAAAAGGGGAAACGCAGGAAAAGCAATCGCTGATCATGATGTGAAACTTGAGCAGCTATTACAGCGTTGTGCAGGGCAGCATAGCAGGCTCAACAAGAACAAATCTGTCTTCAGAGTGACAGAGATACCCTGTTTGGGACATCTCGTCACAAGTGAGGGACTTCAGCCTGATCCTAAAAAAGTCGCTGACGTCCTCAACGTGCCAGCACCCATGGATGTGCGGGGAGTGCAGCGGTTGGTCGGGTTTGTCAACTACCTGAGCCGTTTTCTACCAAGTCTCTCAGATACCCTTGAGCCAATAAGACAGCTGACAAAGCCAGATGTAGCATGGGAGTGGTCGGCTGAGCAGCAAAACGCTCTCTCCAAGATCAGGTGATGGCATCCGAAGCACCGGTGTTAGCATACCACAATTCTAAGGAAGAACTAACCATCCAGTGTGACGCCAACAACAAGGGCCTAGGGGCAGCACTCCTCCAGAATGGACGTCTGATCGCATATGCAAGCAGAGCGCTAACGGACACAGAACTGCGTTATGCAGCGATCGAAAAGGAAATGCTCGCAATCATTTTCGCACTTGAGCGTTTTCATCAATGCACTTTTGGCCACTTCACAAGAGTGCTCAGCGATCACAAGCCGCACCTCGCGGATACGCTATCACGAGCAGTTAGGGGTACTCCAGGCCAGGAGAATGGCTTCGACGAAGGCAATATGCTATTGCACCAGTGTGCAATAGACAACAAACTGTGCAAATAGAAAAAGAAAGAGAAAAAGGAAATAATAACTAACTAACTAAATAGTAAATATTGAGAGCATAAGATGAAGAGTCTATGAGAGTGAGTCCATACGTCATGGCAACAGGTCAGTGATTGGGCAAGTGAAGTTGAGTGCAGTTATCCTCCCTGGTTCAAGAGCCTGATGGTTGAGGGGTAATAACTGTTTCTGAACTTGGTTTTGTGAGTCCTGAGGCTCCTATATCTCCTTCCTGATGGCAGTAGTTAGAAAAGAGCATGCCCTGGGTGGTGGGGGTCCCTGATGATGGATGCTCTTTTCCTGTAGATGTGCTCAATGTTTGGGAGGGCTTTACTTGTGATGGACTGGGCCGTATATACTACTTTTTGTAGGATTTTCCATTCAAGGACATTGGTGTTCCCATACCAGGCTGTGATGCAGCCAGTTGACATACTCTGTACCACACATCCATAGAAGTTTGTCAAAGTTTTCAATGTCATGCTCAGTCTGTGTAAACTCTTAGGAAGTAGAGGTGCTGCAATTGCACTTATGTGCTAGGCTCAGGGCTTAATTAGGAAGAGGAAAAAAGATTATGAGAATAACTGGCAGGGAACATAAAAACTGACTGTAAAAGCTTTTATAGGTATGTGAAAAGAAAAAGATTGGTTAAGACAAATGTAGGTCCCCTACAGACAGAAGCAGGTGAATTGATTATGGGGAACAAGGACATGGCAGACCAACTGAATAATTACTTTGGTTCTGTCTTCACTAAGGAGGACATAAATAATCTTCCGGAAATACTAGGGGACAGAGGGTCCAGTGAGATGGAGGAACTGAGGGAAATACATGTTAGTAGGGAAGTGGTGTTAGGTAAATTGAAAGGATTAAAGGCAGATAAATCCCCAGGGCCAGATGGTCTGCATCCCAGAGTGCTTAAGGAAGTAGCCCAAGAAATAGTGGATGCATTAGTGATAATTTTTCAAAACTCTTTAGATTCTGGACTAGTTCCTGAGGATTGGAGGGTGGCTAATGTAACCACACTTTTTAAAAAAGGAGGGAGAGAGAAACCAGGGAATTATAGACCAGTTAGCCTAACATCGGTGGTGGAGAAACTGCTAGAGTCAGTTATCAAAGATGTGATAACAGCATATTTGGAAAGCGGTGAAATCATCGGACAAAGTCAGCATGGACTTGTGAAAGGAAAATCATGTCTGATGAATCTCATAGAATTTTTTGAGGATGTAACTAGTAGAGTGGATAGGGGAGAACCAGTGGATGTGGTATATTTGGATTTTCAAAAGGCTCTTGACAAGGTCCCACACAGGAGATTAGTGTGCAAACTTAAAGCACACGGTATTGGGGGTAAGGTATTGATGTGGATAGAGAATTGGTTGGCAGACAGGAAGCAAAGAGTGGGAATAAACGGGACCTTTTCAGAATGGCAGGCAGTGACTAGTGGGGTACCGCAAGGCTCAGTGCTGGGACCCCAGTTGTTTACAATATATATTAATGACTTGGATGAGGGAATTAAATGCAGCATCTCCAAGTTTGCGGATGACACGAAGCTGGGCGGCAGTGTTACCTGTGAGGAGGATGCTAAGAGGATGCAGGGTGACTTGTTTAGGTTAGGTGAGTGGGCAAATTCATGGCAGATGCAATTTAATGTGGATAAATGTGAAGTTATCCACTTTGGTGGCAAAAAGAGGAAAACAGATTATTATCTGAATGGTGGCCGATTAGGAAAAGGGGAGGTGCAACGAGACCTGGGTGTCATTATACACCAGTCATTGAAAGTGGGCATGCAGGTAGAGCAGGCGGTGAAAAAGGCGAATGGTATACTGGCATTTCTAGCAAGAGGATTCAAGTACAGGAGCAGGGAGGTACTACTGCAGTTGTACAAGGCCTTGGTGAGATCACACCTGGAGTATTGTGTGCAGTTTTGGTCCCCTAATCTGAGGAAAGACATCCTTACCATAGAGGGAGTACAAAGAAGGTTCACCAGATTGATTCCTGGGATGGCAGGACTTTCATATGATGAAAAACTGGATGAACTAGGCTTATACTCATTGGAATTTAGAAGATTGAGGGGGGATCTGATTGAAACGTATAAAATCCTAAAGGGATTGGACAGGCTAGATGCAGGAAGTTTGTTCCTGATGTTGGGGAAGTCCAGAACGAGGGGTCACAGTTTGAGGATAAAGGGGAAGCCTTTTAGGAGCGAGATTAGGAGAAACTTCTTCACACAGAGAGTGGTGAATCTGTGGAATTCTCTGCCACAGGAAACAGTTGAGGCCAGTTCATTGGCTATATTTAAGAGGGAGTTAGATATGGCCCTTGTGGCTAAAGGGATCAGGGGGTATGGAGGGAAGGCTGGTACAGGGTTCTGAGTTGGATGATCAGCCATGATCATACTGAATGGCGGTGCAGGCTCGAAGGGCCGAATGGCCTACTCCTGCACCTATTTTCTATGTTTATATTTCTATGTCCTCTGAAATAATAACACTGAGGAATTTATAGTTGCTGACCCTCTCCATCTCCTACTCCCTGATGAGGACTGGCTCATGGACCACCGGTTTCCTCCTGAAGTCAATAATCTGATCCTTGATCTTGCTGAGATTGAGTAAGAGGTTGTTGTTGTTTCACCACTCAGTCAGGTTTTAAATCTCCCTCCAATATGCTAATTCATCACCTCCCTTTATTTCGAGACAGATATTTCAGATAAAAACAGCGCATGTGCACCAACTTTAATCGTCTGCTCACCAGTGCATGTACAAGTATATTATAACATCCCCCTTTTTATCAAATACATGCCACTCATTATTCCCAATTGTATGAGCATATATACAAAATATAAAACATACTAAAATTGGACTTCAACTTCAAACTACAAACTACACAACCTCAAATGGGACATGGTCCTTCTTTGAGTATAAACATGACATTAAAATGCCAAATAGTATAACAGACTTATTGTTCAATTATTCATGCAATTGTTCAATGTGGGACAAAGTCTTCTAGCTATTGTAGCCTTTTCACTGTGCTGCCAGAATGAGTTTTTACTGTTTTGTCCGAGTCCTGTTGTTTGTTATTTGCATGTTTCAACGTTTGTGTTAGTGTTTGTGTTGTGTCATTAGCCTCTGCTCGTGTTTGGCTGTGTGCGTTTGATGCAGTAGGCACACTGTGGTCATTGATCTCAGTTGCTTGACCTATTTTACCTGTTCATATGTGATTAGCTTTTCAGGCGGTTCCTCGGCTGTCTTTTGTAGATGTGTGCGATTACGTCGGTAGGTCCCAGAAGGGGTTTGAACTACATATGAACGCTCATCAAGGCGCCGACACACGATTGCTTTCTCCCAATTGTTCTTACCTTGCACCAGGGGTTGCATGCACATGATATCCCCTTCGTCGAGTGGGGCAAGATCTTTGGCTGATTTGTTGTAATTGTCGGCCTGCTGCTGGACGCGTTGTTTCTTACGCTCATGTTCGCGTACAACTCTGGGTTCCAGTAAACTCGCTGTTGTAGGCAGGAGCGTGCGTGTGCGGCGATTCATCAAATGCTGGGCAGGACATGCTGAGCCCTTGCGAGGGTGTGTTGCGATGGTCTAGAAGTGCGAGGTAGGGATCTGCTCGTGATTTGTTGCTCTTTGTGAGGATCCGCTTAGCTGTCTTAACTGCTGATTCAGCTTTTCCATTCACTCTGCTATTTCCGGGGCTGCTACACAAGTGCTCAAAATCCCATTCTCATGCAAATCTGTGAAACTCTGCTGACGTGTATTGTGGCCCATTATCACTAACCACTCGTGTTCGGCTACCATATCTCGCAAAATGAGCCTTCAATTTGTGAATAATGGCTGCGCTGGTCATATCGCAAAGAAGATCTACCTCAAAGAAATTGCTGTAGTAATCAACGGTGATGAGGTACTCTTTTCCTTCGAATGTAAACAGGTCGGTACCTATCTTTTCCTATGGCCGAGCGGGCACCTCATGACTCATAAGCCATTCTTTCTGCTGACTCATTTCGTATGTGCGACAAATATCACATGTAGCAATATATTGCTCATGCCTGGCCAAAAAAGACATTCGCGTGCACATATGAGGCATCCTTCTATGCCCAAGTGTGACGAATGAACTCTTTCGCTCGCTTTGCGGTATGATGACACGCTCACCTTTGAAGATTGAGCCATCTCGGACTGCGAGCTCATCTCTATAGCTATAGTAAGGTGTAATTTGCTTTGGTAGCGCGTCACGTTAGCTCGGCCATCCACTGATGATTACGTGTTTCAACATCTGCAGTGTGTCATCTTTCGCTGTTTCTATGGGAATCTGCTCTAGATGCTCATCGCGGATAGACATTCAAACCTAGCCTGTATACCAAAAAGTAATTTTTTAAAGTCATGGGAACGGGATCACATTCTGAAGTTTAGAATATGAAAATAAATTATAGGGGCCTAATGATTTGAAAAGCATTCCAGTGAGAAAAGATTAAATACAAATACAAAATAATGTCAAACAGTGGATTCCAGTTCCATTGTAATGCTCAAATTACACAGAATAATGAAGTGAAATAAGCTATTCAGACTAACATCATAAACTTTGTAGGTAATATTAACTGAATCCAGCATTTACAAATACCTTGATAACAAGAAATATAGCACTTCAAAACAAAGTAGCTTAGCAACAATTTCTTATGGACAATTCAGGACAGCTGCTTTTTCAGTATTTACTTTACTTCTAAGATCAATTTTACAAGGCTTTCCTTAAAAATTTGTGACATTAGTGATTTTATAATCAAAAATGATCATTCATAAATCAAGAGACTTTGGGAAGGTTATGATAACCAATCCTCTTGGGAGAGAACCAAAGAGGTTCTGGAGATCTGAAAATTTTCAATCTCATTACATTTTTTCTTACCTTACAAGTAAAAGAAATCCTTATTTGTCCTTGTGTTCATAGGCTACTAACAGGCACTTGGCCATGATCATTGGCAGCTTTCTCTCTATTTCATTGTACCAAAATATCTTAAAGAATTTGCAGTACTTCCTCAGATAACACCCTCCCACCTCCATGAAGTCTCATTGAACAACAACTCGCATGGATCATATTAGTGATACACATCTGCATGAAGCACCTTCTTCACTGGATTACCTTCACTCTCCCATCCACAAACCTTACTCCCCATGCCCATGCACCCCACCACAACCCATCCTCCTAATCACTTCCAGGCCCAGCCACACGAGTTAAAGCAACCGCCACCCCGACCCCAGAATTCCTGAGTGTTTACAACAGAAGCGGTTGGTCAAACAGACTGGACAGTTTCATTACACAATGAGTATATGAGTCAGACCAGAATACATTGATTCCTTATGCTTTCCAGTTAGTGGCTTGTTCTTGTAGGTCACCACCAATTCAAGCAGCTGCATCTTTGTAATCAGAGCTTACTCAAAACGTGGCTCATACTTCAACATAAATTACCTTTCATAGGACAAGAAAGATGAGTTTTTCCATCCTAACAGGCACTGTATGGCTTGCTTACTTACTGAAATTGTTTAAGTTGTTGAAGTGTCAGTGGTATATTGGCCTGAAGTTAAATAATCAATGTGAAGCTTCTCATTATCTGGGAAACACTATTCAAAATTAATTAAACATTTAACATAACGTGAGTTGCAACTGACCACAGCCGGTATAGAAAAAGCAACTAAAATACCCTAAGACCAATTTGATCTAATGAGACACCCACATATTTGTTACAGATTATTTTCTGCTAAAAAGCTGTTAAACATTAAATTTTAAGTGAAATTTGCATTCAAATTTAGAAACAGTTCACTTGCAAATTATTTTCTAAAGCCAATTTATTCTCTTCCAGTTGCACTTATGACACCAGCAGAAAGAAGAAGTGTGATTATGGTTTTCACAGCATTGCTATTTTAAACAAATTTGTTATTCAGTTTTCAATACACAGTTATATTTGTATGTGTATATTTTCAAAGCTCCAAGACTGAGAAAACTAAAGTTTCAACAGCAATTTCAAACTTACCGTATTTTGAATAAATTAAAGGTACAATCATCAATTGCTATCAAATGATTTATACTTTGCTGCAAAACAGTATCATAGAGCCACAGAAAACAGACAGTTTGCATAGAAAGTATCATTAATTTATCAACCTGGATTATTTTACTGAAATACTTCAAATGAATACTGAAAGATTAAATATAAATCAATTAAAGTTAAGCTTTATATTTGCCCACACAGGCAAATGGTGTTGAGTATAAAGGATTTGCTTGAAATATTTAGTAATTACACATTCCTGATCAAGTTGATAGTCAAATAATTGCATAATTAATACATCATACAATGGAGTTTCTCCTGATTCTCGGGGTGTGATTGTCAAGGGAGCTTTGATCCTTTTGCAAATACCACTTGGCCCTACACCTAATTGTGAACAAATTGTGCAGAAAGCAAGAGGTGAGTACATATTGCAAAATCAGGCAGAAGTTATGGCTCTGCAGGTGTTCATTGCAGCAATCGAGTACATACTGGCCCTGTGTAAGCACACTCCAACTGGTACTCGTTCCTGCCTTCTCCCTATGCCCACCTTTTATTTTCATTTCAAGAATTTCACCAGAACTGCTATTTACACATACAATTTAACAACTGTCTGCCATCTCTTCCATGGACCTACTTATTTAATATATTTTATTCTACATTCAAGAATCCAGGGCAATAAACGTTGAAGGAAGTCAGAAAGAAAGCAGCTAGTTCATTAACTGGCAGGGCTTGGAAACTGTTTCTCTACAAACCTTTTGGGATAAGATGCATTTATTCATTGCTGAAAGAGGTTGAGCTGTCCTTTTATTTTACTCCAAATTGAATAGAGAAATCTGGTCATTTAAAGAGATCACCACAAATAAAAATTTGTTCAAGCTAAAAGGAGACGGTTATAAAGAAGGTTTGAATGTAGGTTGATGAAGCTGTCTTTCCAGTTTATAACTGGTAGCATGCAGTTAGAACATCAGATAATGTTGAAAATGGAAATGAATTTATGCACAGCTACACACTAATGTGCAAACAATGAATCTAACCAATGCCTACACCATTTAACCAGATTCTCAACACAAGACTATAAAAAGGCAATCAAGACAACTTATTTTTGAGATGTGTTGTTGTGCCCACCCATCTCCTGAGTACTAATTCTTTTCTTTAAGGTGAAAAACAGAACGTAGAAAAAGATAAATTAATACTGCATTGATATGATTTATTTTCTTTGATACTTTTTGTATGGTGACAGCTTTTGTACCGCATTGTACAAAAGCAATTATGTTTTTGCAGGCACGATAATGAACTTGCAATCATTTTTATGCCTTTATATTCAGTCCTTAGCAATGACAAAGTACAGATTGAAAACATGTTTGTGGTTTTGCTCGAAATCTGTTTATGCTACACAGATCAACTTACATAATACATTGATGTGTGCTGTGCAGATAAGTGGGCTTAATTTTGTACATTTTGACATGGTACTAATTGCATACTGTTCTGTGATAATGAGACATGTTGATAACTTGCTATAATGAATGACAAGTATTAGCTTGTGTGTTCCCTGAAAGTGGCATCACAGGTAACCAAGTGATGAAGAAGGCCTTCATCAGAAAGGACAGTGAGTACAGAAGTTGGGAAGTTATGTAACACTTGACTTTGGTGAGGCTGCCCTTGGAATATCATGTTGTAGGAAAGATGCTACAAAGTGAAAAGAGTGCAGTGGAGATTTACAAGGATGTTGCCAGGACTCAAAGGACGAGTTATGCAGAGAGGCTGAGTAGTCTGGGTCTTAATTCATCAGTGTGTAGGGGAATGAGGGATGTACTACAGAGGTGTACAAAACCATGAAGGGCATAGTGAAGGCAATGAATGTGCAGTCTTTTTCCCAGGGTTGGGGAATCAAGAACTAGAGGGTATAGGTTCAGGGTGAGAGGGGAGAGATTTAATTGGCAATATTTTCACCCAGAGGATAGTCCATAAATGAAGTGGCTGAGACAGGTGCATTAACAACATTTAAAAGCCACTTCAACAGGTACAGAGGAAAGATTTAGATGGACATGGGCAAAGTACAAGCAAATGTGAATCTTGGTTAGCATGGCCGAGTTGGGCCAAAAGATTCATGTTATATAGATTCATGACTTGCATTGCTTTCAAGAGATACAATGGACTAGAAAATAGAACAGTGCAGTCACTGCTTGGAGAAAGAGAAGTGGGAGAGAGAGGAGTGAGGGAGGATTCATTTTCCGAGAGTGTCAAGAGCAGATGGAAGTAGTAGGCTTGAAGTAGTCTGTTTGGATTGTAGGAAGGTGTTTGTAAATATTCAACACAGCAAATTGATTAAAACATATGCTGCCCTTGGTTTTTAAGAGTAAGTGGCAAGCTGGGTCCAAAAGTGGGTCAGTGACAGAACAGAAAGGCAATGATCAACTCAAATTTGGTTGTTTGCTATGAGTTTCTGCAGAACTTAATGCCAGGTCACTTGTTTTTTTTTAAATCAATGATTTAAAATTCAATGCAGGTGGGGAAATTTGCGGATCATCTCAAAATTGTAATAGTGTCTGAATTTACTTTAATTATGTCCTTCACGATTTTATACACCTCTGCAAAGTCATCTGGTTTAAGATTTGTCAGTAGAGCTGTATATGTGAAATAAATGCAGTGTGTCAGACTGCTGCATGACGACATTCATTGTAACCTCCTGTGAGACTTGATTAAATCCTTACTCGTACCTACCTTAAAACAAAATGAGTTGGGGTCACAGTTTCCAAAACGTTCACCCACTGTCAGGTCTGTCACCTGGCCTGGCTCATTTTCCAAAACTAGATCCAATATGTTCTCTTCTCTGGACTCTCCACCTACCATTTCAAAAACCCTACTTGGATGCTCTGAAGAAACTACCCCCCCCCCCCACCATCTAAGCTCCACACAATACTGAACGAGGCTCAAGATGGTGCCAGCTACATCTTCCATTGCGATCACAGCTCAGTTGTAGTTGTATTTTGAGGGGGGTTTGGGTTCGTGGGGATGGTTTTGGGGTCAGAGGAGTCAGGTTAGAGTTTTAAGGACAGGGATGTGGGGGAGCTAGAGGGCAGACCAGAGTATTAAGTCTTAAGATTTGATTGCATGTTCAAAGGACAGTGACATGGACATGGAACATCGTGAATCGAGCCTGGATGTCTGGCTGACAGACCAACATGGATGAAGGCTGGTGGCTATCCCAGGGTCAGCAAATTGTTGGCAGTTTGAGTTCCATGTGGACAGGAGGAATGAAGTCCGATGGCCCCTTGGGCCAATGAGACAGAAGTTCAAGGCCTAGTGTTCAGGGATCCTGTCATCAGAGGGTCCAGAGTTTGAAACCTAGTGTTTGCCGTCCCATTATTGGCGGGTCTGGAGTTCGAAACCTGGCGATTGGGGCCCTATCACTGGCGGGTCTGGAGTTCGAAGCCTGGTGTTCATGGTCCTGTCATCGGTGGGCTCAGAGTTCGAAGCCTTGTATCTGGAGTCCCATCATTGGCAGGTCTGGAGTTTGAAGCCTGGTGTTCGGGGTCCAATCATCCATGGGTCCAGAGTTCAAAACTTGGGATTCCAGGTCGTGTTATTGGCAGGTATGGAGTTCAAACCCTAGTGTTCAGGGTCCCATCATCAGTGGGTCTGGAGTATGAGGCCTGGTGTTTGCAGTGCAATCATCAGTTGGTCTGGAGTTCAAGGCCCAGTGTTTGTGGTCCAGTCATCAGTGGGTCAGGAGTTTAAGGCCTGGTGTTCGGGGTCCAGTCATCAGTGGGTCTGGAGTTCAAGGCCTGGTTTTCAGTGTCCTGTCATCAGCAGGCCTGGAGTTCAAGGCCTGGTGTTCAGGGTCCCGTCATCAGCAGGGCTGGTGTTCAGGGTCCCGTCATCAGCAGGGCTGGTGTTCAGGGTCCCGTCATCAGCAGGGCTGGTGTTCAGGGTCCCGTCATCAGCAGGTCTGGAGTTCAAGGCCTGGTGTTCAGTGTTCTGTCATGAGTGGGTCTGGAGTTCAAGGCCTGATGTTCAGGGTTCCATCATCGTCAGGTCCGGAGTTTGAGGCCTGGTATTTAGGATGCAATCATCAGTGGGTCCGGAGTTTGAAGCCTGGTGTTCAGGGTCCCGTCATTGGCAGGTATGGAGTTCGAAGCCTGGTGTTTGGTGTCCTATTATTGGTGGTTCTGGAGTTCAAGGCCTGGTGCTGCTGATCAGCGAGTCTGGGGTCAATGCCCAAGGTTCAAATTAGAATTACGGAGGTCAGGGCCCATTGACTGGAACCTTGGGTCTGCAAATCTCTCCGAGTACATTGGGGCAGTTGAAGGCCCAAAATCTGCATGTCTCTGTCCAAATCCAGATCTGAAACTAGGTCCACTGGAGGCTAGAGGCCAAAGAATTTGGTTTTCTTGGGGTAGGAGAACTCTAAACGTCTATGGGTGGAAGAAAAGAACGGAGGCTTGTTTTGCTGTTATTTTGTTGCTTGTCGTATTCTATGTTGTTCTGCCAAGCATTTTGGGAATGCTATGTTGGAGTCAGAATGTGTGGCAACACTTGCAGGCTGACCTTATCACACCCTTGGGTGTGTTGGTTGTTAACAGCAACGACACTTTTCACTGTACGTTCCAATGTACATGTAACATCTGTGTAGTGTTTGTCTTATCTCATGTGACTGGTTGCCACACTCTTTATGAGAAAATCTACTTACATAGTACTACACTAGGTGCTGGTAGGGCATCGGAAGCACTAGGTATCAAAAGGAGGCAGTGAATAGAAAACACACACTTCTAGAGGCAAGTTTGTTTATAAAAATAGCAAGATATTCAAAATATTTGCATAATTAAGAAAATACAAAATTCCAACATTCTGTCTTAGGTTCAAAATCTCAGATATCAAACAAAAACCAAATTCCTGTTTAGTTAGAATCAGTAAGGTTCATTAGAATAACCTTTATTACTCTAATTTCTCTAACTAATTAGATCGTGTTATTCCCTATTTAAAGGTTTACAGACTAACCTTTTCTTTTTATTTATCCCTAGTCAGTATGTCTACAAATTTATATTCAACCCTGCTAAATAAATAAATATACCAAATTCATATCCTTTGAAAGAAAACTAAATTGACACATCCAGCTATATTAAATCACCTGCATCATGAAACATTTGTTCCCACGCTGGTTCTTCGATCTTGGGTGGCCCACCATCTCTTTTCTTGGTTCGTTGGATGAAATAGTGAGTCATCCATGGAAGGTCCATTCACAAAATTTATATAAAAAAATGACCAAATCCCTTGGTATGATTTAACAGAACTAATTCCCGGTTACATGGTAGAGATCTTGGACGCTCGTGTCTGCCGATATTGTCTCGCTATAGCTGCTGCCTGTTATAGCCAAAGCTTCAATAAGCCTTTCACCGCTATCGCCTCTCTTCCAGGAGTTTTACCCTGAGATTTTTAAGTAAGTAGGATAGGGATACTCACTACTAATCCCATTTTTAACAGTTTATATCTTTAGTTCCTAATAGTTTGCTGCATTTCTCTCACTTGTCTGCACCTGCATCAGCCATGCCTCATTCTCACAGAGCACTTTACTTACAAGTGCTCCTTTTTAAAAAAAAATTGGTAAACCTCGTTTTCATCCCTCCACAGGCAGAGCATTCAAACATTGCATCTTTGGGTTAATTAACCTGGGTTATGTACACATAATCAGTGAACCTGAATTTTGAATCTTGCATCTTGAAATTGAAGTCCCCCACTGTGACAACCCTGTTGCTTCTTCACTTTTCTATAATTTGTCTACAATCAGACTAAACCCTAACAAACCACCAGCTGGCATCTGCTAATTAATCAAATATTGTATCTGAGACTTCGAACTATTCATTATTGGAGAACTTAAGTCTACAGAATGATATTTGACATTGCAGATGGACATGTAGAGACCCTCACAATTACACAAAAACAATCCTTTTAGAAAGAGTTCAATAGACTGATTCGGTACGTGACCACAAGACAATCCTTTTAACTTCCAAGAAGACAATGTGGAACATGGAACTTTGTTTAGGTTTCTGCTCCAGTCAGACATCTGCAGTTTAAAAATAAATCAAATATCTCCACACTCATTCTCACAATCATGGAGTGCTAACTGTAACCATGGCAATTCCCGAGCACTGCTTCAGTTTCCTGAGAATCAGCAGCTGGGGGAAAACTGATGCCACACAGTTCAAATTTACAAATTTCACAGCAGATACAATATGCACAGCATCTTCTTATTGGGTTAAATGCTATTAAATCAACACATATAGACAGGTAATCCTTCATCACTTCCCATTTGATGAACACAAGCTCGGTGATGGACAGAAGATCAGGAAGGTCATTTTCAACTCTCTCCCCCTCTACCAGGCAATGATGTGAAAGAGTGGTGCGCCCACCAATTATCACCACATTTCAGTGGATTGAAGAATGAGCCAAGTTCTATTGCAGTTGGTGCTCTGCTACATGATACTGCTCTCCTGAAAGCGATGTTGAAAATTACACTTTATTCATCTCTGCTAACATAACAACATGTAACCAAAACAGCACAATATTCCATACGGATCTTACATATTCTACATCAAGTAAATATCTATTTCCTCCAAGGCTGATGTTATTTATTCACTGATTAACTTGTGCAGGTGAAATGCAATCACCTGCCACCTCTTTGCCCATTCTTCTAATTTGTCTAACTCCTTCTGTAGCCCACTCTTCTTTGCCAAAGCTACCCACCCTTCCACCTATCTTTGTATCATCCACAGACTTGACTACAAAGCCATCAATTCATTGACATATAACGTAAAAAGAAAGGATCCCAACACCAACCCCTGCTGAAGACCACCAGCCACCGGCAGCCAACCAGAAAAGGTTCTCTTTTTACCACTCTTTGCCTCCTACCAATCAGCTAATGCTCTTAATCACGTTAGTAACTTTTCCTGTAATATCATGGGCTCTCAACCTGTTAAGCACCTTGTCAAGGGCCTTCTAAAAATCCAAGTACACAACATCAATCAAATCTCCTTTGTCTAGTTTGCTTGTTATTTCTTCCAAAGAATTCCAACAGGTTTGTCAGGCAAGATTTTCCCTTAAGAAAACCATGCTGACTATGGCCTATTTGATCATGTGCCTCCAAGTACCCCGAAACCACATCTTTAACAATCAACTCCAATATCCTCTCAGTCGCTGGGATCAGACTAATTGGCCTAAAATTTCCTTTCTTCTGTCTCTCTCCCTTCTTGAAGAGTGGAGTGACATTTGCAATTCTCCAATCCCACAGAACCATGGCAGAATCTTTTGATTTTTGAAAGATCATTACTAAAGCCTCCACAATCTCTTCAGCCACCTCTTTCAGAACCCTGGGCTGTACACCGTCTGGTCCACTTTCAGACATTTCAGTTTCTCCCTAGTAATGGCAATTTCACACACTTCTGTCCCATGACACTCTCGAATTTCCACCATACTGCTAGTGTCTTCCTCAGTGAAGATTGATGCGAAATATTTATTCAATTTATCCACCATTTCATTGTCACACATTACTACCTCTCCAGCATCATTTTCCAATGGTTCGATATCTGCTTTCGCCTCTTTTAAACTTTATGTATCTGAAGAAATTTTTGATATCCCCTTTAATATTATTGGCCTGCTTACCTTCATATTCCATTTTTTCTTTCTTTTTAACTTTAGTTGCCTTCTGTTGCCTTTTAAAAGCTTCCCAATCCTCCAGCTTCCTATTATTTTATGCTGTACTATATGCCCTTTCTTTGCCCTTTGTGTTGGCTTTGATTTCCCTTGTCAGCCACGGTCGTATCATCCTGCCTTTAGAAAACTTCTTCTTTGGGATGTATCTTTCAGCGCCTTCTGAATTGCTCCCAGAAACTCCAGGTTCTTGATTCATAGGGGTATTAGGGGTTAAGGGAAAAAGTTAGGAGAATGGGGTTGAAAAAGAACATTATTGAATAATGGGGCAGACTTGATGGGCTGAATGGCCTGATTCTTCTCCTGAGTCATATGGTCTTATCTCCAGTTCTGAGCAGCTGAATTATACTAATCAGCCATGCCAACTAATACAAGTAGCAAAAAGGACAAAATTTACAATACTCTAATCAACACAGATTGCAAATATAAAGTAAAAAGCTCTTTAAAAAGAAGCACAGAAGACATGAGGCTAGTTCAGACATGAATAACGTCCCATCTAAATGTAATGACCCACTTCAACACTTTGCAATTTTTAGAATTTCCAGCATGAACAATTTATGATCTCTGCCTATTCATTACTCCAAAGTATTTTATCTACAGTGAACATGGGTGTAATTGCAAACATTTGAATAAAATAATAATATCTATTTTGTCATTTTAAACTGAAGCCTTCACTGCATTTACAGGTACCACAATATATCGTTGAGGTACATTGTGGTGCCTGTGATGCAACTTTCCCTTTGTATATTTCCTTTCATTCTGACAATAACTCAGTTGGACAATTTGATTTTGGAGGTCAAATAGGTGAAGAACAAATTGAGCAGCAAGCTACCCAGGCCTTGGTAACTAACAAGCAACAGTCTCCTTTGTTAGCCTAGTGGCATCAGGAAATTGTTAGTAGGCTGGAATGAAATGTCATGCAAAGTTTGAAAATAACATTCCTCAGCATCCAGTTAATTGGTTCACAGTGCAGTAGTAGTGGGGGCAATAGTGGCCCAACAGGCAAGAAAGCTCTGCTTATCTGCAAAAAAAACTACAAGCATAACCAGGTCCTTTTCTATACAGTAAACAGTATGAGCAACAAAGGAACTTGTCAACAGCTTAGGTCAGACTGAGTGTGGAGAGGGAAGGTGGCCAGAATAAAGATGAGAGGAAGGGGCAAAAACACAGGGAAGAAGGGTTAACCTTAAAATGGAAAATTCAATGTTCATATCATTGCTAAGTAGAACATGAGTCTAGTTTGCACTGAAGGAGATGAGTTATTAACTTCAAACTTTCTGCATAATCACTCAAAGAGTTGAACTGCACGTGCATGTAACGAGAGCTGTATAACTCATCTCCTTCTCCCTTAAGCCACGAACTTATCAATCATCCCTCGTATGTTAATTGTAACTGTGCTTGGAGATCTCTACAGTCATGCTGTAACAGCATGTGAACATGTTATCCAAGTTTCAATTTGCAAATTGACAAAAATAAAACCAGGAGTCATCTGCTAATTTATGCAGGATCCCCCTACATTCAATTCTTGGTTCTCTTCCGACCTGGAGACAAAATACTCAAAGAATTCGCCACAACTGAAACCAAACAGGCAGGCTTCAATCGTACTGCAAATGATTGCTTGCCAACCAAACGCACTTTAAACACACAGCATTGTCAGAAATGACACCCCTCTTCCATTCAATGGAATAAAAGGATTGAAGCACAGAAAGTCACTTGTGAACTACCATATAATAAAGGACAAAACATAAGTCATTTTCTGAAATGTAAGCTGTTCAGGAATCAGTTCATTAAAAGAACATTACTGTGTGCTACATTATTTGATTTCAAAGAAAAAAGAAGATTGCCAAACCTAGCAAAATGCAACAAGTCTAGGATTTTTCTCCCTGATCCTCGAAGTATCAAAACAAATGAGTCTGGTCATGTTCAATGACAGCCATCCATGTTCAACCCATCAGCACTGCAAGGGCCAGGCCACCACGGACTCCTCCTGCAGACGCAAGCTTTCGAAGTGCCTATGAAAAGTAAGTAAATAGGCACCTACCTACTTTTCCCAGACCAGTGCTGCGAATTCAACTTATGTAGACCCCCATAAGGTAGATGCATTGTAGGGGTCTACATCATCTCTCTCCAGCAAATCTACCTACCACTTAACCCTAATCTACGATCCTCGCTTGAACCCTCTCCAACTACTATCTGTCACCTCGATGCAACAAACAAAGGTAGTTCAGTTTTTATTTGCACCTCATCTTTTGTAGAAAGTCATGGCTGTGGATTACATACACAAGCAACTTTTGATGATGTGCAAATTGTTAATATTATATCTAACCACCTCTTTGGCCTAGAACAGGAAAAATGTTAAATGTTCCACTTGTTCTTGCACGCTAATCTCTCGGAGATTTAACTGTTATTTGAAAAATATTCTCACTTTCCCTTTTCACTCTCAATTCAAAGTTTCATTTTCCTCATTACCATTCCTGTACTTTTATATGACTAATTCAAACTCCTCCTCTGTCATCTCAATTCTTAGCAACGAGGATTGATGAGATAGATCATTGGTCCTGCTCTTCCTTAAGGTACATTAATGCCTCTATCCGCTTATATTTCCATTCAGTCATGACTCCAAGCTCCAAGCCAAAGTATGCAGAAAACATTTTAGCTTACATGCCACATCAGTTGGTACACAGTGCCTACAAGATCCAGCCAATAATAAAACATGAAAATTATTCATATTATAAATGAGGTTATAGATCAATAAAATAACATGATTGAGGCAGGTACCTGAGTGACCGTCAGAAGAGGGAAAGGGAATAGTCAGTGCTCTATACCCTATGGCCATTCCCCTCAATAATAAGTATTCCACTTTGGATACTGTCGGGGGGAAGTCATAGCTATCTGATCTCTGGCACTGAGTCTGCCTCCATGTCTCAGAAGTGAAGGGGGAAGAAGAGGAGTGCAGAAGTGATAGGGGATTCCTTAATTAAGGGAGCAGACATCAGATTCTGTGGACATGAAATAGACACCGGGTGGAATATTGCCTCCCAGGTGCCAGAGGGACGTCTCGGATTGAGTCCATGGGATCCTAAAGAGGGAGGGTGAACAGCCAGAAGTTGTGGTATATATTGGTACCAATGACCTAGGTAGGAAAAGGGAGGAGATCCTGAAGAGAGAATATAAGGAGTTAGGTAGAAAGCAGAACTTCCAGGGTGGTAATCTCTGGATTGATGCCTGTGCCGTATGCCAGTGAGAGTAAGAATAGGATGATTTAGCAGATGAATGTGTGGTTTAAGAATGTGTGGGAGTAGGGTTTCAGATTTCCGGATTACTGGGATCTCCTAAGGCGAAGGTATGACCTGTACAAAAAGGAGGGGTTGCACCTGAACCCAATGGGGACAAAAATCCTTGCATGCAGGCTTGCTAGAGCTTTGGGGGAGGGTTTAAACTAATTTGGCAGGGGATTGGGAACCAGCGTAATTGGGCTGAGCATGGGGAAGTTGGTATAAAACTAGATGCAGTGTGTAGTGATACTGTGAGGAAGGTGATAAGGTGAAATTGCAGTCAGTGGGATGAGTCAAAGTATAACAGGGACCAAAATTGAAAAGAGTGATGAATACAGGACTGTAGGTGTTATACTTGAATACACACAGATTGCAGAATAAAATAGATGATCTTGTATATTATCAGATTAGAGATTAGCAGATATATGTTGTGACCATCGCTGAGTCATGGCTGAAAAAAAATTCATAGTTGGGAGCTTAGCATCGAAGGGTACACATTGTATCAAAAGGCTCTATTGCTAAAACATTAAATCAAATCCTTAGAAAGAGGTGACAGGATCAGAAGATGTAGAATCCTCATGGGTAGAGTTAAGAAACTGCAAGAGTAAAAAGACCCTGATGGGAGTTACATACAGTCCTCCAAACAGTAACCAGGAAGTGAGCTGCAAATTATTATTGGAGGTAGAAAAGTTGTGTAAAAAGGGCAATGTCATGAGGAATTTCAATATGCAGGTAGCTTGGGGAAAATCAGATTGGTGCTGGATGGTAAGAAAGGGAATTTGTAGAATGCCTACAAGATGGCTTTCAAGAGCAGCTTATGTTTGAGCCCACAAAGAGAACAACAATTCTGGATTGGATGTTATGTAATGACACGGCCCTGTAACCCTTACGTAATGTGTGCAACCTTTCAGATACAGTGAAGGTAATATGTTAGAATTCACTCTGCAGCTTAAGAAGGAGAAGCTAAACTCAGATGTATTAGTATTACAATGGAATAAAGAGAATTACAGTGACATGAGAGAGCAGCTGGCCAAAGTTGATTAGAAGGGGACACGAGCAGGAATGACGGCACAGCAACAATGGCTGGAGTTTCTATGAGCAATTCAGGAGACACAGGATAGCTACATTCCAAAGAAGAAAAATTATTCTAAAGTGAGGATGAGCAAACCATGGCTGGCTAGGGAAGTCAAAGAAATAAAGCAAAACGGAGGGCATATTCAGAGTTGTGCAAAAGTCTTAGACACATATGTATAGCTAGGCTGCCCAAGACATTTACACGGTACTGTAGTAATTTTCTTTCTTTTCAAATCCTTTTATTGTTACATTATACAAAAAAAATAACATGAGTGCATTGAAGTAACAACACTTACAATGTCTCAAAAAAGACATTATCTTAAAGATTGAAAAAAAATTTTGTGATAACAAAAAAAAAGCCTACTAAGCAGAAAAGTGAGAAAAAAAAGGAACCCATTAGGTGTACAACCCTGGAGTCATGCGTCATACAAAAAGCTTCTAAAAATAAACAACAAACTGCCAGCAAGAAAGGAAAATATACTAAAAATTTACAATTAGATCGTGGAAAAATTCCATCAATTAGCTCAACTGATAATAACGAGCCCTATCTTTTCTCAAAATCAAATAAAGGTTCAAAGGTTCAACTTCTAATTTTCTCCAAACTAAGACATAGCATCACTTGGGAGAACCATTGTGACAAAGTGGGAGCTGATGTATCCTTCCACTTCAACAAAATGGCCCTCCTAGTTATCAATGTAACAAATGCAATAACATGTTGGTCAGACACAGAAATACCATGAATATTTTGAGGAATTATTCCAAAAAGCACAGTTAATTTATTAGGTTGTAGATTAATTTTAAGTGCTTTAGAAATTGTTGAAAAAAACGACTTCCAGAACTGTTCCAATATAGAACAAGACCAAAACATATGTGTTAGTGTAGCTATCTCAGTGTAGCTACATCAATTAATTGATAGATATTCTCTTTCATACTCACACTTCCTGCAATACCTTCAAGTTAGACATTTTTACAAAAATATTTAAGTAATTTTCCTTACATATTGGAGGCTGACCTGTTAGATACTATTATGAGTATGAATCCTTCGATCAAGGGTTCTATTGGAAGAATTTATAATTTATTATTTATTATTACAATGAGATAAGCGTCCTTTATCTAAGATTAAATAGGATCGGGAAAAGGAACTTAATTTGACTTTTATGACTGAGGATTGGATGCGGATTTTGAAGTTGGTTAACTCATCTTCAATTTGTGCTAGCCATTCATTGATTCAATTTAAAATTGTACATCGTCATCATTTGACAAAGGAGAGACTTTCTAAAATCTTTTCTAATGTTGATAGTCATTGTGATAGTTGTAAAACTGAGATAGTACTGTAGTAATTTTATGTATTACACTGCACTGGTACTGCAAAAGAAAATCATGACATGCTTGACATATGTAAACCCGATTCTGATAAGGGTCTTCATTGTGGACTGAGAGTGGGAAAGGGGTCAGGGAGAGAGGAATCGTGGTTGGGAAAAGGGGAAGAGAGAGAGGGGAGGCAGCAGAAAGCACCAGAGAGACCTTCTGTAATGGTCAATAAACTGATGTTTGGAATCAAATGACCTTGCCTGGAGACTCACAGCTCGGTGTGAGTCCCATGCCAACAGACCCATGCCAACTCTGCTCTTGGTATTTCTACTCTGCCACCTGTCCCACACCCCTCCCATAGTTCTCCACACTTGCCATTCCCAATGTCCTTTGCTTCTGCCAGATATAGAAACTTGCTGTCCACCCCACATCAACAAATACAGTACTGTATAAAAGTTTTAGGCACTATATATATAGTGCACAGTACTGTAATATAGCAAAAGTTAGTGGGAAAGTAAAAGACTAGGAAACTTTTAAAAACCAATAGAAAGCAACTAAAAAAGCCCATAAAGAAAGAAAAGATGAAATGTACATGTAATAATATAAAAGAGGGTATGAAATGTTTGTCAGATATACAAAGAGTAAAAGAGAAACGCAAGTGGATATTGAACTGCTGGAAAATGATGCTGGCAAGGTAATAATGGGGGAAAAAGAAACGGCGAACGAACTTATTTTGTCTCAGTCTTCACTGTGGAAGACAATAGCAGAATGCCAGAATGCAAAAGTATCAGTGAGCAGTAACGTGTGTCATTGTTATTATTAAGGAGAAGGTGGTTGGGAAGCTGAAAAGTCTGAAGGTAGATAAGTCACCTGCACCAGATAGACTACGCCCCAAGGTTCTGAAAGAGGTAGCTAAGGAGATTGTACAAGCATTAGTAATGATCTTTCAAGGATCACTAGATTCTGGAATGGTTGTAGATGACTGGAAAATTGCAAATGTCACTCCACTCTTTAAGAAGGGAGCAAGGCTGAAGAAAGGATTATAAGCCAGCTGGCCTGACTTCGGAGGTTGGAAAGTCTTCGGAATCTTTTCTTAAGGATGAGGCTTCAGGGTTCTTGAAGGCACAAGACAAAATAGGCCAAAGTCAGCATAGTTTCCTTAGGGGGAAATCTTGCCTGACAAATCTGTTAAATTTGTTGAGGAAATAACAGGAAGGATAGACAAGGAGAGTCAATGGATGTTGTTAACTTGGATTTTCAGAAGGCCTTTGAAAAGGTACTGCACTTTAGGCTGCTTAACTAGATAAGAGCCCATGTTATTCCAGGAAAAATACTAGCATGTATAGAAGATTGGCTGACTGGCAAGAGACAAAGAGTCAAAATAAAGGGTGCTTTTTCTGGTTGGCTGTTGGTGACTAGTGGTGTGTTTCAAGGGTTGGTGTTGAGACCATTTCTTTTCAAGTGGTCTGTCAATTATTTGAATGAAGGAATTGATGCCAGGTAGTGTTGAGGAAGCAGGATGTGCGTAGAAAGAATTAGACAGATTGGGAAAATGGGTAAAGAACTAGCAGACGGGATGCAGCATAGGGAAGTGGGAGACGGGATACAGCGTGAGGAAGTTGCAGATGGGATGCAGTGTAGGGAAGTGGGAGACAGGATACAGTGTAGGGAAGTGCATGGTCACGTACTTTAGCAGAAGTGGGGAGAAATGGGGAGAAAATTCAAAACTCAGAGGGAATCCTTGTGCAGGATTCCCTACAGGTTAGTTTGCCGGTAGAGTCGGTGGTGAGGAAGGAAAATGCATTGTTAGCATTCATTTCGAGAGGACTAGTATACAAAACAAGGATGTGATACTGAGGCTTTATTAGGCATTGGTTAGACTGCACAAAGCATTGTGAACAGTTTTGGGCCCCTTATCTAAGAATAGATGTGCTGGCATTGGAGAAGGTCAAGGGGAGTTTCATGAGTATGATCCCAGGAATGAAAGGGTTAACATATGAGGGACATTTGATGGCAATGGGCCTGTACTCATGCAGTTTAGAAGAATGAGGGAGGATCTTATTGAAACCTAACAAAATTGAAAGGCCCAGATAGGGAGGATGCGGAGAGGATGTTTCCAACAGTGGGGGAGTCTAGGACAATGGGGCACAGCCTCAGAACTGAGGGACATTCATTTAGAAAAGAAATGAGGTAAAATTTTGCTAGCTAGAGGGTGGTGAATCCGTGGAATTCATTGTCACAGGTGGCTGTGCAGGCCAAGTCATTGGTTATATTTAAAGTGGATGTTGATAGGTTCTTGATTAATCAAGGTGTCAAAGGTTATGGTGAGAAGACAGGAGAATGGGATTAAGAGAGATAATAAATTAGCCATGATAGAATGCCATAGCAGATTCGATGGGCCGAATGGCTTATTTTTGCTCCTACCTCCTATGGTCTAATAAATATTATTTAATTACTGCTAAATATACTTTAAGAATAATTATTATCCAGAATACAGTAGGTTCCAATTAATTGGACCATCAGTTAATCAGGGCAGCCACTTATTTGGGGAAGCTCTTAAAGATCAAAACCTAATCAAGAATAGCTGGGGTGCTCTTCAATTTTTTTGGACATTATGCTACTTAATTGGAATGGGGGACTGTTGTTGAATCGTTTCAAACTAGCATCAGTCACATGCACTTGCGTGGCAATTAGTCACCACACTATGCTAAGAGCAACCAGTTTTTAAATAGCATCAGTCATGTCCGTTTGTGTTCAAATGCAGTGATCTTGGTCAATGATATTCGGCGAAAAACAAGCAGTAAGACAATTCAGAACTGTTTTACTCACTGTGATTTCAAACACTCAGTCTCAGAAATGCCAGAAACAGCCGGGTATGAAGATTTGGAGGATGTAACCATTGAAAGCACTGTATGAAGGCATTAAATGACTGCACTGATTTTGTTCATTTACAGTCAATTAAAAGAACACAGCAGCATACCCGGGATGAATTCCTCCACTGATAAATACTAGGTGCTAATACACAGTTTTATATTGCTATAGTAATATTGGTAGTGTTCTAATTTGTATTCATTTAAATAGAACATAGGACATACAATAGTACTGCACAGTACAGGCCCTTCGGCCCACAATATTGTGCCGACCCTCAAACCCTGCCTCCCATACAAGCCCCCACCTTAAATTCCTCCATATACCTGTCTAGTAGTCTCTTAAACTTCACGAGTGTATCTGCCTCCACCACTGACTCAGGCAGGGCATTCCATGCACCAACCACCATCTGAGTGAAAAACCATCCTCTAATATCCCCCTTGAACTTCCCACCACTTACCTTAAAGCCATGTCCTCTTGTATTGAGCAGTGGTGCCCTGGGGAAAAGGCACTGGCTATCCACTCTATCTATTCCTCTTATTATCTTGTACACCTCTATCATGTCTCTTCTCATCCTCCTTCTCTCCAAAGAGTAAAGCCCTAGCGCCCTTAATCTCTGATCATAATGCATACTCTCTAAACAAGGCAGCATCCTGGTAAATCTCCTCTGTACCCTTTCCAATGCTTCCACATCCTTCCTGTAGTGAGGCGACCAGAACTGGACACAGTACTCCAAGTGTAGCCTAACCAAAGTTTCATAGAGCTGCATCATTACCTCGCGACTCTTAAACTCTATCCCTCAACTTATGAAAGCTAACACCCCATAAGCTTTCTTAACTACCCTATCCACCTGTGAGGCAACTTTCAGGGATCTGTGGACATGTAGCCCGAGATCCCTCCGCTCCTCCACACTACCAAGTATCCTGCCATTTACTTTGTACTCTGCCTTGGAGTTTGTCCTTCCAAAGTGTACCACCTCACACTTCTCAGAGTTGAACTCCATCTGCCACTTCTTAGCCCACTTCTGCATCCTATCAATGTCTCTCTGCAATCTTTGACAATCCTCCACACTACCTACAACATCACCAACCTTTGTGTCATCTGCAAACTTGCCAACCCACACTTCTACCCCCACATCCAGGTCATTAATAAAAATCACGAAAAGTAGGGGTCCCAGAACAGGTCCTTGTGGGACACCACTAGTTACAATCCTCCAATCTGAATGTACTCCCTCCACCACGACCCTCTGCCTTCTGCAGGCAAGCCAATTCTGAATCCACCTGGCCAAACTTCCCTGGATCCCATGCCTTCTGACTTATTGAATAAGCCGACTGTGTGGAACCATGTCAAATGCCTTACTAAAATCCATATAGATCACATCCACTGCACTACCCTCATCTATATGCCTGGTCACCTCCTCAAAGAATTCTATCAGGCTTATTAGACACGATCTGCCCTTCACAAAGCCATGCTGATTGTCCCTGATCAGACCATGACTCTCTAAATGCCCAGAGATCCTATCTCTAAGAATCTTTTCCAACAGCTTTCCCACCACAGACATAAGCCTCACTGGTCTATAATTACCCGGACTATCCCTACTGTCTTTTTTGAACAAGGGGACAACATTCGCCTCCCTCCAATCCTCCCGTACCATTCCTGTGGACAACGAGAACATAAAGATCCTAACCAGAGGCTCTGCAATCTCTTCCCTCACCTCCTGGAGCAGCCTGGGGTATATTCCATCAGGCCCCGGGGACTTATCCATCCTAATGTATTTTAACAACTCCAACACCTCCTCTCCCTTAATATTAACATGCTCCAGAGCATCAACCTCACTCATATTGTCCTCACCATCATCGTTCCCTCTCATTGGTGAATACCGGAGAAGTATTCATTGAGGACCTCGCTCACTTCCACAGCCTCCAGGCACATCTTCCCACCTTTATCTCTAATCGGTCCTACCTTCACTCCTGTCATCCTTTTTTTCTTCACATAATTGAAGAATGCCTTGGGGTTTTCGTTTACCTTACTTGCCGAGGCCTTCTCATGCCCCCTTCTTGCTCTCCTCAGCCCCTTCTTAAGCTCCTTTCTTGCTTCCCTATATTCCTCAATAGACCCATCTGATCCTTGCTTCCTAAACCTCATGTATGCTGCCTTCTTCCACCTGACTAGATTTTCCTCCTCACTTGTCACCCATGGTTCCTTCACCCTACCATTCTTTATCTTCCTCACCTGGACAAATTTATCCCTAACATCCTGCAAGAGATCTCTAAACATCGACCACATGTCCATAGTACATTTCCCTGCAAAAACATCATCCCAATTCACACCTGCAAGTTCTAGCCTTATAGCCTCATAATTTGCCCTTTCCTAATTAAAAATGTTCCTGTCTTCTCTGATTCTATCCTTTTCCATGATAATGCTAAAGGCCAGGGAGCAGTGGTCACTGTCCCCCAGATGCTCACCCACTGAGAGATCTGTAACCTGACCCGGTTCATTACCTAGTACCAGATCTAGTATGGCATTCCCCCTGGTCGGCCTGTCCACATACTGTGACAGGAATCCGTCCTGGACACACTTAACAAACTCTGCTCCATCTAAACCCCTGGAACTAATCAGGTGCCAATCAATATTAGGGAAGTTAAAGTCACCCATGTTAACAACCCTCCCCTATTTTTGCACCTTTCCAAAATCTGCCTCCCAATCTGCTCCTCTGTATCTCTGCTGCTACCAGGGGGGCCTATAGAATACCCCCAGTAGAGTAACTGCTCCCTTCCTGTTCCTGACTTCCACCCATACTGACTCAAAAGAGGATCCTGCTACATTACCCACCCTTTCTGTAGCTGTAATAGTATCCCTGACCAGTAATGCCACCCCTCCTCCCCTTTCCCCCCTCTCTATCCCTTTTAAAGCACTGAAATCCAGGAGTATTGAGAATCCATTCCTGCCCTGGTGCCAGCCAAGTCTCTGTAATGGCCACTACATCATAACTCCATGTATGTATCCAAGCTCTCAGTTCATCACCTTTGTTCCTGATGCTTCTTGCATTGAGGTACACACACTTCAGCCCTTCTCCCTTACTACCTTTACACCCTTTGTTCTGCTTCTCTTTCCTCAAAGCCTCTTTATATGTTAGATCTGGTTATACTCCATGCACTTCTTTCAATGCTCTATCGCTCTGGGTCCCATCCCCCTTGCAAATTAGTTTAAACCCTCCCGAACCGTGCTAGCAAACCTACCTGCAAGGATATTGCTCCCCCTCGAGTTCGGGTGCAACCCATCATTTAATACATCATTTGTTACTCAGTTAAACTGTAATTGGTCTTTTTATACCTTTTTAAATATTTTTATGAAACTTCAGCTAATTGGGGCAGCTGGTTAATTGGGCCAAATATACTATCCTGGTGTGTCCCAACTAACTGGAATCCACTGTATTTAGTTGCATCTTTTGCACAGAGAGCCTCAAATAGAATTCAGACATTTGCAGAATATTAACTGGCATTTTGTTTATATTACTATTGCAGGAACAATACTGACAGAGTAAAATGCTTACAAATATTAGAGTCAGCGAGTCAGTGAAAAGAACAGCACAGAAATAGGCCCCTCGTCCCATCTAGTCTGTGCTAAACCATTTAAACTGCCTACTCCCATTGACCTTCTCCGGAACCATAGCCTTCCATACCTCTATCATCTATCTACCTATCCAAAATTCTCTTAAATGCTGAAACCGTGCTCGCCTGAACCACTTGTGCTGGCAGCTCATTCCACAGTCTCACAATCCTCTGAGTGTTCCCCTTAAATGTTTCATCTTTCACCTTTCACCCATGACCTCTAGTTGTACTTCCACCCATCCGCAGTAGAAAAAGCTTGCTTGCATTTACCCTACCTGTATCCCTCAGAATTTTGTATACCTCTATTAAATCTCCCCTCAAACTTCTACATTCCAATAAATAAAGTCCTAACCTATTCAATCTTTCCTTATAACTCAAGTCCCCCAATCCCGGGAATATGCTTGTAAATTTTCTCTGTACCCTTTCAACCTTATTTACATTGTAGGTGGGTGACCAAAACTATACACAAATAGTTAGGCCTAACCAATAGGTCTTAAACAACTTCAACATAACAATCTATCTCCTGTACTCAGTACTTTGACTTATGAATACCAATGTGCCAAAAGCTTTCTTAGTGACCCTGTCTACCTGTGATGCCATTTTTAATTAATTGTGGACCTATATTCCCAGGTCCCTTTGTTCTACCGCACTCCTCAGTGCCCTAATATTCACTACGTAAGACCCACCTTGGTTGGTCCTACCGAAGTGTAACACCTGGCACTTGTCTGCATTAAATTCCATCTGCCATTTTTCAGCCTATTTTTCCAGCTGGTCCAGATTCTCCCACAAGTTCTGTTAGTTTTCCTCACTGTCCACTACACCCCCAACCTTGGTGTTTTCTGCAAATCTGCTGATTCAGTTAATCACATTATATACAGATCATTGACATAGATGACAAACAACAACAGACCCAGCACCGATCCCTGTCGCACTCCACTAGTCACAGGCCTCCAGTCAGAGATGCAACCATCTACTACTACTCTCTGGCTTCTCCCACAAAGCCAATGTCTAATCCAATTTACTATCTCATTTTGAATGCCGAGCAACTGAACTTTCTTGATCAACCTCCTATGCAGGACCTTGTCAAATGTCTTATTAAAGTCCATATAGACAACATACCGCTGCCTTGCCTTCATCAACTTTCCTCAAAAAACTACATAAGATTGGATAGACATAAACTACCACGCATGAAGCCATGCTGACTATCCTTAATTAGTTCATGTCTATGCAAATACTTAGGGACTGGATATATACATTAAGTATTTGCATAGACATGAACTAATTAAGGATAGTCAGCATGGCTTCATGCGTGGTAGTTTATGTCTATCCAATCTTATGTAGTTTTTTGAGGATATCCAGTCCCTCAGAATACCCTCCAATAACTTTCCCACTACTGATGACAGGTTCACTGGCCTATAATTTCCTGGTTTATTTTTAAAGCCTTTCTTGAACAGCGGAACAACAT